>NW_027507764.1:13155539-13755539 GCF_037356315.1 Lithobates pipiens | reverse complement strand
TCCCTCCAAGCCTGGGGCAGCCGCTAACTAAAACCGCGCTCCTGTAGGCAACCTGCTGCCTACACCTTAGCCGCTTCAGGGTGCCGGTTTGACGAGGGGTCGGCTCTGTGGCTTCTCTCTGGCTTTGGCAGTCGGCGTGCGTGTTTCCCCTGCTGTCCCCCAGCCTGGAGATCGCTGTGGAATGTGTTGGCGCAAGGGCGACTAAAGAGCAGGAGTGATGGCACCAAAAGGTCTCAGGAGAGTGCTGGAAAATGGCTGGGCCGTGGAGCCTAAGCAGGATGTAGGATGGGGGCTAGCTAGGTGGGGGTTGCGCCTGGCCGTTGTTTTGCTGCTATAGGGGACTGGATGCGTGGCAATCTCCTGAGGGAGGGAGGTAGAGAGAAGAAAGTGTATTTTTGAAAGAAGGGGTGAGATTGTATAAGTGGGCTTGTAAAAAGTGTAGGCTTGGTTGGGCAGGGGTGATTTTGTAGGATGTAGGTGTGCAGGAGGGCTTGCAGAGAGGGAGAGCGCTTTGGGTAAAAGTGAATGTAAAAAGAGGCATTATGGGAGAGTGACTGACCCCTGGTGGAAGAAAAGCAAAAGCCTACAGCACCTGGTATTCCCAGGCGGTCTCCCATCCAAGTACTAACCAGGCCCGACCCTGCTTAGCTTCCGAGATCAGACGAGAGCGGGCGCATTCAGGGTGGTGTGGCCGTAGGCGAAGCTCATGGTCTCTTTCAAGCTTCTTGTACTTGTCACCGGCAGCCTGGCTCCGCCTTTCCTTGACTTTACTACAATCAGCTGTGCCTTTTCACAAGCATGGCAGCACACCGCACTTTGTCGTGTCGTCTCTCCTCTCGCTTGCTCTCCTCAAGCCCGTCCCTGCCTCCTGCTGCTTTGCTCCCTCTTTAACCTCTTCCTGCCTGCACCTTCTCACGCACACACCACATCCTCAGCCTTGCTTCCACGGCTCCTTTCTGGCTTCCCCTGGCCTGACTTTAACCCTTTTCGCTGACAAGGCTTTGCACCACAGGAAGAAGAAGAAGAGCAGCAGGTTGCATGTAGCGCGGGGCCTTATGCCTGCACTTGTTTACGCCTTCGCTCTCCTAGCAGGTGGCCAGCCCATGGATCTCCAGAACCTGCCTTCTGTTCCGTTGGCTACTGGAAGCTGACTGCTGGGGAGGAAGCCAGTACATCTACCCCCCTGGCTACCGGAGGACCCCTCACCTATAACAGGCACCATGCCTCACCAGTGGCTGCAGTCAAGCAACTGCTTGACTTGCCCACTAGGTAGACCTTTTCCTGTAGAGCTGCTCCATACCCCACATGTGCCGCCTTACTCACCCAACTTCTTTTCAATAGGCCTGGAGACCAACATGCATGATGCACCCCTTTCAAGGACTTCAGAGAAGGCTTAGAACACTTGATGCAACTTGACTGAGAAGTCTGGCCCATTACAGTTCAACGTGAACAATGGTCATATCCTGACCCAAACGACCACTGATTGGCTTCCCAGGATTACCTCTACAAGGTAGCAGTTCATATTGGCCTTTGAGTTGCCATCTCATCCCTTTAAATCCAAACACATCTGAATTGCACAGATTCTTTGGCTGATTAAGGTGGTAATTAAACTCACTTGTTGCCTTATCTGCATTTAATTAGCCTCAGAACCTGTGTAATTCAGATGTGTTTGGGTTTAAAGGGATGAGGTGGCAACCCTAGTTGGCCTCGTGCAAGTGCTGCCTGATCACCCGAAACCCAGCCTTCCCCTATATTTATATGACCGGTGGGTAGGCTAGATCCAAAAAAACCAGCAGCGCACGCATTACCTCTTTCCCTCCAAGCCTGGGGCAGCCGCTAACTAAAACCGCGCTCCTGTAGGCAACCTGCTGCCTACACCTTAGCCGCTTCAGGGTGCCGGTTTGACGAGGGGTCGGCTCTGTGGCTTCTCTCTGGCTTTGGCAGTCGGCGTGCGTGTTTCCCGTGCTGTCCCCCAGCCTGGAGATCGCTGTGGAATGTGTTGGCGCAAGGGCGACTAAAGAGCAGGAGTGATGGCACCAAAAGGTCTCAGGAGAGTGCTGGAAAATGGCTGGGCCGTGGAGCCTAAGCAGGATGTAGGATGGGGGCTAGCTAGGTGGGGGTTGCGCCTGGCCGTTGTTTTGCTGCTATAGGGGACTGGATGCGTGGCAATCTCCTGAGGGAGGGAGGTAGAGAGAAGAAAGTGTATTTTTGAAAGAAGGGGTGAGATTGTATAAGTGGGCTTGTAAAAAGTGTAGGCTTGGTTGGGCAGGGGTGATTTTGTAGGAGCTAGGTGTGCAGGAGGGCTTGCAGAGAGGGAGAGCGCTTTGGGTAAAAGTGAATGTAAAAAGAGGCATTATGGGAGAGTGACTGACCCCTGGTGGAAGAAAAGCAAAAGCCTACAGCACCTGGTATTCCCAGGCGGTCTCCCATCCAAGTACTAACCAGGCCCGACCCTGCTTAGCTTCCGAGATCAGACGAGAGCGGGCGCATTCAGGGTGGTGTGGCCGTAGGCGAAGCTCATGGTCTCTTTCAAGCTTCTTGTACTTGTCACCGGCAGCCTGGCTCCGCCTTTCCTTGACTTTACTACAATCAGCTGTGCCTTTTCACAAGCATGGCAGCACACCGCACTTTGTCGTGTCGTCTCTCCTCTCGCTTGCTCTCCTCAAGCCCGTCCCTGCCTCCTGCTGCTTTGCTCCCTCTTTAACCTCTTCCTGCCTGCACCTTCTCACGCACACACCACATCCTCAGCCTTGCTTCCACGGCTCCTTTCTGGCTTCCCCTGGCCTGACTTTAACCCTTTTCGCTGACAAGGCTTTGCACCACAGGAAGAAGAAGAAGAGCAGCAGGTTGCATGTAGCGCGGGGCCTTATGCCTGCACTTGTTTACGCCTTCGCTCTCCTAGCAGGTGGCCAGCCCATGGATCTCCAGAACCTGCCTTCTGTTCCGTTGGCTACTGGAAGCTGACTGCTGGGGAGGAAGCCAGTACATCTACCCCCCTGGCTACCGGAGGACCCCTCACCTATAACAGGCACCATGCCTCACCAGTGGCTGCAGTCAAGCAACTGCTTGACTTGCCCACTAGGTAGACCTTTTCCTGTAGAGCTGCTCCATACCCCACATGTGCCGCCTTACTCACCCAACTTCTTTTCAATAGGCCTGGAGACCAACATGCATGATGCACCCCTTTCAAGGACTTCAGAGAAGGCTTAGAACACTTGATGCAACTTGACTGAGAAGTCTGGCCCATTACAGTTCAACGTGAACAATGGTCATATCCTGACCCAAACGACCACTGATTGGCTTCCCAGGATTACCTCTACAAGGTAGCAGTTCATGTTGGCCTTTGAGTTGCCATCTCATCCCTTTAAATCCAAACACATCTGAATTGCACAGATTCTTTGGCTGATTAAGGTGGTAATTAAACTCACTTGTTGCCTTATCTGCATTTAATTAGCCTCAGAACCTGTGTAATTCAGATGTGTTTGGGTTTAAAGGGATGAGGTGGCAACCCTAGTTGGCCTCGTGCAAGTGCTGCCTGATCACCCGAAACCCAGCCTTCCCCTATATTTATATGACCGGTGGGTAGGCTAGATCCAAAAAAACCAGCAGCGCACGCATTACCTCTTTCCCTCCAAGCCTGGGGCAGCCGCTAACTAAAACCGCGCTCCTGTAGGCAACCTGCTGCCTACACCTTAGCCGCTTCAGGGTGCCGGTTTGACGAGGGGTCGGCTCTGTGGCTTCTCTCTGGCTTTGGCAGTCGGCGTGCGTGTTTCCCGTGCTGTCCCCCAGCCTGGAGATCGCTGTGGAATGTGTTGGCGCAAGGGCGACTAAAGAGCAGGAGTGATGGCACCAAAAGGTCTCAGGAGAGTGCTGGAAAATGGCTGGGCCGTGGAGCCTAAGCAGGATGTAGGATGGGGGCTAGCTAGGTGGGGGTTGCGCCTGGCCGTTGTTTTGCTGCTATAGGGGACTGGATGCGTGGCAATCTCCTGAGGGAGGGAGGTAGAGAGAAGAAAGTGTATTTTTGAAAGAAGGGGTGAGATTGTATAAGTGGGCTTGTAAAAAGTGTAGGCTTGGTTGGGCAGGGGTGATTTTGTAGGATGTAGGTGTGCAGGAGGGCTTGCAGAGAGGGAGAGCGCTTTGGGTAAAAGTGAATGTAAAAAGAGGCATTATGGGAGAGTGACTGACCCCTGGTGGAAGAAAAGCAAAAGCCTACAGCACCTGGTATTCCCAGGCGGTCTCCCATCCAAGTACTAACCAGGCCCGACCCTGCTTAGCTTCCGAGATCAGACGAGAGCGGGCGCATTCAGGGTGGTGTGGCCGTAGGCGAAGCTCATGGTCTCTTTCAAGCTTCTTGTACTTGTCACCGGCAGCCTGGCTCCGCCTTTCCTTGACTTTACTACAATCAGCTGTGCCTTTTCACAAGCATGGCAGCACACCGCACTTTGTCGTGTCGTCTCTCCTCTCGCTTGCTCTCCTCAAGCCCGTCCCTGCCTCCTGCTGCTTTGCTCCCTCTTTAACCTCTTCCTGCCTGCACCTTCTCACGCACACACCACATCCTCAGCCTTGCTTCCACGGCTCCTTTCTGGCTTCCCCTGGCCTGACTTTAACCCTTTTCGCTGACAAGGCTTTGCACCACAGGAAGAAGAAGAAGAGCAGCAGGTTGCATGTAGCGCGGGGCCTTATGCCTGCACTTGTTTACGCCTTCGCTCTCCTAGCAGGTGGCCAGCCCATGGATCTCCAGAACCTGCCTTCTGTTCCGTTGGCTACTGGAAGCTGACTGCTGGGGAGGAAGCCAGTACATCTACCCCCCTGGCTACCGGAGGACCCCTCACCTATAACAGGCACCATGCCTCACCAGTGGCTGCAGTCAAGCAACTGCTTGACTTGCCCACTAGGTAGACCTTTTCCTGTAGAGCTGCTCCATACCCCACATGTGCCGCCTTACTCACCCAACTTCTTTTCAATAGGCCTGGAGACCAACATGCATGATGCACCCCTTTCAAGGACTTCAGAGAAGGCTTAGAACACTTGATGCAACTTGACTGAGAAGTCTGGCCCATTACAGTTCAACGTGAACAATGGTCATATCCTGACCCAAACGACCACTGATTGGCTTCCCAGGATTACCTCTACAAGGTAGCAGTTCATATTGGCCTTTGAGTTGCCATCTCATCCCTTTAAATCCAAACACATCTGAATTGCACAGATTCTTTGGCTGATTAAGGTGGTAATTAAACTCACTTGTTGCCTTATCTGCATTTAATTAGCCTCAGAACCTGTGTAATTCAGATGTGTTTGGGTTTAAAGGGATGAGGTGGCAACCCTAGTTGGCCTCGTGCAAGTGCTGCCTGATCACCCGAAACCCAGCCTTCCCCTATATTTATATGACCGGTGGGTAGGCTAGATCCAAAAAAACCAGCAGCGCACGCATTACCTCTTTCCCTCCAAGCCTGGGGCAGCCGCTAACTAAAACCGCGCTCCTGTAGGCAACCTGCTGCCTACACCTTAGCCGCTTCAGGGTGCCGGTTTGACGAGGGGTCGGCTCTGTGGCTTCTCTCTGGCTTTGGCAGTCGGCGTGCGTGTTTCCCGTGCTGTCCCCCAGCCTGGAGATCGCTGTGGAATGTGTTGGCGCAAGGGCGACTAAAGAGCAGGAGTGATGGCACCAAAAGGTCTCAGGAGAGTGCTGGAAAATGGCTGGGCCGTGGAGCCTAAGCAGGATGTAGGATGGGGGCTAGCTAGGTGGGGGTTGCGCCTGGCCGTTGTTTTGCTGCTATAGGGGACTGGATGCGTGGCAATCTCCTGAGGGAGGGAGGTAGAGAGAAGAAAGTGTATTTTTGAAAGAAGGGGTGAGATTGTATAAGTGGGCTTGTAAAAAGTGTAGGCTTGGTTGGGCAGGGGTGATTTTGTAGGAGCTAGGTGTGCAGGAGGGCTTGCAGAGAGGGAGAGCGCTTTGGGTAAAAGTGAATGTAAAAAGAGGCATTATGGGAGAGTGACTGACCCCTGGTGGAAGAAAAGCAAAAGCCTACAGCACCTGGTATTCCCAGGCGGTCTCCCATCCAAGTACTAACCAGGCCTGACCCTGCTTAGCTTCCGAGATCAGACGAGAGCGGGCGCATTCAGGGTGGTGTAGCCGTAGGCGAAGCTCATGGTCTCTTTCAAGCTTCTTGTACTTGTCACCGGCAGCCTGGCTCCGCCTTTCCTTGACTTTACTACAATCAGCTGTGCCTTTTCACAAGCATGGCAGCACACCGCACTTTGTCGTGTCGTCTCTCCTCTCGCTTGCTCTCCTCAAGCCCGTCCCTGCCTCCTGCTGCTTTGCTCCCTCTTTAACCTCTTCCTGCCTGCACCTTCTCACGCACACACCACATCCTCAGCCTTGCTTCCACGGCTCCTTTCTGGCTTCCCCTGGCCTGACTTTAACCCTTTTCGCTGACAAGGCTTTGCACCACAGGAAGAAGAAGAAGAGCAGCAGGTTGCATGTAGCGCGGGGCCTTATGCCTGCACTAGTTTACGCCTTCGCTCTCCTAGCAGGTGGCCAGCCCATGGATCTCCAGAACCTGCCTTCTGTTCCGTTGGCTACTGGAAGCTGACTGCTGGGGAGGAAGCCAGTACATCTACCCCCCTGGCTACCGGAGGACCCCTCACCTATAACAGGCACCATGCCTCACCAGTGGCTGCAGTCAAGCAACTGCTTGACTTGCCCACTAGGTAGACCTTTTCCTGTAGAGCTGCTCCATACCCCACATGTGCCGCCTTACTCACCCAACTTCTTTTCAATAGGCCTGGAGACCAACATGCATGATGCACCCCTTTCAAGGACTTCAGAGAAGGCTTAGAACACTTGATGCAACTTGACTGAGAAGTCTGGCCCATTACAGTTCAACGTGAACAATGGTCATATCCTGACCCAAACGACCACTGATTGGCTTCCCAGGATTACCTCTACAAGGTAGCAGTTCATGTTGGCCTTTGAGTTGCCATCTCATCCCTTTAAATCCAAACACATCTGAATTGCACAGATTCTTTGGCTGATTAAGGTGGTAATTAAACTCACTTGTTGCCTTATCTGCATTTAATTAGCCTCAGAACCTGTGTAATTCAGATGTGTTTGGGTTTAAAGGGATGAGGTGGCAACCCTAGTTGGCCTCGTGCAAGTGCTGCCTGATCACCCGAAACCCAGCCTTCCCCTATATTTATATGACCGGTGGGTAGGCTAGATCCAAAAAAACCAGCAGCGCACGCATTACCTCTTTCCCTCCAAGCCTGGGGCAGCCGCTAACTAAAACCGCGCTCCTGTAGGCAACCTGCTGCCTACACCTTAGCCGCTTCAGGGTGCCGGTTTGACGAGGGGTCGGCTCTGTGGCTTCTCTCTGGCTTTGGCAGTCGGCGTGCGTGTTTCCCGTGCTGTCCCCCAGCCTGGAGATCGCTGTGGAATGTGTTGGCGCAAGGGCGACTAAAGAGCAGGAGTGATGGCACCAAAAGGTCTCAGGAGAGTGCTGGAAAATGGCTGGGCCGTGGAGCCTAAGCAGGATGTAGGATGGGGGCTAGCTAGGTGGGGGTTGCGCCTGGCCGTTGTTTTGCTGCTATAGGGGACTGGATGCGTGGCAATCTCCTGAGGGAGGGAGGTAGAGAGAAGAAAGTGTATTTTTGAAAGAAGGGGTGAGATTGTATAAGTGGGCTTGTAAAAAGTGTAGGCTTGGTTGGGCAGGGGTGATTTTGTAGGAGCTAGGTGTGCAGGAGGGCTTGCAGAGAGGGAGAGCGCTTTGGGTAAAAGTGAATGTAAAAAGAGGCATTATGGGAGAGTGACTGACCCCTGGTGGAAGAAAAGCAAAAGCCTACAGCACCTGGTATTCCCAGGCGGTCTCCCATCCAAGTACTAACCAGGCCCGACCCTGCTTAGCTTCCGAGATCAGACGAGAGCGGGCGCATTCAGGGTGGTGTGGCCATAGGCGAAGCTCATGGTCTCTTTCAAGCTTCTTGTACTTGTCACCGGCAGCCTGGCTCCGCCTTTCCTTGACTTTACTACAATCAGCTGTGCCTTTTCACAAGCATGGCAGCACACCGCACTTTGTCGTGTCGTCTCTCCTCTCGCTTGCTCTCCTCAAGCCCGTCCCTGCCTCCTGCTGCTTTGCTCCCTCTTTAACCTCTTCCTGCCTGCACCTTCTCACGCACACACATCCTCAGCCTTGCTTCCACGGCTCCTTTCTGGCTTCCCCTGGCCTGACTTTAACCCTTTTCGCTGACAAGGCTTTGCACCACAGGAAGAAGAAGAGCAGCAGGTTGCATGTAGCGCGGGGCCTTATGCCTGCACTTGTTTACGCCTTCGCTCTCCTAGCAGGTGGCCAGCCCATGGATCTCCAGAACCTGCCTTCTGTTCCGTTGGCTACTGGAAGCTGACTGCTGGGGAGGAAGCCAGTACATCTACCCCCCTGGCTACCGGAGGACCCCTCACCTATAACAGGCACCATGCCTCACCAGTGGCTGCAGTCAAGCAACTGCTTGACTTGCCCACTAGGTAGACCTTTTCCTGTAGAGCTGCTCCATACCCCACATGTGCCGCCTTACTCACCCAACTTCTTTTCAATAGGCCTGGAGACCAACATGCATGATGCACCCCTTTCAAGGACTTCAGAGAAGGCTTAGAACACTTGATGCAACTTGACTGAGAAGTCTGGCCCATTACAGTTCAACGTGAACAATGGTCATATCCTGACCCAAACGACCACTGATTGGCTTCCCAGGATTACCTCTACAAGGTAGCAGTTCATGTTGGCCTTTGAGTTGCCATCTCATCCCTTTAAATCCAAACGCATCTGAATTGCACAGATTCTTTGGCTGATTAAGGTGGTAATTAAACTCACTTGTTGCCTTATCTGCATTTAATTAGCCTCAGAACCTGTGTAATTCAGATGTGTTTGGGTTTAAAGGGATGAGGTGGCAACCCTAGTTGGCCTCGTGCAAGTGCTGCCTGATCACCCGAAACGCAGCCTTCCCCTATATTTATATGACCGGTGGGTAGGCTAGATCCAAAAAAACCAGCAGCGCACGCATTACCTCTTTCCCTCCAAGCCTGGGGCAGCCGCTAACTAAAACCGCGCTCCTGTAGGCAACCTGCTGCCTACACCTTAGCCGCTTCAGGGTGCCGGTTTGACGAGGGGTCGGCTCTGTGGCTTCTCTCTGGCTTTGGCAGTCGGCGTGCGTGTTTCCCGTGCTGTCCCCCAGCCTGGAGATCGCTGTGGAATGTGTTGGCGCAAGGGCGACTAAAGAGCAGGAGTGATGGCACCAAAAGGTCTCAGGAGAGTGCTGGAAAATGGCTGGGCCGTGGAGCCTAAGCAGGATGTAGGATGGGGGCTAGCTAGGTGGGGGTTGCGCCTGGCCGTTGTTTTGCTGCTATAGGGGACTGGATGCGTGGCAATCTCCTGAGGGAGGGAGGTAGAGAGAAGAAAGTGTATTTTTGAAAGAAGGGGTGAGATTGTATAAGTGGGCTTGTAAAAAGTGTAGGCTTGGTTGGGCAGGGGTGATTTTGTAGGAGCTAGGTGTGCAGGAGGGCTTGCAGAGAGGGAGAGCGCTTTGGGTAAAAGTGAATGTAAAAAGAGGCATTATGGGAGAGTGACTGACCCCTGGTGGAAGAAAAGCAAAAGCCTACAGCACCTGGTATTCCCAGGCGGTCTCCCATCCAAGTACTAACCAGGCCCGACCCTGCTTAGCTTCCGAGATCAGACGAGAGCGGGCGCATTCAGGGTGGTGTGGCCGTAGGCGAAGCTCATGGTCTCTTTCAAGCTTCTTGTACTTGTCACCGGCAGCCTGGCTCCGCCTTTCCTTGACTTTACTACAATCAGCTGTGCCTTTTCACAAGCATGGCAGCACACCGCACTTTGTCGTGTCGTCTCTCCTCTCGCTTGCTCTCCTCAAGCCCGTCCCTGCCTCCTGCTGCTTTGCTCCCTCTTTAACCTCTTCCTGCCTGCACCTTCTCACGCACACACCACATCCTCAGCCTTGCTTCCACGGCTCCTTTCTGGCTTCCCCTGGCCTGACTTTAACCCTTTTCGCTGACAAGGCTTTGCACCACAGGAAGAAGAAGAGCAGCAGGTTGCATGTAGCGCGGGGCCTTATGCCTGCACTTGTTTACGCCTTCGCTCTCCTAGCAGGTGGCCAGCCCATGGATCTCCAGAACCTGCCTTCTGTTCCGTTGGCTACTGGAAGCTGACTGCTGGGGAGGAAGCCAGTACATCTACCCCCCTGGCTACCGGAGGACCCCTCACCTATACCAGGCACCATGCCTCACCAGTGGCTGCAGTCAAGCAACTGCTTGACTTGCCCACTAGGTAGACCTTTTCCTGTAGAGCTGCTCCATACCCCACATGTGCCGCCTTACTCACCCAACTTCTTTTCAATAGGCCTGGAGACCAACATGCATGATGCACCCCTTTCAAGGACTTCAGAGAAGGCTTAGAACACTTGATGCAACTTGACTGAGAAGTCTGGCCCATTACAGTTCAACGTGAACAATGGTCATATCCTGACCCAAACGACCACTGATTGGCTTCCCAGGATTACCTCTACAAGGTAGCAGTTCATATTGGCCTTTGAGTTGCCATCTCATCCCTTTAAATCCAAACACATCTGAATTGCACAGATTCTTTGGCTGATTAAGGTGGTAATTAAACTCACTTGTTGCCTTATCTGCATTTAATTAGCCTCAGAACCTGTGTAATTCAGATGTGTTTGGGTTTAAAGGGATGAGGTGGCAACCCTAGTTGGCCTCGTGCAAGTGCTGCCTGATCACCCGAAACCCAGCCTTCCCCTATATTTATATGACCGGTGGGTAGGCTAGATCCAAAAAAACCAGCAGCGCACGCATTACCTCTTTCCCTCCAAGCCTGGGGCAGCCGCTAACTAAAACCGCGCTCCTGTAGGCAACCTGCTGCCTACACCTTAGCCGCTTCAGGGTGCCGGTTTGACGAGGGGTCGGCTCTGTGGCTTCTCTCTGGCTTTGGCAGTCGGCGTGCGTGTTTCCCGTGCTGTCCCCCAGCCTGGAGATCGCTGTGGAATGTGTTGGCGCAAGGGCGACTAAAGAGCAGGAGTGATGGCACCAAAAGGTCTCAGGAGAGTGCTGGAAAATGGCTGGGCCGTGGAGCCTAAGCAGGATGTAGGATGGGGGCTAGCTAGGTGGGGGTTGCGCCTGGCCGTTGTTTTGCTGCTATAGGGGACTGGATGCGTGGCAATCTCCTGAGGGAGGGAGGTAGAGAGAAGAAAGTGTATTTTTGAAAGAAGGGGTGAGATTGTATAAGTGGGCTTGTAAAAAGTGTAGGCTTGGTTGGGCAGGGGTGATTTTGTAGGATGTAGGTGTGCAGGAGGGCTTGCAGAGAGGGAGAGCGCTTTGGGTAAAAGTGAATGTAAAAAGAGGCATTATGGGAGAGTGACTGACCCCTGGTGGAAGAAAAGCAAAAGCCTACAGCACCTGGTATTCCCAGGCGGTCTCCCATCCAAGTACTAACCAGGCCCGACCCTGCTTAGCTTCCGAGATCAGACGAGAGCGGGCGCATTCAGGGTGGTGTGGCCGTAGGCGAAGCTCATGGTCTCTTTCAAGCTTCTTGTACTTGTCACCGGCAGCCTGGCTCCGCCTTTCCTTGACTTTACTACAATCAGCTGTGCCTTTTCACAAGCATGGCAGCACACCGCACTTTGTCGTGTCGTCTCTCCTCTCGCTTGCTCTCCTCAAGCCCGTCCCTGCCTCCTGCTGCTTTGCTCCCTCTTTAACCTCTTCCTGCCGGCACCTTCTCACGCACACACCACATCCTCAGCCTTGCTTCCACGGCTCCTTTCTGGCTTCCCCTGGCCTGACTTTAACCCTTTTCGCTGACAAGGCTTTGCACCACAGGAAGAAGAAGAGCAGCAGGTTGCATGTAGCGCGGGGCCTTATGCCTGCACTTGTTTACGCCTTCGCTCTCCTAGCAGGTGGCCAGCCCATGGATCTCCAGAACCTGCCTTCTGTTCCGTTGGCTACTGGAAGCTGACTGCTGGGGAGGAAGCCAGTACATCTACCCCCCTGGCTACCGGAGGACCCCTCACCTATACCAGGCACCATGCCTCACCAGTGGCTGCAGTCAAGCAACTGCTTGACTTGCCCACTAGGTAGACCTTTTCCTGTAGAGCTGCTCCATACCCCACATGTGCCGCCTTACTCACCCAACTTCTTTTCAATAGGCCTGGAGACCAACATGCATGATGCACCCCTTTCAAGGACTTCAGAGAAGGCTTAGAACACTTGATGCAACTTGACTGAGAAGTCTGGCCCATTACAGTTCAACGTGAACAATGGTCATATCCTGACCCAAACGACCACTGATTGGCTTCCCAGGATTACCTCTACAAGGTAGCAGTTCATATTGGCCTTTGAGTTGCCATCTCATCCCTTTAAATCCAAACACATCTGAATTGCACAGATTCTTTGGCTGATTAAGGTGGTAATTAAACTCACTTGTTGCCTTATCTGCATTTAATTAGCCTCAGAACCTGTGTAATTCAGATGTGTTTGGGTTTAAAGGGATGAGGTGGCAACCCTAGTTGGCCTCGTGCAAATGCTGCCTGATCACCCGAAACGCAGCCTTCCCCTATATTTATATGACCGGTGGGTAGGCTAGATCCAAAAAAACCAGCAGCGCACGCATTACCTCTTTCCCTCCAAGCCTGGGGCAGCCGCTAACTAAAACCGCGCTCCTGTAGGCAACCTGCTGCCTACACCTTAGCCGGGTGCCGGTTTGACGAGGGGTCGGCTCTGTGGCTTCTCTCTGGCTTTGGCAGTCGGCGTGCGTGTTTCCCGTGCTGTCCCCCAGCCTGGAGATCGCTGTGGAATGTGTTGGCGCAAGGGCGACTAAAGAGCAGGAGTGATGGCACCAAAAGGTCTCAGGAGAGTGCTGGAAAATGGCTGGGCCGTGGAGCCTAAGCAGGATGTAGGATGGGGGCTAGCTAGGTGGGGGTTGCGCCTGGCCGTTGTTTTGCTGCTATAGGGGACTGGATGCGTGGCAATCTCCTGAGGGAGGGAGGTAGAGAGAAGAAAGTGTATTTTTGAAAGAAGGGGTGAGATTGTATAAGTGGGCTTGTAAAAAGTGTAGGCTTGGTTGGGCAGGGGTGATTTTGTAGGAGCTAGGTGTGCAGGAGGGCTTGCAGAGAGGGAGAGCGCTTTGGGTAAAAGTGAATGTAAAAAGAGGCATTATGGGAGAGTGACTGACCCCTGGTGGAAGAAAAGCAAAAGCCTACAGCACCTGGTATTCCCAGGCGGTCTCCCATCCAAGTACTAACCAGGCCCGACCCTGCTTAGCTTCCGAGATCAGACGAGAGCGGGCGCATTCAGGGTGGTGTGGCCGTAGGCGAAGCTCATGGTCTCTTTCAAGCTTCTTGTACTTGTCACCGGCAGCCTGGCTCCGCCTTTCCTTGACTTTACTACAATCAGCTGTGCCTTTTCACAAGCATGGCAGCACACCGCACTTTGTCGTGTCGTCTCTCCTCTCGCTTGCTCTCCTCAAGCCCGTCCCTGCCTCCTGCTGCTTTGCTCCCTCTTTAACCTCTTCCTGCCTGCACCTTCTCACGCACACACCACATCCTCAGCCTTGCTTCCACGGCTCCTTTCTGGCTTCCCCTGGCCTGACTTTAACCCTTTTCGCTGACAAGGCTTTGCACCACAGGAAGAAGAAGAGCAGCAGGTTGCATGTAGCGCGGGGCCTTATGCCTGCACTTGTTTACGCCTTCGCTCTCCTAGCAGGTGGCCAGCCCATGGATCTCCAGAACCTGCCTTCTGTTCCGTTGGCTACTGGAAGCTGACTGCTGGGGAGGAAGCCAGTACATCTACCCCCCTGGCTACCGGAGGACCCCTCACCTATACCAGGCACCATGCCTCACCAGTGGCTGCAGTCAAGCAACTGCTTGACTTGCCCACTAGGTAGACCTTTTCCTGTAGAGTTGCTCCATACCCCACATGTGCCGCCTTACTCAGCCAACTTCTTTTCAATAGGCCTGGAGACCAACATGCATGATGCACCCCTTTCAAGGACTTCAGAGAAGGCTTAGAACACTTGATGCAACTTGACTGAGAAGTCTGGCCCATTACAGTTCAACGTGAACAATGGTCATATCCTGACCCAAACGACCACTGATTGGCTTCCCAGGATTACCTCTACAAGGTAGCAGTTCATGTTGGCCTTTGAGTTGCCATCTCATCCCTTTAAATCCAAACGCATCTGAATTGCACAGATTCTTTGGCTGATTAAGGTGGTAATTAAACTCACTTGTTGCCTTATCTGCATTTAATTAGCCTCAGAACCTGTGTAATTCAGATGTGTTTGGGTTTAAAGGGATGAGGTGGCAACCCTAGTTGGCCTCGTGCAAGTGCTGCCTGATCACCCGAAACGCAGCCTTCCCCTATATTTATATGACCGGTGGGTAGGCTAGATCCAAAAAAACCAGCAGCGCACGCATTACCTCTTTCCCTCCAAGCCTGGGGCAGCCGCTAACTAAAACCGCGCTCCTGTAGGCAACCTGCTGCCTACACCTTAGCCGCTTCAGGGTGCCGGTTTGACGAGGGGTCGGCTCTGTGGCTTCTCTCTGGCTTTGGCAGTCGGCGTGCGTGTTTCCCGTGCTGTCCCCCAGCCTGGAGATCGCTGTGGAATGTGTTGGCGCAAGGGCGACTAAAGAGCAGGAGTGATGGCACCAAAAGGTCTCAGGAGAGTGCTGGAAAATGGCTGGGCCGTGGAGCCTAAGCAGGATGTAGGATGGGGGCTAGCTAGGTGGGGGTTGCGCCTGGCCGTTGTTTTGCTGCTATAGGGGACTGGATGCGTGGCAATCTCCTGAGGGAGGGAGGTAGAGAGAAGAAAGTGTATTTTTGAAAGAAGGGGTGAGATTGTATAAGTGGGCTTGTAAAAAGTGTAGGCTTGGTTGGGCAGGGGTGATTTTGTAGGATGTAGGTGTGCAGGAGGGCTTGCAGAGAGGGAGAGCGCTTTGGGTAAAAGTGAATGTAAAAAGAGGCATTATGGGAGAGTGACTGACCCCTGGTGGAAGAAAAGCAAAAGCCTACAGCACCTGGTATTCCCAGGCGGTCTCCCATCCAAGTACTAACCAGGCCCGACCCTGCTTAGCTTCCGAGATCAGACGAGAGCGGGCGCATTCAGGGTGGTGTGGCCGTAGGCGAAGCTCATGGTCTCTTTCAAGCTTCTTGTACTTGTCACCGGCAGCCTGGCTCCGCCTTTCCTTGACTTTACTACAATCAGCTGTGCCTTTTCACAAGCATGGCAGCACACCGCACTTTGTCGTGTCGTCTCTCCTCTCGCTTGCTCTCCTCAAGCCCGTCCCTGCCTCCTGCTGCTTTGCTCCCTCTTTAACCTCTTCCTGCCTGCACCTTCTCACGCACACACCACATCCTCAGCCTTGCTTCCACGGCTCCTTTCTGGCTTCCCCTGGCCTGACTTTAACCCTTTTCGCTGACAAGGCTTTGCACCACAGGAAGAAGAAGAAGAGCAGCAGGTTGCATGTAGCGCGGGGCCTTATGCCTGCACTTGTTTACGCCTTCGCTCTCCTAGCAGGTGGCCAGCCCATGGATCTCCAGAACCTGCCTTCTGTTCCGTTGGCTACTGGAAGCTGACTGCTGGGGAGGAAGCCAGTACATCTACCCCCCTGGCTACCGGAGGACCCCTCACCTATAACAGGCACCATGCCTCACCAGTGGCTGCAGTCAAGCAACTGCTTGACTTGCCCACTAGGTAGACCTTTTCCTGTAGAGCTGCTCCATACCCCACATGTGCCGCCTTACTCACCCAACTTCTTTTCAATAGGCCTGGAGACCAACATGCATGATGCACCCCTTTCAAGGACTTCAGAGAAGGCTTAGAACACTTGATGCAACTTGACTGAGAAGTCTGGCCCATTACAGTTCAACGTGAACAATGGTCATATCCTGACCCAAACGACCACTGATTGGCTTCCCAGGATTACCTCTACAAGGTAGCAGTTCATATTGGCCTTTGAGTTGCCATCTCATCCCTTTAAATCCAAACACATCTGAATTGCACAGATTCTTTGGCTGATTAAGGTGGTAATTAAACTCACTTGTTGCCTTATCTGCATTTAATTAGCCTCAGAACCTGTGTAATTCAGATGTGTTTGGGTTTAAAGGGATGAGGTGGCAACCCTAGTTGGCCTCGTGCAAATGCTGCCTGATCACCCGAAACGCAGCCTTCCCCTATATTTATATGACCGGTGGGTAGGCTAGATCCAAAAAAACCAGCAGCGCACGCATTACCTCTTTCCCTCCAAGCCTGGGGCAGCCGCTAACTAAAACCGCGCTCCTGTAGGCAACCTGCTGCCTACACCTTAGCCGCTTCAGGGTGCCGGTTTGACGAGGGGTCGGCTCTGTGGCTTCTCTCTGGCTTTGGCAGTCGGCGTGCGTGTTTCCCGTGCTGTCCCCCAGCCTGGAGATCGCTGTGGAATGTGTTGGCGCAAGGGCGACTAAAGAGCAGGAGTGATGGCACCAAAAGGTCTCAGGAGAGTGCTGGAAAATGGCTGGGCCGTGGAGCCTAAGCAGGATGTAGGATGGGGGCTAGCTAGGTGGGGGTTGCGCCTGGCCGTTGTTTTGCTGCTATAGGGGACTGGATGCGTGGCAATCTCCTGAGGGAGGGAGGTAGAGAGAAGAAAGTGTATTTTTGAAAGAAGGGGTGAGATTGTATAAGTGGGCTTGTAAAAAGTGTAGGCTTGGTTGGGCAGGGGTGATTTTGTAGGAGCTAGGTGTGCAGGAGGGCTTGCAGAGAGGGAGAGCGCTTTGGGTAAAAGTGAATGTAAAAAGAGGCATTATGGGAGAGTGACTGACCCCTGGTGGAAGAAAAGCAAAAGCCTACAGCACCTGGTATTCCCAGGCGGTCTCCCATCCAAGTACTAACCAGGCCCGACCCTGCTTAGCTTCCGAGATCAGACGAGAGCGGGCGCATTCAGGGTGGTGTGGCCGTAGGCGAAGCTCATGGTCTCTTTCAAGCTTCTTGTACTTGTCACCGGCAGCCTGGCTCCGCCTTTCCTTGACTTTACTACAATCAGCTGTGCCTTTTCACAAGCATGGCAGCACACCGCACTTTGTCGTGTCGTCTCTCCTCTCGCTTGCTCTCCTCAAGCCCGTCCCTGCCTCCTGCTGCTTTGCTCCCTCTTTAACCTCTTCCTGCCTGCACCTTCTCACGCACACACCACATCCTCAGCCTTGCTTCCACGGCTCCTTTCTGGCTTCCCCTGGCCTGACTTTAACCCTTTTCGCTGACAAGGCTTTGCACCACAGGAAGAAGAAGAGCAGCAGGTTGCATGTAGCGCGGGGCCTTATGCCTGCACTTGTTTACGCCTTCGCTCTCCTAGCAGGTGGCCAGCCCATGGATCTCCAGAACCTGCCTTCTGTTCCGTTGGCTACTGGAAGCTGACTGCTGGGGAGGAAGCCAGTACATCTACCCCCCTGGCTACCGGAGGACCCCTCACCTATACCAGGCACCATGCCTCACCAGTGGCTGCAGTCAAGCAACTGCTTGACTTGCCCACTAGGTAGACCTTTTCCTGTAGAGTTGCTCCATACCCCACATGTGCCGCCTTACTCAGCCAACTTCTTTTCAATAGGCCTGGAGACCAACATGCATGATGCACCCCTTTCAAGGACTTCAGAGAAGGCTTAGAACACTTGATGCAACTTGACTGAGAAGTCTGGCCCATTACAGTTCAACGTGAACAATGGTCATATCCTGACCCAAACGACCACTGATTGGCTTCCCAGGATTACCTCTACAAGGTAGCAGTTCATGTTGGCCTTTGAGTTGCCATCTCATCCCTTTAAATCCAAACGCATCTGAATTGCACAGATTCTTTGGCTGATTAAGGTGGTAATTAAACTCACTTGTTGCCTTATCTGCATTTAATTAGCCTCAGAACCTGTGTAATTCAGATGTGTTTGGGTTTAAAGGGATGAGGTGGCAACCCTAGTTGGCCTCGTGCAAGTGCTGCCTGATCACCCGAAACGCAGCCTTCCCCTATATTTATATGACCGGTGGGTAGGCTAGATCCAAAAAAACCAGCAGCGCACGCATTACCTCTTTCCCTCCAAGCCTGGGGCAGCCGCTAACTAAAACCGCGCTCCTGTAGGCAACCTGCTGCCTACACCTTAGCCGCTTCAGGGTGCCGGTTTGACGAGGGGTCGGCTCTGTGGCTTCTCTCTGGCTTTGGCAGTCGGCGTGCGTGTTTCCCGTGCTGTCCCCCAGCCTGGAGATCGCTGTGGAATGTGTTGGCGCAAGGGCGACTAAAGAGCAGGAGTGATGGCACCAAAAGGTCTCAGGAGAGTGCTGGAAAATGGCTGGGCCGTGGAGCCTAAGCAGGATGTAGGATGGGGGCTAGCTAGGTGGGGGTTGCGCCTGGCCGTTGTTTTGCTGCTATAGGGGACTGGATGCGTGGCAATCTCCTGAGGGAGGGAGGTAGAGAGAAGAAAGTGTATTTTTGAAAGAAGGGGTGAGATTGTATAAGTGGGCTTGTAAAAAGTGTAGGCTTGGTTGGGCAGGGGTGATTTTGTAGGATGTAGGTGTGCAGGAGGGCTTGCAGAGAGGGAGAGCGCTTTGGGTAAAAGTGAATGTAAAAAGAGGCATTATGGGAGAGTGACTGACCCCTGGTGGAAGAAAAGCAAAAGCCTACAGCACCTGGTATTCCCAGGCGGTCTCCCATCCAAGTACTAACCAGGCCCGACCCTGCTTAGCTTCCGAGATCAGACGAGAGCGGGCGCATTCAGGGTGGTGTGGCCGTAGGCGAAGCTCATGGTCTCTTTCAAGCTTCTTGTACTTGTCACCGGCAGCCTGGCTCCGCCTTTCCTTGACTTTGCTACAATCAGCTGTGCCTTTTCACAAGCATGGCAGCACACCGCACTTTGTCGTGTCGTCTCTCCTCTCGCTTGCTCTCCTCAAGCCCGTCCCTGCCTCCTGCTGCTTTGCTCCCTCTTTAACCTCTTCCTGCCTGCACCTTCTCACGCACACACCACATCCTCAGCCTTGCTTCCACGGCTCCTTTCTGGCTTCCCCTGGCCTGACTTTAACCCTTTTCGCTGACAAGGCTTTGCACCACAGGAAGAAGAAGAAGAGCAGCAGGTTGCATGTAGCGCGGGGCCTTATGCCTGCACTTGTTTACGCCTTCGCTCTCCTAGCAGGTGGCCAGCCCATGGATCTCCAGAACCTGCCTTCTGTTCCGTTGGCTACTGGAAGCTGACTGCTGGGGAGGAAGCCAGTACATCTACCCCCCTGGCTACCGGAGGACCCCTCACCTATACCAGGCACCATGCCTCACCAGTGGCTGCAGTCAAGCAACTGCTTGACTTGCCCACTAGGTAGACCTTTTCCTGTAGAGCTGCTCCATACCCCACATGTGCCGCCTTACTCACCCAACTTCTTTTCAATAGGCCTGGAGACCAACATGCATGATGCACCCCTTTCAAGGACTTCAGAGAAGGCTTAGAACACTTGATGCAACTTGACTGAGAAGTCTGGCCCATTACAGTTCAACGTGAACAATGGTCATATCCTGACCCAAACGACCACTGATTGGCTTCCCAGGATTACCTCTACAAGGTAGCAGTTCATATTGGCCTTTGAGTTGCCATCTCATCCCTTTAAATCCAAACACATCTGAATTGCACAGATTCTTTGGCTGATTAAGGTGGTAATTAAACTCACTTGTTGCCTTATCTGCATTTAATTAGCCTCAGAACCTGTGTAATTCAGATGTGTTTGGGTTTAAAGGGATGAGGTGGCAACCCTAGTTGGCCTCGTGCAAGTGCTGCCTGATCACCCGAAACCCAGCCTTCCCCTATATTTATATGACCGGTGGGTAGGCTAGATCCAAAAAAACCAGCAGCGCACGCATTACCTCTTTCCCTCCAAGCCTGGGGCAGCCGCTAACTAAAACCGCGCTCCTGTAGGCAACCTGCTGCCTACACCTTAGCCGCTTCAGGGTGCCGGTTTGACGAGGGGTCGGCTCTGTGGCTTCTCTCTGGCTTTGGCAGTCGGCGTGCGTGTTTCCCGTGCTGTCCCCCAGCCTGGAGATCGCTGTGGAATGTGTTGGCGCAAGGGCGACTAAAGAGCAGGAGTGATGGCACCAAAAGGTCTCAGGAGAGTGCTGGAAAATGGCTGGGCCGTGGAGCCTAAGCAGGATGTAGGATGGGGGCTAGCTAGGTGGGGGTTGCGCCTGGCCGTTGTTTTGCTGCTATAGGGGACTGGATGCGTGGCAATCTCCTGAGGGAGGTAGAGAGAAGAAAGTGTATTTTTGAAAGAAGGGGTGAGATTGTATAAGTGGGCTTGTAAAAAGTGTAGGCTTGGTTGGGCAGGGGTGATTTTGTAGGAGCTAGGTGTGCAGGAGGGCTTGCAGAGAGGGAGAGCGCTTTGGGTAAAAGTGAATGTAAAAAGAGGCATTATGGGAGAGTGACTGACCCCTGGTGGAAGAAAAGCAAAAGCCTACAGCACCTGGTATTCCCAGGCGGTCTCCCATCCAAGTACTAACCAGGCCCGACCCTGCTTAGCTTCCGAAATCAGACGAGAGCGGGCGCATTCAGGGTGGTGTGGCCGTAGGCGAAGCTCATGGTCTCTTTCAAGCTTCTTGTACTTGTCACCGGCAGCCTGGCTCCGCCTTTCCTTGACTTTACTACAATCAGCTGTGCCTTTTCACAAGCATGGCAGCACACCGCACTTTGTCGTGTCGTCTCTCCTCTCGCTTGCTCTCCTCAAGCCCGTCCCTGCCTCCTGCTGCTTTGCTCCCTCTTTAACCTCTTCCTGCCTGCACCTTCTCACGCACACACCACATCCTCAGCCTTGCTTCCACGGCTCCTTTCTGGCTTCCCCTGGCCTGACTTTAACCCTTTTCGCTGACAAGGCTTTGCACCACAGGAAGAAGAAGAGCAGCAGGTTGCATGTAGCGCGGGGCCTTATGCCTGCACTTGTTTACGCCTTCGCTCTCCTAGCAGGTGGCCAGCCCATGGATCTCCAGAACCTGCCTTCTGTTCCGTTGGCTACTGGAAGCTGACTGCTGGGGAGGAAGCCAGTACATCTACCCCCCTGGCTACCGGAGGACCCCTCACCTATACCAGGCACCATGCCTCACCAGTGGCTGCAGTCAAGCAACTGCTTGACTTGCCCACTAGGTAGACCTTTTCCTGTAGAGCTGCTCCATACCCCAAATGTGCCGCCTTACTCACCCAACTTCTTTTCAATAGGCCTGGAGACCAACATGCATGATGCACCCCTTTCAAGGACTTCAGAGAAGGCTTAGAACACTTGATGCAACTTGACTGAGAAGTCTGGCCCATTACAGTTCAACGTGAACAATGGTCATATCCTGACCCAAACGACCACTGATTGGCTTCCCAGGATTACCTCTACAAGGTAGCAGTTCATATTGGCCTTTGAGTTGCCATCTCATCCCTTTAAATCCAAACGCATCTGAATTGCACAGATTCTTTGGCTGATTAAGGTGGTAATTAAACTCACTTGTTGCCTTATCTGCATTTAATTAGCCTCAGAACCTGTGTAATTCAGATGTGTTTGGGTTTAAAGGGATGAGGTGGCAACCCTAGTTGGCCTCGTGCAAATGCTGCCTGATCACCCAAAACGCAGCCTTCCCCTATATTTATATGACCGGTGGGTAGGCTAGATCCAAAAAAACCAGCAGCGCACGCATTACCTCTTTCCCTCCAAGCCTGGGGCAGCCGCTAACTAAAACCGCGCTCCTGTAGGCAACCTGCTGCCTACACCTTAGCCGCTTCAGGGTGCCGGTTTGACGAGGGGTCGGCTCTGTGGCTTCTCTCTGGCTTTGGCAGTCGGCGTGCGTGTTTCCCCTGCTGTCCCCCAGCCTGGAGATCGCTGTGGAATGTGTTGGCGCAAGGGCGACTAAAGAGCAGGAGTGATGGCACCAAAAGGTCTCAGGAGAGTGCTGGAAAATGGCTGGGCCGTGGAGCCTAAGCAGGATGTAGGATGGGGGCTAGCTAGGTGGGGGTTGCGCCTGGCCGTTGTTTTGCTGCTATAGGGGACTGGATGCGTGGCAATCTCCTGAGGGAGGGAGGTAGAGAGAAGAAAGTGTATTTTTGAAAGAAGGGGTGAGATTGTATAAGTGGGCTTGTAAAAAGTGTAGGCTTGGTTGGGCAGGGGTGATTTTGTAGGATGTAGGTGTGCAGGAGGGCTTGCAGAGAGGGAGAGCGCTTTGGGTAAAAGTGAATGTAAAAAGAGGCATTATGGGAGAGTGACTGACCCCTGGTGGAAGAAAAGCAAAAGCCTACAGCACCTGGTATTCCCAGGCGGTCTCCCATCCAAGTACTAACCAGGCCCGACCCTGCTTAGCTTCCGAGATCAGACGAGAGCGGGCGCATTCAGGGTGGTGTGGCCGTAGGCGAAGCTCATGGTCTCTTTCAAGCTTCTTGTACTTGTCACCGGCAGCCTGGCTCCGCCTTTCCTTGACTTTACTACAATCAGCTGTGCCTTTTCACAAGCATGGCAGCACACCGCACTTTGTCGTGTCGTCTCTCCTCTCGCTTGCTCTCCTCAAGCCCGTCCCTGCCTCCTGCTGCTTTGCTCCCTCTTTAACCTCTTCCTGCCTGCACCTTCTCACGCACACACCACATCCTCAGCCTTGCTTCCACGGCTCCTTTCTGGCTTCCCCTGGCCTGACTTTAACCCTTTTCGCTGACAAGGCTTTGCACCACAGGAAGAAGAAGAGCAGCAGGTTGCATGTAGCGCGGGGCCTTATGCCTGCACTTGTTTACGCCTTCGCTCTCCTAGCAGGTGGCCAGCCCATGGATCTCCAGAACCTGCCTTCTGTTCCGTTGGCTACTGGAAGCTGACTGCTGGGGAGGAAGCCAGTACATCTACCCCCCTGGCTACCGGAGGACCCCTCACCTATACCAGGCACCATGCCTCACCAGTGGCTGCAGTCAAGCAACTGCTTGACTTGCCCACTAGGTAGACCTTTTCCTGTAGAGTTGCTCCATACCCCACATGTGCCGCCTTACTCAGCCAACTTCTTTTCAATAGGCCTGGAGACCAACATGCATGATGCACCCCTTTCAAGGACTTCAGAGAAGGCTTAGAACACTTGATGCAACTTGACTGAGAAGTCTGGCCCATTACAGTTCAACGTGAACAATGGTCATATCCTGACCCAAACGACCACTGATTGGCTTCCCAGGATTACCTCTACAAGGTAGCAGTTCATGTTGGCCTTTGAGTTGCCATCTCATCCCTTTAAATCCAAACGCATCTGAATTGCACAGATTCTTTGGCTGATTAAGGTGGTAATTAAACTCACTTGTTGCCTTATCTGCATTTAATTAGCCTCAGAACCTGTGTAATTCAGATGTGTTTGGGTTTAAAGGGATGAGGTGGCAACCCTAGTTGGCCTCGTGCAAGTGCTGCCTGATCACCCGAAACGCAGCCTTCCCCTATATTTATATGACCGGTGGGTAGGCTAGATCCAAAAAAACCAGCAGCGCACGCATTACCTCTTTCCCTCCAAGCCTGGGGCAGCCGCTAACTAAAACCGCGCTCCTGTAGGCAACCTGCTGCCTACACCTTAGCCGCTTCAGGGTGCCGGTTTGACGAGGGGTCGGCTCTGTGGCTTCTCTCTGGCTTTGGCAGTCGGCGTGCGTGTTTCCCGTGCTGTCCCCCAGCCTGGAGATCGCTGTGGAATGTGTTGGCGCAAGGGCGACTAAAGAGCAGGAGTGATGGCACCAAAAGGTCTCAGGAGAGTGCTGGAAAATGGCTGGGCCGTGGAGCCTAAGCAGGATGTAGGATGGGGGCTAGCTAGGTGGGGGTTGCGCCTGGCCGTTGTTTTGCTGCTATAGGGGACTGGATGCGTGGCAATCTCCTGAGGGAGGGAGGTAGAGAGAAGAAAGTGTATTTTTGAAAGAAGGGGTGAGATTGTATAAGTGGGCTTGTAAAAAGTGTAGGCTTGGTTGGGCAGGGGTGATTTTGTAGGAGCTAGGTGTGCAGGAGGGCTTGCAGAGAGGGAGAGCGCTTTGGGTAAAAGTGAATGTAAAAAGAGGCATTATGGGAGAGTGACTGACCCCTGGTGGAAGAAAAGCAAAAGCCTACAGCACCTGGTATTCCCAGGCGGTCACCCATCCAAGTACTAACCAGGCCCGACCCTGCTTAGCTTCCGAGATCAGACGAGAGCGGGCACATTCAGGGTGGTGTGGCCGTAGGCGAAGCTCATGGTCTCTTTCAAGCTTCTTGTACTTGTCACCGGCAGCCTGGCTCCGCCTTTCCTTGACTTTACTACAATCAGCTGTGCCTTTTCACAAGCATGGCAGCACACCGCACTTTGTCGTGTCGTCTCTCCTCTCGCTTGCTCTCCTCAAGCCCGTCCCTGCCTCCTGCTGCTTTGCTCCCTCTTTAACCTCTTCCTGCCTGCACCTTCTCACGCACACACCACATCCTCAGCCTTGCTTCCACGGCTCCTTTCTGGCTTCCCCTGGCCTGACTTTAACCCTTTTCGCTGACAAGGCTTTGCACCACAGGAAGAAGAAGAGCAGCAGGTTGCATGTAGCGCGGGGCCTTATGCCTGCACTTGTTTACGCCTTCGCTCTCCTAGCAGGTGGCCAGCCCATGGATCTCCAGAACCTGCCTTCTGTTCCGTTGGCTACTGGAAGCTGACTGCTGGGGAGGAAGCCAGTACATCTACCCCCCTGGCTACCGGAGGACCCCTCACCTATACCAGGCACCATGCCTCACCAGTGGCTGCAGTCAAGCAACTGCTTGACTTGCCCACTAGGTAGACCTTTTCCTGTAGAGCTGCTCCATACCCCACATGTGCCGCCTTACTCACCCAACTTCTTTTCAATAGGCCTGGAGACCAACATGCATGATGCACCCCTTTCAAGGACTTCAGAGAAGGCTTAGAACACTTGATGCAACTTGACTGAGAAGTCTGGCCCATTACAGTTCAACGTGAACAATGGTCATATCCTGACCCAAACGACCACTGATTGGCTTCCCAGGATTACCTCTACAAGGTAGCAGTTCATATTGGCCTTTGAGTTGCCATCTCATCCCTTTAAATCCAAACACATCTGAATTGCACAGATTCTTTGGCTGATTAAGGTGGTAATTAAACTCACTTGTTGCCTTATCTGCATTTAATTAGCCTCAGAACCTGTGTAATTCAGATGTGTTTGGGTTTAAAGGGATGAGGTGGCAACCCTAGTTGGCCTCGTGCAAGTGCTGCCTGATCACCCGAAACCCAGCCTTCCCCTATATTTATATGACCGGTGGGTAGGCTAGATCCAAAAAAACCAGCAGCGCACGCATTACCTCTTTCCCTCCAAGCCTGGGGCAGCCGCTAACTAAAACCGCGCTCCTGTAGGCAACCTGCTGCCTACACCTTAGCCGCTTCAGGGTGCCGGTTTGACGAGGGGTCGGCTCTGTGGCTTCTCTCTGGCTTTGGCAGTCGGCGTGCGTGTTTCCCGTGCTGTCCCCCAGCCTGGAGATCGCTGTGGAATGTGTTGGCGCAAGGGCGACTAAAGAGCAGGAGTGATGGCACCAAAAGGTCTCAGGAGAGTGCTGGAAAATGGCTGGGCCGTGGAGCCTAAGCAGGATGTAGGATGGGGGCTAGCTAGGTGGGGGTTGCGCCTGGCCGTTGTTTTGCTGCTATAGGGGACTGGATGCGTGGCAATCTCCTGAGGGAGGGAGGTAGAGAGAAGAAAGTGTATTTTTGAAAGAAGGGGTGAGATTGTATAAGTGGGCTTGTAAAAAGTGTAGGCTTGGTTGGGCAGGGGTGATTTTGTAGGAGCTAGGTGTGCAGGAGGGCTTGCAGAGAGGGAGAGCGCTTTGGGTAAAAGTGAATGTAAAAAGAGGCATTATGGGAGAGTGACTGACCCCTGGTGGAAGAAAAGCAAAAGCCTACAGCACCTGGTATTCCCAGGCGGTCTCCCATCCAAGTACTAACCAGGCCCGACCCTGCTTAGCTTCCGAGATCAGACGAGAGCGGGCGCATTCAGGGTGGTGTGGCCGTAGGCGAAGCTCATGGTCTCTTTCAAGCTTCTTGTACTTGTCACCGGCAGCCTGGCTCCGCCTTTCCTTGACTTTGCTACAATCAGCTGTGCCTTTTCACAAGCATGGCAGCACACCGCACTTTGTCGTGTCGTCTCTCCTCTCGCTTGCTCTCCTCAAGCCCGTCCCTGCCTCCTGCTGCTTTGCTCCCTCTTTAACCTCTTCCTGCCTGCACCTTCTCACGCACACACCACATCCTCAGCCTTGCTTCCACGGCTCCTTTCTGGCTTCCCCTGGCCTGACTTTAACCCTTTTCGCTGACAAGGCTTTGCACCACAGGAAGAAGAAGAAGAGCAGCAGGTTGCATGTAGCGCGGGGCCTTATGCCTGCACTTGTTTACGCCTTCGCTCTCCTAGCAGGTGGCCAGCCCATGGATCTCCAGAACCTGCCTTCTGTTCCGTTGGCTACTGGAAGCTGACTGCTGGGGAGGAAGCCAGTACATCTACCCCCCTGGCTACCGGAGGACCCCTCACCTATACCAGGCACCATGCCTCACCAGTGGCTGCAGTCAAGCAACTGCTTGACTTGCCCACTAGGTAGACCTTTTCCTGTAGAGCTGCTCCATACCCCACATGTGCCGCCTTACTCACCCAACTTCTTTTCAATAGGCCTGGAGACCAACATGCATGATGCACCCCTTTCAAGGACTTCAGAGAAGGCTTAGAACACTTGATGCAACTTGACTGAGAAGTCTGGCCCATTACAGTTCAACGTGAACAATGGTCATATCCTGACCCAAACGACCACTGATTGGCTTCCCAGGATTACCTCTACAAGGTAGCAGTTCATATTGGCCTTTGAGTTGCCATCTCATCCCTTTAAATCCAAACACATCTGAATTGCACAGATTCTTTGGCTGATTAAGGTGGTAATTAAACTCACTTGTTGCCTTATCTGCATTTAATTAGCCTCAGAACCTGTGTAATTCAGATGTGTTTGGGTTTAAAGGGATGAGGTGGCAACCCTAGTTGGCCTCGTGCAAGTGCTGCCTGATCACCCGAAACCCAGCCTTCCCCTATATTTATATGACCGGTGGGTAGGCTAGATCCAAAAAAACCAGCAGCGCACGCATTACCTCTTTCCCTCCAAGCCTGGGGCAGCCGCTAACTAAAACCGCGCTCCTGTAGGCAACCTGCTGCCTACACCTTAGCCGCTTCAGGGTGCCGGTTTGACGAGGGGTCGGCTCTGTGGCTTCTCTCTGGCTTTGGCAGTCGGCGTGCGTGTTTCCCGTGCTGTCCCCCAGCCTGGAGATCGCTGTGGAATGTGTTGGCGCAAGGGCGACTAAAGAGCAGGAGTGATGGCACCAAAAGGTCTCAGGAGAGTGCTGGAAAATGGCTGGGCCGTGGAGCCTAAGCAGGATGTAGGATGGGGGCTAGCTAGGTGGGGGTTGCGCCTGGCCGTTGTTTTGCTGCTATAGGGGACTGGATGCGTGGCAATCTCCTGAGGGAGGTAGAGAGAAGAAAGTGTATTTTTGAAAGAAGGGGTGAGATTGTATAAGTGGGCTTGTAAAAAGTGTAGGCTTGGTTGGGCAGGGGTGATTTTGTAGGAGCTAGGTGTGCAGGAGGGCTTGCAGAGAGGGAGAGCGCTTTGGGTAAAAGTGAATGTAAAAAGAGGCATTATGGGAGAGTGACTGACCCCTGGTGGAAGAAAAGCAAAAGCCTACAGCACCTGGTATTCCCAGGCGGTCTCCCATCCAAGTACTAACCAGGCCCGACCCTGCTTAGCTTCCGAAATCAGACGAGAGCGGGCGCATTCAGGGTGGTGTGGCCGTAGGCGAAGCTCATGGTCTCTTTCAAGCTTCTTGTACTTGTCACCGGCAGCCTGGCTCCGCCTTTCCTTGACTTTACTACAATCAGCTGTGCCTTTTCACAAGCATGGCAGCACACCGCACTTTGTCGTGTCGTCTCTCCTCTCGCTTGCTCTCCTCAAGCCCGTCCCTGCCTCCTGCTGCTTTGCTCCCTCTTTAACCTCTTCCTGCCTGCACCTTCTCACGCACACACCACATCCTCAGCCTTGCTTCCACGGCTCCTTTCTGGCTTCCCCTGGCCTGACTTTAACCCTTTTCGCTGACAAGGCTTTGCACCACAGGAAGAAGAAGAGCAGCAGGTTGCATGTAGCGCGGGGCCTTATGCCTGCACTTGTTTACGCCTTCGCTCTCCTAGCAGGTGGCCAGCCCATGGATCTCCAGAACCTGCCTTCTGTTCCGTTGGCTACTGGAAGCTGACTGCTGGGGAGGAAGCCAGTACATCTACCCCCCTGGCTACCGGAGGACCCCTCACCTATACCAGGCACCATGCCTCACCAGTGGCTGCAGTCAAGCAACTGCTTGACTTGCCCACTAGGTAGACCTTTTCCTGTAGAGCTGCTCCATACCCCAAATGTGCCGCCTTACTCACCCAACTTCTTTTCAATAGGCCTGGAGACCAACATGCATGATGCACCCCTTTCAAGGACTTCAGAGAAGGCTTAGAACACTTGATGCAACTTGACTGAGAAGTCTGGCCCATTACAGTTCAACGTGAACAATGGTCATATCCTGACCCAAACGACCACTGATTGGCTTCCCAGGATTACCTCTACAAGGTAGCAGTTCATATTGGCCTTTGAGTTGCCATCTCATCCCTTTAAATCCAAACGCATCTGAATTGCACAGATTCTTTGGCTGATTAAGGTGGTAATTAAACTCACTTGTTGCCTTATCTGCATTTAATTAGCCTCAGAACCTGTGTAATTCAGATGTGTTTGGGTTTAAAGGGATGAGGTGGCAACCCTAGTTGGCCTCGTGCAAATGCTGCCTGATCACCCAAAACGCAGCCTTCCCCTATATTTATATGACCGGTGGGTAGGCTAGATCCAAAAAAACCAGCAGCGCACGCATTACCTCTTTCCCTCCAAGCCTGGGGCAGCCGCTAACTAAAACCGCGCTCCTGTAGGCAACCTGCTGCCTACACCTTAGCCGCTTCAGGGTGCCGGTTTGACGAGGGGTCGGCTCTGTGGCTTCTCTCTGGCTTTGGCAGTCGGCGTGCGTGTTTCCCCTGCTGTCCCCCAGCCTGGAGATCGCTGTGGAATGTGTTGGCGCAAGGGCGACTAAAGAGCAGGAGTGATGGCACCAAAAGGTCTCAGGAGAGTGCTGGAAAATGGCTGGGCCGTGGAGCCTAAGCAGGATGTAGGATGGGGGCTAGCTAGGTGGGGGTTGCGCCTGGCCGTTGTTTTGCTGCTATAGGGGACTGGATGCGTGGCAATCTCCTGAGGGAGGGAGGTAGAGAGAAGAAAGTGTATTTTTGAAAGAAGGGGTGAGATTGTATAAGTGGGCTTGTAAAAAGTGTAGGCTTGGTTGGGCAGGGGTGATTTTGTAGGATGTAGGTGTGCAGGAGGGCTTGCAGAGAGGGAGAGCGCTTTGGGTAAAAGTGAATGTAAAAAGAGGCATTATGGGAGAGTGACTGACCCCTGGTGGAAGAAAAGCAAAAGCCTACAGCACCTGGTATTCCCAGGCGGTCTCCCATCCAAGTACTAACCAGGCCCGACCCTGCTTAGCTTCCGAGATCAGACGAGAGCGGGCGCATTCAGGGTGGTGTGGCCGTAGGCGAAGCTCATGGTCTCTTTCAAGCTTCTTGTACTTGTCACCGGCAGCCTGGCTCCGCCTTTCCTTGACTTTACTACAATCAGCTGTGCCTTTTCACAAGCATGGCAGCACACCGCACTTTGTCGTGTCGTCTCTCCTCTCGCTTGCTCTCCTCAAGCCCGTCCCTGCCTCCTGCTGCTTTGCTCCCTCTTTAACCTCTTCCTGCCTGCACCTTCTCACGCACACACCACATCCTCAGCCTTGCTTCCACGGCTCCTTTCTGGCTTCCCCTGGCCTGACTTTAACCCTTTTCGCTGACAAGGCTTTGCACCACAGGAAGAAGAAGAGCAGCAGGTTGCATGTAGCGCGGGGCCTTATGCCTGCACTTGTTTACGCCTTCGCTCTCCTAGCAGGTGGCCAGCCCATGGATCTCCAGAACCTGCCTTCTGTTCCGTTGGCTACTGGAAGCTGACTGCTGGGGAGGAAGCCAGTACATCTACCCCCCTGGCTACCGGAGGACCCCTCACCTATACCAGGCACCATGCCTCACCAGTGGCTGCAGTCAAGCAACTGCTTGACTTGCCCACTAGGTAGACCTTTTCCTGTAGAGTTGCTCCATACCCCACATGTGCCGCCTTACTCAGCCAACTTCTTTTCAATAGGCCTGGAGACCAACATGCATGATGCACCCCTTTCAAGGACTTCAGAGAAGGCTTAGAACACTTGATGCAACTTGACTGAGAAGTCTGGCCCATTACAGTTCAACGTGAACAATGGTCATATCCTGACCCAAACGACCACTGATTGGCTTCCCAGGATTACCTCTACAAGGTAGCAGTTCATGTTGGCCTTTGAGTTGCCATCTCATCCCTTTAAATCCAAACGCATCTGAATTGCACAGATTCTTTGGCTGATTAAGGTGGTAATTAAACTCACTTGTTGCCTTATCTGCATTTAATTAGCCTCAGAACCTGTGTAATTCAGATGTGTTTGGGTTTAAAGGGATGAGGTGGCAACCCTAGTTGGCCTCGTGCAAGTGCTGCCTGATCACCCGAAACGCAGCCTTCCCCTATATTTATATGACCGGTGGGTAGGCTAGATCCAAAAAAACCAGCAGCGCACGCATTACCTCTTTCCCTCCAAGCCTGGGGCAGCCGCTAACTAAAACCGCGCTCCTGTAGGCAACCTGCTGCCTACACCTTAGCCGCTTCAGGGTGCCGGTTTGACGAGGGGTCGGCTCTGTGGCTTCTCTCTGGCTTTGGCAGTCGGCGTGCGTGTTTCCCGTGCTGTCCCCCAGCCTGGAGATCGCTGTGGAATGTGTTGGCGCAAGGGCGACTAAAGAGCAGGAGTGATGGCACCAAAAGGTCTCAGGAGAGTGCTGGAAAATGGCTGGGCCGTGGAGCCTAAGCAGGATGTAGGATGGGGGCTAGCTAGGTGGGGGTTGCGCCTGGCCGTTGTTTTGCTGCTATAGGGGACTGGATGCGTGGCAATCTCCTGAGGGAGGGAGGTAGAGAGAAGAAAGTGTATTTTTGAAAGAAGGGGTGAGATTGTATAAGTGGGCTTGTAAAAAGTGTAGGCTTGGTTGGGCAGGGGTGATTTTGTAGGAGCTAGGTGTGCAGGAGGGCTTGCAGAGAGGGAGAGCGCTTTGGGTAAAAGTGAATGTAAAAAGAGGCATTATGGGAGAGTGACTGACCCCTGGTGGAAGAAAAGCAAAAGCCTACAGCACCTGGTATTCCCAGGCGGTCACCCATCCAAGTACTAACCAGGCCCGACCCTGCTTAGCTTCCGAGATCAGACGAGAGCGGGCACATTCAGGGTGGTGTGGCCGTAGGCGAAGCTCATGGTCTCTTTCAAGCTTCTTGTACTTGTCACCGGCAGCCTGGCTCCGCCTTTCCTTGACTTTACTACAATCAGCTGTGCCTTTTCACAAGCATGGCAGCACACCGCACTTTGTCGTGTCGTCTCTCCTCTCGCTTGCTCTCCTCAAGCCCGTCCCTGCCTCCTGCTGCTTTGCTCCCTCTTTAACCTCTTCCTGCCTGCACCTTCTCACGCACACACCACATCCTCAGCCTTGCTTCCACGGCTCCTTTCTGGCTTCCCCTGGCCTGACTTTAACCCTTTTCGCTGACAAGGCTTTGCACCACAGGAAGAAGAAGAGCAGCAGGTTGCATGTAGCGCGGGGCCTTATGCCTGCACTTGTTTACGCCTTCGCTCTCCTAGCAGGTGGCCAGCCCATGGATCTCCAGAACCTGCCTTCTGTTCCGTTGGCTACTGGAAGCTGACTGCTGGGGAGGAAGCCAGTACATCTACCCCCCTGGCTACCGGAGGACCCCTCACCTATACCAGGCACCATGCCTCACCAGTGGCTGCAGTCAAGCAACTGCTTGACTTGCCCACTAGGTAGACCTTTTCCTGTAGAGCTGCTCCATACCCCACATGTGCCGCCTTACTCACCCAACTTCTTTTCAATAGGCCTGGAGACCAACATGCATGATGCACCCCTTTCAAGGACTTCAGAGAAGGCTTAGAACACTTGATGCAACTTGACTGAGAAGTCTGGCCCATTACAGTTCAACGTGAACAATGGTCATATCCTGACCCAAACGACCACTGATTGGCTTCCCAGGATTACCTCTACAAGGTAGCAGTTCATATTGGCCTTTGAGTTGCCATCTCATCCCTTTAAATCCAAACACATCTGAATTGCACAGATTCTTTGGCTGATTAAGGTGGTAATTAAACTCACTTGTTGCCTTATCTGCATTTAATTAGCCTCAGAACCTGTGTAATTCAGATGTGTTTGGGTTTAAAGGGATGAGGTGGCAACCCTAGTTGGCCTCGTGCAAGTGCTGCCTGATCACCCGAAACCCAGCCTTCCCCTATATTTATATGACCGGTGGGTAGGCTAGATCCAAAAAAACCAGCAGCGCACGCATTACCTCTTTCCCTCCAAGCCTGGGGCAGCCGCTAACTAAAACCGCGCTCCTGTAGGCAACCTGCTGCCTACACCTTAGCCGCTTCAGGGTGCCGGTTTGACGAGGGGTCGGCTCTGTGGCTTCTCTCTGGCTTTGGCAGTCGGCGTGCGTGTTTCCCGTGCTGTCCCCCAGCCTGGAGATCGCTGTGGAATGTGTTGGCGCAAGGGCGACTAAAGAGCAGGAGTGATGGCACCAAAAGGTCTCAGGAGAGTGCTGGAAAATGGCTGGGCCGTGGAGCCTAAGCAGGATGTAGGATGGGGGCTAGCTAGGTGGGGGTTGCGCCTGGCCGTTGTTTTGCTGCTATAGGGGACTGGATGCGTGGCAATCTCCTGAGGGAGGGAGGTAGAGAGAAGAAAGTGTATTTTTGAAAGAAGGGGTGAGATTGTATAAGTGGGCTTGTAAAAAGTGTAGGCTTGGTTGGGCAGGGGTGATTTTGTAGGAGCTAGGTGTGCAGGAGGGCTTGCAGAGAGGGAGAGCGCTTTGGGTAAAAGTGAATGTAAAAAGAGGCATTATGGGAGAGTGACTGACCCCTGGTGGAAGAAAAGCAAAAGCCTACAGCACCTGGTATTCCCAGGCGGTCTCCCATCCAAGTACTAACCAGGCCCGACCCTGCTTAGCTTCCGAGATCAGACGAGAGCGGGCGCATTCAGGGTGGTGTGGCCGTAGGCGAAGCTCATGGTCTCTTTCAAGCTTCTTGTACTTGTCACCGGCAGCCTGGCTCCGCCTTTCCTTGACTTTACTACAATCAGCTGTGCCTTTTCACAAGCATGGCAGCACACCGCACTTTGTCGTGTCGTCTCTCCTCTCGCTTGCTCTCCTCAAGCCCGTCCCTGCCTCCTGCTGCTTTGCTCCCTCTTTAACCTCTTCCTGCCTGCACCTTCTCACGCACACACCACATCCTCAGCCTTGCTTCCACGGCTCCTTTCTGGCTTCCCCTGGCCTGACTTTAACCCTTTTCGCTGACAAGGCTTTGCACCACAGGAAGAAGAAGAGCAGCAGGTTGCATGTAGCGCGGGGCCTTATGCCTGCACTTGTTTACGCCTTCGCTCTCCTAGCAGGTGGCCAGCCCATGGATCTCCAGAACCTGCCTTCTGTTCCGTTGGCTACTGGAAGCTGACTGCTGGGGAGGAAGCCAGTACATCTACCCCCCTGGCTACCGGAGGACCCCTCACCTATACCAGGCACCATGCCTCACCAGTGGCTGCAGTCAAGCAACTGCTTGACTTGCCCACTAGGTAGACCTTTTCCTGTAGAGCTGCTCCATACCCCACATGTGCCGCCTTACTCACCCAACTTCTTTTCAATAGGCCTGGAGACCAACATGCATGATGCACCCCTTTCAAGGACTTCAGAGAAGGCTTAGAACACTTGATGCAACTTGACTGAGAAGTCTGGCCCATTACAGTTCAACGTGAACAATGGTCATATCCTGACCCAAACGACCACTGATTGGCTTCCCAGGATTACCTCTACAAGGTAGCAGTTCATATTGGCCTTTGAGTTGCCATCTCATCCCTTTAAATCCAAACACATCTGAATTGCACAGATTCTTTGGCTGATTAAGGTGGTAATTAAACTCACTTGTTGCCTTATCTGCATTTAATTAGCCTCAGAACCTGTGTAATTCAGATGTGTTTGGGTTTAAAGGGATGAGGTGGCAACCCTAGTTGGCCTCGTGCAAGTGCTGCCTGATCACCCGAAACCCAGCCTTCCCCTATATTTATATGACCGGTGGGTAGGCTAGATCCAAAAAAACCAGCAGCGCACGCATTACCTCTTTCCCTCCAAGCCTGGGGCAGCCGCTAACTAAAACCGCGCTCCTGTAGGCAACCTGCTGCCTACACCTTAGCCGCTTCAGGGTGCCGGTTTGACGAGGGGTCGGCTCTGTGGCTTCTCTCTGGCTTTGGCAGTCGGCGTGCGTGTTTCCCGTGCTGTCCCCCAGCCTGGAGATCGCTGTGGAATGTGTTGGCGCAAGGGCGACTAAAGAGCAGGAGTGATGGCACCAAAAGGTCTCAGGAGAGTGCTGGAAAATGGCTGGGCCGTGGAGCCTAAGCAGGATGTAGGATGGGGGCTAGCTAGGTGGGGGTTGCGCCTGGCCGTTGTTTTGCTGCTATAGGGGACTGGATGCGTGGCAATCTCCTGAGGGAGGGAGGTAGAGAGAAGAAAGTGTATTTTTGAAAGAAGGGGTGAGATAGTATAAGTGGGCTTGTAAAAAGTGTAGGCTTGGTTGGGCAGGGGTGATTTTGTAGGAGCTAGGTGTGCAGGAGGGCTTGCAGAGAGGGAGAGCGCTTTGGGTAAAAGTGAATGTAAAAAGAGGCATTATGGGAGAGTGACTGACCCCTGGTGGAAGAAAAGCAAAAGCCTACAGCACCTGGTATTCCCAGGCGGTCTCCCATCCAAGTACTAACCAGGCCCGACCCTGCTTAGCTTCCGAGATCAGACGAGAGCGGGCGCATTCAGGGTGGTGTGGCCGTAGGCGAAGCTCATGGTCTCTTTCAAGCTTCTTGTACTTGTCACCGGCAGCCTGGCTCCGCCTTTCCTTGACTTTACTACAATCAGCTGTGCCTTTTCACAAGCATGGCAGCACACCGCACTTTGTCGTGTCGTCTCTCCTCTCGCTTGCTCTCCTCAAGCCCGTCCCTGCCTCCTGCTGCTTTGCTCCCTCTTTAACCTCTTCCTGCCTGCACCTTCTCACGCACACACCACATCCTCAGCCTTGCTTCCACGGCTCCTTTCTGGCTTCCCCTGGCCTGACTTTAACCCTTTTCGCTGACAAGGCTTTGCACTACAGGAAGAAGAAGAGCAGCAGGTTGCATGTAGCGCGGGGCCTTATGCCTGCACTTGTTTACGCCTTCGCTCTCCTAGCAGGTGGCCAGCCCATGGATCTCCAGAACCTGCCTTCTGTTCCGTTGGCTACTGGAAGCTGACTGCTGGGGAGGAAGCCAGTACATCTACCCCCCTGGCTACCGGAGGACCCCTCACCTATACCAGGCACCATGCCTCACCAGTGGCTGCAGTCAAGCAACTGCTTGACTTGCCCACTAGGTAGACCTTTTCCTGTAGAGTTGCTCCATACCCCAAATGTGCCGCCTTACTCACCCAACTTCTTTTCAATAGGCCTGGAGACCAACATGCATGATGCACCCCTTTCAAGGACTTCAGAGAAGGCTTAGAACACTTGATGCAACTTGACTGAGAAGTCTGGCCCATTACAGTTCAACGTGAACAATGGTCATATCCTGACCCAAACGACCACTGATTGGCTTCCCAGGATTACCTCTACAAGGTAGCAGTTCATATTGGCCTTTGAGTTGCCATCTCATCCCTTTAAATCCAAACGCATCTGAATTGCACAGATTCTTTGGCTGATTAAGGTGGTAATTAAACTCACTTGTTGCCTTATCTGCATTTAATTAGCCTCAGAACCTGTGTAATTCAGATGTGTTTGGGTTTAAAGGGATGAGGTGGCAACCCTAGTTGGCCTCGTGCAAATGCTGCCTGATCACCCGAAACGCAGCCTTCCCCTATATTTATATGACCGGTGGGTAGGCTAGATCCAAAAAAACCAGCAGCGCACGCATTACCTCTTTCCCTCCAAGCCTGGGGCAGCCGCTAACTAAAACCGCGCTCCTGTAGGCAACCTGCTGCCTACACCTTAGCCGCTTCAGGGTGCCGGTTTGACGAGGGGTCGGCTCTGTGGCTTCTCTCTGGCTTTGGCAGTCGGCGTGCGTGTTTCCCGTGCTGTCCCCCAGCCTGGAGATCGCTGTGGAATGTGTTGGCGCAAGGGCGACTAAAGAGCAGGAGTGATGGCACCAAAAGGTCTCAGGAGAGTGCTGGAAAATGGCTGGGCCGTGGAGCCTAAGCAGGATGTAGGATGGGGGCTAGCTAGGTGGGGGTTGCGCCTGGCCGTTGTTTTGCTGCTATAGGGGACTGGATGCGTGGCAATCTCCTGAGGGAGGGAGGTAGAGAGAAGAAAGTGTATTTTTGAAAGAAGGGGTGAGATTGTATAAGTGGGCTTGTAAAAAGTGTAGGCTTGGTTGGGCAGGGGTGATTTTGTAGGAGCTAGGTGTGCAGGAGGGCTTGCAGAGAGGGAGAGCGCTTTGGGTAAAAGTGAATGTAAAAAGAGGCATTATGGGAGAGTGACTGACCCCTGGTGGAAGAAAAGCAAAAGCCTACAGCACCTGGTATTCCCAGGCGGTCTCCCATCCAAGTACTAACCAGGCCCGACCCTGCTTAGCTTCCGAGATCAGACGAGAGCGGGCGCATTCAGGGTGGTGTGGCCGTAGGCGAAGCTCATGGTCTCTTTCAAGCTTCTTGTACTTGTCACCGGCAGCCTGGCTCCGCCTTTCCTTGACTTTACTACAATCAGCTGTGCCTTTTCACAAGCATGGCAGCACACCGCACTTTGTCGTGTCGTCTCTCCTCTCGCTTGCTCTCCTCAAGCCCGTCCCTGCCTCCTGCTGCTTTGCTCCCTCTTTAACCTCTTCCTGCCTGCACCTTCTCACGCACACACCACATCCTCAGCCTTGCTTCCACGGCTCCTTTCTGGCTTCCCCTGGCCTGACTTTAACCCTTTTCGCTGACAAGGCTTTGCACCACAGGAAGAAGAAGAGCAGCAGGTTGCATGTAGCGCGGGGCCTTATGCCTGCACTTGTTTACGCCTTCGCTCTCCTAGCAGGTGGCCAGCCCATGGATCTCCAGAACCTGCCTTCTGTTCCGTTGGCTACTGGAAGCTGACTGCTGGGGAGGAAGCCAGTACATCTACCCCCCTGGCTACCGGAGGACCCCTCACCTATACCAGGCACCATGCCTCACCAGTGGCTGCAGTCAAGCAACTGCTTGACTTGCCCACTAGGTAGACCTTTTCCTGTAGAGTTGCTCCATACCCCACATGTGCCGCCTTACTCAGCCAACTTCTTTTCAATAGGCCTGGAGACCAACATGCATGATGCACCCCTTTCAAGGACTTCAGAGAAGGCTTAGAACACTTGATGCAACTTGACTGAGAAGTCTGGCCCATTACAGTTCAACGTGAACAATGGTCATATCCTGACCCAAACGACCACTGATTGGCTTCCCAGGATTACCTCTACAAGGTAGCAGTTCATGTTGGCCTTTGAGTTGCCATCTCATCCCTTTAAATCCAAACGCATCTGAATTGCACAGATTCTTTGGCTGATTAAGGTGGTAATTAAACTCACTTGTTGCCTTATCTGCATTTAATTAGCCTCAGAACCTGTGTAATTCAGATGTGTTTGGGTTTAAAGGGATGAGGTGGCAACCCTAGTTGGCCTCGTGCAAGTGCTGCCTGATCACCCGAAACGCAGCCTTCCCCTATATTTATATGACCGGTGGGTAGGCTAGATCCAAAAAAAACAGCAGCGCACGCATTACCTCTTTCCCTCCAAGCCTGGGGCAGCCGCTAACTAAAACCGCGCTCCTGTAGGCAACCTGCTGCCTACACCTTAGCCGCTTCAGGGTGCCGGTTTGACGAGGGGTCGGCTCTGTGGCTTCTCTCTGGCTTTGGCAGTCGGCGTGCGTGTTTCCCGTGCTGTCCCCCAGCCTGGAGATCGCTGTGGAATGTGTTGGCGCAAGGGCGACTAAAGAGCAGGAGTGATGGCACCAAAAGGTCTCAGGAGAGTGCTGGAAAATGGCTGGGCCGTGGAGCCTAAGCAGGATGTAGGATGGGGGCTAGCTAGGTGGGGGTTGCGCCTGGCCGTTGTTTTGCTGCTATAGGGGACTGGATGCGTGGCAATCTCCTGAGGGAGGGAGGTAGAGAGAAGAAAGTGTATTTTTGAAAGAAGGGGTGAGATTGTATAAGTGGGCTTGTAAAAAGTGTAGGCTTGGTTGGGCAGGGGTGATTTTGTAGGAGCTAGGTGTGCAGGAGGGCTTGCAGAGAGGGAGAGCGCTTTGGGTAAAAGTGAATGTAAAAAGAGGCATTATGGGAGAGTGACTGACCCCTGGTGGAAGAAAAGCAAAAGCCTACAGCACCTGGTATTCCCAGGCGGTCTCCCATCCAAGTACTAACCAGGCCCGACCCTGCTTAGCTTCCGAGATCAGACGAGAGCAGGCGCATTCAGGGTGGTGTGGCCGTAGGCGAAGCTCATGGTCTCTTTCAAGCTTCTTGTACTTGTCACCGGCAGCCTGGCTCCGCCTTTCCTTGACTTTACTACAATCAGCTGTGCCTTTTCACAAGCATGGCAGCACACCGCACTTTGTCGTGTCGTCTCTCCTCTCGCTTGCTCTCCTCAAGCCCGTCCCTGCCTCCTGCTGCTTTGCTCCCTCTTTAACCTCTTCCTGCCTGCACCTTCTCACGCACACACCACATCCTCAGCCTTGCTTCCACGGCTCCTTTCTGGCTTCCCCTGGCCTGACTTTAACCCTTTTCGCTGACAAGGCTTTGCACCACAGGAAGAAGAAGAAGAGCAGCAGGTTGCATGTAGCGCGGGGCCTTATGCCTGCACTTGTTTACGCCTTCGCTCTCCTAGCAGGTGGCCAGCCCATGGATCTCCAGAACCTGCCTTCTGTTCCGTTGGCTACTGGAAGCTGACTGCTGGGGAGGAAGCCAGTACATCTACCCCCCTGGCTACCGGAGGACCCCTCACCTATACCAGGCACCATGCCTCACCAGTGGCTGCAGTCAAGCAACTGCTTGACTTGCCCACTAGGTAGACCTTTTCCTGTAGAGTTGCTCCATACCCCACATGTGCCGCCTTACTCAGCCAACTTCTTTTCAATAGGCCTGGAGACCAACATGCATGATGCACCCCTTTCAAGGACTTCAGAGAAGGCTTAGAACACTTGATGCAACTTGACTGAGAAGTCTGGCCCATTACAGTTCAACGTGAACAATGGTCATATCCTGACCCAAACGACCACTGATTGGCTTCCCAGGATTACCTCTACAAGGTAGCAGTTCATGTTGGCCTTTGAGTTGCCATCTCATCCCTTTAAATCCAAACGCATCTGAATTGCACAGATTCTTTGGCTGATTAAGGTGGTAATTAAACTCACTTGTTGCCTTATCTGCATTTAATTAGCCTCAGAACCTGTGTAATTCAGATGTGTTTGGGTTTAAAGGGATGAGGTGGCAACCCTAGTTGGCCTCGTGCAAGTGCTGCCTGATCACCCGAAACGCAGCCTTCCCCTATATTTATATGACCGGTGGGTAGGCTAGATCCAAAAAAACCAGCAGCGCACGCATTACCTCTTTCCCTCCAAGCCTGGGGCAGCCGCTAACTAAAACCGCGCTCCTGTAGGCAACCTGCTGCCTACACCTTAGCCGCTTCAGGGTGCCGGTTTGACGAGGGGTCGGCTCTGTGGCTTCTCTCTGGCTTTGGCAGTCGGCGTGCGTGTTTCCCGTGCTGTCCCCCAGCCTGGAGATCGCTGTGGAATGTGTTGGCGCAAGGGCGACTAAAGAGCAGGAGTGATGGCACCAAAAGGTCTCAGGAGAGTGCTGGAAAATGGCTGGGCCGTGGAGCCTAAGCAGGATGTAGGATGGGGGCTAGCTAGGTGGGGGTTGCGCCTGGCCGTTGTTTTGCTGCTATAGGGGACTGGATGCGTGGCAATCTCCTGAGGGAGGGAGGTAGAGAGAAGAAAGTGTATTTTTGAAAGAAGGGGTGAGATTGTATAAGTGGGCTTGTAAAAAGTGTAGGCTTGGTTGGGCAGGGGTGATTTTGTAGGAGCTAGGTGTGCAGGAGGGCTTGCAGAGAGGGAGAGCGCTTTGGGTAAAAGTGAATGTAAAAAGAGGCATTATGGGAGAGTGACTGACCCCTGGTGGAAGAAAAGCAAAAGCCTACAGCACCTGGTATTCCCAGGCGGTCTCCCATCCAAGTACTAACCAGGCCCGACCCTGCTTAGCTTCCGAGATCAGACGAGAGCGGGCGCATTCAGGGTGGTGTGGCCATAGGTGAAGCTCATGGTCTCTTTCAAGCTTCTTGTACTTGTCACCGGCAGCCTGGCTCCGCCTTTCCTTGACTTTACTACAATCAGCTGTGCCTTTTCACAAGCATGGCAGCACACCGCACTTTGTCGTGTCGTCTCTCCTCTCGCTTGCTCTCCTCAAGCCCGTCCCTGCCTCCTGCTGCTTTGCTCCCTCTTTAACCTCTTCCTGCCTGCACCTTCTCACGCACACACCACATCCTCAGCCTTGCTTCCACGGCTCCTTTCTGGCTTCCCCTGGCCTGACTTTAACCCTTTTCGCTGACAAGGCTTTGCACCACAGGAAGAAGAAGAAGAGCAGCAGGTTGCATGTAGCGCGGGGCCTTATGCCTGCACTTGTTTACGCCTTCGCTCTCCTAGCAGGTGGCCAGCCCATGGATCTCCAGAACCTGCCTTCTGTTCCGTTGGCTACTGGAAGCTGACTGCTGGGGAGGAAGCCAGTACATCTACCCCCCTGGCTACCGGAGGACCCCTCACCTATACCAGGCACCATGCCTCACCAGTGGCTGCAGTCAAGCAACTGCTTGACTTGCCCACTAGGTAGACCTTTTCCTGTAGAGTTGCTCCATACCCCACATGTGCCGCCTTACTCAGCCAACTTCTTTTCAATAGGCCTGGAGACCAACATGCATGATGCACCCCTTTCAAGGACTTCAGAGAAGGCTTAGAACACTTGATGCAACTTGACTGAGAAGTCTGGCCCATTACAGTTCAACGTGAACAATGGTCATATCCTGACCCAAACGACCACTGATTGGCTTCCCAGGATTACCTCTACAAGGTAGCAGTTCATGTTGGCCTTTGAGTTGCCATCTCATCCCTTTAAATCCAAACGCATCTGAATTGCACAGATTCTTTGGCTGATTAAGGTGGTAATTAAACTCACTTGTTGCCTTATCTGCATTTAATTAGCCTCAGAACCTGTGTAATTCAGATGTGTTTGGGTTTAAAGGGATGAGGTGGCAACCCTAGTTGGCCTCGTGCAAATGCTGCCTGATCACCCGAAACGCAGCCTTCCCCTATATTTATATGACCGGTGGGTAGGCTAGATCCAAAAAAACCAGCAGCGCACGCATTACCTCTTTCCCTCCAAGCCTGGGGCAGCCGCTAACTAAAACCGCGCTCCTGTAGGCAACCTGCTGCCTACACCTTAGCCGCTTCAGGGTGCCGGTTTGACGAGGGGTCGGCTCTGTGGCTTCTCTCTGGCTTTGGCAGTCGGCGTGCGTGTTTCCCGTGCTGTCCCCCAGCCTGGAGATCGCTGTGGAATGTGTTGGCGCAAGGGCGACTAAAGAGCAGGAGTGATGGCACCAAAAGGTCTCAGGAGAGTGCTGGAAAATGGCTGGGCCGTGGAGCCTAAGCAGGATGTAGGATGGGGGCTAGCTAGGTGGGGGTTGCGCCTGGCCGTTGTTTTGCTGCTATAGGGGACTGGATGCGTGGCAATCTCCTGAGGGAGGGAGGTAGAGAGAAGAAAGTGTATTTTTGAAAGAAGGGGTGAGATTGTATAAGTGGGCTTGTAAAAAGTGTAGGCTTGGTTGGGCAGGGGTGATTTTGTAGGATGTAGGTGTGCAGGAGGGCTTGCAGAGAGGGAGAGCGCTTTGGGTAAAAGTGAATGTAAAAAGAGGCATTATGGGAGAGTGACTGACCCCTGGTGGAAGAAAAGCAAAAGCCTACAGCACCTGGTATTCCCAGGCGGTCTCCCATCCAAGTACTAACCAGGCCCGACCCTGCTTAGCTTCCGAGATCAGACGAGAGCGGGCGCATTCAGGGTGGTGTGGCCGTAGGCGAAGCTCATGGTCTCTTTCAAGCTTCTTGTACTTGTCACCGGCAGCCTGGCTCCGCCTTTCCTTGACTTTACTACAATCAGCTGTGCCTTTTCACAAGCATGGCAGCACACCGCACTTTGTCGTGTCGTCTCTCCTCTCGCTTGCTCTCCTCAAGCCCGTCCCTGCCTCCTGCTGCTTTGCTCCCTCTTTAACCTCTTCCTGCCTGCACCTTCTCACGCACACACCACATCCTCAGCCTTGCTTCCACGGCTCCTTTCTGGCTTCCCCTGGCCTGACTTTAACCCTTTTCGCTGACAAGGCTTTGCACCACAGGAAGAAGAAGAGCAGCAGGTTGCATGTAGCGCGGGGCCTTATGCCTGCACTTGTTTACGCCTTCGCTCTCCTAGCAGGTGGCCAGCCCATGGATCTCCAGAACCTGCCTTCTGTTCCGTTGGCTACTGGAAGCTGACTGCTGGGGAGGAAGCCAGTACATCTACCCCCCTGGCTACCGGAGGACCCCTCACCTATACCAGGCACCATGCCTCACCAGTGGCTGCAGTCAAGCAACTGCTTGACTTGCCCACTAGGTAGACCTTTTCCTGTAGAGCTGCTCCATACCCCACATGTGCCGCCTTACTCACCCAACTTCTTTTCAATAGGCCTGGAGACCAACATGCATGATGCACCCCTTTCAAGGACTTCAGAGAAGGCTTAGAACACTTGATGCAACTTGACTGAGAAGTCTGGCCCATTACAGTTCAACGTGAACAATGGTCATATCCTGACCCAAACGACCACTGATTGGCTTCCCAGGATTACCTCTACAAGGTAGCAGTTCATATTGGCCTTTGAGTTGCCATCTCATCCCTTTAAATCCAAACACATCTGAATTGCACAGATTCTTTGGCTGATTAAGGTGGTAATTAAACTCACTTGTTGCCTTATCTGCATTTAATTAGCCTCAGAACCTGTGTAATTCAGATGTGTTTGGGTTTAAAGGGATGAGGTGGCAACCCTAGTTGGCCTCGTGCAAGTGCTGCCTGATCACCCGAAACCCAGCCTTCCCCTATATTTATATGACCGGTGGGTAGGCTAGATCCAAAAAAACCAGCAGCGCACGCATTACCTCTTTCCCTCCAAGCCTGGGGCAGCCGCTAACTAAAACCGCGCTCCTGTAGGCAACCTGCTGCCTACACCTTAGCCGCTTCAGGGTGCCGGTTTGACGAGGGGTCGGCTCTGTGGCTTCTCTCTGGCTTTGGCAGTCGGCGTGCGTGTTTCCCGTGCTGTCCCCCAGCCTGGAGATCGCTGTGGAATGTGTTGGCGCAAGGGCGACTAAAGAGCAGGAGTGATGGCACCAAAAGGTCTCAGGAGAGTGCTGGAAAATGGCTGGGCCGTGGAGCCTAAGCAGGATGTAGGATGGGGGCTAGCTAGGTGGGGGTTGCGCCTGGCCGTTGTTTTGCTGCTATAGGGGACTGGATGCGTGGCAATCTCCTGAGGGAGGGAGGTAGAGAGAAGAAAGTGTATTTTTGAAAGAAGGGGTGAGATAGTATAAGTGGGCTTGTAAAAAGTGTAGGCTTGGTTGGGCAGGGGTGATTTTGTAGGAGCTAGGTGTGCAGGAGGGCTTGCAGAGAGGGAGAGCGCTTTGGGTAAAAGTGAATGTAAAAAGAGGCATTATGGGAGAGTGACTGACCCCTGGTGGAAGAAAAGCAAAAGCCTACAGCACCTGGTATTCCCAGGCGGTCTCCCATCCAAGTACTAACCAGGCCCGACCCTGCTTAGCTTCCGAGATCAGACGAGAGCGGGCGCATTCAGGGTGGTGTGGCCGTAGGCGAAGCTCATGGTCTCTTTCAAGCTTCTTGTACTTGTCACCGGCAGCCTGGCTCCGCCTTTCCTTGACTTTACTACAATCAGCTGTGCCTTTTCACAAGCATGGCAGCACACCGCACTTTGTCGTGTCGTCTCTCCTCTCGCTTGCTCTCCTCAAGCCCGTCCCTGCCTCCTGCTGCTTTGCTCCCTCTTTAACCTCTTCCTGCCTGCACCTTCTCACGCACACACCACATCCTCAGCCTTGCTTCCACGGCTCCTTTCTGGCTTCCCCTGGCCTGACTTTAACCCTTTTCGCTGACAAGGCTTTGCACTACAGGAAGAAGAAGAGCAGCAGGTTGCATGTAGCGCGGGGCCTTATGCCTGCACTTGTTTACGCCTTCGCTCTCCTAGCAGGTGGCCAGCCCATGGATCTCCAGAACCTGCCTTCTGTTCCGTTGGCTACTGGAAGCTGACTGCTGGGGAGGAAGCCAGTACATCTACCCCCCTGGCTACCGGAGGACCCCTCACCTATACCAGGCACCATGCCTCACCAGTGGCTGCAGTCAAGCAACTGCTTGACTTGCCCACTAGGTAGACCTTTTCCTGTAGAGTTGCTCCATACCCCAAATGTGCCGCCTTACTCACCCAACTTCTTTTCAATAGGCCTGGAGACCAACATGCATGATGCACCCCTTTCAAGGACTTCAGAGAAGGCTTAGAACACTTGATGCAACTTGACTGAGAAGTCTGGCCCATTACAGTTCAACGTGAACAATGGTCATATCCTGACCCAAACGACCACTGATTGGCTTCCCAGGATTACCTCTACAAGGTAGCAGTTCATATTGGCCTTTGAGTTGCCATCTCATCCCTTTAAATCCAAACGCATCTGAATTGCACAGATTCTTTGGCTGATTAAGGTGGTAATTAAACTCACTTGTTGCCTTATCTGCATTTAATTAGCCTCAGAACCTGTGTAATTCAGATGTGTTTGGGTTTAAAGGGATGAGGTGGCAACCCTAGTTGGCCTCGTGCAAATGCTGCCTGATCACCCGAAACGCAGCCTTCCCCTATATTTATATGACCGGTGGGTAGGCTAGATCCAAAAAAACCAGCAGCGCACGCATTACCTCTTTCCCTCCAAGCCTGGGGCAGCCGCTAACTAAAACCGCGCTCCTGTAGGCAACCTGCTGCCTACACCTTAGCCGCTTCAGGGTGCCGGTTTGACGAGGGGTCGGCTCTGTGGCTTCTCTCTGGCTTTGGCAGTCGGCGTGCGTGTTTCCCGTGCTGTCCCCCAGCCTGGAGATCGCTGTGGAATGTGTTGGCGCAAGGGCGACTAAAGAGCAGGAGTGATGGCACCAAAAGGTCTCAGGAGAGTGCTGGAAAATGGCTGGGCCGTGGAGCCTAAGCAGGATGTAGGATGGGGGCTAGCTAGGTGGGGGTTGCGCCTGGCCGTTGTTTTGCTGCTATAGGGGACTGGATGCGTGGCAATCTCCTGAGGGAGGGAGGTAGAGAGAAGAAAGTGTATTTTTGAAAGAAGGGGTGAGATTGTATAAGTGGGCTTGTAAAAAGTGTAGGCTTGGTTGGGCAGGGGTGATTTTGTAGGAGCTAGGTGTGCAGGAGGGCTTGCAGAGAGGGAGAGCGCTTTGGGTAAAAGTGAATGTAAAAAGAGGCATTATGGGAGAGTGACTGACCCCTGGTGGAAGAAAAGCAAAAGCCTACAGCACCTGGTATTCCCAGGCGGTCTCCCATCCAAGTACTAACCAGGCCCGACCCTGCTTAGCTTCCGAGATCAGACGAGAGCGGGCGCATTCAGGGTGGTGTGGCCGTAGGCGAAGCTCATGGTCTCTTTCAAGCTTCTTGTACTTGTCACCGGCAGCCTGGCTCCGCCTTTCCTTGACTTTACTACAATCAGCTGTGCCTTTTCACAAGCATGGCAGCACACCGCACTTTGTCGTGTCGTCTCTCCTCTCGCTTGCTCTCCTCAAGCCCGTCCCTGCCTCCTGCTGCTTTGCTCCCTCTTTAACCTCTTCCTGCCTGCACCTTCTCACGCACACACCACATCCTCAGCCTTGCTTCCACGGCTCCTTTCTGGCTTCCCCTGGCCTGACTTTAACCCTTTTCGCTGACAAGGCTTTGCACCACAGGAAGAAGAAGAGCAGCAGGTTGCATGTAGCGCGGGGCCTTATGCCTGCACTTGTTTACGCCTTCGCTCTCCTAGCAGGTGGCCAGCCCATGGATCTCCAGAACCTGCCTTCTGTTCCGTTGGCTACTGGAAGCTGACTGCTGGGGAGGAAGCCAGTACATCTACCCCCCTGGCTACCGGAGGACCCCTCACCTATACCAGGCACCATGCCTCACCAGTGGCTGCAGTCAAGCAACTGCTTGACTTGCCCACTAGGTAGACCTTTTCCTGTAGAGTTGCTCCATACCCCACATGTGCCGCCTTACTCAGCCAACTTCTTTTCAATAGGCCTGGAGACCAACATGCATGATGCACCCCTTTCAAGGACTTCAGAGAAGGCTTAGAACACTTGATGCAACTTGACTGAGAAGTCTGGCCCATTACAGTTCAACGTGAACAATGGTCATATCCTGACCCAAACGACCACTGATTGGCTTCCCAGGATTACCTCTACAAGGTAGCAGTTCATGTTGGCCTTTGAGTTGCCATCTCATCCCTTTAAATCCAAACGCATCTGAATTGCACAGATTCTTTGGCTGATTAAGGTGGTAATTAAACTCACTTGTTGCCTTATCTGCATTTAATTAGCCTCAGAACCTGTGTAATTCAGATGTGTTTGGGTTTAAAGGGATGAGGTGGCAACCCTAGTTGGCCTCGTGCAAGTGCTGCCTGATCACCCGAAACGCAGCCTTCCCCTATATTTATATGACCGGTGGGTAGGCTAGATCCAAAAAAAACAGCAGCGCACGCATTACCTCTTTCCCTCCAAGCCTGGGGCAGCCGCTAACTAAAACCGCGCTCCTGTAGGCAACCTGCTGCCTACACCTTAGCCGCTTCAGGGTGCCGGTTTGACGAGGGGTCGGCTCTGTGGCTTCTCTCTGGCTTTGGCAGTCGGCGTGCGTGTTTCCCGTGCTGTCCCCCAGCCTGGAGATCGCTGTGGAATGTGTTGGCGCAAGGGCGACTAAAGAGCAGGAGTGATGGCACCAAAAGGTCTCAGGAGAGTGCTGGAAAATGGCTGGGCCGTGGAGCCTAAGCAGGATGTAGGATGGGGGCTAGCTAGGTGGGGGTTGCGCCTGGCCGTTGTTTTGCTGCTATAGGGGACTGGATGCGTGGCAATCTCCTGAGGGAGGGAGGTAGAGAGAAGAAAGTGTATTTTTGAAAGAAGGGGTGAGATTGTATAAGTGGGCTTGTAAAAAGTGTAGGCTTGGTTGGGCAGGGGTGATTTTGTAGGAGCTAGGTGTGCAGGAGGGCTTGCAGAGAGGGAGAGCGCTTTGGGTAAAAGTGAATGTAAAAAGAGGCATTATGGGAGAGTGACTGACCCCTGGTGGAAGAAAAGCAAAAGCCTACAGCACCTGGTATTCCCAGGCGGTCTCCCATCCAAGTACTAACCAGGCCCGACCCTGCTTAGCTTCCGAGATCAGACGAGAGCGGGCGCATTCAGGGTGGTGTGGCCGTAGGCGAAGCTCATGGTCTCTTTCAAGCTTCTTGTACTTGTCACCGGCAGCCTGGCTCCGCCTTTCCTTGACTTTACTACAATCAGCTGTGCCTTTTCACAAGCATGGCAGCACACCGCACTTTGTCGTGTCGTCTCTCCTCTCGCTTGCTCTCCTCAAGCCCGTCCCTGCCTCCTGCTGCTTTGCTCCCTCTTTAACCTCTTCCTGCCTGCACCTTCTCACGCACACACCACATCCTCAGCCTTGCTTCCACGGCTCCTTTCTGGCTTCCCCTGGCCTGACTTTAACCCTTTTCGCTGACAAGGCTTTGCACCACAGGAAGAAGAAGAAGAGCAGCAGGTTGCATGTAGCGCGGGGCCTTATGCCTGCACTTGTTTACGCCTTCGCTCTCCTAGCAGGTGGCCAGCCCATGGATCTCCAGAACCTGCCTTCTGTTCCGTTGGCTACTGGAAGCTGACTGCTGGGGAGGAAGCCAGTACATCTACCCCCCTGGCTACCGGAGGACCCCTCACCTATACCAGGCACCATGCCTCACCAGTGGCTGCAGTCAAGCAACTGCTTGACTTGCCCACTAGGTAGACCTTTTCCTGTAGAGTTGCTCCATACCCCACATGTGCCGCCTTACTCAGCCAACTTCTTTTCAATAGGCCTGGAGACCAACATGCATGATGCACCCCTTTCAAGGACTTCAGAGAAGGCTTAGAACACTTGATGCAACTTGACTGAGAAGTCTGGCCCATTACAGTTCAACGTGAACAATGGTCATATCCTGACCCAAACGACCACTGATTGGCTTCCCAGGATTACCTCTACAAGGTAGCAGTTCATGTTGGCCTTTGAGTTGCCATCTCATCCCTTTAAATCCAAACGCATCTGAATTGCACAGATTCTTTGGCTGATTAAGGTGGTAATTAAACTCACTTGTTGCCTTATCTGCATTTAATTAGCCTCAGAACCTGTGTAATTCAGATGTGTTTGGGTTTAAAGGGATGAGGTGGCAACCCTAGTTGGCCTCGTGCAAATGCTGCCTGATCACCCGAAACGCAGCCTTCCCCTATATTTATATGACCGGTGGGTAGGCTAGATCCAAAAAAACCAGCAGCGCACGCATTACCTCTTTCCCTCCAAGCCTGGGGCAGCCGCTAACTAAAACCGCGCTCCTGTAGGCAACCTGCTGCCTACACCTTAGCCGCTTCAGGGTGCCGGTTTGACGAGGGGTCGGCTCTGTGGCTTCTCTCTGGCTTTGGCAGTCGGCGTGCGTGTTTCCCGTGCTGTCCCCCAGCCTGGAGATCGCTGTGGAATGTGTTGGCGCAAGGGCGACTAAAGAGCAGGAGTGATGGCACCAAAAGGTCTCAGGAGAGTGCTGGAAAATGGCTGGGCCGTGGAGCCTAAGCAGGATGTAGGATGGGGGCTAGCTAGGTGGGGGTTGCGCCTGGCCGTTGTTTTGCTGCTATAGGGGACTGGATGCGTGGCAATCTCCTGAGGGAGGGAGGTAGAGAGAAGAAAGTGTATTTTTGAAAGAAGGGGTGAGATTGTATAAGTGGGCTTGTAAAAAGTGTAGGCTTGGTTGGGCAGGGGTGATTTTGTAGGAGCTAGGTGTGCAGGAGGGCTTGCAGAGAGGGAGAGCGCTTTGGGTAAAAGTGAATGTAAAAAGAGGCATTATGGGAGAGTGACTGACCCCTGGTGGAAGAAAAGCAAAAGCCTACAGCACCTGGTATTCCCAGGCGGTCTCCCATCCAAGTACTAACCAGGCCCGACCCTGCTTAGCTTCCGAGATCAGACGAGAGCGGGCGCATTCAGGGTGGTGTGGCCGTAGGCGAAGCTCATGGTCTCTTTCAAGCTTCTTGTACTTGTCACCGGCAGCCTGGCTCCGCCTTTCCTTGACTTTACTACAATCAGCTGTGCCTTTTCACAAGCATGGCAGCACACCGCACTTTGTCGTGTCGTCTCTCCTCTCGCTTGCTCTCCTCAAGCCCGTCCCTGCCTCCTGCTGCTTTGCTCCCTCTTTAACCTCTTCCTGCCTGCACCTTCTCACGCACACACCACATCCTCAGCCTTGCTTCCACGGCTCCTTTCTGGCTTCCCCTGGCCTGACTTTAACCCTTTTCGCTGACAAGGCTTTGCACCACAGGAAGAAGAAGAGCAGCAGGTTGCATGTAGCGCGGGGCCTTATGCCTGCACTTGTTTACGCCTTCGCTCTCCTAGCAGGTGGCCAGCCCATGGATCTCCAGAACCTGCCTTCTGTTCCGTTGGCTACTGGAAGCTGACTGCTGGGGAGGAAGCCAGTACATCTACCCCCCTGGCTACCGGAGGACCCCTCACCTATACCAGGCACCATGCCTCACCAGTGGCTGCAGTCAAGCAACTGCTTGACTTGCCCACTAGGTAGACCTTTTCCTGTAGAGTTGCTCCATACCCCACATGTGCCGCCTTACTCAGCCAACTTCTTTTCAATAGGCCTGGAGACCAACATGCATGATGCACCCCTTTCAAGGACTTCAGAGAAGGCTTAGAACACTTGATGCAACTTGACTGAGAAGTCTGGCCCATTACAGTTCAACGTGAACAATGGTCATATCCTGACCCAAACGACCACTGATTGGCTTCCCAGGATTACCTCTACAAGGTAGCAGTTCATGTTGGCCTTTGAGTTGCCATCTCATCCCTTTAAATCCAAACGCATCTGAATTGCACAGATTCTTTGGCTGATTAAGGTGGTAATTAAACTCACTTGTTGCCTTATCTGCATTTAATTAGCCTCAGAACCTGTGTAATTCAGATGTGTTTGGGTTTAAAGGGATGAGGTGGCAACCCTAGTTGGCCTCGTGCAAGTGCTGCCTGATCACCCGAAACCCAGCCTTCCCCTATATTTATATGACCGGTGGGTAGGCTAGATCCAAAAAAACCAGCAGCGCACGCATTACCTCTTTCCCTCCAAGCCTGGGGCAGCCGCTAACTAAAACCGCGCTCCTGTAGGCAACCTGCTGCCTACACCTTAGCCGCTTCAGGGTGCCGGTTTGACGAGGGGTCGGCTCTGTGGCTTCTCTCTGGCTTTGGCAGTCGGCGTGCGTGTTTCCCGTGCTGTCCCCCAGCCTGGAGATCGCTGTGGAATGTGTTGGCGCAAGGGCGACTAAAGAGCAGGAGTGATGGCACCAAAAGGTCTCAGGAGAGTGCTGGAAAATGGCTGGGCCGTGGAGCCTAAGCAGGATGTAGGATGGGGGCTAGCTAGGTGGGGGTTGCGCCTGGCCGTTGTTTTGCTGCTATAGGGGACTGGATGCGTGGCAATCTCCTGAGGGAGGGAGGTAGAGAGAAGAAAGTGTATTTTTGAAAGAAGGGGTGAGATTGTATAAGTGGGCTTGTAAAAAGTGTAGGCTTGGTTGGGCAGGGGTGATTTTGTAGGATGTAGGTGTGCAGGAGGGCTTGCAGAGAGGGAGAGCGCTTTGGGTAAAAGTGAATGTAAAAAGAGGCATTATGGGAGAGTGACTGACCCCTGGTGGAAGAAAAGCAAAAGCCTACAGCACCTGGTATTCCCAGGCGGTCTCCCATCCAAGTACTAACCAGGCCCGACCCTGCTTAGCTTCCGAGATCAGACGAGAGCAGGCGCATTCAGGGTGGTGTGGCCGTAGGCGAAGCTCATGGTCTCTTTCAAGCTTCTTGTACTTGTCACCGGCAGCCTGGCTCCGCCTTTCCTTGACTTTACTACAATCAGCTGTGCCTTTTCACAAGCATGGCAGCACACCGCACTTTGTCGTGTCGTCTCTCCTCTCGCTTGCTCTCCTCAAGCCCGTCCCTGCCTCCTGCTGCTTTGCTCCCTCTTTAACCTCTTCCTGCCTGCACCTTCTCACGCACACACCACATCCTCAGCCTTGCTTCCACGGCTCCTTTCTGGCTTCCCCTGGCCTGACTTTAACCCTTTTCGCTGACAAGGCTTTGCACCACAGGAAGAAGAAGAAGAGCAGCAGGTTGCATGTAGCGCGGGGCCTTATGCCTGCACTTGTTTACGCCTTCGCTCTCCTAGCAGGTGGCCAGCCCATGGATCTCCAGAACCTGCCTTCTGTTCCGTTGGCTACTGGAAGCTGACTGCTGGGGAGGAAGCCAGTACATCTACCCCCCTGGCTACCGGAGGACCCCTCACCTATACCAGGCACCATGCCTCACCAGTGGCTGCAGTCAAGCAACTGCTTGACTTGCCCACTAGGTAGACCTTTTCCTGTAGAGTTGCTCCATACCCCACATGTGCCGCCTTACTCAGCCAACTTCTTTTCAATAGGCCTGGAGACCAACATGCATGATGCACCCCTTTCAAGGACTTCAGAGAAGGCTTAGAACACTTGATGCAACTTGACTGAGAAGTCTGGCCCATTACAGTTCAACGTGAACAATGGTCATATCCTGACCCAAACGACCACTGATTGGCTTCCCAGGATTACCTCTACAAGGTAGCAGTTCATGTTGGCCTTTGAGTTGCCATCTCATCCCTATAAATCCAAACGCATCTGAATTGCACAGATTCTTTGGCTGATTAAGGTGGTAATTAAACTCACTTGTTGCCTTATCTGCATTTAATTAGCCTCAGAACCTGTGTAATTCAGATGTGTTTGGGTTTAAAGGGATGAGGTGGCAACCCTAGTTGGCCTCGTGCAAGTGCTGCCTGATCACCCGAAACGCAGCCTTCCCCTATATTTATATGACCGGTGGGTAGGCTAGATCCAAAAAAACCAGCAGCGCACGCATTACCTCTTTCCCTCCAAGCCTGGGGCAGCCGCTAACTAAAACCGCGCTCCTGTAGGCAACCTGCTGCCTACACCTTAGCCGCTTCAGGGTGCCGGTTTGACGAGGGGTCGGCTCTGTGGCTTCTCTCTGGCTTTGGCAGTCGGCGTGCGTGTTTCCCGTGCTGTCCCCCAGCCTGGAGATCGCTGTGGAATGTGTTGGCGCAAGGGCGACTAAAGAGCAGGAGTGATGGCACCAAAAGGTCTCAGGAGAGTGCTGGAAAATGGCTGGGCCGTGGAGCCTAAGCAGGATGTAGGATGGGGGCTAGCTAGGTGGGGGTTGCGCCTGGCCGTTGTTTTGCTGCTATAGGGGACTGGATGCGTGGCAATCTCCTGAGGGAGGGAGGTAGAGAGAAGAAAGTGTATTTTTGAAAGAAGGGGTGAGATTGTATAAGTGGGCTTGTAAAAAGTGTAGGCTTGGTTGGGCAGGGGTGATTTTGTAGGATGTAGGTGTGCAGGAGGGCTTGCAGAGAGGGAGAGCGCTTTGGGTAAAAGTGAATGTAAAAAGAGGCATTATGGGAGAGTGACTGACCCCTGGTGGAAGAAAAGCAAAAGCCTACAGCACCTGGTATTCCCAGGCGGTCTCCCATCCAAGTACTAACCAGGCCCGACCCTGCTTAGCTTCCGAGATCAGACGAGAGCGGGCGCATTCAGGGTGGTGTGGCCGTAGGTGAAGCTCATGGTCTCTTTCAAGCTTCTTGTACTTGTCACCGGCAGCCTGGCTCTGCCTTTCCTTGACTTTACTACAATCAGCTGTGCCTTTTCACAAGCATGGCAGCACACCGCACTTTGTCGTGTCGTCTCTCCTCTCGCTTGCTCTCCTCAAGCCCGTCCCTGCCTCCTGCTGCTTTGCTCCCTCTTTAACCTCTTCCTGCCTGCACCTTCTCACGCACACACCACATCCTCAGCCTTGCTTCCACGGCTCCTTTCTGGCTTCCCCTGGCCTGACTTTAACCCTTTTCGCTGACAAGGCTTTGCACCACAGGAAGAAGAAGAAGAGCAGCAGGTTGCATGTAGCGCGGGGCCTTATGCCTGCACTTGTTTACGCCTTCGCTCTCCTAGCAGGTGGCCAGCCCATGGATCTCCAGAACCTGCCTTCTGTTCCGTTGGCTACTGGAAGCTGACTGCTGGGGAGGAAGCCAGTACATCTACCCCCCTGGCTACCGGAGGACCCCTCACCTATACCAGGCACCATGCCTCACCAGTGGCTGCAGTCAAGCAACTGCTTGACTTGCCCACTAGGTAGACCTTTTCCTCTAGAGTTGCTCCATACCCCACATGTGCCGCCTTACTCAGCCAACTTCTTTTCAATAGGCCTGGAGACCAACATGCATGATGCACCCCTTTCAAGGACTTCAGAGAAGGCTTAGAACACTTGATGCAACTTGACTGAGAAGTCTGGCCCATTACAGTTCAACGTGAACAATGGTCATATCCTGACCCAAACGACCACTGATTGGCTTCCCAGGATTACCTCTACAAGGTAGCAGTTCATGTTGGCCTTTGAGTTGCCATCTCATCCCTTTAAATCCAAACGCATCTGAATTGCACAGATTCTTTGGCTGATTAAGGTGGTAATTAAACTCACTTGTTGCCTTATCTGCATTTAATTAGCCTCAGAACCTGTGTAATTCAGATGTGTTTGGGTTTAAAGGGATGAGGTGGCAACCCTAGTTGGCCTCGTGCAAGTGCTGCCTGATCACCCGAAACGCAGCCTTCCCCTATATTTATATGACCGGTGGGTAGGCTAGATCCAAAAAAACCAGCAGCGCACGCATTACCTCTTTCCCTCCAAGCCTGGGGCAGCCGCTAACTAAAACCGCGCTCCTGTAGGCAACCTGCTGCCTACACCTTAGCCGCTTCAGGGTGCCGGTTTGACGAGGGGTCGGCTCTGTGGCTTCTCTCTGGCTTTGGCAGTCGGCGTGCGTGTTTCCCGTGCTGTCCCCCAGCCTGGAGATCGCTGTGGAATGTGTTGGCGCAAGGGCGACTAAAGAGCAGGAGTGATGGCACCAAAAGGTCTCAGGAGAGTGCTGGAAAATGGCTGGGCCGTGGAGCCTAAGCAGGATGTAGGATGGGGGCTAGCTAGGTGGGGGTTGCGCCTGGCCGTTGTTTTGCTGCTATAGGGGACTGGATGCGTGGCAATCTCCTGAGGGAGGGAGGTAGAGAGAAGAAAGTGTATTTTTGAAAGAAGGGGTGAGATTGTATAAGTGGGCTTGTAAAAAGTGTAGGCTTGGTTGGGCAGGGGTGATTTTGTAGGATGTAGGTGTGCAGGAGGGCTTGCAGAGAGGGAGAGCGCTTTGGGTAAAAGTGAATGTAAAAAGAGGCATTATGGGAGAGTGACTGACCCCTGGTGGAAGAAAAGCAAAAGCCTACAGCACCTGGTATTCCCAGGCGGTCTCCCATCCAAGTACTAACCAGGCCCGACCCTGCTTAGCTTCCGAGATCAGACGAGAGCGGGCGCATTCAGGGTGGTGTGGCCGTAGGTGAAGCTCATGGTCTCTTTCAAGCTTCTTGTACTTGTCACCGGCAGCCTGGCTCTGCCTTTCCTTGACTTTACTACAATCAGCTGTGCCTTTTCACAAGCATGGCAGCACACCGCACTTTGTCGTGTCGTCTCTCCTCTCGCTTGCTCTCCTCAAGCCCGTCCCTGCCTCCTGCTGCTTTGCTCCCTCTTTAACCTCTTCCTGCCTGCACCTTCTCACGCACACACCACATCCTCAGCCTTGCTTCCACGGCTCCTTTCTGGCTTCCCCTGGCCTGACTTTAACCCTTTTCGCTGACAAGGCTTTGCACCACAGGAAGAAGAAGAGCAGCAGGTTGCATGTAGCGCGGGGCCTTATGCCTGCACTTGTTTACGCCTTCGCTCTCCTAGCAGGTGGCCAGCCCATGGATCTCCAGAACCTGCCTTCTGTTCCGTTGGCTACTGGAAGCTGACTGCTGGGGAGGAAGCCAGTACATCTACCCCCCTGGCTACCGGAGGACCCCTCACCTATACCAGGCACCATGCCTCACCAGTGGCTGCAGTCAAGCAACTGCTTGACTTGCCCACTAGGTAGACCTTTTCCTGTAGAGTTGCTCCATACCCCACATGTGCCGCCTTACTCAGCCAACTTCTTTTCAATAGGCCTGGAGACCAACATGCATGATGCACCCCTTTCAAGGACTTCAGAGAAGGCTTAGAACACTTGATGCAACTTGACTGAGAAGTCTGGCCCATTACAGTTCAACGTGAACAATGGTCATATCCTGACCCAAACGACCACTGATTGGCTTCCCAGGATTACCTCTACAAGGTAGCAGTTCATGTTGGCCTTTGAGTTGCCATCTCATCCCTTTAAATCCAAACGCATCTGAATTGCACAGATTCTTTGGCTGATTAAGGTGGTAATTAAACTCACTTGTTGCCTTATCTGCATTTAATTAGCCTCAGAACCTGTGTAATTCAGATGTGTTTGGGTTTAAAGGGATGAGGTGGCAACCCTAGTTGGCCTCGTGCAAGTGCTGCCTGATCACCCGAAACGCAGCCTTCCCCTATATTTATATGACCGGTGGGTAGGCTAGATCCAAAAAAACCAGCAGCGCACGCATTACCTCTTTCCCTCCAAGCCTGGGGCAGCCGCTAACTAAAACCGCGCTCCTGTAGGCAACCTGCTGCCTACACCTTAGCCGCTTCAGGGTGCCGGTTTGACGAGGGGTCGGCTCTGTGGCTTCTCTCTGGCTTTGGCAGTCGGCGTGCGTGTTTCCCGTGCTGTCCCCCAGCCTGGAGATCGCTGTGGAATGTGTTGGCGCAAGGGCGACTAAAGAGCAGGAGTGATGGCACCAAAAGGTCTCAGGAGAGTGCTGGAAAATGGCTGGGCCGTGGAGCCTAAGCAGGATGTAGGATGGGGGCTAGCTAGGTGGGGGTTGCGCCTGGCCGTTGTTTTGCTGCTATAGGGGACTGGATGCGTGGCAATCTCCTGAGGGAGGGAGGTAGAGAGAAGAAAGTGTATTTTTGAAAGAAGGGGTGAGATTGTATAAGTGGGCTTGTAAAAAGTGTAGGCTTGGTTGGGCAGGGGTGATTTTGTAGGATGTAGGTGTGCAGGAGGGCTTGCAGAGAGGGAGAGCGCTTTGGGTAAAAGTGAATGTAAAAAGAGGCATTATGGGAGAGTGACTGACCCCTGGTGGAAGAAAAGCAAAAGCCTACAGCACCTGGTATTCCCAGGCGGTCTCCCATCCAAGTACTAACCAGGCCCGACCCTGCTTAGCTTCCGAGATCAGACGAGAGCGGGCGCATTCAGGGTGGTGTGGCCGTAGGTGAAGCTCATGGTCTCTTTCAAGCTTCTTGTACTTGTCACCGGCAGCCTGGCTCTGCCTTTCCTTGACTTTACTACAATCAGCTGTGCCTTTTCACAAGCATGGCAGCACACGGCACTTTGTCGTGTCGTCTCTCCTCTCGCTTGCTCTCCTCAAGCCCGTCCCTGCCTCCTGCTGCTTTGCTCCCTCTTTAACCTCTTCCTGCCTGCACCTTCTCACGCACACACCACATCCTCAGCCTTGCTTCCACGGCTCCTTTCTGGCTTCCCCTGGCCTGACTTTAACCCTTTTCGCTGACAAGGCTTTGCACCACAGGAAGAAGAAGAGCAGCAGGTTGCATGTAGCGCGGGGCCTTATGCCTGCACTTGTTTACGCCTTCGCTCTCCTAGCAGGTGGCCAGCCCATGGATCTCCAGAACCTGCCTTCTGTTCCGTTGGCTACTGGAAGCTGACTGCTGGGGAGGAAGCCAGTACATCTACCCCCCTGGCTACCGGAGGACCCCTCACCTATACCAGGCACCATGCCTCACCAGTGGCTGCAGTCAAGCAACTGCTTGACTTGCCCACTAGGTAGACCTTTTCCTGTAGAGTTGCTCCATACCCCACATGTGCCGCCTTACTCAGCCAACTTCTTTTCAATAGGCCTGGAGACCAACATGCATGATGCACCCCTTTCAAGGACTTCAGAGAAGGCTTAGAACACTTGATGCAACTTGACTGAGAAGTCTGGCCCATTACAGTTCAACGTGAACAATGGTCATATCCTGACCCAAACGACCACTGATTGGCTTCCCAGGATTACCTCTACAAGGTAGCAGTTCATGTTGGCCTTTGAGTTGCCATCTCATCCCTTTAAATCCAAACGCATCTGAATTGCACAGATTCTTTGGCTGATTAAGGTGGTAATTAAACTCACTTGTTGCCTTATCTGCATTTAATTAGCCTCAGAACCTGTGTAATTCAGATGTGTTTGGGTTTAAAGGGATGAGGTGGCAACCCTAGTTGGCCTCGTGCAAGTGCTGCCTGATCACCCGAAACGCAGCCTTCCCCTATATTTATATGACCGGTGGGTAGGCTAGATCCAAAAAAACCAGCAGCGCACGCATTACCTCTTTCCCTCCAAGCCTGGGGCAGCCGCTAACTAAAACCGCGCTCCTGTAGGCAACCTGCTGCCTACACCTTAGCCGCTTCAGGGTGCCGGTTTGACGAGGGGTCGGCTCTGTGGCTTCTCTCTGGCTTTGGCAGTCGGCGTGCGTGTTTCCCGTGCTGTCCCCCAGCCTGGAGATCGCTGTGGAATGTGTTGGCGCAAGGGCGACTAAAGAGCAGGAGTGATGGCACCAAAAGGTCTCAGGAGAGTGCTGGAAAATGGCTGGGCCGTGGAGCCTAAGCAGGATGTAGGATGGGGGCTAGCTAGGTGGGGGTTGCGCCTGGCCGTTGTTTTGCTGCTATAGGGGACTGGATGCGTGGCAATCTCCTGAGGGAGGGAGGTAGAGAGAAGAAAGTGTATTTTTGAAAGAAGGGGTGAGATTGTATAAGTGGGCTTGTAAAAAGTGTAGGCTTGGTTGGGCAGGGGTGATTTTGTAGGAGCTAGGTGTGCAGGAGGGCTTGCAGAGAGGGAGAGCGCTTTGGGTAAAAGTGAATGTAAAAAGAGGCATTATGGGAGAGTGACTGACCCCTGGTGGAAGAAAAGCAAAAGCCTACAGCACCTGGTATTCCCAGGCGGTCTCCCATCCAAGTACTAACCAGTAGTGATGGCCGAACGGTTCGCCCGGCGGTCGTTTCGCGGCGAATTTCCGACTTTCGCCGTCCGCGGGTTCGAACGCCTTTTTCCGTCGTTCGCCCCGGCGGACTTACGTGTTTAATGTATACAAGAACTTTAACCTTTCGTGACACGTTTATCATGTGTTACAGGACAACCAATTGAGACATGACAGCTCATGGACACTTGGACATTCCCCCTAACCTATAAATACACCCGATCCGGTGGCCATTTTACATTCTTTCTTCTGTCACTGTAGGGAAAGGATCCTGTGTGGAGTAGGGACAGAGAAAACGCTAGCTATTTGGTACACAAAAGTTCTTTTCAGGACTGGTATAGGTGTTAGGTCAGCAGCCTGAGTTTCTTTTGTCAGTTTAGATAAAGGGACAGAGCGCTGTATGCTGCTATTTTAGGGACAGCTCAGCCAGATTAGTCTTTCTTCATCATCATCATCATCATCATCATTAGCTGTTACTATCAGGTCCACAAAAGAGCTGTTCCAGCTAATCGTTCCAGCCTACTCTTTTTTGCCAATTTGTATAGGGACAGGCAGGAAGCAGTGTGTCAGGCAGTGAGGATAATTTTAAAGACTTGCTGTTACTATTAGTTCCACAAAGGTTCTTTTCAGGACTGGTATCAGTGGTACGGTAATAGGCTTGTACACGTATAATATTCTTTCTTCCAAATATAGAAAGAATATTATACTTGACTGCTGCCCTTCTGCTGCAGTCTGCTAATCATTCACAACTCACTTGTTCCACAAAGCTCTTTATCAGGACTGGTAACTTGGTCTGTCTAGGGTGCTACGGTACATAGGCTTGGGTGCGGTACAGTCTGCTGTTCTGTAAGGACCGCTATCGGTCCACAATACATAGGGTTGCCGTGCACTACTGCTGACCGCTGCCCTATACTGCAGCAGTCCTTCATTGGTATAGGGACTGACGTACAGTCTGCTAATCACTAACACACAACCTGCTTGGTCCACAAAAGTTCTTATAAGGACTGGTAACTTGGTATAGGGTGCTACGGTACATAGGCCTGAGTGCGTTACAGTCTGCTGTTCTGTAAGGACCGCTATCGGTCCACAATACATAGGGTTGCCGTGCACTACTGCTGACCGCTGCCCTATACTGCAGCAGTCCTTCAGCGGTATAGGGACTGACGCACAGTCTGCTAAACACTAACACACAACCTGCTTGGTCCACAAAAGTTTTTATAAGGACTGGTAACTTGGTATAGGGTGCTACGGTACATAGGCCTGAGTGCAGTACAGTCTGCTGTTCTGTAAGGACCGCTATCGGTCCACAATACATAGGGTTGCCGTGCACTACTGCTGACCGCTGCCCTATACTGCAGCAGTCCTTCAGCGGTATAGGGACTGACGTACAGTCTGCTAAACACTAATACACAACCTGCTTGGTCCACAAAAGTTCTTATAAGGACTGGTAACTTGGTATAGGGTGCTACGGTACATAGGCTTGAGTGCGGTACAGTCTGCTGTTCTGTAAGGACCGCTATCGGTCCACAATAGATAGGGTTGACGTGCACCACTGCTGACCGCTGCCCTATACTGCAGCAGTCCTTCAGCGGTATAGGGACTGACGCACAGTCTGCTAAACACTAACACACAACCTGCTTGGTCCACAAAAGTTTTTATAAGGACTGGTAACTTGGTATAGGGTGCTACGGTACATAGGCCTGAGTGCGTTACAGTCTGCTGTTCTGTAAGGACCGCTATCGGTCCACAATACATAGGGTTGCCGTGCACTACTGCTGACCGCTGCCCTATACTGCAGCAGTCCTTCATTGGTATAGGGACTGACGTACAGTCTGCTAATCACTAACACACAACCTGCTTGGTCCACAAAAGTTCTTATAAGGACTGGTAACTTGGTATAGGGTGCTACGGTACATAGGCCTGAGTGCGTTACAGTCTGCTGTTCTGTAAGGACCGCTATCGGTCCACAATACATAGGGTTGCCGTGCACTACTGCTGACCGCTGCCCTATACTGCAGCAGTCCTTCAGCGGTATAGGGACTGACGCACAGTCTGCTAAACACTAACACACAACCTGCTTGGTCCACAAAAGTTCTTATAAGGACTGGTAACTTGGTATAGGGTGCTACGGTACATAGGCTTGAGTGCGGTACAGTCTGCTGTTCTGTAAGGACCGCTATCGGTCCACAATAGATAGGGTTGACGTGCACCACTGCTGACCGCTGCCCTATACTGCAGCAGTCCTTCAGCGGTATAGGGACTGACGTACAGTCTGCTAAACACTAATACACAACCTGCTTGGTCCACAAAAGTTCTTATAAGGACTGGTAACTTGGTATAGGGTGCTACGGTACATAGGCTTGAGTGCGGTACAGTCTGCTGTTCTGTAAGGACCGCTATAGGTCCACAATAGATAGGGTTGACGTGCACCACTGCTGACCGCTCACCTATACTGCAGCAGTCCTTCAGCGGTATAGGGACTAAGAGTTTTGTCACAGGGTCATTTAAAAAATGACATGCAGAGGAAGAGGCAGGCCCTTCCGCAGGGGTGGTAGGGGTAGGGCAGGAGCAACAGGCTTGAGCCAAAGTGGGAAGTTGCAGAAGGTGCGTTCAATTACTTTAAAGGATGCACCAGACTTGGTTGAGTGGCTCGCTCAGCCTTACTCTTCTGCACCCTCCTCATCCTCTCGATCTGCACCCTCTTCTTCACTCTCTGCTATGTGCACCCCCAAAGACACTACCACCAACAACACGACCACCACCACCACCACCACATACCTTCCGCTTGAGTCACTGGAATTATTTTCCGATCCATATCAAGAGGACATTTCTGATGCGCAGCCACTCTTGGTATTGGATCAGGAAGAGGAGGTAGCAACAAGCGCTACTCAGCAGTCTGACGCCAGTACCCAGATCAGCCCAAGGAGGAGGTTGGTCCCCGGTGTTGCTGCCTACTCTACTTATAGCGGTGGGGAAGGTGACGTTGATGATGACGTGTCTAGTGATGTCACGTGGGTGCCCACAAGAGAGGAAGAGGAGGGGAGTTCAGAGGGAGATATGGACCAGCAGATAGGGAGGAGAAGCAGCAATGACTTACATTGCACAGCAGGGACAAAGCAGACTGCAAATGTATCAGGAGCGAGTCATCGACCATGTACGGTCACATCTGGCGCTCCCAGGACACCGGCACATGGCTCCGCAGTGTGGGCTTTTTTTAACGTGTCCGCTGCTGACAATAGCGTTGCCATCTGCAATCTTTGCAGTCAACGCGTTAGTCGCGGTAAGCCCAATACTCACCTAGGGACGACCGCCTTAAGAAGGCACATGAGCAGCCATCACCGAGCCCAGTGGGAGCAACGGAACACACAAAGCCACACTGCAGGCTCTCACCGTCCAGCCTCGTCTTCTACTTCTCCTTCTCCTCTCTCCTCACAATTGTCCTCCACTCCACCTTCCATCACGCCAAGCTCACATTTTTCTGCAAAAAGGCAGGCTTCCGTGGGCCTAATGTTTGAGCGTAAAAAAATGATGACGCCGGATAACCCTCTTGCCCAACGGTTGGCGGCTGGCTTGTCAGAACTCATAGCCCGCCAACTACTGCCATATAAACTGGTGGACTCGGAGGCCTTTCGCAAATTTGTGGCCATTGGAACACCACAATGGAAGGTCCCAGGAAGGAAGTATTTCTCAGAGAAGGGCATCCCAGAGCTATATGGCCATGTTCAGCGGCAAGTGAATGTATCTCTGGCACACAGTGTCGGTGCCAAGATACATCTGACCACAGACACGTGGTCTAGCAAACACGGGCAGGGAAGGTATATCAGTTTTACTGCCCACTGGGTGAACCTTCTGACGGCCGTCAAGCATGTAACCCGTGGCACCCGTGTAGATTTGGTTTTACCGCCACGGATTGCATGCAGGCCTGACTCTTCTTCTCCTCCTCCTACTCCATCCTCCTCCCTCTCCTCCTCAGCTGCCTCCTCCTTTTCCGCTGCTAGCGTCTCTTCCACTGCACCGCCCAAGCTCCCCAGAACCTATTCCACATGCCAGGTGAGACGTTGCCATGCCGTGCTGCGTCTGTTGTGCCTGGAAGCAAAGAGCCACACTGGCCCGGCACTCCTTTCAGCTTTGCGTTCACAGGCAGATGAGTGGCTAACACCGCTCAATTTGACAGTTGGTAAAGTGGTGTGTGACAACGGTGCCAATCTGCTTAGCGCATTGAAACAGGGCAAAATCACGCACGTGCCGTGCATGGCACACGTCTTAAACTTGGTCGTGCAGCGATTCCTTGTCAAATACCCTGGGGTCCAGGACATCTTGCGGCAGGCAAGGAAAATCTCGGCCCATTTCAGAAGATCTTACACGGCCATGGCTCGCCTTGCTGACATTCAGCGGCGACACCATCTGCCGGTCAGACGTCTTATTTGCGATTGCCCGACGCGATGGAACTCAACCTTCTATATGCTTGATAGGCTGCTCCAGCAGAAACGTGCAGTTAACGTCTACCTGTATGAACTCTGCGAAAGAAACGGTTCTGGGGAGCTGGGTTTTTTTTCACCGCGCCAGTGGCTGCTCATGCGCGACACATGCAGACTTCTGCGGCCATTTGAGGAGATCACCAAACTGGTCAGTCGCAGCCATGGCGCCATCAGTGACATGGTACCTTATGCCTTCTTTCTGGAGCGTGCATTGCGTCGTGTCATTGATCAGGCTGTGGAGGAGCAGGAGCGGGAAGATGAGGAAGTCGCAATGCTGGATGAATTCCCAGGGGGGGCTACTCTATCTGAGACAAGTCAACAACAGGAGTCTGATGAGGAGTCAGAGGAGGATGGTGCCGGGGCGGATGAGCAGGAGCAAGAAGAGCATGCTTTAAACCTTTCTGGGATCCCTGTTGTGCGAGGATGGGGAGAGGAGAATGAAGAGGACGACATTATCCTGGATGATGAGCAGGAGCCAGGCCACCACACCGCTTCCACTTTAGTGCAAATGGGGGCCTTCATGCTCCAGTGTTTTAATAGGGACCCCCGTATAAAAAGCATGAGGGTCAAGGACCAGTACTGGGTGGCAACGTACTTAGACCCCCGGTACAAACACAAAATGGCGGAAATGTTACCGCCGTCGCAGAGGGCTGTCAGAATGCAGCACTTCCAGGCCTTGCTTCGAGAAATGCTGCATTCTGCTTTTGCGTGCGCTGGCAGAGGAGCAATTCCCACTCCCAGAGAAGGATTTGCGGGTACCAATCCAACAGCGCCTGCAAGAAGAGGCCGGTTTGAAGATGTGTTGGTGACTTCGGATATGAGGTCATTCTTTCAGCCGACCCATCGACAGGTGTCATCCGGATCCAGCATCAGGGAACGCCTAGACCGTCAGGTGTCCGACTACATTGGGTTAACGGCCGATGTGGACGCTCTGAGGAGTGATGAACCCCTAGACTACTGGGTGGGCAGGCTTGACCTCTGGCCAGAGCTTGCCCAATTTGCAATCGAACTGTTGGCTTGCCCCTCATCCAGTGTCCTGTCCGAAAGGACGTTCAGCGCAGCAGGGGGGATTGTGACCGATAAGCGTACTCGCCTAGCTCACCACAGTGTTAACTACCTCACATTTCTAAAAATGAATGAGGCATGGATCTCGGAGGAATTCAACACATGTGATCAGTAGACCATGTATATGTCTATAAACAATTTTTGGAATCAAGCACACAGACCTTCTTAATTCATTTGGCTCACTTCCCTGACCCAAAAAAGCACACCGTACTATATGCCCCTACCCTCCTCTTTGAAGAGGTTGAGCGGTGTCATATTTCTACTGGGGCTGCTTATTATGAGGGGTTCCCACCATCCCTGTGCTGTGCTGACTTCCTCCTGGGTGTTCTTATTATGAGGGGCTCCCACCATCCCTGTGCTGTGCTGACTTCCTCCTGGGGGTTCTTATTATGAGGGGATCACACCATCCCTGTGCTGTGCTGACTTCCTCCTGGGGCTGCTTACGGTGCTGCTGTCAGCGCTGTATGTCACGGAGCTGCTGTCAGCGCTGTATGTCACGGAGCTGCTGTCAGCGCTGTATGTCACGGAGCTGCTGTCAGCGCTGTATGTCACGGAGCTGCTGTCAGCGCTGTATGTCACGGAGCTGCTGTCAGCGCTGTATGTCACGGAGCTGCTGTCAGCGCTGTATGTCACGGAGCTGCTGTCAGCGCTGTATGTCACGGAGCTGCTGTCAGCGCTGTATGTCACGGAGCTGCTGTCAGCGCTGTATGTCACGGAGCTGCTGTCAGCGCTGTATGTCACGGTGCTGCTGTCAGCGCTGTATGTCACGGAGCTGCTGTCAGCGCTGTATGTCACGGAGCTGCTGTCAGTGCTGTATGTCACGGAGCTGCTGTCAGCGCTGTATGTCACGGAGCTGCTGTCAGCGCTGTATGTCACGGAGCTGCTGTCAGCGCTGTATGTCACGGTGCTGCTGTCAGCGCTGTATGTCACGGAGCTGCTGTCAGCGCTGTATGTCACGGAGCTGCTGTCAGCGCTGTATGTCACGGAGCTGCTGTCAGCGCTGTATGTCACGGAGCTGCTGTCAGCGCTGTATGTCACGGAGCTGCTGTCAGCGCTGTATGTCACGGAGCTGCTGTCAGCGCTGTATGTCACGGAGCTGCTGTCAGCGCTGTATGTCACGGAGCTGCTGTCAGCGCTGTATGTCACGGAGCTGCTGTCAGCGCTGTATGTCACGGAGCTGCTGTCAGCGCTGTATGTCACGGAGCTGCTGTCAGCGCTGTATGTCACGGAGCTGCTGTCAGCGCTGTATGTCACGGTGCTGCTGTCAGCGCTGTATGTCACGGAGCTGCTGTCAGCGCTGTATGTCACGGAGCTGCTGTCAGTGCTGTATGTCACGGAGCTGCTGTCAGCGCTGTATGTCACGGAGCTGCTGTCAGCGCTGTATGTCACGGAGCTGCTGTCAGCGCTGTATGTCACGGTGCTGCTGTCAGCGCTGTATGTCACGGAGCTGCTGTCAGCGCTGTATGTCACGGAGCTGCTGTCAGCGCTGTATGTCACGGAGCTGCTGTCAGCGCTGTATGTCACGGAGCTGCTGTCAGCGCTGTATGTCACGGAGCTGCTGTCAGCGCTGTATGTCACGGTGCTGATGTCAGTGCTCTGTATTACGGTGCTGCTGTCAGTGCTCTGTATCTCCTGCACCCTCTTGTTTGCCTACCCTGGTCCCTGACCTTCCCTCTCCTCCATTGCCTTCATTAGCTCCATAGTCCTGAATTGTCAGAACAATTTCCCAAATAAAAAAAAAATGCTTGTAGTTATCGATCCCAAATTCACCTCATACATGTATTATGCTATTGTCCAGGTGGTGGGACTACGTGCTACCCCCTAATAATTACCCCGTGGCCGCAAATTCGACCTAAAGGTTTGCGAAATTCGCCTCCCATTGAAGTCAATGGAGCCCGCGGCGAACGGTCGTTTTCGCGAACGTTTGTGTCCGTTCGCGTTTCGCGTTCGCGAAACGTCCCGTCGGAAGTTCGTCCATCACTACTAACCAGGCCCGACCCTGCTTAGCTTCCGAGATCAGACGAGAGCGGGCGCATTCAGGGTGGTGTGGCCGTAGGCGAAGCTCATGGTCTCTTTCAAGCTTCTTGTACTTGTCACCGGCAGCCTGGCTCCGCCTTTCCTTGACTTTACTACAATCAGCTGTGCCTTTTCACAAGCATGGCAGCACACCGCACTTTGTCGTGTCGTCTCTCCTCTCGCTTGCTCTCCTCAAGCCCGTCCCTGCCTCCTGCTGCTTTGCTCCCTCTTTAACCTCTTCCTGCCTGCACCTTCTCACGCACACACCACATCCTCAGCCTTGCTTCCACGGCTCCTTTCTGGCTTCCCCTGGCCTGACTTTAACCCTTTTCACTGACAAGGCTTTGCACCACAGGAAGAAGAAGAAGAGCAGCAGGTTGCATGTAGCGCGGGGCCTTATGCCTGCACTTGTTTACGCCTTCGCTCTCCTAGCAGGTGGCCAGCCCATGGATCTCCAGAACCTGCCTTCTGTTCCGTTGGCTACTGGAAGCTGACTGCTGGGGAGGAAGCCAGTACATCTACCCCCCTGGCTACCGGAGGACCCCTCACCTATACCAGGCACCATGCCTCACCAGTGGCTGCAGTCAAGCAACTGCTTGACTTGCCCACTAGGTAGACCTTTTCCTGTAGAGCTGCTCCATACCCCACATGTGCCGCCTTACTCACCCAACTTCTTTTCAATAGGCCTGGAGACCAACATGCATGATGCACCCCTTTCAAGGACTTCAGAGAAGGCTTAGAACACTTGATGCAACTTGACTGAGAAGTCTGGCCCATTACAGTTCAACGTGAACAATGGTCATATCCTGACCCAAACGACCACTGATTGGCTTCCCAGGATTACCTCTACAAGGTAGCAGTTCATATTGGCCTTTGAGTTGCCATCTCATCCCTTTAAATCCAAACACATCTGAATTGCACAGATTCTTTGGCTGATTAAGGTGGTAATTAAACTCACTTGTTGCCTTATCTGCATTTAATTAGCCTCAGAACCTGTGTAATTCAGATGTGTTTGGGTTTAAAGGGATGAGGTGGCAACCCTAGTTGGCCTCGTGCAAGTGCTGCCTGATCACCCGAAACGCAGCCTTCCCCTATATTTATATGACCGGTGGGTAGGCTAGATCCAAAAAAACCAGCAGCGCACGCATTACCTCTTTCCCTCCAAGCCTGGGGCAGCCGCTAACTAAAACCGCGCTCCTGTAGGCAACCTGCTGCCTACACCTTAGCCGCTTCAGGGTGCCGGTTTGACGAGGGGTCGGCTCTGTGGCTTCTCTCTGGCTTTGGCAGTCGGCGTGCGTGTTTCCCCTGCTGTCCCCCAGCCTGGAGATCGCTGTGGAATGTGTTGGCGCAAGGGCGACTAAAGAGCAGGAGTGATGGCACCAAAAGGTCTCAGGAGAGTGCTGGAAAATGGCCGTGGAGCCTAAGCAGGATGTAGGATGGGGGCTAGCTAGGTGGGGGTTGCGCCTGGCCGTTGTTTTGCTGCTATAGGGGACTGGATGCGTGGCAATCTCCTGAGGGAGGGAGGTAGAGAGAAGAAAGTGTATTTTTGAAAGAAGGGGTGAGATTGTATAAGTGGGCTTGTAAAAAGTGTAGGCTTGGTTGGGCAGGGGTGATTTTGTAGGATGTAGGTGTGCAGGAGGGCTTGCAGAGAGGGAGAGCGCTTTGGGTAAAAGTGAATGTAAAAAGAGGCATTATGGGAGAGTGACTGACCCCTGGTGGAAGAAAAGCAAAAGCCTACAGCACCTGGTATTCCCAGGCGGTCTCCCATCCAAGTACTAACCAGGCCCGACCCTGCTTAGCTTCCGAGATCAGACGAGAGCGGGCGCATTCAGGGTGGTGTGGCCGTAGGCAAGGCTCATGGTCTCTTTCAAGCTTCTTGTACTTGTCACCGGCAGCCTGGCTCCGCCTTTCCTTGACTTTACTACAATCAGCTGTGCCTTTTCACAAGCATGGCAGCACACCGCACTTTGTCGTGTCGTCTCTCCTCTCGCTTGCTCTCCTCAAGCCCGTCCCTGCCTCCTGCTGCTTTGCTCCCTCTTTAACCTCTTCCTGCCTGCACCTTCTCACGCACACACCACATCCTCAGCCTTGCTTCCACGGCTCCTTTCTGGCTTCCCCTGGCCTGACTTTAACCCTTTTCGCTGACAAGGCTTTGCACCACAGGAAGAAGAAGAAGAGCAGCAGGTTGCATGTAGCGCGGGGCCTTATGCCTGCACTTGTTTACGCCTTCGCTCTCCTAGCAGGTGGCCAGCCCATGGATCTCCAGAACCTGCCTTCTGTTCCGTTGGCTACTGGAAGCTGACTGCTGGGGAGGAAGCCAGTACATCTACCCCCCTGGCTACCGGAGGACCCCTCACCTATACCAGGCACCATGCCTCACCAGTGGCTGCAGTCAAGCAACTGCTTGACTTGCCCACTAGGTAGACCTTTTCCTGTAGAGTTGCTCCATACCCCACATGTGCCGCCTTACTCACCCAACTTCTTTTCAATAGGCCTGGAGACCAACATGCATGATGCACCCCTTTCAAGGACTTCAGAGAAGGCTTAGAACACTTGATGCAACTTGACTGAGAAGTCTGGCCCATTACAGTTCAACGTGAACAATGGTCATATCCTGACCCAAACGACCACTGATTGGCTTCCCAGGATTACCTCTACAAGGTAGCAGTTCATATTGGCCTTTGAGTTGCCATCTCATCCCTTTAAATCCAAACGCATCTGAATTGCACAGATTCTTTGGCTGATTAAGGTGGTAATTAAACTCACTTGTTGCCTTATCTGCATTTAATTAGCCTCAGAACCTGTGTAATTCAGATGTGTTTGGGTTTAAAGGGATGAGGTGGCAACCCTAGTTGGCCTCGTGCAAATGCTGCCTGATCACCCGAAACGCAGCCTTCCCCTATATTTATATGACCGGTGGGTAGGCTAGATCCAAAAAAACCAGCAGCGCACGCATTACCTCTTTCCCTCCAAGCCTGGGGCAGCCGCTAACTAAAACCGCGCTCCTGTAGGCAACCTGCTGCCTACACCTTAGCCGCTTCAGGGTGCCGGTTTGACGAGGGGTCGGCTCTGTGGCTTCTCTCTGGCTTTGGCAGTCGGCGTGCGTGTTTCCCGTGCTGTCCCCCAGCCTGGAGATCGCTGTGGAATGTGTTGGCGCAAGGGCGACTAAAGAGCAGGAGTGATGGCACCAAAAGGTCTCAGGAGAGTGCTGGAAAATGGCTGGGCCGTGGAGCCTAAGCAGGATGTAGGATGGGGGCTAGCTAGGTGGGGGTTGCGCCTGGCCGTTGTTTTGCTGCTATAGGGGACTGGATGCGTGGCAATCTCCTGAGGGAGGGAGGTAGAGAGAAGAAAGTGTATTTTTGAAAGAAGGGGTGAGATTGTATAAGTGGGCTTGTAAAAAGTGTAGGCTTGGTTGGGCAGGGGTGATTTTGTAGGATGTAGGTGTGCAGGAGGGCTTGCAGAGAGGGAGAGCGCTTTGGGTAAAAGTGAATGTAAAAAGAGGCATTATGGGAGAGTGACTGACCCCTGGTGGAAGAAAAGCAAAAGCCTACAGCACCTGGTATTCCCAGGCGGTCTCCCATCCAAGTACTAACCAGGCCCGACCCTGCTTAGCTTCCGAGATCAGACAAGAGCGGGCGCATTCAGGGTGGTGTGGCCGTAGGCAAGGCTCATGGTCTCTTTCAAGCTTCTTGTACTTGTCACCGGCAGCCTGGCTCCGCCTTTCCTTGACTTTACTACAATCAGCTGTGCCTTTTCACAAGCATGGCAGCACACCGCACTTTGTCGTGTCGTCTCTCCTCTCGCTTGCTCTCCTCAAGCCCGTCCCTGCCTCCTGCTGCTTTGCTCCCTCTTTAACCTCTTCCTGCCTGCACCTTCTCACGCACACACCACATCCTCAGCCTTGCTTCCACGGCTCCTTTCTGGCTTCCCCTGGCCTGACTTTAACCCTTTTCGCTGACAAGGCTTTGCACCACAGGAAGAAGAAGAAGAGCAGCAGGTTGCATGTAGCGCGGGGCCTTATGCCTGCACTTGTTTACGCCTTCGCTCTCCTAGCAGGTGGCCAGCCCATGGATCTCCAGAACCTGCCTTCTGTTCCGTTGGCTACTGGAAGCTGACTGCTGGGGAGGAAGCCAGTACATCTACCCCCCTGGCTACCGGAGGACCCCTCACCTATAACAGGCACCATGCCTCACCAGTGGCTGCAGTCAAGCAACTGCTTGACTTGCCCACTAGGTAGACCTTTTCCTGTAGAGCTGCTCCATACCCCACATGTGCCGCCTTACTCACCCAACTTCTTTTCAATAGGCCTGGAGACCAACATGCATGATGCACCCCTTTCAAGGACTTCAGAGAAGGCTTAGAACACTTGATGCAACTTGACTGAGAAGTCTGGCCCATTACAGTTCAACGTGAACAATGGTCATATCCTGACCCAAACGACCACTGATTGGCTTCCCAGGATTACCTCTACAAGGTAGCAGTTCATATTGGCCTTTGAGTTGCCATCTCATCCCTTTAAATCCAAACACATCTGAATTGCACAGATTCTTTGGCTGATTAAGGTGGTAATTAAACTCACTTGTTGCCTTATCTGCATTTAATTAGCCTCAGAACCTGTGTAATTCAGATGTGTTTGGGTTTAAAGGGATGAGGTGGCAACCCTAGTTGGCCTCGTGCAAGTGCTGCCTGATCACCCGAAACCCAGCCTTCCCCTATATTTATATGACCGGTGGGTAGGCTAGATCCAAAAAAACCAGCAGCGCACGCATTACCTCTTTCCCTCCAAGCCTGGGGCAGCCGCTAACTAAAACCGCGCTCCTGTAGGCAACCTGCTGCCTACACCTTAGCCGCTTCAGGGTGCCGGTTTGACGAGGGGTCGGCTCTGTGGCTTCTCTCTGGCTTTGGCAGTCGGCGTGCGTGTTTCCCCTGCTGTCCCCCAGCCTGGAGATCGCTGTGGAATGTGTTGGCGCAAGGGCGACTAAAGAGCAGGAGTGATGGCACCAAAAGGTCTCAGGAGAGTGCTGGAAAATGGCTGGGCCGTGGAGCCTAAGCAGGATGTAGGATGGGGGCTAGCTAGGTGGGGGTTGCGCCTGGCCGTTGTTTTGCTGCTATAGGGGACTGGATGCGTGGCAATCTCCTGAGGGAGGGAGGTAGAGAGAAGAAAGTGTATTTTTGAAAGAAGGGGTGAGATTGTATAAGTGGGCTTGTAAAAAGTGTAGGCTTGGTTGGGCAGGGGTGATTTTGTAGGATGTAGGTGTGCAGGAGGGCTTGCAGAGAGGGAGAGCGCTTTGGGTAAAAGTGAATGTAAAAAGAGGCATTATGGGAGAGTGACTGACCCCTGGTGGAAGAAAAGCAAAAGCCTACAGCACCTGGTATTCCCAGGCGGTCTCCCATCCAAGTACTAACCAGGCCCGACCCTGCTTAGCTTCCGAGATCAGACGAGAGCGGGCGCATTCAGGGTGGTGTGGCCGTAGGCGAAGCTCATGGTCTCTTTCAAGCTTCTTGTACTTGTCACCGGCAGCCTGGCTCCGCCTTTCCTTGACTTTACTACAATCAGCTGTGCCTTTTCACAAGCATGGCAGCACACCGCACTTTGTCGTGTCGTCTCTCCTCTCGCTTGCTCTCCTCAAGCCCGTCCCTGCCTCCTGCTGCTTTGCTCCCTCTTTAACCTCTTCCTGCCTGCACCTTCTCACGCACACACCACATCCTCAGCCTTGCTTCCACGGCTCCTTTCTGGCTTCCCCTGGCCTGACTTTAACCCTTTTCGCTGACAAGGCTTTGCACCACAGGAAGAAGAAGAGCAGCAGGTTGCATGTAGCGCGGGGCCTTATGCCTGCACTTGTTTACGCCTTCGCTCTCCTAGCAGGTGGCCAGCCCATGGATCTCCAGAACCTGCCTTCTGTTCCGTTGGCTACTGGAAGCTGACTGCTGGGGAGGAAGCCAGTACATCTACCCCCCTGGCTACCGGAGGACCCCTCACCTATACCAGGCACCATGCCTCACCAGTGGCTGCAGTCAAGCAACTGCTTGACTTGCCCACTAGGTAGACCTTTTCCTGTAGAGTTGCTCCATACCCCACATGTGCCGCCTTACTCACCCAACTTCTTTTCAATAGGCCTGGAGACCAACATGCATGATGCACCCCTTTCAAGGACTTCAGAGAAGGCTTAGAACACTTGATGCAACTTGACTGAGAAGTCTGGCCCATTACAGTTCAACGTGAACAATGGTCATATCCTGACCCAAACGACCACTGATTGGCTTCCCAGGATTACCTCTACAAGGTAGCAGTTCATATTGGCCTTTGAGTTGCCATCTCATCCCTTTAAATCCAAACGCATCTGAATTGCACAGATTCTTTGGCTGATTAAGGTGGTAATTAAACTCACTTGTTGCCTTATCTGCATTTAATTAGCCTCAGAACCTGTGTAATTCAGATGTGTTTGGGTTTAAAGGGATGAGGTGGCAACCCTAGTTGGCCTCGTGCAAATGCTGCCTGATCACCCGAAACGCAGCCTTCCCCTATATTTATATGACCGGTGGGTAGGCTAGATCCAAAAAAACCAGCAGCGCACGCATTACCTCTTTCCCTCCAAGCCTGGGGCAGCCGCTAACTAAAACCGCGCTCCTGTAGGCAACCTGCTGCCTACACCTTAGCCGCTTCAGGGTGCCGGTTTGACGAGGGGTCGGCTCTGTGGCTTCTCTCTGGCTTTGGCAGTCGGCGTGCGTGTTTCCCCTGCTGTCCCCCAGCCTGGAGATCGCTGTGGAATGTGTTGGCGCAAGGGCGACTAAAGAGCAGGAGTGATGGCACCAAAAGGTCTCAGGAGAGTGCTGGAAAATGGCTGGGCCGTGGAGCCTAAGCAGGATGTAGGATGGGGGCTAGCTAGGTGGGGGTTGCGCCTGGCCGTTGTTTTGCTGCTATAGGGGACTGGATGCGTGGCAATCTCCTGAGGGAGGGAGGTAGAGAGAAGAAAGTGTATTTTTGAAAGAAGGGGTGAGATTGTATAAGTGGGCTTGTAAAAAGTGTAGGCTTGGTTGGGCAGGGGTGATTTTGTAGGATGTAGGTGTGCAGGAGGGCTTGCAGAGAGGGAGAGCGCTTTGGGTAAAAGTGAATGTAAAAAGAGGCATTATGGGAGAGTGACTGACCCCTGGTGGAAGAAAAGCAAAAGCCTACAGCACCTGGTATTCCCAGGCGGTCTCCCATCCAAGTACTAACCAGGCCCGACCCTGCTTAGCTTCCAAGATCAGACGAGAGCGGGCGCATTCAGGGTGGTGTGGCCGTAGGCGAAGCTCATGGTCTCTTTCAAGCTTCTTGTACTTGTCACCGGCAGCCTGGCTCCGCCTTTCCTTGACTTTACTACAATCAGCTGTGCCTTTTCACAAGCATGGCAGCACACCGCACTTTGTCGTGTCGTCTCTCCTCTCGCTTGCTCTCCTCAAGCCCGTCCCTGCCTCCTGCTGCTTTGCTCCCTCTTTAACCTCTTCCTGCCTGCACCTTCTCACGCACACACCACATCCTCAGCCTTGCTTCCACGGCTCCTTTCTGGCTTCCCCTGGCCTGACTTTAACCCTTTTCGCTGACAAGGCTTTGCACCACAGGAAGAAGAAGAAGAGCAGCAGGTTGCATGTAGCGCGGGGCCTTATGCCTGCACTTGTTTACGCCTTCGCTCTCCTAGCAGGTGGCCAGCCCATGGATCTCCAGAACCTGCCTTCTGTTCCGTTGGCTACTGGAAGCTGACTGCTGGGGAGGAAGCCAGTACATCTACCCCCCTGGCTACCGGAGGACCCCTCACCTATAACAGGCACCATGCCTCACCAGTGGCTGCAGTCAAGCAACTGCTTGACTTGCCCACTAGGTAGACCTTTTCCTGTAGAGCTGCTCCATACCCCACATGTGCCGCCTTACTCACCCAACTTCTTTTCAATAGGCCTGGAGACCAACATGCATGATGCACCCCTTTCAAGGACTTCAGAGAAGGCTTAGAACACTTGATGCAACTTGACTGAGAAGTCTGGCCCATTACAGTTCAACGTGAACAATGGTCATATCCTGACCCAAACGACCACTGATTGGCTTCCCAGGATTACCTCTACAAGGTAGCAGTTCATATTGGCCTTTGAGTTGCCATCTCATCCCTTTAAATCCAAACACATCTGAATTGCACAGATTCTTTGGCTGATTAAGGTGGTAATTAAACTCACTTGTTGCCTTATCTGCATTTAATTAGCCTCAGAACCTGTGTAATTCAGATGTGTTTGGGTTTAAAGGGATGAGGTGGCAACCCTAGTTGGCCTCGTGCAAGTGCTGCCTGATCACCCGAAACCCAGCCTTCCCCTATATTTATATGACCGGTGGGTAGGCTAGATCCAAAAAAACCAGCAGCGCACGCATTACCTCTTTCCCTCCAAGCCTGGGGCAGCCGCTAACTAAAACCGCGCTCCTGTAGGCAACCTGCTGCCTACACCTTAGCCGCTTCAGGGTGCCGGTTTGACGAGGGGTCGGCTCTGTGGCTTCTCTCTGGCTTTGGCAGTCGGCGTGCGTGTTTCCCGTGCTGTCCCCCAGCCTGGAGATCGCTGTGGAATGTGTTGGCGCAAGGGCGACTAAAGAGCAGGAGTGATGGCACCAAAAGGTCTCAGGAGAGTGCTGGAAAATGGCTGGGCCGTGGAGCCTAAGCAGGATGTAGGATGGGGGCTAGCTAGGTGGGGGTTGCGCCTGGCCGTTGTTTTGCTGCTATAGGGGACTGGATGCGTGGCAATCTCCTGAGGGAGGGAGGTAGAGAGAAGAAAGTGTATTTTTGAAAGAAGGGGTGAGATTGTATAAGTGGGCTTGTAAAAAGTGTAGGCTTGGTTGGGCAGGGGTGATTTTGTAGGATGTAGGTGTGCAGGAGGGCTTGCAGAGAGGGAGAGCGCTTTGGGTAAAAGTGAATGTAAAAAGAGGCATTATGGGAGAGTGACTGACCCCTGGTGGAAGAAAAGCAAAGGCCTACAGCACCTGGTATTCCCAGGCGGTCTCCCATCCAAGTACTAACCAGGCCCGACCCTGCTTAGCTTCCGAGATCAGACGAGAGCGGGCGCATTCAGGGTGGTGTGGCCGTAGGCGAAGCTCATAGTCTCTTTCAAGCTTCTTGTACTTGTCACCGGCAGCCTGGCTCCGCCTTTCCTTGACTTTACTACAATCAGCTGTGCCTTTTCACAAGCATGGCAGCACACCGCACTTTGTCGTGTCGTCTCTCCTCTCGCTTGCTCTCCTCAAGCCCGTCCCTGCCTCCTGCTGCTTTGCTCCCTCTTTAACCTCTTCCTGCCTGCACCTTCTCACGCACACACCACATCCTCAGCCTTGCTTCCACGGCTCCTTTCTGGCTTCCCCTGGCCTGACTTTAACCCTTTTCGCTGACAAGGCTTTGCACCACAGGAAGAAGAAGAAGAGCAGCAGGTTGCATGTAGCGCGGGGCCTTATGCCTGCACTTGTTTACGCCTTCGCTCTCCTAGCAGGTGGCCAGCCCATGGATCTCCAGAACCTGCCTTCTGTTCCGTTGGCTACTGGAAGCTGACTGCTGGGGAGGAAGCCAGTACATCTACCCCCCTGGCTACCGGAGGACCCCTCACCTATACCAGGCACCATGCCTCACCAGTGGCTGCAGTCAAGCAACTGCTTGACTTGCCCACTAGGTAGACCTTTTCCTGTAGAGCTGCTCCATACCCCACATGTGCCGCCTTACTCACCCAACTTCTTTTCAATAGGCCTGGAGACCAACATGCATGATGCACCCCTTTCAAGGACTTCAGAGAAGGCTTAGAACACTTGATGCAACTTGACTGAGAAGTCTGGCCCATTACAGTTCAACGTGAACAATGGTCATATCCTGACCCAAACGACCACTGATTGGCTTCCCAGGATTACCTCTACAAGGTAGCAGTTCATGTTGGCCTTTGAGTTGCCATCTCATCCCTTTAAATCCAAACGCATCTGAATTGCACAGATTCTTTGGCTGATTAAGGTGGTAATTAAACTCACTTGTTGCCTTATCTGCATTTAATTAGCCTCAGAACCTGTGTAATTCAGATGTGTTTGGGTTTAAAGGGATGAGGTGGCAACCCTAGTTGGCCTCGTGCAAGTGCTGCCTGATCACCCGAAACGCAGCCTTCCCCTATATTTATATGACCGGTGGGTAGGCTAGATCCAAAAAAAACAGCAGCGCACGCATTACCTCTTTCCCTCCAAGCCTGGGGCAGCCGCTAACTAAAACCGCGCTCCTGTAGGCAACCTGCTGCCTACACCTTAGCCGCTTCAGGGTGCCGGTTTGACGAGGGGTCGGCTCTGTGGCTTCTCTCTGGCTTTGGCAGTCGGCGTGCGTGTTTCCCGTGCTGTCCCCCAGCCTGGAGATCGCTGTGGAATGTGTTGGCGCAAGGGCGACTAAAGAGCAGGAGTGATGGCACCAAAAGGTCTCAGGAGAGTGCTGGAAAATGGCTGGGCCGTGGAGCCTAAGCAGGATGTAGGATGGGGGCTAGCTAGGTGGGGGTTGCGCCTGGCCGTTGTTTTGCTGCTATAGGGGACTGGATGCGTGGCAATCTCCTGAGGGAGGGAGGTAGAGAGAAGAAAGTGTATTTTTGAAAGAAGGGGTGAGATTGTATAAGTGGGCTTGTAAAAAGTGTAGGCTTGGTTGGGCAGGGGTGATTTTGTAGGATGTAGGTGTGCAGGAGGGCTTGCAGAGAGGGAGAGCGCTTTGGGTAAAAGTGAATGTAAAAAGAGGCATTATGGGAGAGTGACTGACCCCTGGTGGAAGAAAAGCAAAAGCCTACAGCACCTGGTATTCCCAGGCGGTCTCCCATCCAAGTACTAACCAGGCCCGACCCTGCTTAGCTTCCAAGATCAGACGAGAGCGGGCGCATTCAGGGTGGTGTGGCCGTAGGCGAAGCTCATGGTCTCTTTCAAGCTTCTTGTACTTGTCACCGGCAGCCTGGCTCCGCCTTTCCTTGACTTTACTACAATCAGCTGTGCCTTTTCACAAGCATGGCAGCACACCGCACTTTGTCGTGTCGTCTCTCCTCTCGCTTGCTCTCCTCAAGCCCGTCCCTGCCTCCTGCTGCTTTGCTCCCTCTTTAACCTCTTCCTGCCTGCACCTTCTCACGCACACACCACATCCTCAGCCTTGCTTCCACGGCTCCTTTCTGGCTTCCCCTGGCCTGACTTTAACCCTTTTCGCTGACAAGGCTTTGCACCACAGGAAGAAGAAGAAGAGCAGCAGGTTGCATGTAGCGCGGGGCCTTATGCCTGCACTTGTTTACGCCTTCGCTCTCCTAGCAGGTGGCCAGCCCATGGATCTCCAGAACCTGCCTTCTGTTCCGTTGGCTACTGGAAGCTGACTGCTGGGGAGGAAGCCAGTACATCTACCCCCCTGGCTACCGGAGGACCCCTCACCTATAACAGGCACCATGCCTCACCAGTGGCTGCAGTCAAGCAACTGCTTGACTTGCCCACTAGGTAGACCTTTTCCTGTAGAGCTGCTCCATACCCCACATGTGCCGCCTTACTCACCCAACTTCTTTTCAATAGGCCTGGAGACCAACATGCATGATGCACCCCTTTCAAGGACTTCAGAGAAGGCTTAGAACACTTGATGCAACTTGACTGAGAAGTCTGGCCCATTACAGTTCAACGTGAACAATGGTCATATCCTGACCCAAACGACCACTGATTGGCTTCCCAGGATTACCTCTACAAGGTAGCAGTTCATATTGGCCTTTGAGTTGCCATCTCATCCCTTTAAATCCAAACACATCTGAATTGCACAGATTCTTTGGCTGATTAAGGTGGTAATTAAACTCACTTGTTGCCTTATCTGCATTTAATTAGCCTCAGAACCTGTGTAATTCAGATGTGTTTGGGTTTAAAGGGATGAGGTGGCAACCCTAGTTGGCCTCGTGCAAGTGCTGCCTGATCACCCGAAACCCAGCCTTCCCCTATATTTATATGACCGGTGGGTAGGCTAGATCCAAAAAAACCAGCAGCGCACGCATTACCTCTTTCCCTCCAAGCCTGGGGCAGCCGCTAACTAAAACCGCGCTCCTGTAGGCAACCTGCTGCCTACACCTTAGCCGCTTCAGGGTGCCGGTTTGACGAGGGGTCGGCTCTGTGGCTTCTCTCTGGCTTTGGCAGTCGGCGTGCGTGTTTCCCGTGCTGTCCCCCAGCCTGGAGATCGCTGTGGAATGTGTTGGCGCAAGGGCGACTAAAGAGCAGGAGTGATGGCACCAAAAGGTCTCAGGAGAGTGCTGGAAAATGGCTGGGCCGTGGAGCCTAAGCAGGATGTAGGATGGGGGCTAGCTAGGTGGGGGTTGCGCCTGGCCGTTGTTTTGCTGCTATAGGGGACTGGATGCGTGGCAATCTCCTGAGGGAGGGAGGTAGAGAGAAGAAAGTGTATTTTTGAAAGAAGGGGTGAGATTGTATAAGTGGGCTTGTAAAAAGTGTAGGCTTGGTTGGGCAGGGGTGATTTTGTAGGATGTAGGTGTGCAGGAGGGCTTGCAGAGAGGGAGAGCGCTTTGGGTAAAAGTGAATGTAAAAAGAGGCATTATGGGAGAGTGACTGACCCCTGGTGGAAGAAAAGCAAAGGCCTACAGCACCTGGTATTCCCAGGCGGTCTCCCATCCAAGTACTAACCAGGCCCGACCCTGCTTAGCTTCCGAGATCAGACGAGAGCGGGCGCATTCAGGGTGGTGTGGCCGTAGGCGAAGCTCATAGTCTCTTTCAAGCTTCTTGTACTTGTCACCGGCAGCCTGGCTCCGCCTTTCCTTGACTTTACTACAATCAGCTGTGCCTTTTCACAAGCATGGCAGCACACCGCACTTTGTCGTGTCGTCTCTCCTCTCGCTTGCTCTCCTCAAGCCCGTCCCTGCCTCCTGCTGCTTTGCTCCCTCTTTAACCTCTTCCTGCCTGCACCTTCTCACGCACACACCACATCCTCAGCCTTGCTTCCACGGCTCCTTTCTGGCTTCCCCTGGCCTGACTTTAACCCTTTTCGCTGACAAGGCTTTGCACCACAGGAAGAAGAAGAAGAGCAGCAGGTTGCATGTAGCGCGGGGCCTTATGCCTGCACTTGTTTACGCCTTCGCTCTCCTAGCAGGTGGCCAGCCCATGGATCTCCAGAACCTGCCTTCTGTTCCGTTGGCTACTGGAAGCTGACTGCTGGGGAGGAAGCCAGTACATCTACCCCCCTGGCTACCGGAGGACCCCTCACCTATACCAGGCACCATGCCTCACCAGTGGCTGCAGTCAAGCAACTGCTTGACTTGCCCACTAGGTAGACCTTTTCCTGTAGAGTTGCTCCATACCCCACATGTGCCGCCTTACTCACCCAACTTCTTTTCAATAGGCCTGGAGACCAACATGCATGATGCACCCCTTTCAAGGACTTCAGAGAAGGCTTAGAACACTTGATGCAACTTGACTGAGAAGTCTGGCCCATTACAGTTCAACGTGAACAATGGTCATATCCTGACCCAAACGACCACTGATTGGCTTCCCAGGATTACCTCTACAAGGTAGCAGTTCATATTGGCCTTTGAGTTGCCATCTCATCCCTTTAAATCCAAACGCATCTGAATTGCACAGATTCTTTGGCTGATTAAGGTGGTAATTAAACTCACTTGTTGCCTTATCTGCATTTAATTAGCCTCAGAACCTGTGTAATTCAGATGTGTTTGGGTTTAAAGGGATGAGGTGGCAACCCTAGTTGGCCTCGTGCAAATGCTGCCTGATCACCCGAAACGCAGCCTTCCCCTATATTTATATGACCGGTGGGTAGGCTAGATCCAAAAAAACCAGCAGCGCACGCATTACCTCTTTCCCTCCAAGCCTGGGGCAGCCGCTAACTAAAACCGCGCTCCTGTAGGCAACCTGCTGCCTACACCTTAGCCGCTTCAGGGTGCCGGTTTGACGAGGGGTCGGCTCTGTGGCTTCTCTCTGGCTTTGGCAGTCGGCGTGCGTGTTTCCCCTGCTGTCCCCCAGCCTGGAGATCGCTGTGGAATGTGTTGGCGCAAGGGCGACTAAAGAGCAGGAGTGATGGCACCAAAAGGTCTCAGGAGAGTGCTGGAAAATGGCTGGGCCGTGGAGCCTAAGCAGGATGTAGGATGGGGGCTAGCTAGGTGGGGGTTGCGCCTGGCCGTTGTTTTGCTGCTATAGGGGACTGGATGCGTGGCAATCTCCTGAGGGAGGGAGGTAGAGAGAAGAAAGTGTATTTTTGAAAGAAGGGGTGAGATTGTATAAGTGGGCTTGTAAAAAGTGTAGGCTTGGTTGGGCAGGGGTGATTTTGTAGGATGTAGGTGTGCAGGAGGGCTTGCAGAGAGGGAGAGCGCTTTGGGTAAAAGTGAATGTAAAAAGAGGCATTATGGGAGAGTGACTGACCCCTGGTGGAAGAAAAGCAAAAGCCTACAGCACCTGGTATTCCCAGGCGGTCTCCCATCCAAGTACTAACCAGGCCCGACCCTGCTTAGCTTCCGAGATCAGACGAGAGCGGGCGCATTCAGGGTGGTGTGGCCGTAGGCGAAGCTCATGGTCTCTTTCAAGCTTCTTGTACTTGTCACCGGCAGCCTGGCTCCGCCTTTCCTTGACTTTACTACAATCAGCTGTGCCTTTTCACAAGCATGGCAGCACACCGCACTTTGTCGTGTCGTCTCTCCTCTCGCTTGCTCTCCTCAAGCCCGTCCCTGCCTCCTGCTGCTTTGCTCCCTCTTTAACCTCTTCCTGCCTGCACCTTCTCACGCACACACCACATCCTCAGCCTTGCTTCCACGGCTCCTTTCTGGCTTCCCCTGGCCTGACTTTAACCCTTTTCGCTGACAAGGCTTTGCACCACAGGAAGAAGAAGAAGAGCAGCAGGTTGCATGTAGCGCGGGGCCTTATGCCTGCACTTGTTTACGCCTTCGCTCTCCTAGCAGGTGGCCAGCCCATGGATCTCCAGAACCTGCCTTCTGTTCCGTTGGCTACTGGAAGCTGACTGCTGGGGAGGAAGCCAGTACATCTACCCCCCTGGCTACCGGAGGACCCCTCACCTATACCAGGCACCATGCCTCACCAGTGGCTGCAGTCAAGCAACTGCTTGACTTGCCCACTAGGTAGACCTTTTCCTGTAGAGTTGCTCCATACCCCACATGTGCCGCCTTACTCAGCCAACTTCTTTTCAATAGGCCTGGAGACCAACATGCATGATGCACCCCTTTCAAGGACTTCAGAGAAGGCTTAGAACACTTGATGCAACTTGACTGAGAAGTCTGGCCCATTACAGTTCAACGTGAACAATGGTCATATCCTGACCCAAACGACCACTGATTGGCTTCCCAGGATTACCTCTACAAGGTAGCAGTTCATATTGGCCTTTGAGTTGCCATCTCATCCCTTTAAATCCAAACGCATCTGAATTGCACAGATTCTTTGGCTGATTAAGGTGGTAATTAAACTCACTTGTTGCCTTATCTGCATTTAATTAGCCTCAGAACCTGTGTAATTCAGATGTGTTTGGGTTTAAAGGGATGAGGTGGCAACCCTAGTTGGCCTCGTGCAAATGCTGCCTGATCACCCGAAACGCAGCCTTCCCCTATATTTATATGACCGGTGGGTAGGCTAGATCCAAAAAAACCAGCAGCGCACGCATTACCTCTTTCCCTCCAAGCCTGGGGCAGCCGCTAACTAAAACCGCGCTCCTGTAGGCAACCTGCTGCCTACACCTTAGCCGCTTCAGGGTGCCGGTTTGACGAGGGGTCGGCTCTGTGGCTTCTCTCTGGCTTTGGCAGTCGGCGTGCGTGTTTCCCCTGCTGTCCCCCAGCCTGGAGATCGCTGTGGAATGTGTTGGCGCAAGGGCGACTAAAGAGCAGGAGTGATGGCACCAAAAGGTCTCAGGAGAGTGCTGGAAAATGGCTGGGCCGTGGAGCCTAAGCAGGATGTAGGATGGGGGCTAGCTAGGTGGGGGTTGCGCCTGGCCGTTGTTTTGCTGCTATAGGGGACTGGATGCGTGGCAATCTCCTGAGGGAGGGAGGTAGAGAGAAGAAAGTGTATTTTTGAAAGAAGGGGTGAGATTGTATAAGTGGGCTTGTAAAAAGTGTAGGCTTGGTTGGGCAGGGGTGATTTTGTAGGAGCTAGGTGTGCAGGAGGGCTTGCAGAGAGGGAGAGCGCTTTGGGTAAAAGTGAATGTAAAAAGAGGCATTATGGGAGAGTGACTGACCCCTGGTGGAAGAAAAGCAAAAGCCTACAGCACCTGGTATTCCCAGGCGGTCTCCCATCCAAGTACTAACCAGGCCCGACCCTGCTTAGCTTCCGAGATCAGACGAGAGCGGGCGCATTCAGGGTGGTGTGGCCGTAGGCGAAGCTCATGGTCTCTTTCAAGCTTCTTGTACTTGTCACCGGCAGCCTGGCTCCGCCTTTCCTTGACTTTACTACAATCAGCTGTGCCTTTTCACAAGCATGGCAGCACACCGCACTTTGTCGTGTCGTCTCTCCTCTCGCTTGCTCTCCTCAAGCCCGTCCCTGCCTCCTGCTGCTTTGCTCCCTCTTTAACCTCTTCCTGCCTGCACCTTCTCACGCACACACCACATCCTCAGCCTTGCTTCCACGGCTCCTTTCTGGCTTCCCCTGGCCTGACTTTAACCCTTTTCGCTGACAAGGCTTTGCACCACAGGAAGAAGAAGAAGAGCAGCAGGTTGCATGTAGCGCGGGGCCTTATGCCTGCACTTGTTTACGCCTTCGCTCTCCTAGCAGGTGGCCAGCCCATGGATCTCCAGAACCTGCCTTCTGTTCCGTTGGCTACTGGAAGCTGACTGCTGGGGAGGAAGCCAGTACATCTACCCCCCTGGCTACCGGAGGACCCCTCACCTATACCAGGCACCATGCCTCACCAGTGGCTGCAGTCAAGCAACTGCTTGACTTGCCCACTAGGTAGACCTTTTCCTGTAGAGTTGCTCCATACCCCACATGTGCCGCCTTACTCAGCCAACTTCTTTTCAATAGGCCTGGAGACCAACATGCATGATGCACCCCTTTCAAGGACTTCAGAGAAGGCTTAGAACACTTGATGCAACTTGACTGAGAAGTCTGGCCCATTACAGTTCAACGTGAACAATGGTCATATCCTGACCCAAACGACCACTGATTGGCTTCCCAGGATTACCTCTACAAGGTAGCAGTTCATATTGGCCTTTGAGTTGCCATCTCATCCCTTTAAATCCAAACGCATCTGAATTGCACAGATTCTTTGGCTGATTAAGGTGGTAATTAAACTCACTTGTTGCCTTATCTGCATTTAATTAGCCTCAGAACCTGTGTAATTCAGATGTGTTTGGGTTTAAAGGGATGAGGTGGCAACCCTAGTTGGCCTCGTGCAAATGCTGCCTGATCACCCGAAACGCAGCCTTCCCCTATATTTATATGACCGGTGGGTAGGCTAGATCCAAAAAAACCAGCAGCGCACGCATTACCTCTTTCCCTCCAAGCCTGGGGCAGCCGCTAACTAAAACCGCGCTCCTGTAGGCAACCTGCTGCCTACACCTTAGCCGCTTCAGGGTGCCGGTTTGACGAGGGGTCGGCTCTGTGGCTTCTCTCTGGCTTTGGCAGTCGGCGTGCGTGTTTCCCCTGCTGTCCCCCAGCCTGGAGATCGCTGTGGAATGTGTTGGCGCAAGGGCGACTAAAGAGCAGGAGTGATGGCACCAAAAGGTCTCAGGAGAGTGCTGGAAAATGGCTGGGCCGTGGAGCCTAAGCAGGATGTAGGATGGGGGCTAGCTAGGTGGGGGTTGCGCCTGGCCGTTGTTTTGCTGCTATAGGGGACTGGATGCGTGGCAATCTCCTGAGGGATGGAGGTAGAGAGAAGAAAGTGTATTTTTGAAAGAAGGGGTGAGATTGTATAAGTGGGCTTGTAAAAAGTGTAGGCTTGGTTGGGCAGGGGTGATTTTGTAGGAGCTAGGTGTGCAGGAGGGCTTGCAGAGAGGGAGAGCGCTTTGGGTAAAAGTGAATGTAAAAAGAGGCGTTATGGGAGAGTGACTGACCCCTGGTGGAAGAAAAGCAAAAGCCTACAGCACCTGGTATTCCCAGGCGGTCTCCCATCCAAGTACTAACCAAGCCCGACCCTGCTTAGCTTCCGAGATCAGACGAGAGCGGGCGCATTCAGGGTGGTGTGGCCGTAGGCGAAGCTCATGGTCTCTTTCAAGCTTCTTGTACTTGTCACCGGCAGCCTGGCTCCGCCTTTCCTTGACTTTACTACAATCAGCTGTGCCTTTTCACAAGCATGGCAGCACACGGCACTTTGTCGTGTCGTCTCTCCTCTCGCTTGCTCTCCTCAAGCCCGTCCCTGCCTCCTGCTGCTTTGCTCCCTCTTTAACCTCTTCCTGCCTGCACCTTCTCACGCACACACCACATCCTCAGCCTTGCTTCCACGGCTCCTTTCTGGCTTCCCCTGGCCTGACTTTAACCCTTTTCGCTGACAAGGCTTTGCACCACAGGAAGAAGAAGAAGAGCAGCAGGTTGCATGTAGCGCGGGGCCTTATGCCTGCACTTGTTTACGCCTTCGCTCTCCTAGCAGGTGGCCAGCCCATGGATCTCCAGAACCTGCCTTCTGTTCCGTTGGCTACTGGAAGCTGACTGCTGGGGAGGAAGCCAGTACATCTACCCCCCTGGCTACCGGAGGACCCCTCACCTATACCAGGCACCATGCCTCACCAGTGGCTGCAGTCAAGCAACTGCTTGACTTGCCCACTAGGTAGACCTTTTCCTGTAGAGTTGCTCCATACCCCACATGTGCCGCCTTACTCAGCCAACTTCTTTTCAATAGGCCTGGAGACCAACATGCATGATGCACCCCTTTCAAGGACTTCAGAGAAGGCTTAGAACACTTGATGCAACTTGACTGAGAAGTCTGGCCCATTACAGTTCAACGTGAACAATGGTCATATCCTGACCCAAACGACCACTGATTGGCTTCCCAGGATTACCTCTACAAGGTAGCAGTTCATATTGGCCTTTGAGTTGCCATCTCATCCCTTTAAATCCAAACGCATCTGAATTGCACAGATTCTTTGGCTGATTAAGGTGGTAATTAAACTCACTTGTTGCCTTATCTGCATTTAATTAGCCTCAGAACCTGTGTAATTCAGATGTGTTTGGGTTTAAAGGGATGAGGTGGCAACCCTAGTTGGCCTCGTGCAAATGCTGCCTGATCACCCGAAATGCTGCCTGATCACCCGAAACGCAGCCTTCCCCTATATTTATATGACCGGTGGGTAGGCTAGATCCAAAAAAACCAGCAGCGCACGCATTACCTCTTTCCCTCCAAGCCTGGGGCAGCCGCTAACTAAAACCGCGCTCCTGTAGGCAACCTGCTGCCTACACCTTAGCCGCTTCAGGGTGCCGGTTTGACGAGGGGTCGGCTCTGTGGCTTCTCTCTGGCTTTGGCAGTCGGCGTGCGTGTTTCCCCTGCTGTCCCCCAGCCTGGAGATCGCTGTGGAATGTGTTGGCGCAAGGGCGACTAAAGAGCAGGAGTGATGGCACCAAAAGGTCTCAGGAGAGTGCTGGAAAATGGCTGGGCCGTGGAGCCTAAGCAGGATGTAGGATGGGGGCTAGCTAGGTGGGGGTTGCGCCTGGCCGTTGTTTTGCTGCTATAGGGGACTGGATGCGTGGCAATCTCCTGAGGGAGGGAGGTAGAGAGAAGAAAGTGTATTTTTGAAAGAAGGGGTGAGATTGTATAAGTGGGCTTGTAAAAAGTGTAGGCTTGGTTGGGCAGGGGTGATTTTGTAGGATGTAGGTGTGCAGGAGGGCTTGCAGAGAGGGAGAGCGCTTTGGGTAAAAGTGAATGTAAAAAGAGGCATTATGGGAGAGTGACTGACCCCTGGTGGAAGAAAAGCAAAAGCCTACAGCACCTGGTATTCCCAGGCGGTCTCCCATCCAAGTACTAACCAGGCCCGACCCTGCTTAGCTTCCGAGATCAGACGAGAGCGGGCGCATTCAGGGTGGTGTGGCCGTAGGCGAAGCTCATGGTCTCTTTCAAGCTTCTTGTACTTGTCACCGGCAGCCTGGCTCCGCCTTTCCTTGACTTTACTACAATCAGCTGTGCCTTTTCACAAGCATGGCAGCACACCGCACTTTGTCGTGTCGTCTCTCCTCTCGCTTGCTCTCCTCAAGCCCGTCCCTGCCTCCTGCTGCTTTGCTCCCTCTTTAACCTCTTCCTGCCTGCACCTTCTCACGCACACACCACATCCTCAGCCTTGCTTCCACGGCTCCTTTCTGGCTTCCCCTGGCCTGACTTTAACCCTTTTCGCTGACAAGGCTTTGCACCACAGGAAGAAGAAGAAGAGCAGCAGGTTGCATGTAGCGCGGGGCCTTATGCCTGCACTTGTTTACGCCTTCGCTCTCCTAGCAGGTGGCCAGCCCATGGATCTCCAGAACCTGCCTTCTGTTCCGTTGGCTACTGGAAGCTGACTGCTGGGGAGGAAGCCAGTACATCTACCCCCCTGGCTACCGGAGGACCCCTCACCTATACCAGGCACCATGCCTCACCAGTGGCTGCAGTCAAGCAACTGCTTGACTTGCCCACTAGGTAGACCTTTTCCTGTAGAGTTGCTCCATACCCCACATGTGCCGCCTTACTCACCCAACTTCTTTTCAATAGGCCTGGAGACCAACATGCATGATGCACCCCTTTCAAGGACTTCAGAGAAGGCTTAGAACACTTGATGCAACTTGACTGAGAAGTCTGGCCCATTACAGTTCAACGTGAACAATGGTCATATCCTGACCCAAACGACCACTGATTGGCTTCCCAGGATTACCTCTACAAGGTAGCAGTTCATATTGGCCTTTGAGTTGCCATCTCATCCCTTTAAATCCAAACGCATCTGAATTGCACAGATTCTTTGGCTGATTAAGGTGGTAATTAAACTCACTTGTTGCCTTATCTGCATTTAATTAGCCTCAGAACCTGTGTAATTCAGATGTGTTTGGGTTTAAAGGGATGAGGTGGCAACCCTAGTTGGCCTCGTGCAAATGCTGCCTGATCACCCGAAACGCAGCCTTCCCCTATATTTATATGACCGGTGGGTAGGCTAGATCCAAAAAAACCAGCAGCGCACGCATTACCTCTTTCCCTCCAAGCCTGGGGCAGCCGCTAACTAAAACCGCGCTCCTGTAGGCAACCTGCTGCCTACACCTTAGCCGCTTCAGGGTGCCGGTTTGACGAGGGGTCGGCTCTGTGGCTTCTCTCTGGCTTTGGCAGTCGGCGTGCGTGTTTCCCCTGCTGTCCCCCAGCCTGGAGATCGCTGTGGAATGTGTTGGCGCAAGGGCGACTAAAGAGCAGGAGTGATGGCACCAAAAGGTCTCAGGAGAGTGCTGGAAAATGGCTGGGCCGTGGAGCCTAAGCAGGATGTAGGATGGGGGCTAGCTAGGTGGGGGTTGCGCCTGGCCGTTGTTTTGCTGCTATAGGGGACTGGATGCGTGGCAATCTCCTGAGGGAGGGAGGTAGAGAGAAGAAAGTGTATTTTTGAAAGAAGGGGTGAGATTGTATAAGTGGGCTTGTAAAAAGTGTAGGCTTGGTTGGGCAGGGGTGATTTTGTAGGATGTAGGTGTGCAGGAGGGCTTGCAGAGAGGGAGAGCGCTTTGGGTAAAAGTGAATGTAAAAAGAGGCATTATGGGAGAGTGACTGACCCCTGGTGGAAGAAAAGCAAAAGCCTACAGCACCTGGTATTCCCAGGCGGTCTCCCATCCAAGTACTAACCAGGCCCGACCCTGCTTAGCTTCCGAGATCAGACGAGAGCGGGCGCATTCAGGGTGGTGTGGCCGTAGGCGAAGCTCATGGTCTCTTTCAAGCTTCTTGTACTTGTCACCGGCAGCCTGGCTCCGCCTTTCCTTGACTTTACTACAATCAGCTGTGCCTTTTCACAAGCATGGCAGCACACCGCACTTTGTCGTGTCGTCTCTCCTCTCGCTTGCTCTCCTCAAGCCCGTCCCTGCCTCCTGCTGCTTTGCTCCCTCTTTAACCTCTTCCTGCCTGCACCTTCTCACGCACACACCACATCCTCAGCCTTGCTTCCACGGCTCCTTTCTGGCTTCCCCTGGCCTGACTTTAACCCTTTTCGCTGACAAGGCTTTGCACCACAGGAAGAAGAAGAGCAGCAGGTTGCATGTAGCGCGGGGCCTTATGCCTGCACTTGTTTACGCCTTCGCTCTCCTAGCAGGTGGCCAGCCCATGGATCTCCAGAACCTGCCTTCTGTTCCGTTGGCTACTGGAAGCTGACTGCTGGGGAGGAAGCCAGTACATCTACCCCCCTGGCTACCGGAGGACCCCTCACCTATACCAGGCACCATGCCTCACCAGTGGCTGCAGTCAAGCAACTGCTTGACTTGCCCACTAGGTAGACCTTTTCCTGTAGAGTTGCTCCATACCCCACATGTGCCGCCTTACTCACCCAACTTCTTTTCAATAGGCCTGGAGACCAACATGCATGATGCACCCCTTTCAAGGACTTCAGAGAAGGCTTAGAACACTTGATGCAACTTGACTGAGAAGTCTGGCCCATTACAGTTCAACGTGAACAATGGTCATATCCTGACCCAAACGACCACTGATTGGCTTCCCAGGATTACCTCTACAAGGTAGCAGTTCATATTGGCCTTTGAGTTGCCATCTCATCCCTTTAAATCCAAACGCATCTGAATTGCACAGATTCTTTGGCTGATTAAGGTGGTAATTAAACTCACTTGTTGCCTTATCTGCATTTAATTAGCCTCAGAACCTGTGTAATTCAGATGTGTTTGGGTTTAAAGGGATGAGGTGGCAACCCTAGTTGGCCTCGTGCAAATGCTGCCTGATCACCCGAAACGCAGCCTTCCCCTATATTTATATGACCGGTGGGTAGGCTAGATCCAAAAAAACCAGCAGCGCACGCATTACCTCTTTCCCTCCAAGCCTGGGGCAGCCGCTAACTAAAACCGCGCTCCTGTAGGCAACCTGCTGCCTACACCTTAGCCGCTTCAGGGTGCCGGTTTGACGAGGGGTCGGCTCTGTGGCTTCTCTCTGGCTTTGGCAGTCGGCGTGCGTGTTTCCCGTGCTGTCCCCCAGCCTGGAGATCGCTGTGGAATGTGTTGGCGCAAGGGCGACTAAAGAGCAGGAGTGATGGCACCAAAAGGTCTCAGGAGAGTGCTGGAAAATGGCTGGGCCGTGGAGCCTAAGCAGGATGTAGGATGGGGGCTAGCTAGGTGGGGGTTGCGCCTGGCCGTTGTTTTGCTGCTATAGGGGACTGGATGCGTGGCAATCTCCTGAGGGAGGGAGGTAGAGAGAAGAAAGTGTATTTTTGAAAGAAGGGGTGAGATTGTATAAGTGGGCTTGTAAAAAGTGTAGGCTTGGTTGGGCAGGGGTGATTTTGTAGGATGTAGGTGTGCAGGAGGGCTTGCAGAGAGGGAGAGCGCTTTGGGTAAAAGTGAATGTAAAAAGAGGCATTATGGGAGAGTGACTGACCCCTGGTGGAAGAAAAGCAAAAGCCTACAGCACCTGGTATTCCCAGGCGGTCTCCCATCCAAGTACTAACCAGGCCCGACCCTGCTTAGCTTCCAAGATCAGACGAGAGCGGGCGCATTCAGGGTGGTGTGGCCGTAGGCGAAGCTCATGGTCTCTTTCAAGCTTCTTGTACTTGTCACCGGCAGCCTGGCTCCGCCTTTCCTTGACTTTACTACAATCAGCTGTGCCTTTTCACAAGCATGGCAGCACACGGCACTTTGTCGTGTCGTCTCTCCTCTCGCTTGCTCTCCTCAAGCCCGTCCCTGCCTCCTGCTGCTTTGCTCCCTCTTTAACCTCTTCCTGCCTGCACCTTCTCACGCACACACCACATCCTCAGCCTTGCTTCCACGGCTCCTTTCTGGCTTCCCCTGGCCTGACTTTAACCCTTTTCGCTGACAAGGCTTTGCACCACAGGAAGAAGAAGAAGAGCAGCAGGTTGCATGTAGCGCGGGGCCTTATGCCTGCACTTGTTTACGCCTTCGCTCTCCTAGCAGGTGGCCAGCCCATGGATCTCCAGAACCTGCCTTCTGTTCCGTTGGCTACTGGAAGCTGACTGCTGGGGAGGAAGCCAGTACATCTACCCCCCTGGCTACCGGAGGACCCCTCACCTATAACAGGCACCATGCCTCACCAGTGGCTGCAGTCAAGCAACTGCTTGACTTGCCCACTAGGTAGACCTTTTCCTGTAGAGCTGCTCCATACCCCACATGTGCCGCCTTACTCACCCAACTTCTTTTCAATAGGCCTGGAGACCAACATGCATGATGCACCCCTTTCAAGGACTTCAGAGAAGGCTTAGAACACTTGATGCAACTTGACTGAGAAGTCTGGCCCATTACAGTTCAACGTGAACAATGGTCATATCCTGACCCAAACGACCACTGATTGGCTTCCCAGGATTACCTCTACAAGGTAGCAGTTCATATTGGCCTTTGAGTTGCCATCTCATCCCTTTAAATCCAAACACATCTGAATTGCACAGATTCTTTGGCTGATTAAGGTGGTAATTAAACTCACTTGTTGCCTTATCTGCATTTAATTAGCCTCAGAACCTGTGTAATTCAGATGTGTTTGGGTTTAAAGGGATGAGGTGGCAACCCTAGTTGGCCTCGTGCAAGTGCTGCCTGATCACCCGAAACCCAGCCTTCCCCTATATTTATATGACCGGTGGGTAGGCTAGATCCAAAAAAACCAGCAGCGCACGCATTACCTCTTTCCCTCCAAGCCTGGGGCAGCCGCTAACTAAAACCGCGCTCCTGTAGGCAACCTGCTGCCTACACCTTAGCCGCTTCAGGGTGCCGGTTTGACGAGGGGTCGGCTCTGTGGCTTCTCTCTGGCTTTGGCAGTCGGCGTGCGTGTTTCCCGTGCTGTCCCCCAGCCTGGAGATCGCTGTGGAATGTGTTGGCGCAAGGGCGACTAAAGAGCAGGAGTGATGGCACCAAAAGGTCTCAGGAGAGTGCTGGAAAATGGCTGGGCCGTGGAGCCTAAGCAGGATGTTGGATGGGGGCTAGCTAGGTGGGGGTTGCGCCTGGCCGTTGTTTTGCTGCTATAGGGGACTGGATGCGTGGCAATCTCCTGAGGGAGGGAGGTAGAGAGAAGAAAGTGTATTTTTGAAAGAAGGGGTGAGATTGTGTAAGTGGGCTTGTAAAAAGTGTAGGCTTGGTTGGGCAGGGGTGATTTTGTAGGAGCTAGGTGTGCAGGAGGGCTTGCAGAGAGGAAGAGCGCTTTGGGTAAAAGTGAATGTAAAAAGAGGCGTTATGGGAGAGTGACTGACCCCTGGTGGAAGAAAAGCAAAAGCCTACAGCACCTGGTATTCCCAGGCGGTCTCCCATCCAAGTACTAACCAGGCCCGACCCTGCTTAGCTTCCGAGATCAGACGAGAGCGGGCGCATTCAGGGTGGTGTGGCCGTAGGCAAAGCTCATGGTCTCTTTCAAGCTTCTTGTACTTGTCACCGGCAGCCTGGCTCCGCCTTTCCTTGACTTTACTACAATCAGCTGTGCCTTTTCACAAGCATGGCAGCACACGGCACTTTGTCGTGTCGTGTCGTCTCTCCTCTCGCTTGCTCTCCTCAAGCCCGTCCCTGCCTCCTGCTGCTTTGCTCCCTCTTTAACCTCTTCCTGCCTGCACCTTCTCACACACACACACATCCTCAGCCTTGCTTCCACGGCTCCTTTCTGGCTTCCCCTGGCCTGACTTTAACCCTTTTCGCTGACAAGGCTTTGCACCACAGGAAGAAGAAGAGCAGCAGGTTGCATGTAGCGCGGGGCCTTATGCCTGCACTTGTTTACGCCTTCGCTCTCCTAGCAGGTGGCCAGCCCATGGATCTCCAGAACCTGCCTTCTGTTCCGTTGGCTACTGGAAGCTGACTGCTGGGGAGGAAGCCAGTACATCTACCCCGCTGGCTACCGGAGGACCCCTCACCTATACCAGGCACCATGCCTCACCAGTGGCTGCAGTCAAGCAACTGCTTGACTTGCCCACTAGGTAGACCTTTTCCTCTAGAGTTGCTCCATACCCCACATGTGCCGCCTTACTCACCCAACTTCTTTTCAATAGGCCTGGAGACCAACATGCATGATGCACCCCTTTCAAGGACTTCAGAGAAGGCTTAGAACACTTGATGCAACTTGACTGAGAAGTCTGGCCCATTACAGTTCAACGTGAACAATGGTCATATCCTGACCCAAACGACCACTGATTGGCTTCCCAGGATTACCTCTACAAGGTAGCAGTTCATATTGGCCTTTGAGTTGCCATCTCATCCCTTTAAATCCAAACGCATCTGAATTGCACAGATTCTTTGGCTGATTAAGGTGGTAATTAAACTCACTTGTTGCCTTATCTGCATTTAATTAGCCTCAGAACCTGTGTAATTCAGATGTGTTTGGGTTTAAAGGGATGAGGTGGCAACCCTAGTTGGCCTCGTGCAAGTGCTGCCTGATCACCCGAAACGCAGCCTTCCCCTATATTTATATGACCGGTGGGTAGGCTAGATCCAAAAAAACCAGCAGCGCACGCATTACCTCTTTCCCTCCAAGCCTGGGGCAGCCGCTAACTAAAACCGCGCTCCTGTAGGCAACCTGCTGCCTACACCTTAGCCGCTTCAGGGTGCCGGTTTGACGAGGGGTCGGCTCTGTGGCTTCTCTCTGGCTTTGGCAGTCGGCGTGCGTGTTTCCCGTGCTGTCCCCCAGCCTGGAGATCGCTGTGGAATGTGTTGGCGCAAGGGCGACTAAAGAGCAGGAGTGATGGCACCAAAAGGTCTCAGGAGAGTGCTGGAAAATGGCTGGGCCGTGGAGCCTAAGCAGGATGTAGGATGGGGGCTAGCTAGGTGGGGGTTGCGCCTGGCCGTTGTTTTGCTGCTATAGGGGACTGGATGCGTGGCAATCTCCTGAGGGAGGGAGGTAGAGAGAAGAAAGTGTATTTTTGAAAGAAGGGGTGAGATTGTGTAAGTGGGCTTGTAAAAAGTGTAGGCTTGGTTGGGCAGGGGTGATTTTGTAGGAGCTAGGTGTGCAGGAGGGCTTGCAGAGAGGGAGAGCGCTTTGGGTAAAAGTGAATGTAAAAAGAGGCATTATGGGAGAGTGACTGACCCCTGGTGGAAGAAAAGCAAAAGCCTACAGCACCTGGTATTCCCAGGCGGTCTCCCATCCAAGTACTAACCAGGCCCGACCCTGCTTAGCTTCCGAGATCAGACGAGAGCGGGCGCATTCAGGGTGGTGTGGCCGTAGGCAAAGCTCATGGTCTCTTTCAAGCTTCTTGTACTTGTCACCGGCAGCCTGGCTCCGCCTTTCCTTGACTTTACTACAATCAGCTGTGCCTTTTCACAAGCATGGCAGCACACGGCACTTTGTCGTGTCGTCTCTCCTCTCGCTTGCTCTCCTCAAGCCCGTCCCTGCCTCCTGCTGCTTTGCTCCCTCTTTAACCTCTTCCTGCCTGCACCTTCTCACGCACACACCACATCCTCAGCCTTGCTTCCACGGCTCCTTTCTGGCTTCCCCTGGCCTGACTTTAACCCTTTTCGCTGACAAGGCTTTGCACCACAGGAAGAAGAAGAAGAGCAGCAGGTTGCATGTAGCGCGGGGCCTTATGCCTGCACTTGTTTACGCCTTCGCTCTCCTAGCAGGTGGCCAGCCCATGGATCTCCAGAACCTGCCTTCTGTTCCGTTGGCTACTGGAAGCTGACTGCTGGGGAGGAAGCCAGTACATCTACCCCCCTGGCTACCGGAGGATCCCTCACCTATACCAGGCACCATGCCTCACCAGTGGCTGCAGTCAAGCAACTGCTTGACTTGCCCACTAGGTAGACCTTTTCCTCTAGAGTTGCTCCATACCCCACATGTGCCGCCTTACTCACCCAACTTCTTTTCAATAGGCCTGGAGACCAACATGCATGATGCACCCCTTTCAAGGACTTCAGAGAAGGCTTAGAACACTTGATGCAACTTGACTGAGAAGTCTGGCCCATTACAGTTCAACGTGAACAATGGTCATATCCTGACCCAAACGACCACTGATTGGCTTCCCAGGATTACCTCTACAAGGTAGCAGTTCATATTGGCCTTTGAGTTGCCATCTCATCCCTTTAAATCCAAATGCATCTGAATTGCACAGATTCTTTGGCTGATTAAGGTGGTAATTAAACTCACTTGTTGCCTTATCTGCATTTAATTAGCCTCAGAACCTGTGTAATTCAGATGTGTTTGGGTTTAAAGGGATGAGGTGGCAACCCTAGTTGGCCTCGTGCAAGTTCTGCCTGATCACCCGAAACCCAGCCTTCCCCTATATTTATATGACCGGTGGGTAGGCTAGATCCAAAAAAACCAGCAGCGCACGCATTACCTCTTTCCCTCCAAGCCTGGGGCAGCCGCTAACTAAAACCGCGCTCCTGTAGGCAACCTGCTGCCTACACCTTAGCCGCTTCAGGGTGCCGGTTTGACGAGGGGTCGGCTCTGTGGCTTCTCTCTGGCTTTGGCAGTCGGCGTGCGTGTTTCCCGTGCTGTCCCCCAGCCTGGAGATCGCTGTGGAATGTGTTGGCGCAAGGGCGACTAAAGAGCAGGAGTGATGGCACCAAAAGGTCTCAGGAGAGTGCTGGAAAATGGCTGGGCCGTGGAGCCTAAGCAGGATGTAGGATGGGGGCTAGCTAGGTGGGGGTTGCGCCTGGCCGTTGTTTTGCTGCTATAGGGGACTGGATGCGTGGCAATCTCCTGAGGGAGGGAGGTAGAGAGAAGAAAGTGTATTTTTGAAAGAAGGGGTGAGATTGTGTAAGTGGGCTTGTAAAAAGTGTAGGCTTGGTTGGGCAGGGGTGATTTTGTAGGAGCTAGGTGTGCAGGAGGGCTTGCAGAGAGGGAGAGCGCTTTGGGTAAAAGTGAATGTAAAAAGAGGCATTATGGGAGAGTGACTGACCCCTGGTGGAAGAAAAGCAAAAGCCTACAGCACCTGGTATTCCCAGGCGGTCTCCCATCCAAGTACTAACCAGGCCCGACCCTGCTTAGCTTCCGAGATCAGACGAGAGCGGGCGCATTCAGGGTGGTGTGGCCGTAGGCAAAGCTCATGGTCTCTTTCAAGCTTCTTGTACTTGTCACCGGCAGCCTGGCTCCGCCTTTCCTTGACTTTACTACAATCAGCTGTGCCTTTTCACAAGCATGGCAGCACACGGCACTTTGTCGTGTCGTCTCTCCTCTCGCTTGCTCTCCTCAAGCCCGTCCCTGCCTCCTGCTGCTTTGCTCCCTCTTTAACCTCTTCCTGCCTGCACCTTCTCACGCACACACCACATCCTCAGCCTTGCTTCCACGGCTCCTTTCTGGCTTCCCCTGGCCTGACTTTAACCCTTTTCGCTGACAAGGCTTTGCACCACAGGAAGAAGAAGAAGAGCAGCAGGTTGCATGTAGCGCGGGGCCTTATGCCTGCACTTGTTTACGCCTTCGCTCTCCTAGCAGGTGGCCAGCCCATGGATCTCCAGAACCTGCCTTCTGTTCCGTTGGCTACTGGAAGCTGACTGCTGGGGAGGAAGCCAGTACATCTACCCCCCTGGCTACCGGAGGATCCCTCACCTATACCAGGCACCATGCCTCACCAGTGGCTGCAGTCAAGCAACTGCTTGACTTGCCCACTAGGTAGACCTTTTCCTCTAGAGTTGCTCCATACCCCACATGTGCCGCCTTACTCACCCAACTTCTTTTCAATAGGCCTGGAGACCAACATGCATGATGCACCCCTTTCAAGGACTTCAGAGAAGGCTTAGAACACTTGATGCAACTTGACTGAGAAGTCTGGCCCATTACAGTTCAACGTGAACAATGGTCATATCCTGACCCAAACGACCACTGATTGGCTTCCCAGGATTACCTCTACAAGGTAGCAGTTCATATTGGCCTTTGAGTTGCCATCTCATCCCTTTAAATCCAAATGCATCTGAATTGCACAGATTCTTTGGCTGATTAAGGTGGTAATTAAACTCACTTGTTGCCTTATCTGCATTTAATTAGCCTCAGAACCTGTGTAATTCAGATGTGTTTGGGTTTAAAGGGATGAGGTGGCAACCCTAGTTGGCCTCGTGCAAGTTCTGCCTGATCACCCGAAACCCAGCCTTCCCCTATATTTATATGACCGGTGGGTAGGCTAGATCCAAAAAAACCAGCAGCGCACGCATTACCTCTTTCCCTCCAAGCCTGGGGCAGCCGCTAACTAAAACCGCGCTCCTGTAGGCAACCTGCTGCCTACACCTTAGCCGCTTCAGGGTGCCGGTTTGACGAGGGGTCGGCTCTGTGGCTTCTCTCTGGCTTTGGCAGTCGGCGTGCGTGTTTCCCGTGCTGTCCCCCAGCCTGGAGATCGCTGTGGAATGTGTTGGCGCAAGGGCGACTAAAGAGCAGGAGTGATGGCACCAAAAGGTCTCAGGAGAGTGCTGGAAAATGGCTGGGCCGTGGAGCCTAAGCAGGATGTAGGATGGGGGCTAGCTAGGTGGGGGTTGCGCCTGGCCGTTGTTTTGCTGCTATAGGGGACTGGATGCGTGGCAATCTCCTGAGGGAGGGAGGGAGGTAGAGAGAAGAAAGTGTATTTTTGAAAGAAGGGGTGAGATTGTGTAAGTGGGCTTGTAAAAAGTGTAGGCTTGGTTGGGCAGGGGTGATTTTGTAGGAGCTAGGTGTGCAGGAGGGTTGGTTGGGCAGGGGTGATTTTGTAGGAGCTAGGTGTGCAGGAGGGCTTGCAGAGAGGGAGAGCGCTTTGGGTAAAAGTGAATGTAAAAAGAGGCATTATGGGAGAGTGACTGACCCCTGGTGGAAGAAAAGCAAAAGCCTACAGCACCTGGTATTCCCAGGCGGTCTCCCATCCAAGTACTAACCAGGCCCGACCCTGCTTAGCTTCCGAGATCAGACGAGAGCGGGCGCATTCAGGGTGGTGTGGCCATAGGCAAAGCTCATGGTCTCTTTCAAGCTTCTTGTACTTGTCACCGGCAGCCTGGCTCCGCCTTTCCTTGACTTTACTACAATCAGCTGTGCCTTTTCACAAGCATGGCAGCACACCCCACTTTGTCGTGTCGTCTCTCCTCTCGCTTGCTCTCCTCAAGCCCGTCCCTGCCTCCTGCTGCTTTGCTCTCTCTTTAACCTCTTCCTGCCTGCACCTTCTCACGCACACACATCCTCAGCCTTGCTTCCACGGCTCCTTTCTGGCTTCCCCTGGCCTGACTTTAACCCTTTTCGCTGACAAGGCTTTGCACCACAGGAAGAAGAAGAGCAGCAGGTTGCATGCAGCGCGGGGCCTTATGCCTGCACTTGTTTACGCCTTCGCTCTCCTAGCAGGTGGCCAGCCCATGGATCTCCAGAACCTGCCTTCTGTTCCGTTGGCTACTGGAAGCTGACTGCTGGGGAGGAAGCCAGTACATCTACCCCCCTGGCTACCGGAGGATCCCTCACCTATACCAGGCACCATGCCTCACCAGTGGCTGCAGTCAAGCAACTGCTTGACTTGCCCACTAGGTAGACCTTTTCCTGTAGAGCTGCTCCATACCCCACATGTGCCGCCTTACTCACCCAACTTCTTTTCAATAGGCCTGGAGACCAACATGCATGATGCACCCCTTTCAAGGACTTCAGAGAAGGCTTAGAACACTTGATGCAACTTGACTGAGAAGTCTGGCCCATTACAGTTCAACGTGAACAATGGTCATATCCTGACCCAAACGACCACTGATTGGCTTCCCAGGATTACCTCTACAAGGTAGCAGTTCATATTGGCCTTTGAGTTGCCATCTCATCCCTTTAAATCCAAACACATCTGAATTGCACAGATTCTTTGGCTGATTAAGGTGGTAATTAAACTCACTTGTTGCCTTATCTGCATTTAATTAGCCTCAGAACCTGTGTAATTCAGATGTGTTTGGGTTTAAAGGGATGAGGTGGCAACCCTAGTTGGCCTCGTGCAAGTGCTGCCTGATCACCCGAAACCCAGCCTTCCCCTATATTTATATGACCGGTGGGTAGGCTAGATCCAAAAAAACCAGCAGCGCACGCATTACCTCTTTCCCTCCAAGCCTGGGGCAGCCGCTAACTAAAACCGCGCTCCTGTAGGCAACCTGCTGCCTACACCTTAGCCGCTTCAGGGTGCCGGTTTGACGAGGGGTCGGCTCTGTGGCTTCTCTCTGGCTTTGGCAGTCGGCGTGCGTGTTTCCCATGCTGTCCCCCAGCCTGGAGATCGCTGTGGAATGTGTTGGCGCAAGGGCGACTAAAGAGCAGGAGTGATGGCACCAAAAGGTCTCAGGAGAGTGCTGGAAAATGGCTGGGCCGTGGAGCCTAAGCAGGATGTTGGATGGGGGCTAGCTAGGTGGGGGTTGCGCCTGGCCGTTGTTTTGCTGCTATAGGGGACTGGATGCGTGGCAATCTCCTGAGGGAGGGAGGTAGAGAGAAGAAAGTGTATTTTTGAAAGAAGGGGTGAGATTGTGTAAGTGGGCTTGTAAAAAGTGTAGGCTTGGTTGGGCAGGGGTGATTTTGTAGGAGCTAGGTGTGCAGGAGGGCTTGCAGAGAGGAAGAGCGCTTTGGGTAAAAGTGAATGTAAAAAGAGGCGTTATGGGAGAGTGACTGACCCCTGGTGGAAGAAAAGCAAAAGCCTACAGCACCTGGTATTCCCAGGCGGTCTCCCATCCAAGTACTAACCAGGCCCGACCCTGCTTAGCTTCCGAGATCAGACGAGAGCGGGCGCATTCAGGGTGGTGTGGCCATAGGCAAAGCTCATGGTCTCTTTCAAGCTTCTTGTACTTGTCACCGGCAGCCTGGCTCCGCCTTTCCTTGACTTTACTACAATCAGCTGTGCCTTTTCACAAGCATGGCAGCACACGGCACTTTGTCGTGTCGTCTCTCCTCTCGCTTGCTCTCCTCAAGCCCGTCCCTGCCTCCTGCTGCTTTGCTCCCTCTTTAACCTCTTCCTGCCTGCACCTTCTCACACACACACATCCTCAGCCTTGCTTCCACGGCTCCTTTCTGGCTTCCCCTGGCCTGACTTTAACCCTTTTCGCTGACAAGGCTTTGCACCACAGGAAGAAGAAGAGCAGCAGGTTGCATGTAGCGCGGGGCCTTATGCCTGCACTTGTTTACGCCTTCGCTCTCCTAGCAGGTGGCCAGCCCATGGATCTCCAGAACCTGCCTTCTGTTCCGTTGGCTACTGGAAGCTGACTGCTGGGGAGGAAGCCAGTACATCTACCCCCCTGGCTACCGGAGGACCCCTCACCTATACCAGGCACCATGCCTCACCAGTGGCTGCAGTCAAGCAACTGCTTGACTTGCCCACTAGGTAGACCTTTTCCTGTAGAGCTGCTCCATACCCCACATGTGCCGCCTTACTCACCCAACTTCTTTTCAATAGGCCTGGAGACCAACATGCATGATGCACCCCTTTCAAGGACTTCAGAGAAGGCTTAGAACACTTGATGCAACTTGACTGAGAAGTCTGGCCCATTACAGTTCAACGTGAACAATGGTCATATCCTGACCCAAACGACCACTGATTGGCTTCCCAGGATTACCTCTACAAGGTAGCAGTTCATGTTGGCCTTTGAGTTGCCATCTCATCCCTTTAAATCCAAACGCATCTGAATTGCACAGATTCTTTGGCTGATTAAGGTGGTAATTAAACTCACTTGTTGCCTTATCTGCATTTAATTAGCCTCAGAACCTGTGTAATTCAGATGTGTTTGGGTTTAAAGGGATGAGGTGGCAACCCTAGTTGGCCTCGTGCAAGTGCTGCCTGATCACCCGAAACGCAGCCTTCCCCTATATTTATATGACCGGTGGGTAGGCTAGATCCAAAAAAACCAGCAGCGCACGCATTACCTCTTTCCCTCCAAGCCTGGGGCAGCCGCTAACTAAAACCGCGCTCCTGTAGGCAACCTGCTGCCTACACCTTAGCCGCTTCAGGGTGCCGGTTTGACGAGGGGTCGGCTCTGTGGCTTCTCTCTGGCTTTGGCAGTCGGCGTGCGTGTTTCCCGTGCTGTCCCCCAGCCTGGAGATCGCTGTGGAATGTGTTGGCGCAAGGGCGACTAAAGAGCAGGAGTGATGGCACCAAAAGGTCTCAGGAGAGTGCTGGAAAATGGCTGGGCCGTGGAGCCTAAGCAGGATGTAGGATGGGGGCTAGCTAGGTGGGGGTTGCGCCTGGCCGTTGTTTTGCTGCTATAGGGGACTGGATGCGTGGCAATCTCCTGAGGGAGGGAGGTAGAGAGAAGAAAGTGTATTTTTGAAAGAAGGGGTGAGATTGTGTAAGTGGGCTTGTAAAAAGTGTAGGCTTGGTTGGGCAGGGGTGATTTTGTAGGAGCTAGGTGTGCAGGAGGGCTTGCAGAGAGGGAGAGCGCTTTGGGTAAAAGTGAATGTAAAAAGAGGCATTATGGGAGAGTGACCCCTGGTGGAAGAAAAGCAAAAGCCTACAGCACCTGGTATTCCCAGGCGGTCTCCCATCCAAGTACTAACCAAGCCCGACCCTGCTTAGCTTCCGAGATCAGACGAGAGCGGGCGCATTCAGGGTGGTGTGGCCGTAGGCGAAGCTCATGGTCTCTTTCAAGCTTCTTGTACTTGTCACCGGCAGCCTGGCTCCGCCTTTCCTTGACTTTACTACAATCAGCTGTGCCTTTTCACAAGCATGGCAGCACACGGCACTTTGTCGTGTCGTCTCTCCTCTCGCTTGCTCTCCTCAAGCCCGTCCCTGCCTCCTGCTGCTTTGCTCCCTCTTTAACCTCTTCCTGCCTGCACCTTCTCACGCACACACCACATCCTCAGCCTTGCTTCCACGGCTCCTTTCTGGCTTCCCCTGGCCTGACTTTAACCCTTTTCGCTGACAAGGCTTTGCACCACAGGAAGAAGAAGAAGAAGAGCAGCAGGTTGCATGTAGCGTGGGGCCTTATGCCTGCACTTGTTTACGCCTTCGCTCTCCTAGCAGGTGGCCAGCCCATGGATCTCCAGAACCTGCCTTCTGTTCCGTTGGCTACTGGAAGCTGACTGCTGGGGAGGAAGCCAGTACATCTACCCCCCTGGCTACCGGAGGACCCCTCACCTATACCAGGCACCATGCCTCACCAGTGGCTGCAGTCAAGCAACTGCTTGACTTGCCCACTAGGTAGACCTTTTCCTCTAGAGTTGCTCCATACCCCACATGTGCCGCCTTACTCACCCAACTTCTTTTCAATAGGCCTGGAGACCAACATGCATGATGCACCCCTTTCAAGGACTTCAGAGAAGGCTTAGAACACTTGATGCAACTTGACTGAGAAGTCTGGCCCATTACAGTTCAACGTGAACAATGGTCATATCCTGACCCAAACGACCACTGATTGGCTTCCCAGGATTACCTCTACAAGGTAGCAGTTCATATTGGCCTTTGAGTTGCCATCTCATCCCTTTAAATCCAAACGCATCTGACTTGCACAGATTCTTTGGCTGATTAAGGTGGTAATTAAACTCACTTGTTGCCTTATCTGCATTTAATTAGCCTCAGAACCTGTGTAATTCAGATGTGTTTGGGTTTAAAGGGATGAGGTGGCAACCCTAGTTGGCCTCGTGCAAGTGCTGCCTGATCACCCGAAACCCAGCCTTCCCCTATATTTATATGACCGGTGGGTAGGCTAGATCCAAAAAAACCAGCAGCGCACGCATTACCTCTTTCCCTCCAAGCCTGGGGCAGCCGCTAACTAAAACCGCGCTCCTGTAGGCAACCTGCTGCCTACACCTTAGCCGCTTCAGGGTGCCGGTTTGACGAGGGGTCGGCTCTGTGGCTTCTCTCTGGCTTTGGCAGTCGGCGTGCGTGTTTCCCGTGCTGTCCCCCAGCCTGGAGATCGCTGTGGAATGTGTTGGCGCAAGGGCGACTAAAGAGCAGGAGTGATGGCACCAAAAGGTCTCAGGAGAGTGCTGGAAAATGGCTGGGCCGTGGAGCCTAAGCAGGATGTAGGATGGGGGCTAGCTAGGTGGGGGTTGCGCCTGGCCGTTGTTTTGCTGCTATAGGGGACTGGATGCGTGGCAATCTCCTGAGGGATGGAGGTAGAGAGAAGAAAGTGTATTTTTGAAAGAAGGGGTGAGATTGTATAAGTGGGCTTGTAAAAAGTGTAGGCTTGGTTGGGCAGGGGTGATTTTGTAGGAGCTAGGTGTGCAGGAGGGCTTGCAGAGAGGGAGAGCGCTTTGGGTAAAAGTGAATGTAAAAAGAGGCGTTATGGGAGAGTGACTGACCCCTGGTGGAAGAAAAGCAAAAGCCTACAGCACCTGGTATTCCCAGGCGGTCTCCCATCCAAGTACTAACCAGGCCCGACCCTGCTTAGCTTCCGAGATCAGACGAGAGCGGGCGCATTCAGGGTGGTGTGGCCGTAGGCAAAGCTCATGGTCTCTTTCAAGCTTCTTGTACTTGTCACCGGCAGCCTGGCTCCGCCTTTCCTTGACTTTACTACAATCAGCTGTGCCTTTTCACAAGCATGGCAGCACACCCCACTTTGTCGTGTCGTCTCTCCTCTCGCTTGCTCTCCTCAAGCCCGTCCCTGCCTCCTGCTGCTTTGCTCTCTCTTTAACCTCTTCCTGCCTGCACCTTCTCACGCACACACATCCTCAGCCTTGCTTCCACGGCTCCTTTCTGGCTTCCCCTGGCCTGACTTTAACCCTTTTCGCTGACAAGGCTTTGCACCACAGGAAGAAGAAGAGCAGCAGGTTGCATGCAGCGCGGGGCCTTATGCCTGCACTTGTTTACGCCTTCGCTCTCCTAGCAGGTGGCCAGCCCATGGATCTCCAGAACCTGCCTTCTGTTCCGTTGGCTACTGGAAGCTGACTGCTGGGGAGGAAGCCAGTACATCTACCCCCCTGGCTACCGGAGGATCCCTCACCTATACCAGGCACCATGCCTCACCAGTGGCTGCAGTCAAGCAACTGCTTGACTTGCCCACTAGGTAGACCTTTTCCTGTAGAGCTGCTCCATACCCCACATGTGCCGCCTTACTCACCCAACTTCTTTTCAATAGGCCTGGAGACCAACATGCATGATGCACCCCTTTCAAGGACTTCAGAGAAGGCTTAGAACACTTGATGCAACTTGACTGAGAAGTCTGGCCCATTACAGTTCAACGTGAACAATGGTCATATCCTGACCCAAACGACCACTGATTGGCTTCCCAGGATTACCTCTACAAGGTAGCAGTTCATATTGGCCTTTGAGTTGCCATCTCATCCCTTTAAATCCAAACACATCTGAATTGCACAGATTCTTTGGCTGATTAAGGTGGTAATTAAACTCACTTGTTGCCTTATCTGCATTTAATTAGCCTCAGAACCTGTGTAATTCAGATGTGTTTGGGTTTAAAGGGATGAGGTGGCAACCCTAGTTGGCCTCATGCAAATGCTGCCTGATCACCCGAAACGCAGCCTTCCCCTATATTTATATGACCGGTGGGTAGGCTAGATCCAAAAAAACCAGCAGCGCACGCATTACCTCTTTCCCTCCAAGCCTGGGGCAGCCGCTAACTAAAACCGCGCTCCTGTAGGCAACCTGCTGCCTACACCTTAGCCGCTTCAGGGTGCCGGTTTGACGAGGGGTCGGCTCTGTGGCTTCTCTCTGGCTTTGGCAGTCGGCGTGCGTGTTTCCCGTGCTGTCCCCCAGCCTGGAGATCGCTGTGGAATGTGTTGGCGCAAGGGCGACTAAAGAGCAGGAGTGATGGCACCAAAAGGTCTCAGGAGAGTGCTGGAAAATGGCTGGGCCGTGGAGCCTAAGCAGGATGTAGGATGGGGGCTAGCTAGGTGGGGGTTGCGCCTGGCCGTTGTTTTGCTGCTATAGGGGACTGGATGCGTGGCAATCTCCTGAGGGAGGGAGGTAGAGAGAAGAAAGTGTATTTTTGAAAGAAGGGGTGAGATTGTGTAAGTGGGCTTGTAAAAAGTGTAGGCTTGGTTGGGCAGGGGTGATTTTGTAGGAGCTAGGTGTGCAGGAGGGCTTGCAGAGAGGAAGAGCGCTTTGGGTAAAAGTGAATGTAAAAAGAGGCGTTATGGGAGAGTGACTGACCCCTGGTGGAAGAAAAGCAAAAGCCTACAGCACCTGGTATTCCCAGGCGGTCTCCCATCCAAGTACTAACCAGGCCCGACCCTGCTTAGCTTCCGAGATCAGACGAGAGCGGGCGCATTCAGGGTGGTGTGGCCATAGGCAAAGCTCATGGTCTCTTTCAAGCTTCTTGTACTTGTCACCGGCAGCCTGGCTCCGCCTTTCCTTGACTTTACTACAATCAGCTGTGCCTTTTCACAAGCATGGCAGCACACCGCACTTTGTCGTGTCGTCTCTCCTCTCGCTTGCTCTCCTCAAGCCCGTCCCTGCCTCCTGCTGCTTTGCTCCCTCTTTAACCTCTTCCTGCCTGCACCTTCTCACACACACACATCCTCAGCCTTGCTTCCACGGCTCCTTTCTGGCTTCCCCTGGCCTGACTTTAACCCTTTTCGCTGACAAGGCTTTGCACCACAGGAAGAAGAAGAGCAGCAGGTTGCATGTAGCGCGGGGCCTTATGCCTGCACTTGTTTACGCCTTCGCTCTCCTAGCAGGTGGCCAGCCCATGGATCTCCAGAACCTGCCTTCTGTTCCGTTGGCTACTGGAAGCTGACTGCTGGGGAGGAAGCCAGTACATCTACCCCCCTGGCTACCGGAGGACCCCTCACCTATACCAGGCACCATGCCTCACCAGTGGCTGCAGTCAAGCAACTGCTTGACTTGCCCACTAGGTAGACCTTTTCCTGTAGAGCTGCTCCATACCCCACATGTGCCGCCTTACTCACCCAACTTCTTTTCAATAGGCCTGGAGACCAACATGCATGATGCACCCCTTTCAAGGACTTCAGAGAAGGCTTAGAACACTTGATGCAACTTGACTGAGAAGTCTGGCCCATTACAGTTCAACGTGAACAATGGTCATATCCTGACCCAAACGACCACTGATTGGCTTCCCAGGATTACCTCTACAAGGTAGCAGTTCATGTTGGCCTTTGAGTTGCCATCTCATCCCTTTAAATCCAAACGCATCTGAATTGCACAGATTCTTTGGCTGATTAAGGTGGTAATTAAACTCACTTGTTGCCTTATCTGCATTTAATTAGCCTCAGAACCTGTGTAATTCAGATGTGTTTGGGTTTAAAGGGATGAGGTGGCAACCCTAGTTGGCCTCGTGCAAGTGCTGCCTGATCACCCGAAACGCAGCCTTCCCCTATATTTATATGACCGGTGGGTAGGCTAGATCCAAAAAAACCAGCAGCGCACGCATTACCTCTTTCCCTCCAAGCCTGGGGCAGCCGCTAACTAAAACCGCGCTCCTGTAGGCAACCTGCTGCCTACACCTTAGCCGCTTCAGGGTGCCGGTTTGACGAGGGGTCGGCTCTGTGGCTTCTCTCTGGCTTTGGCAGTCGGCGTGCGTGTTTCCCGTGCTGTCCCCCAGCCTGGAGATCGCTGTGGAATGTGTTGGCGCAAGGGCGACTAAAGAGCAGGAGTGATGGCACCAAAAGGTCTCAGGAGAGTGCTGGAAAATGGCTGGGCCGTGGAGCCTAAGCAGGATGTAGGATGGGGGCTAGCTAGGTGGGGGTTGCGCCTGGCCGTTGTTTTGCTGCTATAGGGGACTGGATGCGTGGCAATCTCCTGAGGGAGGGAGGTAGAGAGAAGAAAGTGTATTTTTGAAAGAAGGGGTGAGATTGTGTAAGTGGGCTTGTAAAAAGTGTAGGCTTGGTTGGGCAGGGGTGATTTTGTAGGAGCTAGGTGTGCAGGAGGGCTTGCAGAGAGGGAGAGCGCTTTGGGTAAAAGTGAATGTAAAAAGAGGCATTATGGGAGAGTGACCCCTGGTGGAAGAAAAGCAAAAGCCTACAGCACCTGGTATTCCCAGGCGGTCTCCCATCCAAGTACTAACCAAGCCCGACCCTGCTTAGCTTCCGAGATCAGACGAGAGCGGGCGCATTCAGGGTGGTGTGGCCGTAGGCGAAGCTCATGGTCTCTTTCAAGCTTCTTGTACTTGTCACCGGCAGCCTGGCTCCGCCTTTCCTTGACTTTACTACAATCAGCTGTGCCTTTTCACAAGCATGGCAGCACACGGCACTTTGTCGTGTCGTCTCTCCTCTCGCTTGCTCTCCTCAAGCCCGTCCCTGCCTCCTGCTGCTTTGCTCCCTCTTTAACCTCTTCCTGCCTGCACCTTCTCACGCACACACCACATCCTCAGCCTTGCTTCCACGGCTCCTTTCTGGCTTCCCCTGGCCTGACTTTAACCCTTTTCGCTGACAAGGCTTTGCACCACAGGAAGAAGAAGAAGAAGAGCAGCAGGTTGCATGTAGCGTGGGGCCTTATGCCTGCACTTGTTTACGCCTTCGCTCTCCTAGCAGGTGGCCAGCCCATGGATCTCCAGAACCTGCCTTCTGTTCCGTTGGCTACTGGAAGCTGACTGCTGGGGAGGAAGCCAGTACATCTACCCCCCTGGCTACCGGAGGACCCCTCACCTATACCAGGCACCATGCCTCACCAGTGGCTGCAGTCAAGCAACTGCTTGACTTGCCCACTAGGTAGACCTTTTCCTCTAGAGTTGCTCCATACCCCACATGTGCCGCCTTACTCACCCAACTTCTTTTCAATAGGCCTGGAGACCAACATGCATGATGCACCCCTTTCAAGGACTTCAGAGAAGGCTTAGAACACTTGATGCAACTTGACTGAGAAGTCTGGCCCATTACAGTTCAACGTGAACAATGGTCATATCCTGACCCAAACGACCACTGATTGGCTTCCCAGGATTACCTCTACAAGGTAGCAGTTCATATTGGCCTTTGAGTTGCCATCTCATCCCTTTAAATCCAAACGCATCTGACTTGCACAGATTCTTTGGCTGATTAAGGTGGTAATTAAACTCACTTGTTGCCTTATCTGCATTTAATTAGCCTCAGAACCTGTGTAATTCAGATGTGTTTGGGTTTAAAGGGATGAGGTGGCAACCCTAGTTGGCCTCGTGCAAGTGCTGCCTGATCACCCGAAACCCAGCCTTCCCCTATATTTATATGACCGGTGGGTAGGCTAGATCCAAAAAAACCAGCAGCGCACGCATTACCTCTTTCCCTCCAAGCCTGGGGCAGCCGCTAACTAAAACCGCGCTCCTGTAGGCAACCTGCTGCCTACACCTTAGCCGCTTCAGGGTGCCGGTTTGACGAGGGGTCGGCTCTGTGGCTTCTCTCTGGCTTTGGCAGTCGGCGTGCGTGTTTCCCGTGCTGTCCCCCAGCCTGGAGATCGCTGTGGAATGTGTTGGCGCAAGGGCGACTAAAGAGCAGGAGTGATGGCACCAAAAGGTCTCAGGAGAGTGCTGGAAAATGGCTGGGCCGTGGAGCCTAAGCAGGATGTAGGATGGGGGCTAGCTAGGTGGGGGTTGCGCCTGGCCGTTGTTTTGCTGCTATAGGGGACTGGATGCGTGGCAATCTCCTGAGGGATGGAGGTAGAGAGAAGAAAGTGTATTTTTGAAAGAAGGGGTGAGATTGTATAAGTGGGCTTGTAAAAAGTGTAGGCTTGGTTGGGCAGGGGTGATTTTGTAGGAGCTAGGTGTGCAGGAGGGCTTGCAGAGAGGGAGAGCGCTTTGGGTAAAAGTGAATGTAAAAAGAGGCGTTATGGGAGAGTGACTGACCCCTGGTGGAAGAAAAGCAAAAGCCTACAGCACCTGGTATTCCCAGGCGGTCTCCCATCCAAGTACTAACCAGGCCCGACCCTGCTTAGCTTCCGAGATCAGACGAGAGCGGGCGCATTCAGGGTGGTGTGGCCGTAGGCAAAGCTCATGGTCTCTTTCAAGCTTCTTGTACTTGTCACCGGCAGCCTGGCTCCGCCTTTCCTTGACTTTACTACAATCAGCTGTGCCTTTTCACAAGCATGGCAGCACACCCCACTTTGTCGTGTCGTCTCTCCTCTCGCTTGCTCTCCTCAAGCCCGTCCCTGCCTCCTGCTGCTTTGCTCTCTCTTTAACCTCTTCCTGCCTGCACCTTCTCACGCACACACATCCTCAGCCTTGCTTCCACGGCTCCTTTCTGGCTTCCCCTGGCCTGACTTTAACCCTTTTCGCTGACAAGGCTTTGCACCACAGGAAGAAGAAGAGCAGCAGGTTGCATGCAGCGCGGGGCCTTATGCCTGCACTTGTTTACGCCTTCGCTCTCCTAGCAGGTGGCCAGCCCATGGATCTCCAGAACCTGCCTTCTGTTCCGTTGGCTACTGGAAGCTGACTGCTGGGGAGGAAGCCAGTACATCTACCCCCCTGGCTACCGGAGGATCCCTCACCTATACCAGGCACCATGCCTCACCAGTGGCTGCAGTCAAGCAACTGCTTGACTTGCCCACTAGGTAGACCTTTTCCTGTAGAGCTGCTCCATACCCCACATGTGCCGCCTTACTCACCCAACTTCTTTTCAATAGGCCTGGAGACCAACATGCATGATGCACCCCTTTCAAGGACTTCAGAGAAGGCTTAGAACACTTGATGCAACTTGACTGAGAAGTCTGGCCCATTACAGTTCAACGTGAACAATGGTCATATCCTGACCCAAACGACCACTGATTGGCTTCCCAGGATTACCTCTACAAGGTAGCAGTTCATATTGGCCTTTGAGTTGCCATCTCATCCCTTTAAATCCAAACACATCTGAATTGCACAGATTCTTTGGCTGATTAAGGTGGTAATTAAACTCACTTGTTGCCTTATCTGCATTTAATTAGCCTCAGAACCTGTGTAATTCAGATGTGTTTGGGTTTAAAGGGATGAGGTGGCAACCCTAGTTGGCCTCATGCAAATGCTGCCTGATCACCCGAAACGCAGCCTTCCCCTATATTTATATGACCGGTGGGTAGGCTAGATCCAAAAAAACCAGCAGCGCACGCATTACCTCTTTCCCTCCAAGCCTGGGGCAGCCGCTAACTAAAACCGCGCTCCTGTAGGCAACCTGCTGCCTACACCTTAGCCGCTTCAGGGTGCCGGTTTGACGAGGGGTCGGCTCTGTGGCTTCTCTCTGGCTTTGGCAGTCGGCGTGCGTGTTTCCCGTGCTGTCCCCCAGCCTGGAGATCGCTGTGGAATGTGTTGGCGCAAGGGCGACTAAAGAGCAGGAGTGATGGCACCAAAAGGTCTCAGGAGAGTGCTGGAAAATGGCTGGGCCGTGGAGCCTAAGCAGGATGTAGGATGGGGGCTAGCTAGGTGGGGGTTGCGCCTGGCCGTTGTTTTGCTGCTATAGGGGACTGGATGCGTGGCAATCTCCTGAGGGAGGGAGGTAGAGAGAAGAAAGTGTATTTTTGAAAGAAGGGGTGAGATTGTATAAGTGGGCTTGTAAAAAGTGTAGGCTTGGTTGGGCAGGGGTGATTTTGTAGGAGCTAGGTGTGCAGGAGGGCTTGCAGAGAGGGAGAGCGCTTTGGGTAAAAGTGAATGTAAAAAGAGGCGTTATGGGAGAGTGACTGACCCCTGGTGGAAGAAAAGCAAAAGCCTACAGCACCTGGTATTCCCAGGCGGTCTCCCATCCAAGTACTAACCAGGCCCGACCCTGCTTAGCTTCCGAGATCAGACGAGAGCGGGCGCATTCAGGGTGGTGTGGCCGTAGGCGAAGCTCATGGTCTCTTTCAAGCTTCTTGTACTTGTCACCGGCAGCCTGGCTCCGCCTTTCCTTGACTTTACTACAATCAGCTGTGCCTTTTCACAAGCATGGCAGCACACCGCACTTTGTCGTGTCGTCTCTCCTCTCGCTTGCTCTCCTCAAGCCCGTCCCTGCCTCCTGCTGCTTTGCTCCCTCTTTAACCTCTTCCTGCCTGCACCTTCTCACGCACACACCACATCCTCAGCCTTGCTTCCACGGCTCCTTTCTGGCTTCCCCTGGCCCGACTTTAACCCTTTTCGCTGACAAGGCTTTGCACCACAGGAAGAAGAAGAAGAAGAGCAGCAGGTTGCATGTAGCGCGGGGCCTTATGCCTGCACTTGTTTACGCCTTCGCTCTCCTAGCAGGTGGCCAGCCCATGGATCTCCAGAACCTGCCTTCTGTTCCGTTGGCTACTGGAAGCTGACTGCTGGGGAGGAAGCCAGTACATCTACCCCCCTGGCTACCGGAGGACCCCTCACCTATACCAGGCACCATGCCTCACCAGTGGCTGCAGTCAAGCAACTGCTTGACTTGCCCACTAGGTAGACCTTTTCCTGTAGAGCTGCTCCATACCCCACATGTGCCGCCTTACTCACCCAACTTCTTTTCAATTGGCCTGGAGACCAACATGCATGATGCACCCCTTTCAAGGACTTCAGAGAAGGCTTAGAACACTTGATGCAACTTGACTGAGAAGTCTGGCCCATTACAGTTCAACGTGAACAATGGTCATATCCTGACCCAAACGACCACTGATTGGCTTCCCAGGATTACCTCTACAAGGTAGCAGTTCATGTTGGCCTTTGAGTTGCCATCTCATCCCTTTAAATCCAAACGCATCTGAATTGCACAGATTCTTTGGCTGATTAAGGTGGTAATTAAACTCACTTGTTGCCTTATCTGCATTTAATTAGCCTCAGAACCTGTGTAATTCAGATGTGTTTGGGTTTAAAGGGATGAGGTGGCAACCCTAGTTGGCCTCGTGCAAGTTCTGCCTGATCACCCGAAACCCAGCCTTCCCCTATATTTATATGACCGGTGGGTAGGCTAGATCCAAAAAAACCAGCAGCGCACGCATTACCTCTTTCCCTCCAAGCCTGGGGCAGCCGCTAACTAAAACCGCGCTCCTGTAGGCAACCTGCTGCCTACACCTTAGCCGCTTCAGGGTGCCGGTTTGACGAGGGGTCGGCTCTGTGGCTTCTCTCTGGCTTTGGCAGTCGGCGTGCGTGTTTCCCGTGCTGTCCCCCAGCCTGGAGATCGCTGTGGAATGTGTTGGCGCAAGGGCGACTAAAGAGCAGGAGTGATGGCACCAAAAGGTCTCAGGAGAGTGCTGGAAAATGGCTGGGCCGTGGAGCCTAAGCAGGATGTAGGATGGGGGCTAGCTAGGTGGGGGTTGCGCCTGGCCGTTGTTTTGCTGCTATAGGGGACTGGATGCGTGGCAATCTCCTGAGGGAGGGAGGTAGAGAGAAGAAAGTGTATTTTTGAAAGAAGGGGTGAGATTGTATAAGTGGGCTTGTAAAAAGTGTAGGCTTGGTTGGGCAGGGGTGATTTTGTAGGAGCTAGGTGTGCAGGAGGGCTTGCAGAGAGGGAGAGCGCTTTGGGTAAAAGTGAATGTAAAAAGAGGCGTTATGGGAGAGTGACTGACCCCTGGTGGAAGAAAAGCAAAAGCCTACAGCACCTGGTATTCCCAGGCGGTCTCCCATCCAAGTACTAACCAGGCCCGACCCTGCTTAGCTTCCGAGATCAGACGAGAGCGGGCGCATTCAGGGTGGTGTGGCCGTAGGCGAAGCTCATGGTCTCTTTCAAGCTTCTTGTACTTGTCACCGGCAGCCTGGCTCCGCCTTTCCTTGACTTTACTACAATCAGCTGTGCCTTTTCACAAGCATGGCAGCACACCGCACTTTGTCGTGTCGTCTCTCCTCTCGCTTGCTCTCCTCAAGCCCGTCCCTGCCTCCTGCTGCTTTGCTCCCTCTTTAACCTCTTCCTGCCTGCACCTTCTCACACACACACATCCTCAGCCTTGCTTCCACGGCTCCTTTCTGGCTTCCCCTGGCCTGACTTTAACCCTTTTCGCTGACAAGGCTTTGCACCACAGGAAGAAGAAGAGCAGCAGGTTGCATGTAGCGCGGGGCCTTATGCCTGCACTTGTTTACGCCTTCGCTCTCCTAGCAGGTGGCCAGCCCATGGATCTCCAGAACCTGCCTTCTGTTCCGTTGGCTACTGGAAGCTGACTGCTGGGGAGGAAGCCAGTACATCTACCCCGCTGGCTACCGGAGGACCCCTCACCTATACCAGGCACCATGCCTCACCAGTGGCTGCAGTCAAGCAACTGCTTGACTTGCCCACTAGGTAGACCTTTTCCTCTAGAGTTGCTCCATACCCCACATGTGCCGCCTTACTCACCCAACTTCTTTTCAATAGGCCTGGAGACCAACATGCATGATGCACCCCTTTCAAGGACTTCAGAGAAGGCTTAGAACACTTGATGCAACTTGACTGAGAAGTCTGGCCCATTACAGTTCAACGTGAACAATGGTCATATCCTGACCCAAACGACCACTGATTGGCTTCCCAGGATTACCTCTACAAGGTAGCAGTTCATATTGGCCTTTGAGTTGCCATCTCATCCCTTTAAATCCAAACACATCTGAATTGCACAGATTCTTTGGCTGATTAAGGTGGTAATTAAACTCACTTGTTGCCTTATCTGCATTTAATTAGCCTCAGAACCTGTGTAATTCAGATGTGTTTGGGTTTAAAGGGATGAGGTGGCAACCCTAGTTGGCCTCGTGCAAATGCTGCCTGATCACCCGAAACGCAGCCTTCCCCTATATTTATATGACCGGTGGGTAGGCTAGATCCAAAAAAACCAGCAGCGCACGCATTACCTCTTTCCCTCCAAGCCTGGGGCAGCCGCTAACTAAAACCGCGCTCCTGTAGGCAACCTGCTGCCTACACCTTAGCCGCTTCAGGGTGCCGGTTTGACGAGGGGTCGGCTCTGTGGCTTCTCTCTGGCTTTGGCAGTCGGCGTGCGTGTTTCCCGTGCTGTCCCCCAGCCTGGAGATCGCTGTGGAATGTGTTGGCGCAAGGGCGACTAAAGAGCAGGAGTGATGGCACCAAAAGGTCTCAGGAGAGTGCTGGAAAATGGCTGGGCCGTGGAGCCTAAGCAGGATGTAGGATGGGGGCTAGCTAGGTGGGGGTTGTGCCTGGCCGTTGTTTTGCTGCTATAGGGGACTGGATGCGTGGCAATCTCCTGAGGGAGGGAGGTAGAGAGAAGAAAGTGTATTTTTGAAAGAAGGGGTGAGATTGTGTAAGTGGGCTTGTAAAAAGTGTAGGCTTGGTTGGGCAGGGGTGATTTTGTAGGAGCTAGGTGTGCAGGAGGGCTTGCAGAGAGGGAGAGCGCTTTGGGTAAAAGTGAATGTAAAAAGAGGCATTATGGGAGAGTGACTGACCCCTGGTGGAAGAAAAGCAAAAGCCTACAGCACCTGGTATTCCCAGGCGGTCTCCCATCCAAGTACTAACCAGGCCCGACCCTGCTTAGCTTCCGAGATCAGACGAGAGCGGGTGCATTCAGGGTGGTGTGGCTGTAGGCAAAGCTCATGGTCTCTTTCAAGCTTCTTGTACTTGTCACCGGCAGCCTGGCTCCGCCTTTCCTTGACTTTACTACAATCAGCTGTGCCTTTTCACAAGCATGGCAGCACACGGCACTTTGTCGTGTCGTCTCTCCTCTCGCTTGCTCTCCTCAAGCCCGTCCCTGCCTCCTGCTGCTTTGCTCCCTCTTTAACCTCTTCCTGCCTGCACCTTCTCACGCACACACCACATCCTCAGCCTTGCTTCCACGGCTCCTTTCTGGCTTCCCCTGGCCTGACTTTAACCCTTTTCGCTGACAAGGCTTTGCACCACAGGAAGAAGAAGAAGAAGAGCAGCAGGTTGCATGTAGCGCGGGGCCTTATGCCTGCACTTGTTTACGCCTTCGCTCTCCTAGCAGGTGGCCAGCCCATGGATCTCCAGAACCTGCCTTCTGTTCCGTTGGCTACTGGAAGCTGACTGCTGGGGAGGAAGCCAGTACATCTACCCCCCTGGCTACCGGAGGACCCCTCACCTATACCAGGCACCATGCCTCACCAGTGGCTGCAGTCAAGCAACTGCTTGACTTGCCCACTAGGTAGACCTTTTCCTCTAGAGTTGCTCCATACCCCACATGTGCCGCCTTACTCACCCAACTTCTTTTCAATAGGCCTGGAGACCAACATGCATGATGCACCCCTTTCAAGGACTTCAGAGAAGGCTTAGAACACTTGATGCAACTTGACTGAGAAGTCTGGCCCATTACAGTTCAACGTGAACAATGGTCATATCCTGACCCAAACGACCACTGATTGGCTTCCCAGGATTACCTCTACAAGGTAGCAGTTCATATTGGCCTTTGAGTTGCCATCTCATCCCTTTAAATCCAAACGCATCTGACTTGCACAGATTCTTTGGCTGATTAAGGTGGTAATTAAACTCACTTGTTGCCTTATCTGCATTTAATTAGCCTCAGAACCTGTGTAATTCAGATGTGTTTGGGTTTAAAGGGATGAGGTGGCAACCCTAGTTGGCCTCGTGCAAGTGCTGCCTGATCACCCGAAACCCAGCCTTCCCCTATATTTATATGACCGGTGGGTAGGCTAGATCCAAAAAAACCAGCAGCGCACGCATTACCTCTTTCCCTCCAAGCCTGGGGCAGCCGCTAACTAAAACCGCGCTCCTGTAGGCAACCTGCTGCCTACACCTTAGCCGCTTCAGGGTGCCGGTTTGACGAGGGGTCGGCTCTGTGGCTTCTCTCTGGCTTTGGCAGTCGGCGTGCGTGTTTCCCGTGCTGTCCCCCAGCCTGGAGATCGCTGTGGAATGTGTTGGCGCAAGGGCGACTAAAGAGCAGGAGTGATGGCACCAAAAGGTCTCAGGAGAGTGCTGGAAAATGGCTGGGCCGTGGAGCCTAAGCAGGATGTAGGATGGGGGCTAGCTAGGTGGGGGTTGCGCCTGGCCGTTGTTTTGCTGCTATAGGGGACTGGATGCGTGGCAATCTCCTGAGGGATGGAGGTAGAGAGAAGAAAGTGTATTTTTGAAAGAAGGGGTGAGATTGTATAAGTGGGCTTGTAAAAAGTGTAGGCTTGGTTGGGCAGGGGTGATTTTGTAGGAGCTAGGTGTGCAGGAGGGCTTGCAGAGAGGGAGAGCGCTTTGGGTAAAAGTGAATGTAAAAAGAGGCGTTATGGGAGAGTGACTGACCCCTGGTGGAAGAAAAGCAAAAGCCTACAGCACCTGGTATTCCCAGGCGGTCTCCCATCCAAGTACTAACCAAGCCCGACCCTGCTTAGCTTCCGAGATCAGACGAGAGCGGGCGCATTCAGGGTGGTGTGGCCGTAGGCGAAGCTCATGGTCTCTTTCAAGCTTCTTGTACTTGTCACCGGCAGCCTGGCTCCGCCTTTCCTTGACTTTACTACAATCAGCTGTGCCTTTTCACAAGCATGGCAGCACACGGCACTTTGTCGTGTCGTCTCTCCTCTCGCTTGCTCTCCTCAAGCCCGTCCCTGCCTCCTGCTGCTTTGCTCCCTCTTTAACCTCTTCCTGCCTGCACCTTCTCACGCACACACCACATCCTCAGCCTTGCTTCCACGGCTCCTTTCTGGCTTCCCCTGGCCTGACTTTAACCCTTTTCGCTGACAAGGCTTTGCACCACAGGAAGAAGAAGAAGAGCAGCAGGTTGCATGTAGCGCGGGGCCTTATGCCTGCACTTGTTTACGCCTTCGCTCTCCTAGCAGGTGGCCAGCCCATGGATCTCCAGAACCTGCCTTCTGTTCCGTTGGCTACTGGAAGCTGACTGCTGGGGAGGAAGCCAGTACATCTACCCCCCTGGCTACCGGAGGACCCCTCACCTATACCAGGCACCATGCCTCACCAGTGGCTGCAGTCAAGCAACTGCTTGACTTGCCCACTAGGTAGACCTTTTCCTGTAGAGCTGCTCCATACCCCACATGTGCCGCCTTACTCACCCAACTTCTTTTCAATAGGCCTGGAGACCAACATGCATGATGCACCCCTTTCAAGGACTTCAGAGAAGGCTTAGAACACTTGATGCAACTTGACTGAGAAGTCTGGCCCATTACAGTTCAACGTGAACAATGGTCATATCCTGACCCAAACGACCACTGATTGGCTTCCCAGGATTACCTCTACAAGGTAGCAGTTCATATTGGCCTTTGAGTTGCCATCTCATCCCTTTAAATCCAAACGCATCTGAATTGCACAGATTCTTTGGCTGATTAAGGTGGTAATTAAACTCACTTGTTGCCTTATCTGCATTTAATTAGCCTCAGAACCTGTGTAATTCAGATGTGTTTGGGTTTAAAGGGATGAGGTGGCAACCCTAGTTGGCCTCGTGCAAGTGCTGCCTGATCACCCGAAACCCAGCCTTCCCCTATATTTATATGACCGGTGGGTAGGCTAGATCCAAAAAAACCAGCAGCGCACGCATTACCTCTTTCCCTCCAAGCCTGGGGCAGCCGCTAACTAAAACCGCGCTCCTGTAGGCAACCTGCTGCCTACACCTTAGCCGCTTCAGGGTGCCGGTTTGACGAGGGGTCGGCTCTGTGGCTTCTCTCTGGCTTTGGCAGTCGGCGTGCGTGTTTCCCGTGCTGTCCCCCAGCCTGGAGATCGCTGTGGAATGTGTTGGCGCAAGGGCGACTAAAGAGCAGGAGTGATGGCACCAAAAGGTCTCAGGAGAGTGCTGGAAAATGGCTGGGCCGTGGAGCCTAAGCAGGATGTAGGATGGGGGCTAGCTAGGTGGGGGTTGCGCCTGGCCGTTGTTTTGCTGCTATAGGGGACTGGATGCGTGGCAATCTCCTGAGGGAGGGAGGTAGAGAGAAGAAAGTGTATTTTTGAAAGAAGGGGTGAGATTGTGTAAGTGGGCTTGTAAAAAGTGTAGGCTTGGTTGGGCAGGGGTGATTTTGTAGGAGCTAGGTGTGCAGGAGGGCTTGCAGAGAGGGAGAGCGCTTTGGGTAAAAGTGAATGTAAAAAGAGGCGTTATGGGAGAGTGACTGACCCCTGGTGGAAGAAAAGCAAAAGCCTACAGCACCTGGTATTCCCAGGCGGTCTCCCATCCAAGTACTAACCAGGCCCGACCCTGCTTAGCTTCCGAGATCAGACGAGAGCGGGCGCATTCAGGGTGGTGTGGCCGTAGGCGAAGCTCATGGTCTCTTTCAAGCTTCTTGTACTTGTCACCGGCAGCCTGGCTCCGCCTTTCCTTGACTTTACTACAATCAGCTGTGCCTTTTCACAAGCATGGCAGCACACCGCACTTTGTCGTGTCGTCTCTCCTCTCGCTTGCTCTCCTCAAGCCCGTCCCTGCCTCCTGCTGCTTTGCTCCCTCTTTAACCTCTTCCTGCCTGCACCTTCTCACGCACACACCACATCCTCAGCCTTGCTTCCACGGCTCCTTTCTGGCTTCCCCTGGCCCGACTTTAACCCTTTTCGCTGACAAGGCTTTGCACCACAGGAAGAAGAAGAAGAAGAGCAGCAGGTTGCATGTAGCGCGGGGCCTTATGCCTGCACTTGTTTACGCCTTCGCTCTCCTAGCAGGTGGCCAGCCCATGGATCTCCAGAACCTGCCTTCTGTTCCGTTGGCTACTGGAAGCTGACTGCTGGGGAGGAAGCCAGTACATCTACCCCCCTGGCTACCGGAGGACCCCTCACCTATACCAGGCACCATGCCTCACCAGTGGCTGCAGTCAAGCAACTGCTTGACTTGCCCACTAGGTAGACCTTTTCCTGTAGAGCTGCTCCATACCCCACATGTGCCGCCTTACTCACCCAACTTCTTTTCAATTGGCCTGGAGACCAACATGCATGATGCACCCCTTTCAAGGACTTCAGAGAAGGCTTAGAACACTTGATGCAACTTGACTGAGAAGTCTGGCCCATTACAGTTCAACGTGAACAATGGTCATATCCTGACCCAAACGACCACTGATTGGCTTCCCAGGATTACCTCTACAAGGTAGCAGTTCATGTTGGCCTTTGAGTTGCCATCTCATCCCTTTAAATCCAAACGCATCTGAATTGCACAGATTCTTTGGCTGATTAAGGTGGTAATTAAACTCACTTGTTGCCTTATCTGCATTTAATTAGCCTCAGAACCTGTGTAATTCAGATGTGTTTGGGTTTAAAGGGATGAGGTGGCAACCCTAGTTGGCCTCGTGCAAGTTCTGCCTGATCACCCGAAACCCAGCCTTCCCCTATATTTATATGACCGGTGGGTAGGCTAGATCCAAAAAAACCAGCAGCGCACGCATTACCTCTTTCCCTCCAAGCCTGGGGCAGCCGCTAACTAAAACCGCGCTCCTGTAGGCAACCTGCTGCCTACACCTTAGCCGCTTCAGGGTGCCGGTTTGACGAGGGGTCGGCTCTGTGGCTTCTCTCTGGCTTTGGCAGTCGGCGTGCGTGTTTCCCGTGCTGTCCCCCAGCCTGGAGATCGCTGTGGAATGTGTTGGCGCAAGGGCGACTAAAGAGCAGGAGTGATGGCACCAAAAGGTCTCAGGAGAGTGCTGGAAAATGGCTGGGCCGTGGAGCCTAAGCAGGATGTAGGATGGGGGCTAGCTAGGTGGGGGTTGCGCCTGGCCGTTGTTTTGCTGCTATAGGGGACTGGATGCGTGGCAATCTCCTGAGGGAGGGAGGTAGAGAGAAGAAAGTGTATTTTTGAAAGAAGGGGTGAGATTGTATAAGTGGGCTTGTAAAAAGTGTAGGCTTGGTTGGGCAGGGGTGATTTTGTAGGAGCTAGGTGTGCAGGAGGGCTTGCAGAGAGGGAGAGCGCTTTGGGTAAAAGTGAATGTAAAAAGAGGCGTTATGGGAGAGTGACTGACCCCTGGTGGAAGAAAAGCAAAAGCCTACAGCACCTGGTATTCCCAGGCGGTCTCCCATCCAAGTACTAACCAGGCCCGACCCTGCTTAGCTTCCGAGATCAGACGAGAGCGGGCGCATTCAGGGTGGTGTGGCCGTAGGCGAAGCTCATGGTCTCTTTCAAGCTTCTTGTACTTGTCACCGGCAGCCTGGCTCCGCCTTTCCTTGACTTTACTACAATCAGCTGTGCCTTTTCACAAGCATGGCAGCACACGGCACTTTGTCGTGTCGTCTCTCCTCTCGCTTGCTCTCCTCAAGCCCGTCCCTGCCTCCTGCTGCTTTGCTCCCTCTTTAACCTCTTCCTGCCTGCACCTTCTCACACACACACATCCTCAGCCTTGCTTCCACGGCTCCTTTCTGGCTTCCCCTGGCCTGACTTTAACCCTTTTCGCTGACAAGGCTTTGCACCACAGGAAGAAGAAGAGCAGCAGGTTGCATGTAGCGCGGGGCCTTATGCCTGCACTTGTTTACGCCTTCGCTCTCCTAGCAGGTGGCCAGCCCATGGATCTCCAGAACCTGCCTTCTGTTCCGTTGGCTACTGGAAGCTGACTGCTGGGGAGGAAGCCAGTACATCTACCCCGCTGGCTACCGGAGGACCCCTCACCTATACCAGGCACCATGCCTCACCAGTGGCTGCAGTCAAGCAACTGCTTGACTTGCCCACTAGGTAGACCTTTTCCTCTAGAGTTGCTCCATACCCCACATGTGCCGCCTTACTCACCCAACTTCTTTTCAATAGGCCTGGAGACCAACATGCATGATGCACCCCTTTCAAGGACTTCAGAGAAGGCTTAGAACACTTGATGCAACTTGACTGAGAAGTCTGGCCCATTACAGTTCAACGTGAACAATGGTCATATCCTGACCCAAACGACCACTGATTGGCTTCCCAGGATTACCTCTACAAGGTAGCAGTTCATATTGGCCTTTGAGTTGCCATCTCATCCCTTTAAATCCAAACACATCTGAATTGCACAGATTCTTTGGCTGATTAAGGTGGTAATTAAACTCACTTGTTGCCTTATCTGCATTTAATTAGCCTCAGAACCTGTGTAATTCAGATGTGTTTGGGTTTAAAGGGATGAGGTGGCAACCCTAGTTGGCCTCGTGCAAATGCTGCCTGATCACCCGAAACGCAGCCTTCCCCTATATTTATATGACCGGTGGGTAGGCTAGATCCAAAAAAACCAGCAGCGCACGCATTACCTCTTTCCCTCCAAGCCTGGGGCAGCCGCTAACTAAAACCGCGCTCCTGTAGGCAACCTGCTGCCTACACCTTAGCCGCTTCAGGGTGCCGGTTTGACGAGGGGTCGGCTCTGTGGCTTCTCTCTGGCTTTGGCAGTCGGCGTGCGTGTTTCCCGTGCTGTCCCCCAGCCTGGAGATCGCTGTGGAATGTGTTGGCGCAAGGGCGACTAAAGAGCAGGAGTGATGGCACCAAAAGGTCTCAGGAGAGTGCTGGAAAATGGCTGGGCCGTGGAGCCTAAGCAGGATGTAGGATGGGGGCTAGCTAGGTGGGGGTTGTGCCTGGCCGTTGTTTTGCTGCTATAGGGGACTGGATGCGTGGCAATCTCCTGAGGGAGGGAGGTAGAGAGAAGAAAGTGTATTTTTGAAAGAAGGGGTGAGATTGTGTAAGTGGGCTTGTAAAAAGTGTAGGCTTGGTTGGGCAGGGGTGATTTTGTAGGAGCTAGGTGTGCAGGAGGGCTTGCAGAGAGGGAGAGCGCTTTGGGTAAAAGTGAATGTAAAAAGAGGCATTATGGGAGAGTGACTGACCCCTGGTGGAAGAAAAGCAAAAGCCTACAGCACCTGGTATTCCCAGGCGGTCTCCCATCCAAGTACTAACCAGGCCCGACCCTGCTTAGCTTCCGAGATCAGACGAGAGCGGGTGCATTCAGGGTGGTGTGGCCGTAGGCAAAGCTCATGGTCTCTTTCAAGCTTCTTGTACTTGTCACCGGCAGCCTGGCTCCGCCTTTCCTTGACTTTACTACAATCAGCTGTGCCTTTTCACAAGCATGGCAGCACACGGCACTTTGTCGTGTCGTCTCTCCTCTCGCTTGCTCTCCTCAAGCCCGTCCCTGCCTCCTGCTGCTTTGCTCCCTCTTTAACCTCTTCCTGCCTGCACCTTCTCACGCACACACCACATCCTCAGCCTTGCTTCCACGGCTCCTTTCTGGCTTCCCCTGGCCTGACTTTAACCCTTTTCGCTGACAAGGCTTTGCACCACAGGAAGAAGAAGAAGAAGAGCAGCAGGTTGCATGTAGCGCGGGGCCTTATGCCTGCACTTGTTTACGCCTTCGCTCTCCTAGCAGGTGGCCAGCCCATGGATCTCCAGAACCTGCCTTCTGTTCCGTTGGCTACTGGAAGCTGACTGCTGGGGAGGAAGCCAGTACATCTACCCCCCTGGCTACCGGAGGACCCCTCACCTATACCAGGCACCATGCCTCACCAGTGGCTGCAGTCAAGCAACTGCTTGACTTGCCCACTAGGTAGACCTTTTCCTCTAGAGTTGCTCCATACCCCACATGTGCCGCCTTACTCACCCAACTTCTTTTCAATAGGCCTGGAGACCAACATGCATGATGCACCCCTTTCAAGGACTTCAGAGAAGGCTTAGAACACTTGATGCAACTTGACTGAGAAGTCTGGCCCATTACAGTTCAACGTGAACAATGGTCATATCCTGACCCAAACGACCACTGATTGGCTTCCCAGGATTACCTCTACAAGGTAGCAGTTCATATTGGCCTTTGAGTTGCCATCTCATCCCTTTAAATCCAAACGCATCTGACTTGCACAGATTCTTTGGCTGATTAAGGTGGTAATTAAACTCACTTGTTGCCTTATCTGCATTTAATTAGCCTCAGAACCTGTGTAATTCAGATGTGTTTGGGTTTAAAGGGATGAGGTGGCAACCCTAGTTGGCCTCGTGCAAGTGCTGCCTGATCACCCGAAACCCAGCCTTCCCCTATATTTATATGACCGGTGGGTAGGCTAGATCCAAAAAAACCAGCAGCGCACGCATTACCTCTTTCCCTCCAAGCCTGGGGCAGCCGCTAACTAAAACCGCGCTCCTGTAGGCAACCTGCTGCCTACACCTTAGCCGCTTCAGGGTGCCGGTTTGACGAGGGGTCGGCTCTGTGGCTTCTCTCTGGCTTTGGCAGTCGGCGTGCGTGTTTCCCGTGCTGTCCCCCAGCCTGGAGATCGCTGTGGAATGTGTTGGCGCAAGGGCGACTAAAGAGCAGGAGTGATGGCACCAAAAGGTCTCAGGAGAGTGCTGGAAAATGGCTGGGCCGTGGAGCCTAAGCAGGATGTAGGATGGGGGCTAGCTAGGTGGGGGTTGCGCCTGGCCGTTGTTTTGCTGCTATAGGGGACTGGATGCGTGGCAATCTCCTGAGGGATGGAGGTAGAGAGAAGAAAGTGTATTTTTGAAAGAAGGGGTGAGATTGTATAAGTGGGCTTGTAAAAAGTGTAGGCTTGGTTGGGCAGGGGTGATTTTGTAGGAGCTAGGTGTGCAGGAGGGCTTGCAGAGAGGGAGAGCGCTTTGGGTAAAAGTGAATGTAAAAAGAGGCGTTATGGGAGAGTGACTGACCCCTGGTGGAAGAAAAGCAAAAGCCTACAGCACCTGGTATTCCCAGGCGGTCTCCCATCCAAGTACTAACCAAGCCCGACCCTGCTTAGCTTCCGAGATCAGACGAGAGCGGGCGCATTCAGGGTGGTGTGGCCGTAGGCGAAGCTCATGGTCTCTTTCAAGCTTCTTGTACTTGTCACCGGCAGCCTGGCTCCGCCTTTCCTTGACTTTACTACAATCAGCTGTGCCTTTTCACAAGCATGGCAGCACACGGCACTTTGTCGTGTCGTCTCTCCTCTCGCTTGCTCTCCTCAAGCCCGTCCCTGCCTCCTGCTGCTTTGCTCCCTCTTTAACCTCTTCCTGCCTGCACCTTCTCACGCACACACCACATCCTCAGCCTTGCTTCCACGGCTCCTTTCTGGCTTCCCCTGGCCTGACTTTAACCCTTTTCGCTGACAAGGCTTTGCACCACAGGAAGAAGAAGAAGAGCAGCAGGTTGCATGTAGCGCGGGGCCTTATGCCTGCACTTGTTTACGCCTTCGCTCTCCTAGCAGGTGGCCAGCCCATGGATCTCCAGAACCTGCCTTCTGTTCCGTTGGCTACTGGAAGCTGACTGCTGGGGAGGAAGCCAGTACATCTACCCCCCTGGCTACCGGAGGACCCCTCACCTATACCAGGCACCATGCCTCACCAGTGGCTGCAGTCAAGCAACTGCTTGACTTGCCCACTAGGTAGACCTTTTCCTGTAGAGCTGCTCCATACCCCACATGTGCCGCCTTACTCACCCAACTTCTTTTCAATAGGCCTGGAGACCAACATGCATGATGCACCCCTTTCAAGGACTTCAGAGAAGGCTTAGAACACTTGATGCAACTTGACTGAGAAGTCTGGCCCATTACAGTTCAACGTGAACAATGGTCATATCCTGACCCAAACGACCACTGATTGGCTTCCCAGGATTACCTCTACAAGGTAGCAGTTCATATTGGCCTTTGAGTTGCCATCTCATCCCTTTAAATCCAAACGCATCTGAATTGCACAGATTCTTTGGCTGATTAAGGTGGTAATTAAACTCACTTGTTGCCTTATCTGCATTTAATTAGCCTCAGAACCTGTGTAATTCAGATGTGTTTGGGTTTAAAGGGATGAGGTGGCAACCCTAGTTGGCCTCGTGCAAGTTCTGCCTGATCACCCGAAACCCAGCCTTCCCCTATATTTATATGACCGGTGGGTAGGCTAGATCCAAAAAAACCAGCAGCGCACGCATTACCTCTTTCCCTCCAAGCCTGGGGCAGCCGCTAACTAAAACCGCGCTCCTGTAGGCAACCTGCTGCCTACACCTTAGCCGCTTCAGGGTGCCGGTTTGACGAGGGGTCGGCTCTGTGGCTTCTCTCTGGCTTTGGCAGTCGGCGTGCGTGTTTCCCGTGCTGTCCCCCAGCCTGGAGATCGCTGTGGAATGTGTTGGCGCAAGGGCGACTAAAGAGCAGGAGTGATGGCACCAAAAGGTCTCAGGAGAGTGCTGGAAAATGGCTGGGCCGTGGAGCCTAAGCAGGATGTAGGATGGGGGCTAGCTAGGTGGGGGTTGCGCCTGGCCGTTGTTTTGCTGCTATAGGGGACTGGATGCGTGGCAATCTCCTGAGGGAGGGAGGTAGAGAGAAGAAAGTGTATTTTTGAAAGAAGGGGTGAGATTGTGTAAGTGGGCTTGTAAAAAGTGTAGGCTTGGTTGGGCAGGGGTGATTTTGTAGGAGCTAGGTGTGCAGGAGGGCTTGCAGAGAGGGAGAGCGCTTTGGGTAAAAGTGAATGTAAAAAGAGGCGTTATGGGAGAGTGACTGACCCCTGGTGGAAGAAAAGCAAAAGCCTACAGCACCTGGTATTCCCAGGCGGTCTCCCATCCAAGTACTAACCAGGCCCGACCCTGCTTAGCTTCCGAGATCAGACGAGAGCGGGCGCATTCAGGGTGGTGTGGCCGTAGGCGAAGCTCATGGTCTCTTTCAAGCTTCTTGTACTTGTCACCGGCAGCCTGGCTCCGCCTTTCCTTGACTTTACTACAATCAGCTGTGCCTTTTCACAAGCATGGCAGCACACCGCACTTTGTCGTGTCGTCTCTCCTCTCGCTTGCTCTCCTCAAGCCCGTCCCTGCCTCCTGCTGCTTTGCTCCCTCTTTAACCTCTTCCTGCCTGCACCTTCTCACGCACACACCACATCCTCAGCCTTGCTTCCACGGCTCCTTTCTGGCTTCCCCTGGCCTGACTTTAACCCTTTTCGCTGACAAGGCTTTGCACCACAGGAAGAAGAAGAAGAGCAGCAGGTTGCATGTAGCGCGGGGCCTTATGCCTGCACTTGTTTACGCCTTCGCTCTCCTAGCAGGTGGCCAGCCCATGGATCTCCAGAACCTGCCTTCTGTTCCGTTGGCTACTGGAAGCTGACTGCTGGGGAGGAAGCCAGTACATCTACCCCCCTGGCTACCGGAGAACCCCTCACCTATACCAGGCACCATGCCTCACCAGTGGCTGCAGTCAAGCAACTGCTTGACTTGCCCACTAGGTAGACCTTTTCCTGTAGAGCTGCTCCATACCCCACATGTGCCGCCTTACTCACCCAACTTCTTTTCAATAGGCCTGGAGACCAACATGCATGATGCACCCCTTTCAAGGACTTCAGAGAAGGCTTAGAACACTTGATGCAACTTGACTGAGAAGTCTGGCCCATTACAGTTCAACGTGAACAATGGTCATATCCTGACCCAAACGACCACTGATTGGCTTCCCAGGATTACCTCTACAAGGTAGCAGTTCATATTGGCCTTTGAGTTGCCATCTCATCCCTTTAAATCCAAACACATCTGAATTGCACAGATTCTTTGGCTGATTAAGGTGGTAATTAAACTCACTTGTTGCCTTATCTGCATTTAATTAGCCTCAGAACCTGTGTAATTCAGATGTGTTTGGGTTTAAAGGGATGAGGTGGCAACCCTAGTTGGCCTCGTGCAAATGCTGCCTGATCACCCGAAACGCAGCCTTCCCCTATATTTATATGACCGGTGGGTAGGCTAGATCCAAAAAAACCAGCAGCGCACGCATTACCTCTTTCCCTCCAAGCCTGGGGCAGCCGCTAACTAAAACCGCGCTCCTGTAGGCAACCTGCTGCCTACACCTTAGCCGCTTCAGGGTGCCGGTTTGACGAGGGGTCGGCTCTGTGGCTTCTCTCTGGCTTTGGCAGTCGGCGTGCGTGTTTCCCGTGCTGTCCCCCAGCCTGGAGATCGCTGTGGAATGTGTTGGCGCAAGGGCGACTAAAGAGCAGGAGTGATGGCACCAAAAGGTCTCAGGAGAGTGCTGGAAAATGGCTGGGCCGTGGAGCCTAAGCAGGATGTAGGATGGGGGCTAGCTAGGTGGGGGTTGCGCCTGGCCGTTGTTTTGCTGCTATAGGGGACTGGATGCGTGGCAATCTCCTGAGGGAGGGAGGTAGAGAGAAGAAAGTGTATTTTTGAAAGAAGGGGTGAGATTGTGTAAGTGGGCTTGTAAAAAGTGTAGGCTTGGTTGGGCAGGGGTGATTTTGTAGGAGCTAGGTGTGCAGGAGGGCTTGCAGAGAGGGAGAGCGCTTTGGGTAAAAGTGAATGTAAAAAGAGGCGTTATGGGAGAGTGACTGACCCCTGGTGGAAGAAAAGCAAAAGCCTACAGCACCTGGTATTCCCAGGCGGTCTCCCATCCAAGTACTAACCAGGCCCGACCCTGCTTAGCTTCCGAGATCAGACGAGAGCGGGCGCATTCAGGGTGGTGTGGCCGTAGGCGAAGCTCATGGTCTCTTTCAAGCTTCTTGTACTTGTCACCGGCAGCCTGGCTCCGCCTTTCCTTGACTTTACTACAATCAGCTGTGCCTTTTCACAAGCATGGCAGCACACGGCACTTTGTCGTGTCGTCTCTCCTCTCGCTTGCTCTCCTCAAGCCCGTCCCTGCCTCCTGCTGCTTTGCTCCCTCTTTAACCTCTTCCTGCCTGCACCTTCTCACACACACACATCCTCAGCCTTGCTTCCACGGCTCCTTTCTGGCTTCCCCTGGCCTGACTTTAACCCTTTTCGCTGACAAGGCTTTGCACCACAGGAAGAAGAAGAGCAGCAGGTTGCATGTAGCGCGGGGCCTTATGCCTGCACTTGTTTACGCCTTCGCTCTCCTAGCAGGTGGCCAGCCCATGGATCTCCAGAACCTGCCTTCTGTTCCGTTGGCTACTGGAAGCTGACTGCTGGGGAGGAAGCCAGTACATCTACCCCGCTGGCTACCGGAGGACCCCTCACCTATACCAGGCACCATGCCTCACCAGTGGCTGCAGTCAAGCAACTGCTTGACTTGCCCACTAGGTAGACCTTTTCCTCTAGAGTTGCTCCATACCCCACATGTGCCGCCTTACTCACCCAACTTCTTTTCAATAGGCCTGGAGACCAACATGCATGATGCACCCCTTTCAAGGACTTCAGAGAAGGCTTAGAACACTTGATGCAACTTGACTGAGAAGTCTGGCCCATTACAGTTCAACGTGAACAATGGTCATATCCTGACCCAAACGACCACTGATTGGCTTCCCAGGATTACCTCTACAAGGTAGCAGTTCATATTGGCCTTTGAGTTGCCATCTCATCCCTTTAAATCCAAACGCATCTGACTTGCACAGATTCTTTGGCTGATTAAGGTGGTAATTAAACTCACTTGTTGCCTTATCTGCATTTAATTAGCCTCAGAACCTGTGTAATTCAGATGTGTTTGGGTTTAAAGGGATGAGGTGGCAACCCTAGTTGGCCTCGTGCAAGTGCTGTCTGATCACCCGAAACGCAGCCTTCCCCTATATTTATATGACCGGTGGGTAGGCTAGATCCAAAAAAACCAGCAGCGCACGCATTACCTCTTTCCCTCCAAGCCTGGGGCAGCCGCTAACTAAAACCGCGCTCCTGTAGGCAACCTGCTGCCTACACCTTAGCCGCTTCAGGGTGCCGGTTTGACGAGGGATCGGCTCTGTGGCTTCTCTCTGGCTTTGGCAGTCGGCGTGCGTGTTTCCCGTGCTGTCCCCCAGCCTGGAGATCGCTGTGGAATGTGTTGGCGCAAGGGCGACTAAAGAGCAGGAGTGATGGCACCAAAAGGTCTCAGGAGAGTGCTGGAAAATGGCTGGGCCGTGGAGCCTAAGCAGGATGTAGGATGGGGGCTAGCTAGGTGGGGGTTGCGCCTGGCCGTTGTTTTGCTGCTATAGGGGACTGGATGCGTGGCAATCTCCTGAGGGAGGGAGGTAGAGAGAAGAAAGTGTATTTTTGAAAGAAGGGGTGAGATTGTGTAAGTGGGCTTGTAAAAAGTGTAGGCTTGGTTGGGCAGGGGTGATTTTGTAGGAGCTAGGTGTGCAGGAGGGCTTGCAGAGAGGGAGAGCGCTTTGGGTAAAAGTGAATGTAAAAAGAGGCATTATGGGAGAGTGACTGACCCCTGGTGGAAGAAAAGCAAAAGCCTACAGCACCTGGTATTCCCAGGCGGTCTCCCATCCAAGTACTAACCAGGCCCGACCCGGCTTAGCTTCCGAGATCAGACGAGAGCGGGCGCATTCAGGGTGGTGTGGCCGTAGGCAAAGCTCATGGTCTCTTTCAAGCTTCTTGTACTTGTCACCGGCAGCCTGGCTCCGCCTTTCCTTGACTTTACTACAATCAGCTGTGCCTTTTCACAAGCATGGCAGCACACGGCACTTTGTCGTGTCGTCTCTCCTCTCGCTTGCTCTCCTCAAGCCCGTCCCTGCCTCCTGCTGCTTTGCTCCCTCTTTAACCTCTTCCTGCCTGCACCTTCTCACGCACACACCACATCCTCAGCCTTGCTTCCACGGCTCCTTTCTGGCTTCCCCTGGCCTGACTTTAACCCTTTTCGCTGACAAGGCTTTGCACCACAGGAAGAAGAAGAAGAGCAGCAGGTTGCATGTAGCGCGGGGCCTTATGCCTGCACTTGTTTACGCCTTCGCTCTCCTAGCAGGTGGCCAGCCCATGGATCTCCAGAACCTGCCTTCTGTTCCGTTGGCTACTGGAAGCTGACTGCTGGGGAGGAAGCCAGTACATCTACCCCCCTGGCTACCGGAGGACCCCTCACCTATACCAGGCACCATGCCTCACCAGTGGCTGCAGTCAAGCAACTGCTTGACTTGCCCACTAGGTAGACCTTTTCCTCTAGAGTTGCTCCATACCCCACATGTGCCGCCTTACTCACCCAACTTCTTTTCAATAGGCCTGGAGACCAACATGCATGATGCACCCCTTTCAAGGACTTCAGAGAAGGCTTAGAACACTTGATGCAACTTGACTGAGAAGTCTGGCCCATTACAGTTCAACGTGAACAATGGTCATATCCTGACCCAAACGACCACTGATTGGCTTCCCAGGATTACCTCTACAAGGTAGCAGTTCATATTGGCCTTTGAGTTGCCATCTCATCCCTTTAAATCCAAACGCATCTGAATTGCACAGATTCTTTGGCTGATTAAGGTGGTAATTAAACTCACTTGTTGCCTTATCTGCATTTAATTAGCCTCAGAACCTGTGTAATTCAGATGTGTTTGGGTTTAAAGGGATGAGGTGGCAACCCTAGTTGGCCTCGTGCAAGTTCTGCCTGATCACCCGAAACCCAGCCTTCCCCTATATTTATATGACCGGTGGGTAGGCTAGATCCAAAAAAACCAGCAGCGCACGCATTACCTCTTTCCCTCCAAGCCTGGGGCAGCCGCTAACTAAAACCGCGCTCCTGTAGGCAACCTGCTGCCTACACCTTAGCCGCTTCAGGGTGCCGGTTTGACGAGGGGTCGGCTCTGTGGCTTCTCTCTGGCTTTGGCAGTCGGCGTGCGTGTTTCCCGTGCTGTCCCCCAGCCTGGAGATCGCTGTGGAATGTGTTGGCGCAAGGGCGACTAAAGAGCAGGAGTGATGGCACCAAAAGGTCTCAGGAGAGTGCTGGAAAATGGCTGGGCCGTGGAGCCTAAGCAGGATGTAGGATGGGGGCTAGCTAGGTGGGGGTTGCGCCTGGCCGTTGTTTTGCTGCTATAGGGGACTGGATGCGTGGCAATCTCCTGAGGGAGGGAGGTAGAGAGAAGAAAGTGTATTTTTGAAAGAAGGGGTGAGATTGTATAAGTGGGCTTGTAAAAAGTGTAGGCTTGGTTGGGCAGGGGTGATTTTGTAGGAGCTAGGTGTGCAGGAGGGCTTGCAGAGAGGGAGAGCGCTTTGGGTAAAAGTGAATGTAAAAAGAGGCATTATGGGAGAGTGACTGACCCCTGGTGGAAGAAAAGCAAAAGCCTACAGCACCTGGTATTCCCAGGCGGTCTCCCATCCAAGTACTAACCAGGCCCGACCCTGCTTAGCTTCCGAGATCAGACGAGAGCGGGCGCATTCAGGGTGGTGTGGCCGTAGGCGAAGCTCATGGTCTCTTTCAAGCTTCTTGTACTTGTCACCGGCAGCCTGGCTCCGCCTTTCCTTGACTTTACTACAATCAGCTGTGCCTTTTCACAAGCATGGCAGCACACGGCACTTTGTCGTGTCGTCTCTCCTCTCGCTTGCTCTCCTCAAGCCCGTCCCTGCCTCCTGCTGCTTTGCTCCCTCTTTAACCTCTTCCTGCCTGCACCTTCTCACGCACACACCACATCCTCAGCCTTGCTTCCACGGCTCCTTTCTGGCTTCCCCTGGCCTGACTTTAACCCTTTTCGCTGACAAGGCTTTGCACCACAGGAAGAAGAAGAAGAGCAGCAGGTTGCATGTAGCGCGGGGCCTTATGCCTGCACTTGTTTACGCCTTCGCTCTCCTAGCAGGTGGCCAGCCCATGGATCTCCAGAACCTGCCTTCTGTTCCGTTGGCTACTGGAAGCTGACTGCTGGGGAGGAAGCCAGTACATCTACCCCCCTGGCTACCGGAGGACCCCTCACCTATACCAGGCACCATGCCTCACCAGTGGCTGCAGTCAAGCAACTGCTTGACTTGCCCACTAGGTAGACCTTTTCCTCTAGAGTTGCTCCATACCCCACATGTGCCGCCTTACTCACCCAACTTCTTTTCAATAGGCCTGGAGACCAACATGCATGATGCACCCCTTTCAAGGACTTCAGAGAAGGCTTAGAACACTTGATGCAACTTGACTGAGAAGTCTGGCCCATTACAGTTCAACGTGAACAATGGTCATATCCTGACCCAAACGACCACTGATTGGCTTCCCAGGATTACCTCTACAAGGTAGCAGTTCATATTGGCCTTTGAGTTGCCATCTCATCCCTTTAAATCCAAACGCATCTGAATTGCACAGATTCTTTGGCTGATTAAGGTGGTAATTAAACTCACTTGTTGCCTTATCTGCATTTAATTAGCCTCAGAACCTGTGTAATTCAGATGTGTTTGGGTTTAAAGGGATGAGGTGGCAACCCTAGTTGGCCTCGTGCAAATGCTGCCTGATCACCCGAAACCCAGCCTTCCCCTATATTTATATGACCGGTGGGTAGGCTAGATCCAAAAAAACCAGCAGCGCACGCATTACCTCTTTCCCTCCAAGCCTGGGGCAGCCGCTAACTAAAACCGCGCTCCTGTAGGCAACCTGCTGCCTACACCTTAGCCGCTTCAGGGTGCCGGTTTGACGAGGGGTCGGCTCTGTGGCTTCTCTCTGGCTTTGGCAGTCGGCGTGCGTGTTTCCCGTGCTGTCCCCCAGCCTGGAGATCGCTGTGGAATGTGTTGGCGCAAGGGCGACTAAAGAGCAGGAGTGATGGCACCAAAAGGTTTCAGGAGAGTGCTGGAAAATGGCTGGGCCGTGGAGCCTAAGCAGGATGTAGGATGGGGGCTAGCTAGGTGGGGGTTGCGCCTGGCCGTTGTTTTGCTGCTATAGGGGACTGGATGCGTGGCAATCTCCTGAGGGAGGGAGGTAGAGAGAAGAAAGTGTATTTTTGAAAGAAGGGGTGAGATTGTATAAGTGGGCTTGTAAAAAGTGTAGGCTTGGTTGGGCAGGGGTGATTTTGTAGGAGCTAGGTGTGCAGGAGGGCTTGCAGAGAGGGAGAGCGCTTTGGGTAAAAGTGAATGTAAAAAGAGGCGTTATGGGAGAGTGACTGACCCCTGGTGGAAGAAAAGCAAAAGCCTACAGCACCTGGTATTCCCAGGCGGTCTCCCATCCAAGTACTAACCAGGCCCGACCCTGCTTAGCTTCCGAGATCAGACGAGAGCGGGCGCATTCAGGGTGGTGTGGCCGTAGGCAAAGCTCATGGTCTCTTTCAAGCTTCTTGTACTTGTCACCGGCAGCCTGGCTCCGCCTTTCCTTGACTTTACTACAATCAGCTGTGCCTTTTCACAAGCATGGCAGCACACCGCACTTTGTCGTGTCGTCTCTCCTCTCGCTTGCTCTCCTCAAGCCCGTCCCTGCCTCCTGCTGCTTTGCTCCCTCTTTAACCTCTTCCTGCCTGCACCTTCTCACGCACACACCACATCCTCAGCCTTGCTTCCACGGCTCCTTTCTGGCTTCCCCTGGCCTGACTTTAACCCTTTTCGCTGACAAGGCTTTGCACCACAGGAAGAAGAAGAAGAGCAGCAGGTTGCATGTAGCGCGGGGCCTTATGCCTGCACTTGTTTACGCCTTCGCTCTCCTAGCAGGTGGCCAGCCCATGGATCTCCAGAACCTGCCTTCTGTTCCGTTGGCTACTGGAAGCTGACTGCTGGGGAGGAAGCCAGTACATCTACCCCCCTGGCTACCGGAGGACCTCTCACCTATACCAGGCACCATGCCTCACCAGTGGCTGCAGTCAAGCAACTGCTTGACTTGCCCACTAGGTAGACCTTTTCCTGTAGAGCTGCTCCATACCCCACATGTGCCGCCTTACTCACCCAACTTCTTTTCAATAGGCCTGGAGACCAACATGCATGATGCACCCCTTTCAAGGACTTCAGAGAAGGCTTAGAACACTTGATGCAACTTGACTGAGAAGTCTGGCCCATTACAGTTCAACGTGAACAATGGTCATATCCTGACCCAAACGACCACTGATTGGCTTCCCAGGATTACCTCTACAAGGTAGCAGTTCATATTGGCCTTTGAGTTGCCATCTCATCCCTTTAAATCCAAACGCATCTGAATTGCACAGATTCTTTGGCTGATTAAGGTGGTAATTAAACTCACTTGTTGCCTTATCTGCATTTAATTAGCCTCAGAACCTGTGTAATTCAGATGTGTTTGGGTTTAAAGGGATGAGGTGGCAACCCTAGTTGGCCTCGTGCAAATGCTGCCTGATCACCCGAAACGCAGCCTTCCCCTATATTTATATGACCGGTGGGTAGGCTAGATCCAAAAAAACCAGCAGCGCACGCATTACCTCTTTCCCTCCAAGCCTGGGGCAGCCGCTAACTAAAACCGCGCTCCTGTAGGCAACCTGCTGCCTACACCTTAGCCGCTTCAGGGTGCCGGTTTGACGAGGGGTCGGCTCTGTGGCTTCTCTCTGGCTTTGGCAGTCGGCGTGCGTGTTTCCCGTGCTGTCCCCCAGCCTGGAGATCGCTGTGGAATGTGTTGGCGCAAGGGCGACTAAAGAGCAGGAGTGATGGCACCAAAAGGTCTCAGGAGAGTGCTGGAAAATGGCTGGGCCGTGGAGCCTAAGCAGGATGTAGGATGGGGGCTAGCTAGGTGGGGGTTGCGCCTGGCCGTTGTTTTGCTGCTATAGGGGACTGGATGCGTGGCAATCTCCTGAGGGAGGGAGGTAGAGAGAAGAAAGTGTATTTTTGAAAGAAGGGGTGAGATTGTATAAGTGGGCTTGTAAAAAGTGTAGGCTTGGTTGGGCAGGGGTGATTTTGTAGGAGCTAGGTGTGCAGGAGGGCTTGCAGAGAGGGAGAGCGCTTTGGGTAAAAGTGAATGTAAAAAGAGGCGTTATGGGAGAGTGACTGACCCCTGGTGGAAGAAAAGCAAAAGCCTACAGCACCTGGTATTCCCAGGCGGTCTCCCATCCAAGTACTAACCAGGCCCGACCCTGCTTAGCTTCCGAGATCAGACGAGAGCGGGCGCATTCAGGGTGGTGTGGCCGTAGGCGAAGCTCATGGTCTCTTTCAAGCTTCTTGTACTTGTCACCGGCAGCCTGGCTCCGCCTTTCCTTGACTTTACTACAATCAGCTGTGCCTTTTCACAAGCATGGCAGCATACCGCACTTTGTCGTGTCGTCTCTCCTCTCGCTTGCTCTCCTCAAGCCCGTCCCTGCCTCCTGCTGCTTTGCTCCCTCTTTAACCTCTTCCTGCCTGCACCTTCTCACGCACACACCACATCCTCAGCCTTGCTTCCACGGCTCCTTTCTGGCTTCCCCTGGCCTGACTTTAACCCTTTTCGCTGACAAGGCTTTGCACCACAGGAAGAAGAAGAAGAGCAGCAGGTTGCATGTAGCGCGGGGCCTTATGCCTGCACTTGTTTACGCCTTCGCTCTCCTAGCAGGTGGCCAGCCCATGGATCTCCAGAACCTGCCTTCTGTTCCGTTGGCTACTGGAAGCTGACTGCTGGGGAGGAAGCCAGTACATCTACCCCCCTGGCTACCGGAGGACCCCTCACCTATACCAGGCACCATGCCTCACCAGTGGCTGCAGTCAAGCAACTGCTTGACTTGCCCACTAGGTAGACCTTTTCCTGTAGAGCTGCTCCATACCCCACATGTGCCGCCTTACTCACCCAACTTCTTTTCAATAGGCCTGGAGACCAACATGCATGATGCACCCCTTTCAAGGACTTCAGAGAAGGCTTAGAACACTTGATGCAACTTGACTGAGAAGTCTGGCCCATTACAGTTCAACGTGAACAATGGTCATATCCTGACCCAAACGACCACTGATTGGCTTCCCAGGATTACCTCTACAAGGTAGCAGTTCATGTTGGCCTTTGAGTTGCCATCTCATCCCTTTAAATCCAAACGCATCTGAATTGCACAGATTCTTTGGCTGATTAAGGTGGTAATTAAACTCACTTGTTGCCTTATCTGCATTTAATTAGCCTCAGAACCTGTGTAATTCAGATGTGTTTGGGTTTAAAGGGATGAGGTGGCAACCCTAGTTGGCCTCGTGCAAGTGCTGCCTGATCACCCGAAACGCAGCCTTCCCCTATATTTATATGACCGGTGGGTAGGCTAGATCCAAAAAAACCAGCAGCGCACGCATTACCTCTTTCCCTCCAAGCCTGGGGCAGCCGCTAACTAAAACCGCGCTCCTGTAGGCAACCTGCTGCCTACACCTTAGCCGCTTCAGGGTGCCGGTTTGACGAGGGGTCGGCTCTGTGGCTTCTCTCTGGCTTTGGCAGTCGGCGTGCGTGTTTCCCGTGCTGTCCCCCAGCCTGGAGATCGCTGTGGAATGTGTTGGCGCAAGGGCGACTAAAGAGCAGGAGTGATGGCACCAAAAGGTCTCAGGAGAGTGCTGGAAAATGGCTGGGCCGTGGAGCCTAAGCAGGATGTAGGATGGGGGCTAGCTAGGTGGGGGTTGCGCCTGGCCGTTGTTTTGCTGCTATAGGGGACTGGATGCGTGGCAATCTCCTGAGGGAGGGAGGTAGAGAGAAGAAAGTGTATTTTTGAAAGAAGGGGTGAGATTGTGTAAGTGGGCTTGTAAAAAGTGTAGGCTTGGTTGGGCAGGGGTGATTTTGTAGGAGCTAGGTGTGCAGGAGGGCTTGCAGAGAGGGAGAGCGCTTTGGGTAAAAGTGAATGTAAAAAGAGGCATTATGGGAGAGTGACTGACCCCTGGTGGAAGAAAAGCAAAAGCCTACAGCACCTGGTATTCCCAGGCGGTCTCCCATCCAAGTACTAACCAGGCCCGACCCTGCTTAGCTTCCGAGATCAGACGAGAGCGGGCGCATTCAGGGTGGTGTGGCCGTAGGCGAAGCTCATGGTCTCTTTCAAGCTTCTTGTACTTGTCACCGGCAGCCTGGCTCCGCCTTTCCTTGACTTTACTACAATCAGCTGTGCCTTTTCACAAGCATGGCAGCACACCGCACTTTGTCGTGTCGTCTCTCCTCTCGCTTGCTCTCCTCAAGCCCGTCCCTGCCTCCTGCTGCTTTGCTCTCTCTTTAACCTCTTCCTGCCTGCACCTTCTCACGCACACACATCCTCAGCCTTGCTTCCACGGCTCCTTTCTGGCTTCCCCTGGCCTGACTTTAACCCTTTTCGCTGACAAGGCTTTGCACCACAGGAAGAAGAAGAAGAGCAGCAGGTTGCATGTAGCGCGGGGCCTTATGCCTGCACTTGTTTACGCCTTCGCTCTCCTAGCAGGTGGCCAGCCCATGGATCTCCAGAACCTGCCTTCTGTTCCGTTGGCTACTGGAAGCTGACTGCTGGGGAGGAAGCCAGTACATCTACCCCCCTGGCTACCGGAGGACCCCTCACCTATACCAGGCACCATGCCTCACCAGTGGCTGCAGTCAAGCAACTGCTTGACTTGCCCACTAGGTAGACCTTTTCCTGTAGAGCTGCTCCATACCCCACATGTGCCGCCTTACTCACCCAACTTCTTTTCAATAGGCCTGGAGACCAACATGCATGATGCACCCCTTTCAAGGACTTCAGAGAAGGCTTAGAACACTTGATGCAACTTGACTGAGAAGTCTGGCCCATTACAGTTCAACGTGAACAATGGTCATATCCTGACCCAAACGGCCACTGATTGGCTTCCCAGGATTACCTCTACAAGGTAGCAGTTCATATTGGCCTTTGAGTTGCCATCTCATCCCTTTAAATCCAAACGCATCTGAATTGCACAGATTCTTTGGCTGATTAAGGTGGTAATTAAACTCACTTGTTGCCTTATCTGCATTTAATTAGCCTCAGAACCTGTGTAATTCAGATGTGTTTGGGTTTAAAGGGATGAGGTGGCAACCCTAGTTGGCCTCGTGCAAATGCTGCCTGATCACCCGAAACGCAGCCTTCCCCTATATTTATATGACCGGTGGGTAGGCTAGATCCAAAAAAACCAGCAGCGCACGCATTACCTCTTTCCCTCCAAGCCTGGGGCAGCCGCTAACTAAAACCGCGCTCCTGTAGGCAACCTGCTGCCTACACCTTAGCCGCTTCAGGGTGCCGGTTTGACGAGGGGTCGGCTCTGTGGCTTCTCTCTGGCTTTGGCAGTCGGCGTGCGTGTTTCCCGTGCTGTCCCCCAGCCTGGAGATCGCTGTGGAATGTGTTGGCGCAAGGGCGACTAAAGAGCAGGAGTGATGGCACCAAAAGGTTTCAGGAGAGTGCTGGAAAATGGCTGGGCCGTGGAGCCTAAGCAGGATGTAGGATGGGGGCTAGCTAGGTGGGGGTTGCGCCTGGCCGTTGTTTTGCTGCTATAGGGGACTGGATGCGTGGCAATCTCCTGAGGGAGGGAGGTAGAGAGAAGAAAGTGTATTTTTGAAAGAAGGGGTGAGATTGTATAAGTGGGCTTGTAAAAAGTGTAGGCTTGGTTGGGCAGGGGTGATTTTGTAGGAGCTAGGTGTGCAGGAGGGCTTGCAGAGAGGGAGAGCGCTTTGGGTAAAAGTGAATGTAAAAAGAGGCGTTATGGGAGAGTGACTGACCCCTGGTGGAAGAAAAGCAAAAGCCTACAGCACCTGGTATTCCCAGGCGGTCTCCCATCCAAGTACTAACCAGGCCCGACCCTGCTTAGCTTCCGAGATCAGACGAGAGCGGGCGCATTCAGGGTGGTGTGGCCGTAGGCAAAGCTCATGGTCTCTTTCAAGCTTCTTGTACTTGTCACCGGCAGCCTGGCTCCGCCTTTCCTTGACTTTACTACAATCAGCTGTGCCTTTTCACAAGCATGGCAGCACACGGCACTTTGTCGTGTCGTCTCTCCTCTCGCTTGCTCTCCTCAAGCCCGTCCCTGCCTCCTGCTGCTTTGCTCCCTCTTTAACCTCTTCCTGCCTGCACCTTCTCACGCACACACCACATCCTCAGCCTTGCTTCCACGGCTCCTTTCTGGCTTCCCCTGGCCTGACTTTAACCCTTTTCGCTGACAAGGCTTTGCACCACAGGAAGAAGAAGAAGAGCAGCAGGTTGCATGTAGCGCGGGGCCTTATGCCTGCACTTGTTTACGCCTTCGCTCTCCTAGCAGGTGGCCAGCCCATGGATCTCCAGAACCTGCCTTCTTTTCCGTTGGCTACTGGAAGCTGACTGCTGGGGAGGAAGCCAGTACATCTACCCCGCTGGCTACCGGAGGACCCCTCACCTATACCAGGCACCATGCCTCACCAGTGGCTGCAGTCAAGCAACTGCTTGACTTGCCCACTAGGTAGACCTTTTCCTCTAGAGTTGCTCCATACCCCACATGTGCCGCCTTACTCACCCAACTTCTTTTCAATAGGCCTGGAGACCAACATGCATGATGCACCCCTTTCAAGGACTTCAGAGAAGGCTTAGAACACTTGATGCAACTTGACTGAGAAGTCTGGCCCATTACAGTTCAACGTGAACAATGGTCATATCCTGACCCAAACGACCACTGATTGGCTTCCCAGGATTACCTCTACAAGGTAGCAGTTCATATTGGCCTTTGAGTTGCCATCTCATCCCTTTAAATCCAAACGCATCTGACTTGCACAGATTCTTTGGCTGATTAAGGTGGTAATTAAACTCACTTGTTGCCTTATCTGCATTTAATTAGCCTCAGAACCTGTGTAATTCAGATGTGTTTGGGTTTAAAGGGATGAGGTGGCAACCCTAGTTGGCCTCGTGCAAGTTCTGCCTGATCACCCGAAACCCAGCCTTCCCCTATATTTATATGACCGGTGGGTAGGCTAGATCCAAAAAAACCAGCAGCGCACGCATTACCTCTTTCCCTCCAAGCCTGGGGCAGCCGCTAACTAAAACCGCGCTCCTGTAGGCAACCTGCTGCCTACACCTTAGCCGCTTCAGGGTGCCGGTTTGACGAGGGGTCGGCTCTGTGGCTTCTCTCTGGCTTTGGCAGTCGGCGTGCGTGTTTCCCGTGCTGTCCCCCAGCCTGGAGATCGCTGTGGAATGTGTTGGCGCAAGGGCGACTAAAGAGCAGGAGTGATGGCACCAAAAGGTCTCAGGAGAGTGCTGGAAAATGGCTGGGCCGTGGAGCCTAAGCAGGATGTAGGATGGGGGCTAGCTAGGTGGGGGTTGCGCCTGGCCGTTGTTTTGCTGCTATAGGGGACTGGATGCGTGGCAATCTCCTGAGGGAGGGAGGGAGGTAGAGAGAAGAAAGTGTATTTTTGAAAGAAGGGGTGAGATTGTGTAAGTGGGCTTGTAAAAAGTGTAGGCTTGGTTGGGCAGGGGTGATTTTGTAGGAGCTAGGTGTGCAGGAGGGTTGGTTGGGCAGGGGTGATTTTGTAGGAGCTAGGTGTGCAGGAGGGCTTGCAGAGAGGGAGAGCGCTTTGGGTAAAAGTGAATGTAAAAAGAGGCATTATGGGAGAGTGACTGACCCCTGGTGGAAGAAAAGCAAAAGCCTACAGCACCTGGTATTCCCAGGCGGTCTCCCATCCAAGTACTAACCAGGCCCGACCCTGCTTAGCTTCCGAGATCAGACGAGAGCGGGCGCATTCAGGGTGGTGTGGCCGTAGGCAAAGCTCATGGTCTCGTTCAAGCTTCTTGTACTTGTCACCGGCAGCCTGGCTCCGCCTTTCCTTGACTTTACTACAATCAGCTGTGCCTTTTCACAAGCCTGGCAGCACACCGCACTTTGTCGTGTCGTCTCTCCTCTCGCTTGCTCTCCTCAAGCCCGTCCCTGCCTCCTGCTGCTTTGCTCCCTCTTTAACCTCTTCCTGCCTGCACCTTCTCACGCACACACCACATCCTCAGCCTTGCTTCCACGGCTCCTTTCTGGCTTCCCCTGGCCCGACTTTAACCCTTTTCGCTGACAAGGCTTTGCACCACAGGAAGAAGAAGAAGAAGAGCAGCAGGTTGCATGTAGCGCGGGGCCTTATGCCTGCACTTGTTTACGCCTTCGCTCTCCTAGCAGGTGGCCAGCCCATGGATCTCCAGAACCTGCCTTCTGTTCCGTTGGCTACTGGAAGCTGACTGCTGGGGAGGAAGCCAGTACATCTACCCCCCTGGCTACCGGAGGACCCCTCACCTATACCAGGCACCATGCCTCACCAGTGGCTGCAGTCAAGCAACTGCTTGACTTGCCCACTAGGTAGACCTTTTCCTGTAGAGCTGCTCCATACCCCACATGTGCCGCCTTACTCACCCAACTTCCTTTCAATTGGCCTGGAGACCAACATGCATGATGCACCCCTTTCAAGGACTTCAGAGAAGGCTTAGAACACTTGATGCAACTTGACTGAGAAGTCTGGCCCATTACAGTTCAACGTGAACAATGGTCATATCCTGACCCAAACGACCACTGATTGGCTTCCCAGGATTACCTCTACAAGGTAGCAGTTCATGTTGGCCTTTGAGTTGCCATCTCATCCCTTTAAATCCAAACGCATCTGAATTGCACAGATTCTTTGGCTGATTAAGGTGGTAATTAAACTCACTTGTTGCCTTATCTGCATTTAATTAGCCTCAGAACCTGTGTAATTCAGATGTGTTTGGGTTTAAAGGGATGAGGTGGCAACCCTAGTTGGCCTCGTGCAAGTGCTGCCTGATCACCCGAAACGCAGCCTTCCCCTATATTTATATGACCGGTGGGTAGGCTAGATCCAAAAAAACCAGCAGCGCACGCATTACCTCTTTCCCTCCAAGCCTGGGGCAGCCGCTAACTAAAACCGCGCTCCTGTAGGCAACCTGCTGCCTACACCTTAGCCGCTTCAGGGTGCCGGTTTGACGAGGGGTCGGCTCTGTGGCTTCTCTCTGGCTTTGGCAGTCGGCGTGCGTGTTTCCCGTGCTGTCCCCCAGCCTGGAGATCGCTGTGGAATGTGTTGGCGCAAGGGCGACTAAAGAGCAGGAGTGATGGCACCAAAAGGTCTCAGGAGAGTGCTGGAAAATGGCTGGGCCGTGGAGCCTAAGCAGGATGTAGGATGGGGGCTAGCTAGGTGGGGGTTGCGCCTGGCCGTTGTTTTGCTGCTATAGGGGACTGGATGCGTGGCAATCTCCTGAGGGAGGGAGGTAGAGAGAAGAAAGTGTATTTTTGAAAGAAGGGGTGAGATTGTATAAGTGGGCTTGTAAAAAGTGTAGGCTTGGTTGGGCAGGGGTGATTTTGTAGGAGCTAGGTGTGCAGGAGGGCTTGCAGAGAGGGAGAGCGCTTTGGGTAAAAGTGAATGTAAAAAGAGGCGTTATGGGAGAGTGACTGACCCCTGGTGGAAGAAAAGCAAAAGCCTACAGCACCTGGTATTCCCAGGCGGTCTCCCATCCAAGTACTAACCAGGCCCGACCCTGCTTAGCTTCCGAGATCAGACGAGAGCGGGCGCATTCAGGGTGGTGTGGCCGTAGGCGAAGCTCATGGTCTCTTTCAAGCTTCTTGTACTTGTCACCGGCAGCCTGGCTCCGCCTTTCCTTGACTTTACTACAATCAGCTGTGCCTTTTCACAAGCATGGCAGCACACGGCACTTTGTCGTGTCGTCTCTCCTCTCGCTTGCTCTCCTCAAGCCCGTCCCTGCCTCCTGCTGCTTTGCTCCCTCTTTAACCTCTTCCTGCCTGCACCTTCTCACACACACACATCCTCAGCCTTGCTTCCACGGCTCCTTTCTGGCTTCCCCTGGCCTGACTTTAACCCTTTTCGCTGACAAGGCTTTGCACCACAGGAAGAAGAAGAGCAGCAGGTTGCATGTAGCGCGGGGCCTTATGCCTGCACTTGTTTACGCCTTCGCTCTCCTAGCAGGTGGCCAGCCCATGGATCTCCAGAACCTGCCTTCTGTTCCGTTGGCTACTGGAAGCTGACTGCTGGGGAGGAAGCCAGTACATCTACCCCGCTGGCTACCGGAGGACCCCTCACCTATACCAGGCACCATGCCTCACCAGTGGCTGCAGTCAAGCAACTGCTTGACTTGCCCACTAGGTAGACCTTTTCCTCTAGAGTTGCTCCATACCCCACATGTGCCGCCTTACTCACCCAACTTCTTTTCAATAGGCCTGGAGACCAACATGCATGATGCACCCCTTTCAAGGACTTCAGAGAAGGCTTAGAACACTTGATGCAACTTGACTGAGAAGTCTGGCCCATTACAGTTCAACGTGAACAATGGTCATATCCTGACCCAAACGGCCACTGATTGGCTTCCCAGGATTACCTCTACAAGGTAGCAGTTCATATTGGCCTTTGAGTTGCCATCTCATCCCTTTAAATCCAAACGCATCTGAATTGCACAGATTCTTTGGCTGATTAAGGTGGTAATTAAACTCACTTGTTGCCTTATCTGCATTTAATTAGCCTCAGAACCTGTGTAATTCAGATGTGTTTGGGTTTAAAGGGATGAGGTGGCAACCCTAGTTGGCCTCGTGCAAATGCTGCCTGATCACCCGAAACGCAGCCTTCCCCTATATTTATATGACCGGTGGGTAGGCTAGATCCAAAAAAACCAGCAGCGCACGCATTACCTCTTTCCCTCCAAGCCTGGGGCAGCCGCTAACTAAAACCGCGCTCCTGTAGGCAACCTGCTGCCTACACCTTAGCCGCTTCAGGGTGCCGGTTTGACGAGGGGTCGGCTCTGTGGCTTCTCTCTGGCTTTGGCAGTCGGCGTGCGTGTTTCCCGTGCTGTCCCCCAGCCTGGAGATCGCTGTGGAATGTGTTGGCGCAAGGGCGACTAAAGAGCAGGAGTGATGGCACCAAAAGGTTTCAGGAGAGTGCTGGAAAATGGCTGGGCCGTGGAGCCTAAGCAGGATGTAGGATGGGGGCTAGCTAGGTGGGGGTTGCGCCTGGCCGTTGTTTTGCTGCTATAGGGGACTGGATGCGTGGCAATCTCCTGAGGGAGGGAGGTAGAGAGAAGAAAGTGTATTTTTGAAAGAAGGGGTGAGATTGTATAAGTGGGCTTGTAAAAAGTGTAGGCTTGGTTGGGCAGGGGTGATTTTGTAGGAGCTAGGTGTGCAGGAGGGCTTGCAGAGAGGGAGAGCGCTTTGGGTAAAAGTGAATGTAAAAAGAGGCGTTATGGGAGAGTGACTGACCCCTGGTGGAAGAAAAGCAAAAGCCTACAGCACCTGGTATTCCCAGGCGGTCTCCCATCCAAGTACTAACCAGGCCCGACCCTGCTTAGCTTCCGAGATCAGACGAGAGCGGGCGCATTCAGGGTGGTGTGGCCGTAGGCGAAGCTCATGGTCTCTTTCAAGCTTCTTGTACTTGTCACCGGCAGCCTGGCTCCACCTTTCCTTGACTTTACTACAATCAGCTGTGCCTTTTCACAAGCATGGCAGCATACCGCACTTTGTCGTGTCGTCTCTCCTCTCGCTTGCTCTCCTCAAGCCCGTCCCTGCCTCCTGCTGCTTTGCTCCCTCTTTAACCTCTTCCTGCCTGCACCTTCTCACGCACACACCACATCCTCAGCCTTGCTTCCACGGCTCCTTTCTGGCTTCCCCTGGCCTGACTTTAACCCTTTTCGCTGACAAGGCTTTGCACCACAGGAAGAAGAAGAAGAGCAGCAGGTTGCATGTAGCGCGGGGCCTTATGCCTGCACTTGTTTACGCCTTCGCTCTCCTAGCAGGTGGCCAGCCCATGGATCTCCAGAACCTGCCTTCTGTTCCGTTGGCTACTGGAAGCTGACTGCTGGGGAGGAAGCCAGTACATCTACCCCCCTGGCTACCGGAGGACCCCTCACCTATACCAGGCACCATGCCTCACCAGTGGCTGCAGTCAAGCAACTGCTTGACTTGCCCACTAGGTAGACCTTTTCCTGTAGAGCTGCTCCATACCCCACATGTGCCGCCTTACTCACCCAACTTCTTTTCAATAGGCCTGGAGACCAACATGCATGATGCACCCCTTTCAAGGACTTCAGAGAAGGCTTAGAACACTTGATGCAACTTGACTGAGAAGTCTGGCCCATTACAGTTCAACGTGAACAATGGTCATATCCTGACCCAAACGACCACTGATTGGCTTCCCAGGATTACCTCTACAAGGTAGCAGTTCATGTTGGCCTTTGAGTTGCCATCTCATCCCTTTAAATCCAAACGCATCTGAATTGCACAGATTCTTTGGCTGATTAAGGTGGTAATTAAACTCACTTGTTGCCTTATCTGCATTTAATTAGCCTCAGAACCTGTGTAATTCAGATGTGTTTGGGTTTAAAGGGATGAGGTGGCAACCCTAGTTGGCCTCGTGCAAGTGCTGCCTGATCACCCGAAACGCAGCCTTCCCCTATATTTATATGACCGGTGGGTAGGCTAGATCCAAAAAAACCAGCAGCGCACGCATTACCTCTTTCCCTCCAAGCCTGGGGCAGCCGCTAACTAAAACCGCGCTCCTGTAGGCAACCTGCTGCCTACACCTTAGCCGCTTCAGGGTGCCGGTTTGACGAGGGGTCGGCTCTGTGGCTTCTCTCTGGCTTTGGCAGTCGGCGTGCGTGTTTCCCGTGCTGTCCCCCAGCCTGGAGATCGCTGTGGAATGTGTTGGCGCAAGGGCGACTAAAGAGCAGGAGTGATGGCACCAAAAGGTCTCAGGAGAGTGCTGGAAAATGGCTGGGCCGTGGAGCCTAAGCAGGATGTAGGATGGGGGCTAGCTAGGTGGGGGTTGCGCCTGGCCGTTGTTTTGCTGCTATAGGGGACTGGATGCGTGGCAATCTCCTGAGGGAGGGAGGTAGAGAGAAGAAAGTGTATTTTTGAAAGAAGGGGTGAGATTGTGTAAGTGGGCTTGTAAAAAGTGTAGGCTTGGTTGGGCAGGGGTGATTTTGTAGGAGCTAGGTGTGCAGGAGGGCTTGCAGAGAGGGAGAGCGCTTTGGGTAAAAGTGAATGTAAAAAGAGGCATTATGGGAGAGTGACTGACCCCTGGTGGAAGAAAAGCAAAAGCCTACAGCACCTGGTATTCCCAGGCGGTCTCCCATCCAAGTACTAACCAGGCCCGACCCTGCTTAGCTTCCGAGATCAGACGAGAGCGGGCGCATTCAGGGTGGTGTGGCCGTAGGCAAAGCTCATGGTCTCTTTCAAGCTTCTTGTACTTGTCACCGGCAGCCTGGCTCCGCCTTTCCTTGACTTTACTACAATCAGCTGTGCCTTTTCACAAGCATGGCAGCACACCGCACTTTGTCGTGTCGTCTCTCCTCTCGCTTGCTCTCCTCAAGCCCGTCCCTGCCTCCTGCTGCTTTGCTCTCTCTTTAACCTCTTCCTGCCTGCACCTTCTCACGCACACACATCCTCAGCCTTGCTTCCACGGCTCCTTTCTGGCTTCCCCTGGCCTGACTTTAACCCTTTTCGCTGACAAGGCTTTGCACCACAGGAAGAAGAAGAAGAGCAGCAGGTTGCATGTAGCGCGGGGCCTTATGCCTGCACTTGTTTACGCCTTCGCTCTCCTAGCAGGTGGCCAGCCCATGGATCTCCAGAACCTGCCTTCTGTTCCGTTGGCTACTGGAAGCTGACTGCTGGGGAGGAAGCCAGTACATCTACCCCCCTGGCTACCGGAGGACCCCTCACCTATACCAGGCACCATGCCTCACCAGTGGCTGCAGTCAAGCAACTGCTTGACTTGCCCACTAGGTAGACCTTTTCCTGTAGAGCTGCTCCATACCCCACATGTGCCGCCTTACTCACCCAACTTCTTTTCAATAGGCCTGGAGACCAACATGCATGATGCACCCCTTTCAAGGACTTCAGAGAAGGCTTAGAACACTTGATGCAACTTGACTGAGAAGTCTGGCCCATTACAGTTCAACGTGAACAATGGTCATATCCTGACCCAAACGGCCACTGATTGGCTTCCCAGGATTACCTCTACAAGGTAGCAGTTCATATTGGCCTTTGAGTTGCCATCTCATCCCTTTAAATCCAAACGCATCTGAATTGCACAGATTCTTTGGCTGATTAAGGTGGTAATTAAACTCACTTGTTGCCTTATCTGCATTTAATTAGCCTCAGAACCTGTGTAATTCAGATGTGTTTGGGTTTAAAGGGATGAGGTGGCAACCCTAGTTGGCCTCGTGCAAATGCTGCCTGATCACCCGAAACGCAGCCTTCCCCTATATTTATATGACCGGTGGGTAGGCTAGATCCAAAAAAACCAGCAGCGCACGCATTACCTCTTTCCCTCCAAGCCTGGGGCAGCCGCTAACTAAAACCGCGCTCCTGTAGGCAACCTGCTGCCTACACCTTAGCCGCTTCAGGGTGCCGGTTTGACGAGGGGTCGGCTCTGTGGCTTCTCTCTGGCTTTGGCAGTCGGCGTGCGTGTTTCCCGTGCTGTCCCCCAGCCTGGAGATCGCTGTGGAATGTGTTGGCGCAAGGGCGACTAAAGAGCAGGAGTGATGGCACCAAAAGGTTTCAGGAGAGTGCTGGAAAATGGCTGGGCCGTGGAGCCTAAGCAGGATGTAGGATGGGGGCTAGCTAGGTGGGGGTTGCGCCTGGCCGTTGTTTTGCTGCTATAGGGGACTGGATGCGTGGCAATCTCCTGAGGGAGGGAGGTAGAGAGAAGAAAGTGTATTTTTGAAAGAAGGGGTGAGATTGTATAAGTGGGCTTGTAAAAAGTGTAGGCTTGGTTGGGCAGGGGTGATTTTGTAGGAGCTAGGTGTGCAGGAGGGCTTGCAGAGAGGGAGAGCGCTTTGGGTAAAAGTGAATGTAAAAAGAGGCGTTATGGGAGAGTGACTGACCCCTGGTGGAAGAAAAGCAAAAGCCTACAGCACCTGGTATTCCCAGGCGGTCTCCCATCCAAGTACTAACCAGGCCCGACCCTGCTTAGCTTCCGAGATCAGACGAGAGCGGGCGCATTCAGGGTGGTGTGGCCGTAGGCGAAGCTCATGGTCTCTTTCAAGCTTCTTGTACTTGTCACCGGCAGCCTGGCTCCACCTTTCCTTGACTTTACTACAATCAGCTGTGCCTTTTCACAAGCATGGCAGCATACCGCACTTTGTCGTGTCGTCTCTCCTCTCGCTTGCTCTCCTCAAGCCCGTCCCTGCCTCCTGCTGCTTTGCTCCCTCTTTAACCTCTTCCTGCCTGCACCTTCTCACGCACACACCACATCCTCAGCCTTGCTTCCACGGCTCCTTTCTGGCTTCCCCTGGCCTGACTTTAACCCTTTTCGCTGACAAGGCTTTGCACCACAGGAAGAAGAAGAAGAGCAGCAGGTTGCATGTAGCGCGGGGCCTTATGCCTGCACTTGTTTACGCCTTCGCTCTCCTAGCAGGTGGCCAGCCCATGGATCTCCAGAACCTGCCTTCTGTTCCGTTGGCTACTGGAAGCTGACTGCTGGGGAGGAAGCCAGTACATCTACCCCCCTGGCTACCGGAGGACCCCTCACCTATACCAGGCACCATGCCTCACCAGTGGCTGCAGTCAAGCAACTGCTTGACTTGCCCACTAGGTAGACCTTTTCCTGTAGAGCTGCTCCATACCCCACATGTGCCGCCTTACTCACCCAACTTCTTTTCAATAGGCCTGGAGACCAACATGCATGATGCACCCCTTTCAAGGACTTCAGAGAAGGCTTAGAACACTTGATGCAACTTGACTGAGAAGTCTGGCCCATTACAGTTCAACGTGAACAATGGTCATATCCTGACCCAAACGACCACTGATTGGCTTCCCAGGATTACCTCTACAAGGTAGCAGTTCATGTTGGCCTTTGAGTTGCCATCTCATCCCTTTAAATCCAAACGCATCTGAATTGCACAGATTCTTTGGCTGATTAAGGTGGTAATTAAACTCACTTGTTGCCTTATCTGCATTTAATTAGCCTCAGAACCTGTGTAATTCAGATGTGTTTGGGTTTAAAGGGATGAGGTGGCAACCCTAGTTGGCCTCGTGCAAGTGCTGCCTGATCACCCGAAACGCAGCCTTCCCCTATATTTATATGACCGGTGGGTAGGCTAGATCCAAAAAAACCAGCAGCGCACGCATTACCTCTTTCCCTCCAAGCCTGGGGCAGCCGCTAACTAAAACCGCGCTCCTGTAGGCAACCTGCTGCCTACACCTTAGCCGCTTCAGGGTGCCGGTTTGACGAGGGGTCGGCTCTGTGGCTTCTCTCTGGCTTTGGCAGTCGGCGTGCGTGTTTCCCGTGCTGTCCCCCAGCCTGGAGATCGCTGTGGAATGTGTTGGCGCAAGGGCGACTAAAGAGCAGGAGTGATGGCACCAAAAGGTCTCAGGAGAGTGCTGGAAAATGGCTGGGCCGTGGAGCCTAAGCAGGATGTAGGATGGGGGCTAGCTAGGTGGGGGTTGCGCCTGGCCGTTGTTTTGCTGCTATAGGGGACTGGATGCGTGGCAATCTCCTGAGGGAGGGAGGTAGAGAGAAGAAAGTGTATTTTTGAAAGAAGGGGTGAGATTGTGTAAGTGGGCTTGTAAAAAGTGTAGGCTTGGTTGGGCAGGGGTGATTTTGTAGGAGCTAGGTGTGCAGGAGGGCTTGCAGAGAGGGAGAGCGCTTTGGGTAAAAGTGAATGTAAAAAGAGGCATTATGGGAGAGTGACTGACCCCTGGTGGAAGAAAAGCAAAAGCCTACAGCACCTGGTATTCCCAGGCGGTCTCCCATCCAAGTACTAACCAGGCCCGACCCTGCTTAGCTTCCGAGATCAGACGAGAGCGGGCGCATTCAGGGTGGTGTGGCCGTAGGCAAAGCTCATGGTCTCTTTCAAGCTTCTTGTACTTGTCACCGGCAGCCTGGCTCCGCCTTTCCTTGACTTTACTACAATCAGCTGTGCCTTTTCACAAGCATGGCAGCACACCGCACTTTGTCGTGTCGTCTCTCCTCTCGCTTGCTCTCCTCAAGCCCGTCCCTGCCTCCTGCTGCTTTGCTCTCTCTTTAACCTCTTCCTGCCTGCACCTTCTCACGCACACACATCCTCAGCCTTGCTTCCACGGCTCCTTTCTGGCTTCCCCTGGCCTGACTTTAACCCTTTTCGCTGACAAGGCTTTGCACCACAGGAAGAAGAAGAAGAGCAGCAGGTTGCATGTAGCGCGGGGCCTTATGCCTGCACTTGTTTACGCCTTCGCTCTCCTAGCAGGTGGCCAGCCCATGGATCTCCAGAACCTGCCTTCTGTTCCGTTGGCTACTGGAAGCTGACTGCTGGGGAGGAAGCCAGTACATCTACCCCCCTGGCTACCGGAGGACCCCTCACCTATACCAGGCACCATGCCTCACCAGTGGCTGCAGTCAAGCAACTGCTTGACTTGCCCACTAGGTAGACCTTTTCCTGTAGAGCTGCTCCATACCCCACATGTGCCGCCTTACTCACCCAACTTCTTTTCAATAGGCCTGGAGACCAACATGCATGATGCACCCCTTTCAAGGACTTCAGAGAAGGCTTAGAACACTTGATGCAACTTGACTGAGAAGTCTGGCCCATTACAGTTCAACGTGAACAATGGTCATATCCTGACCCAAACGGCCACTGATTGGCTTCCCAGGATTACCTCTACAAGGTAGCAGTTCATATTGGCCTTTGAGTTGCCATCTCATCCCTTTAAATCCAAACGCATCTGAATTGCACAGATTCTTTGGCTGATTAAGGTGGTAATTAAACTCACTTGTTGCCTTATCTGCATTTAATTAGCCTCAGAACCTGTGTAATTCAGATGTGTTTGGGTTTAAAGGGATGAGGTGGCAACCCTAGTTGGCCTCGTGCAAATGCTGCCTGATCACCCGAAACGCAGCCTTCCCCTATATTTATATGACCGGTGGGTAGGCTAGATCCAAAAAAACCAGCAGCGCACGCATTACCTCTTTCCCTCCAAGCCTGGGGCAGCCGCTAACTAAAACCGCGCTCCTGTAGGCAACCTGCTGCCTACACCTTAGCCGCTTCAGGGTGCCGGTTTGACGAGGGGTCGGCTCTGTGGCTTCTCTCTGGCTTTGGCAGTCGGCGTGCGTGTTTCCCGTGCTGTCCCCCAGCCTGGAGATCGCTGTGGAATGTGTTGGCGCAAGGGCGACTAAAGAGCAGGAGTGATGGCACCAAAAGGTTTCAGGAGAGTGCTGGAAAATGGCTGGGCCGTGGAGCCTAAGCAGGATGTAGGATGGGGGCTAGCTAGGTGGGGGTTGCGCCTGGCCGTTGTTTTGCTGCTATAGGGGACTGGATGCGTGGCAATCTCCTGAGGGAGGGAGGTAGAGAGAAGAAAGTGTATTTTTGAAAGAAGGGGTGAGATTGTATAAGTGGGCTTGTAAAAAGTGTAGGCTTGGTTGGGCAGGGGTGATTTTGTAGGAGCTAGGTGTGCAGGAGGGCTTGCAGAGAGGGAGAGCGCTTTGGGTAAAAGTGAATGTAAAAAGAGGCGTTATGGGAGAGTGACTGACCCCTGGTGGAAGAAAAGCAAAAGCCTACAGCACCTGGTATTCCCAGGCGGTCTCCCATCCAAGTACTAACCAGGCCCGACCCTGCTTAGCTTCCGAGATCAGACGAGAGCGGGCGCATTCAGGGTGGTGTGGCCGTAGGCAAAGCTCATGGTCTCTTTCAAGCTTCTTGTACTTGTCACCGGCAGCCTGGCTCCGCCTTTCCTTGACTTTACTACAATCAGCTGTGCCTTTTCACAAGCATGGCAGCACACGGCACTTTGTCGTGTCGTCTCTCCTCTCGCTTGCTCTCCTCAAGCCCGTCCCTGCCTCCTGCTGCTTTGCTCCCTCTTTAACCTCTTCCTGCCTGCACCTTCTCACGCACACACCACATCCTCAGCCTTGCTTCCACGGCTCCTTTCTGGCTTCCCCTGGCCTGACTTTAACCCTTTTCGCTGACAAGGCTTTGCACCACAGGAAGAAGAAGAAGAGCAGCAGGTTGCATGTAGCGCGGGGCCTTATGCCTGCACTTGTTTACGCCTTCGCTCTCCTAGCAGGTGGCCAGCCCATGGATCTCCAGAACCTGCCTTCTTTTCCGTTGGCTACTGGAAGCTGACTGCTGGGGAGGAAGCCAGTACATCTACCCCGCTGGCTACCGGAGGACCCCTCACCTATACCAGGCACCATGCCTCACCAGTGGCTGCAGTCAAGCAACTGCTTGACTTGCCCACTAGGTAGACCTTTTCCTCTAGAGTTGCTCCATACCCCACATGTGCCGCCTTACTCACCCAACTTCTTTTCAATAGGCCTGGAGACCAACATGCATGATGCACCCCTTTCAAGGACTTCAGAGAAGGCTTAGAACACTTGATGCAACTTGACTGAGAAGTCTGGCCCATTACAGTTCAACGTGAACAATGGTCATATCCTGACCCAAACGACCACTGATTGGCTTCCCAGGATTACCTCTACAAGGTAGCAGTTCATATTGGCCTTTGAGTTGCCATCTCATCCCTTTAAATCCAAACGCATCTGAATTGCACAGATTCTTTGGCTGATTAAGGTGGTAATTAAACTCACTTGTTGCCTTATCTGCATTTAATTAGCCTCAGAACCTGTGTAATTCAGATGTGTTTGGGTTTAAAGGGATGAGGTGGCAACCCTAGTTGGCCTCGTGCAAGTTCTGCCTGATCACCCGAAACCCAGCCTTCCCCTATATTTATATGACCGGTGGGTAGGCTAGATCCAAAAAAACCAGCAGCGCACGCATTACCTCTTTCCCTCCAAGCCTGGGGCAGCCGCTAACTAAAACCGCGCTCCTGTAGGCAACCTGCTGCCTACACCTTAGCCGCTTCAGGGTGCCGGTTTGACGAGGGGTCGGCTCTGTGGCTTCTCTCTGGCTTTGGCAGTCGGCGTGCGTGTTTCCCGTGCTGTCCCCCAGCCTGGAGATCGCTGTGGAATGTGTTGGCGCAAGGGCGACTAAAGAGCAGGAGTGATGGCACCAAAAGGTCTCAGGAGAGTGCTGGAAAATGGCTGGGCCGTGGAGCCTAAGCAGGATGTAGGATGGGGGCTAGCTAGGTGGGGGTTGCGCCTGGCCGTTGTTTTGCTGCTATAGGGGACTGGATGCGTGGCAATCTCCTGAGGGAGGGAGGGAGGTAGAGAGAAGAAAGTGTATTTTTGAAAGAAGGGGTGAGATTGTGTAAGTGGGCTTGTAAAAAGTGTAGGTTTGGTTGGGCAGGGGTGATTTTGTAGGAGCTAGGTGTGCAGGAGGGTTGGTTGGGCAGGGGTGATTTTGTAGGATGTAGGTGTGCAGGAGGGCTTGCAGAGAGGGAGAGCGCTTTGGGTAAAAGTGAATGTAAAAAGAGGCATTATGGGAGAGTGACTGACCCCTGGTGGAAGAAAAGCAAAAGCCTACAGCACCTGGTATTCCCAGGCGGTCTCCCATCCAAGTACTAACCAGGCCCGACCCTGCTTAGCTTCCGAGATCAGACGAGAGCGGGCGCATTCAGGGTGGTGTGGCCGTAGACAAAGCTCATGGTCTCGTTCAAGCTTCTTGTACTTGTCACCGGCAGCCTGGCTCCGCCTTTCCTTGACTTTACTACAATCAGCTGTGCCTTTTCACAAGCCTGGCAGCACACCGCACTTTGTCGTGTCGTCTCTCCTCTCGCTTGCTCTCCTCAAGCCCGTCCCTGCCTCCTGCTGCTTTGCTCCCTCTTTAACCTCTTCCTGCCTGCACCTTCTCACGCACACACCACATCCTCAGCCTTGCTTCCACGGCTCCTTTCTGGCTTCCCCTGGCCCGACTTTAACCCTTTTCGCTGACAAGGCTTTGCACCACAGGAAGAAGAAGAAGAAGAGCAGCAGGTTGCATGTAGCGCGGGGCCTTATGCCTGCACTTGTTTACGCCTTCGCTCTCCTAGCAGGTGGCCAGCCCATGGATCTCCAGAACCTGCCTTCTTTTCCGTTGGCTACTGGAAGCTGACTGCTGGGGAGGAAGCCAGTACATCTACCCCGCTGGCTACCGGAGGACCCCTCACCTATACCAGGCACCATGCCTCACCAGTGGCTGCAGTCAAGCAACTGCTTGACTTGCCCACTAGGTAGACCTTTTCCTCTAGAGTTGCTCCATACCCCACATGTGCCGCCTTACTCACCCAACTTCTTTTCAATAGGCCTGGAGACCAACATGCATGATGCACCCCTTTCAAGGACTTCAGAGAAGGCTTAGAACACTTGATGCAACTTGACTGAGAAGTCTGGCCCATTACAGTTCAACGTGAACAATGGTCATATCCTGACCCAAACGACCACTGATTGGCTTCCCAGGATTACCTCTACAAGGTAGCAGTTCATATTGGCCTTTGAGTTGCCATCTCATCCCTTTAAATCCAAACGCATCTGACTTGCACAGATTCTTTGGCTGATTAAGGTGGTAATTAAACTCACTTGTTGCCTTATCTGCATTTAATTAGCCTCAGAACCTGTGTAATTCAGATGTGTTTGGGTTTAAAGGGATGAGGTGGCAACCCTAGTTGGCCTCGTGCAAGTGCTGTCTGATCACCCGAAACGCAGCCTTCCCCTATATTTATATGACCGGTGGGTAGGCTAGATCCAAAAAAACCAGCAGCGCACGCATTACCTCTTTCCCTCCAAGCCTGGGGCAGCCGCTAACTAAAACCGCGCTCCTGTAGGCAACCTGCTGCCTACACCTTAGCCGCTTCAGGGTGCCGGTTTGACGAGGGATCGGCTCTGTGGCTTCTCTCTGGCTTTGGCAGTCGGCGTGCGTGTTTCCCGTGCTGTCCCCCAGCCTGGAGATCGCTGTGGAATGTGTTGGCGCAAGGGCGACTAAAGAGCAGGAGTGATGGCACCAAAAGGTCTCAGGAGAGTGCTGGAAAATGGCTGGGCCGTGGAGCCTAAGCAGGATGTAGGATGGGGGCTAGCTAGGTGGGGGTTGCGCCTGGCCGTTGTTTTGCTGCTATAGGGGACTGGATGCGTGGCAATCTCCTGAGGGAGGGAGGTAGAGAGAAGAAAGTGTATTTTTGAAAGAAGGGGTGAGATTGTGTAAGTGGGCTTGTAAAAAGTGTAGGCTTGGTTGGGCAGGGGTGATTTTGTAGGAGCTAGGTGTGCAGGAGGGCTTGCAGAGAGGGAGAGCGCTTTGGGTAAAAGTGAATGTAAAAAGAGGCATTATGGGAGAGTGACTGACCCCTGGTGGAAGAAAAGCAAAAGCCTACAGCACCTGGTATTCCCAGGCGGTCTCCCATCCAAGTACTAACCAGGCCCGACCCTGCTTAGCTTCCGAGATCAGACGAGAGCGGGCGCATTCAGGGTGGTGTGGCCATAGGCAAATCTCATGGTCTCTTTCAAGCTTCTTGTACTTGTCACCGGCAGCCTGGCTCCGCCTTTCCTTGACTTTACTACAATCAGCTGTGCCTTTTCACAAGCCTGGCAGCACACCGCACTTTGTCGTGTCGTCTCTCCTCTCGCTTGCTCTCCTCAAGCCCGTCCCTGCCTCCTGCTGCTTTGCTCCCTCTTTAACCTCTTCCTGCCTGCACCTTCTCACACACACACATCCTCAGCCTTGCTTCCACGGCTCCTTTCTGGCTTCCCCTGGCCTGACTTTAACCCTTTTCGCTGACAAGGCTTTGCACCACAGGAAGAAGAAGAGCAGCAGGTTGCATGTAGCGCGGGGCCTTATGCCTGCACTTGTTTACGCCTTCGCTCTCCTAGCAGGTGGCCAGCCCATGGATCTCCAGAACCTGCCTTCTGTTCCGTTGGCTACTGGAAGCTGACTGCTGGGGAGGAAGCCAGTACATCTACCCCCCTGGCTACCGGAGGACCCCTCACCTATACCAGGCACCATGCCTCACCAGTGGCTGCAGTCAAGCAACTGCTTGACTTGCCCACTAGGTAGACCTTTTCCTCTAGAGTTGCTCCATACCCCACATGTGCCGCCTTACTCACCCAACTTCTTTTCAATAGGCCTGGAGACCAACATGCATGATGCACCCCTTTCAAGGACTTCAGAGAAGGCTTAGAACACTTGATGCAACTTGACTGAGAAGTCTGGCCCATTACAGTTCAACGTGAACAATGGTCATATCCTGACCCAAACGACCACTGATTGGCTTCCCAGGATTACCTCTACAAGGTAGCAGTTCATATTGGCCTTTGAGTTGCCATCTCATCCCTTTAAATCCAAACGCATCTGACTTGCACAGATTCTTTGGCTGATTAAGGTGGTAATTAAACTCACTTGTTGCCTTATCTGCATTTAATTAGCCTCAGAACCTGTGTAATTCAGATGTGTTTGGGTTTAAAGGGATGAGGTGGCAACCCTAGTTGGCCTCGTGCAAGTGCTGCCTGATCACCCGAAACCCAGCCTTCCCCTATATTTATATGACCGGTGGGTAGGCTAGATCCAAAAAAACCAGCAGCGCACGCATTACCTCTTTCCCTCCAAGCCTGGGGCAGCCGCTAACTAAAACCGCGCTCCTGTAGGCAACCTGCTGCCTACACCTTAGCCGCTTCAGGGTGCCGGTTTGACGAGGGGTCGGCTCTGTGGCTTCTCTCTGGCTTTGGCAGTCGGCGTGCGTGTTTCCCGTGCTGTCCCCCAGCCTGGAGATCGCTGTGGAATGTGTTGGCGCAAGGGCGACTAAAGAGCAGGAGTGATGGCACCAAAAGGTCTCAGGAGAGTGCTGGAAAATGGCTGGGCCGTGGAGCCTAAGCAGGATGTAGGATGGGGGCTAGCTAGGTGGGGGTTGCGCCTGGCCGTTGTTTTGCTGCTATAGGGGACTGGATGCGTGGCAATCTCCTGAGGGAGGGAGGTAGAGAGAAGAAAGTGTATTTTTGAAAGAAGGGGTGAGATTGTATAAGTGGGCTTGTAAAAAGTGTAGGCTTGGTTGGGCAGGGGTGATTTTGTAGGAGCTAGGTGTGCAGGAGGGCTTGCAGAGAGGGAGAGCGCTTTGGGTAAAAGTGAATGTAAAAAGAGGCGTTATGGGAGAGTGACTGACCCCTGGTGGAAGAAAAGCAAAAGCCTACAGCACCTGGTATTCCCAGGCGGTCTCCCATCCAAGTACTAACCAGGCCCGACCGTGCTTAGCTTCCGAGATCAGACGAGAGCGGGCGCATTCAGGGTGGTGTGGCCGTAGGCAAAGCTCATGGTCTCTTTCAAGCTTCTTGTACTCGTCACCGGCAGCCTGGCTCCGCCTTTCCTTGACTTTACTACAATCAGCTGTGCCTTTTCACAAGCATGGCAGCACACGGCACTTTGTCGTGTCGTCTCTCCTCTCGCTTGCTCTCCTCAAGCCCGTCCCTGCCTCCTGCTGCTTTGCTCCCTCTTTAACCTCTTCCTGCCTGCACCTTCTCACGCACACACCACATCCTCAGCCTTGCTTCCACGGCTCCTTTCTGGCTTCCCCTGGCCTGACTTTAACCCTTTTCGCTGACAAGGCTTTGCACCACAGGAAGAAGAAGAAGAGCAGCAGGTTGCATGTAGCGCGGGGCCTTATGCCTGCACTTGTTTACGCCTTCGCTCTCCTAGCAGGTGGCCAGCCCATGGATCTCCAGAACCTGCCTTCTGTTCCGTTGGCTACTGGAAGCTGACTGCTGGGGAGGAAGCCAGTACATCTACCCCCCTGGCTACCGGAGGACCCCTCACCTATACCAGGCACCATGCCTCACCAGTGGCTGCAGTCAAGCAACTGCTTGACTTGCCCACTAGGTAGACCTTTTCCTCTAGAGTTGCTCCATACCCCACATGTGCCGCCTTACTCACCCAACTTCTTTTCAATAGGCCTGGAGACCAACATGCATGATGCACCCCTTTCAAGGACTTCAGAGAAGGCTTAGAACACTTGATGCAACTTGACTGAGAAGTCTGGCCCATTACAGTTCAACGTGAACAATGGTCATATCCTGACCCAAACGACCACTGATTGGCTTCCCAGGATTACCTCTACAAGGTAGCAGTTCATATTGGCCTTTGAGTTGCCATCTCATCCCTTTAAATCCAAACGCATCTGAATTGCACAGATTCTTTGGCTGATTAAGGTGGTAATTAAACTCACTTGTTGCCTTATCTGCATTTAATTAGCCTCAGAACCTGTGTAATTCAGATGTGTTTGGGTTTAAAGGGATGAGGTGGCAACCCTAGTTGGCCTCGTGCAAGTTCTGCCTGATCACCCGAAACCCAGCCTTCCCCTATATTTATATGACCGGTGGGTAGGCTAGATCCAAAAAAACCAGCAGCGCACGCATTACCTCTTTCCCTCCAAGCCTGGGGCAGCCGCTAACTAAAACCGCGCTCCTGTAGGCAACCTGCTGCCTACACCTTAGCCGCTTCAGGGTGCCGGTTTGACGAGGGGTCGGCTCTGTGGCTTCTCTCTGGCTTTGGCAGTCGGCGTGCGTGTTTCCCGTGCTGTCCCCCAGCCTGGAGATCGCTGTGGAATGTGTTGGCGCAAGGGCGACTAAAGAGCAGGAGTGATGGCACCAAAAGGTCTCAGGAGAGTGCTGGAAAATGGCTGGGCCGTGGAGCCTAAGCAGGATGTAGGATGGGGGCTAGCTAGGTGGGGGTTGCGCCTGGCCGTTGTTTTGCTGCTATAGGGGACTGGATGCGTGGCAATCTCCTGAGGGAGGGAGGTAGAGAGAAGAAAGTGTATTTTTGAAAGAAGGGGTGAGATTGTATAAGTGGGCTTGTAAAAAGTGTAGGCTTGGTTGGGCAGGGGTGATTTTGTAGGAGCTAGGTGTGCAGGAGGGCTTGCAGAGAGGGAGAGCGCTTTGGGTAAAAGTGAATGTAAAAAGAGGCGTTATGGGAGAGTGACTGACCCCTGGTGGAAGAAAAGCAAAAGCCTACAGCACCTGGTATTCCCAGGCGGTCTCCCATCCAAGTACTAACCAGGCCCGACCGTGCTTAGCTTCCGAGATCAGACGAGAGCGGGCGCATTCAGGGTGGTGTGGCCGTAGGCGAAGCTCATGGTCTCTTTCAAGCTTCTTGTACTTGTCACCGGCAGCCTGGCTCCGCCTTTCCTTGACTTTACTACAATCAGCTGTGCCTTTTCACAAGCATGGCAGCACACGGCACTTTGTCGTGTCGTCTCTCCTCTCGCTTGCTCTCCTCAAGCCCGTCCCTGCCTCCTGCTGCTTTGCTCCCTCTTTAACCTCTTCCTGCCTGCACCTTCTCACGCACACACCACATCCTCAGCCTTGCTTCCACGGCTCCTTTCTGGCTTCCCCTGGCCTGACTTTAACCCTTTTCGCTGACAAGGCTTTGCACCACAGGAAGAAGAAGAAGAGCAGCAGGTTGCATGTAGCGCGGGGCCTTATGCCTGCACTTGTTTACGCCTTCGCTCTCCTAGCAGGTGGCCAGCCCATGGATCTCCAGAACCTGCCTTCTGTTCCGTTGGCTACTGGAAGCTGACTGCTGGGGAGGAAGCCAGTACATCTACCCCCCTGGCTACCGGAGGACCCCTCACCTATACCAGGCACCATGCCTCACCAGTGGCTGCAGTCAAGCAACTGCTTGACTTGCCCACTAGGTAGACCTTTTCCTCTAGAGTTGCTCCATACCCCACATGTGCCGCCTTACTCACCCAACTTCTTTTCAATAGGCCTGGAGACCAACATGCATGATGCACCCCTTTCAAGGACTTCAGAGAAGGCTTAGAACACTTGATGCAACTTGACTGAGAAGTCTGGCCCATTACAGTTCAACGTGAACAATGGTCATATCCTGACCCAAACGACCACTGATTGGCTTCCCAGGATTACCTCTACAAGGTAGCAGTTCATATTGGCCTTTGAGTTGCCATCTCATCCCTTTAAATCCAAACGCATCTGAATTGCACAGATTCTTTGGCTGATTAAGGTGGTAATTAAACTCACTTGTTGCCTTATCTGCATTTAATTAGCCTCAGAACCTGTGTAATTCAGATGTGTTTGGGTTTAAAGGGATGAGGTGGCAACCCTAGTTGGCCTCGTGCAAATGCTGCCTGATCACCCGAAACCCAGCCTTCCCCTATATTTATATGACCGGTGGGTAGGCTAGATCCAAAAAAACCAGCAGCGCACGCATTACCTCTTTCCCTCCAAGCCTGGGGCAGCCGCTAACTAAAACCGCGCTCCTGTAGGCAACCTGCTGCCTACACCTTAGCCGCTTCAGGGTGCCGGTTTGACGAGGGGTCGGCTCTGTGGCTTCTCTCTGGCTTTGGCAGTCGGCGTGCGTGTTTCCCGTGCTGTCCCCCAGCCTGGAGATCGCTGTGGAATGTGTTGGCGCAAGGGCGACTAAAGAGCAGGAGTGATGGCACCAAAAGGTTTCAGGAGAGTGCTGGAAAATGGCTGGGCCGTGGAGCCTAAGCAGGATGTAGGATGGGGGCTAGCTAGGTGGGGGTTGCGCCTGGCCGTTGTTTTGCTGCTATAGGGGACTGGATGCGTGGCAATCTCCTGAGGGAGGGAGGTAGAGAGAAGAAAGTGTATTTTTGAAAGAAGGGGTGAGATTGTATAAGTGGGCTTGTAAAAAGTGTAGGCTTGGTTGGGCAGGGGTGATTTTGTAGGAGCTAGGTGTGCAGGAGGGCTTGCAGAGAGGGAGAGCGCTTTGGGTAAAAGTGAATGTAAAAAGAGGCGTTATGGGAGAGTGACTGACCCCTGGTGGAAGAAAAGCAAAAGCCTACAGCACCTGGTATTCCCAGGCGGTCTCCCATCCAAGTACTAACCAGGCCCGACCCTGCTTAGCTTCCGAGATCAGACGAGAGCGGGCGCATTCAGGGTGGTGTGGCCGTAGGCGAAGCTCATGGTGTCTTTCAAGCTTCTTGTACTTGTCACCGGCAGCCTGGCTCCGCCTTTCCTTGACTTTACTACAATCAGCTGTGCATTTTCACAAGCATGGCAGCACACCGCACTTTGTCGTGTCGTCTCTCCTCTCGCTTGCTCTCCTCAAGCCCGTCCCTGCCTCCTGCTGCTTTGCTCCCTCTTTAACCTCTTCCTGCCTGCACCTTCTCACGCACACACCACATCCTCAGCCTTGCTTCCACGGCTCCTTTCTGGCTTCCCCTGGCCTGACTTTAACCCTTTTCGCTGACAAGGCTTTGCACCACAGGAAGAAGAAGAAGAGCAGCAGGTTGCATGTAGCGCGGGGCCTTATGCCTGCACTTGTTTACGCCTTCGCTCTCCTAGCAGGTGGCCAGCCCATGGATCTCCAGAACCTGCCTTCTGTTCCGTTGGCTACTGGAAGCTGACTGCTGGGGAGGAAGCCAGTACATCTACCCCCCTGGCTACCGGAGGACCCCTCACCTATACCAGGCACCATGCCTCACCAGTGGCTGCAGTCAAGCAACTGCTTGACTTGCCCACTAGGTAGACCTTTTCCTGTAGAGCTGCTCCATACCCCACATGTGCCGCCTTACTCACCCAACTTCTTTTCAATAGGCCTGGAGACCAACATGCATGATGCACCCCTTTCAAGGACTTCAGAGAAGGCTTAGAACACTTGATGCAACTTGACTGAGAAGTCTGGCCCATTACAGTTCAACGTGAACAATGGTCATATCCTGACCCAAACGACCACTGATTGGCTTCCCAGGATTACCTCTACAAGGTAGCAGTTCATATTGGCCTTTGAGTTGCCATCTCATCCCTTTAAATCCAAACGCATCTGAATTGCACAGATTCTTTGGCTGATTAAGGTGGTAATTAAACTCACTTGTTGCCTTATCTGCATTTAATTAGCCTCAGAACCTGTGTAATTCAGATGTGTTTGGGTTTAAAGGGATGAGGTGGCAACCCTAGTTGGCCTCGTGCAAATGCTGCCTGATCACCCGAAACGCAGCCTTCCCCTATATTTATATGACCGGTGGGTAGGCTAGATCCAAAAAAACCAGCAGCGCACGCATTACCTCTTTCCCTCCAAGCCTGGGGCAGCCGCTAACTAAAACCGCGCTCCTGTAGGCAACCTGCTGCCTACACCTTAGCCGCTTCAGGGTGCCGGTTTGACGAGGGGTCGGCTCTGTGGCTTCTCTCTGGCTTTGGCAGTCGGCGTGCGTGTTTCCCGTGCTGTCCCCCAGCCTGGAGATCGCTGTGGAATGTGTTGGCGCAAGGGCGACTAAAGAGCAGGAGTGATGGCACCAAAAGGTCTCAGGAGAGTGCTGGAAAATGGCTGGGCCGTGGAGCCTAAGCAGGATGTAGGATGGGGGCTAGCTAGGTGGGGGTTGCGCCTGGCCGTTGTTTTGCTGCTATAGGGGACTGGATGCGTGGCAATCTCCTGAGGGAGGGAGGTAGAGAGAAGAAAGTGTATTTTTGAAAGAAGGGGTGAGATTGTATAAGTGGGCTTGTAAAAAGTGTAGGCTTGGTTGGGCAGGGGTGATTTTGTAGGAGCTAGGTGTGCAGGAGGGCTTGCAGAGAGGGAGAGCGCTTTGGGTAAAAGTGAATGTAAAAAGAGGCGTTATGGGAGAGTGACTGACCCCTGGTGGAAGAAAAGCAAAAGCCTACAGCACCTGGTATTCCCAGGCGGTCTCCCATCCAAGTACTAACCAGGCCCGACCCTGCTTAGCTTCCGAGATCAGACGAGAGCGGGCGCATTCAGGGTGGTGTGGCCGTAGGCGAAGCTCATGGTCTCTTTCAAGCTTCTTGTACTTGTCACCGGCAGCCTGGCTCCGCCTTTCCTTGACTTTACTACAATCAGCTGTGCCTTTTCACAAGCATGGCAGCACACGGCACTTTGTCGTGTCGTCTCTCCTCTCGCTTGCTCTCCTCAAGCCCGTCCCTGCCTCCTGCTGCTTTGCTCCCTCTTTAACCTCTTCCTGCCTGCACCTTCTCACGCACACACCACATCCTCAGCCTTGCTTCCACGGCTCCTTTCTGGCTTCCCCTGGCCTGACTTTAACCCTTTTCGCTGACAAGGCTTTGCACCACAGGAAGAAGAAGAAGAGCAGCAGGTTGCATGTAGCGCGGGGCCTTATGCCTGCACTTGTTTACGCCTTCGCTCTCCTAGCAGGTGGCCAGCCCATGGATCTCCAGAACCTGCCTTCTGTTCCGTTGGCTACTGGAAGCTGACTGCTGGGGAGGAAGCCAGTACATCTACCCCCCTGGCTACCGGAGGACCCCTCACCTATACCAGGCACCATGCCTCACCAGTGGCTGCAGTCAAGCAACTGCTTGACTTGCCCACTAGGTAGACCTTTTCCTCTAGAGTTGCTCCATACCCCACATGTGCCGCCTTACTCACCCAACTTCTTTTCAATAGGCCTGGAGACCAACATGCATGATGCACCCCTTTCAAGGACTTCAGAGAAGGCTTAGAACACTTGATGCAACTTGACTGAGAAGTCTGGCCCATTACAGTTCAACGTGAACAATGGTCATATCCTGACCCAAACGACCACTGATTGGCTTCCCAGGATTACCTCTACAAGGTAGCAGTTCATATTGGCCTTTGAGTTGCCATCTCATCCCTTTAAATCCAAACGCATCTGAATTGCACAGATTCTTTGGCTGATTAAGGTGGTAATTAAACTCACTTGTTGCCTTATCTGCATTTAATTAGCCTCAGAACCTGTGTAATTCAGATGTGTTTGGGTTTAAAGGGATGAGGTGGCAACCCTAGTTGGCCTCGTGCAAGTTCTGCCTGATCACCCGAAACCCAGCCTTCCCCTATATTTATATGACCGGTGGGTAGGCTAGATCCAAAAAAACCAGCAGCGCACGCATTACCTCTTTCCCTCCAAGCCTGGGGCAGCCGCTAACTAAAACCGCGCTCCTGTAGGCAACCTGCTGCCTACACCTTAGCCGCTTCAGGGTGCCGGTTTGACGAGGGGTCGGCTCTGTGGCTTCTCTCTGGCTTTGGCAGTCGGCGTGCGTGTTTCCCGTGCTGTCCCCCAGCCTGGAGATCGCTGTGGAATGTGTTGGCGCAAGGGCGACTAAAGAGCAGGAGTGATGGCACCAAAAGGTCTCAGGAGAGTGCTGGAAAATGGCTGGGCCGTGGAGCCTAAGCAGGATGTAGGATGGGGGCTAGCTAGGTGGGGGTTGCGCCTGGCCGTTGTTTTGCTGCTATAGGGGACTGGATGCGTGGCAATCTCCTGAGGGAGGGAGGTAGAGAGAAGAAAGTGTATTTTTGAAAGAAGGGGTGAGATTGTATAAGTGGGCTTGTAAAAAGTGTAGGCTTGGTTGGGCAGGGGTGATTTTGTAGGAGCTAGGTGTGCAGGAGGGCTTGCAGAGAGGGAGAGCGCTTTGGGTAAAAGTGAATGTAAAAAGAGGCGTTATGGGAGAGTGACTGACCCCTGGTGGAAGAAAAGCAAAAGCCTACAGCACCTGGTATTCCCAGGCGGTCTCCCATCCAAGTACTAACCAGGCCCGACCCTGCTTAGCTTCCGAGATCAGACGAGAGCGGGCGCATTCAGGGTGGTGTGGCCATAGGCGAAGCTCATGGTCTCTTTCAAGCTTCTTGTACTTGTCACCGGCAGCCTGGCTCCGCCTTTCCTTGACTTTACTACAATCAGCTGTGCCTTTTCACAAGCATGGCAGCACACGGCACTTTGTCGTGTCGTCTCTCCTCTCGCTTGCTCTCCTCAAGCCCGTCCCTGCCTCCTGCTGCTTTGCTCCCTCTTTAACCTCTTCCTGCCTGCACCTTCTCACGCACACACCACATCCTCAGCCTTGCTTCCACGGCTCCTTTCTGGCTTCCCCTGGCCTGACTTTAACCCTTTTCGCTGACAAGGCTTTGCACCACAGGAAGAAGAAGAAGAGCAGCAGGTTGCATGTAGCGCGGGGCCTTATGCCTGCACTTGTTTACGCCTTCGCTCTCCTAGCAGGTGGCCAGCCCATGGATCTCCAGAACCTGCCTTCTGTTCCGTTGGCTACTGGAAGCTGACTGCTGGGGAGGAAGCCAGTACATCTACCCCCCTGGCTACCGGAGGACCCCTCACCTATACCAGGCACCATGCCTCACCAGTGGCTGCAGTCAAGCAACTGCTTGACTTGCCCACTAGGTAGACCTTTTCCTGTAGAGCTGCTCCATACCCCACATGTGCCGCCTTACTCACCCAACTTCTTTTCAATAGGCCTGGAGACCAACATGCATGATGCACCCCTTTCAAGGACTTCAGAGAAGGCTTAGAACACTTGATGCAACTTGACTGAGAAGTCTGGCCCATTACAGTTCAACGTGAACAATGGTCATATCCTGACCCAAACGACCACTGATTGGCTTCCCAGGATTACCTCTACAAGGTAGCAGTTCATGTTGGCCTTTGAGTTGCCATCTCATCCCTTTAAATCCAAACGCATCTGAATTGCACAGATTCTTTGGCTGATTAAGGTGGTAATTAAACTCACTTGTTGCCTTATCTGCATTTAATTAGCCTCAGAACCTGTGTAATTCAGATGTGTTTGGGTTTAAAGGGATGAGGTGGCAACCCTAGTTGGCCTCGTGCAAGTGCTGCCTGATCACCCGAAACGCAGCCTTCCCCTATATTTATATGACCGGTGGGTAGGCTAGATCCAAAAAAACCAGCAGCGCACGCATTACCTCTTTCCCTCCAAGCCTGGGGCAGCCGCTAACTAAAACCGCGCTCCTGTAGGCAACCTGCTGCCTACACCTTAGCCGCTTCAGGGTGCCGGTTTGACGAGGGGTCGGCTCTGTGGCTTCTCTCTGGCTTTGGCAGTCGGCGTGCGTGTTTCCCGTGCTGTCCCCCAGCCTGGAGATCGCTGTGGAATGTGTTGGCGCAAGGGCGACTAAAGAGCAGGAGTGATGGCACCAAAAGGTCTCAGGAGAGTGCTGGAAAATGGCTGGGCCGTGGAGCCTAAGCAGGATGTAGGATGGGGGCTAGCTAGGTGGGGGTTGCGCCTGGCCGTTGTTTTGCTGCTATAGGGGACTGGATGCGTGGCAATCTCCTGAGGGAGGGAGGTAGAGAGAAGAAAGTGTATTTTTGAAAGAAGGGGTGAGATTGTGTAAGTGGGCTTGTAAAAAGTGTAGGCTTGGTTGGGCAGGGGTGATTTTGTAGGAGCTAGGTGTGCAGGAGGGCTTGCAGAGAGGGAGAGCGCTTTGGGTAAAAGTGAATGTAAAAAGAGGCATTATGGGAGAGTGACTGACCCCTGGTGGAAGAAAAGCAAAAGCCTACAGCACCTGGTATTCCCAGGCGGTCTCCCATCCAAGTACTAACCAGGCCCGACCCTGCTTAGCTTCCGAGATCAGACGAGAGCGGGCGCATTCAGGGTGGTGTGGCCGTAGGCAAAGCTCATGGTCTCTTTCAAGCTTCTTGTACTTGTCACCGGCAGCCTGGCTCCGCCTTTCCTTGACTTTACTACAATCAGCTGTGCCTTTTCACAAGCATGGCAGCACACCGCACTTTGTCGTGTCGTCTCTCCTCTCGCTTGCTCTCCTCAAGCCCGTCCCTGCCTCCTGCTGCTTTGCTCTCTCTTTAACCTCTTCCTGCCTGCACCTTCTCACGCACACACATCCTCAGCCTTGCTTCCACGGCTCCTTTCTGGCTTCCCCTGGCCTGACTTTAACCCTTTTCGCTGACAAGGCTTTGCACCACAGGAAGAAGAAGAAGAGCAGCAGGTTGCATGTAGCGCGGGGCCTTATGCCTGCACTTGTTTACGCCTTCGCTCTCCTAGCAGGTGGCCAGCCCATGGATCTCCAGAACCTGCCTTCTGTTCCGTTGGCTACTGGAAGCTGACTGCTGGGGAGGAAGCCAGTACATCTACCCCCCTGGCTACCGGAGGACCCCTCACCTATACCAGGCACCATGCCTCACCAGTGGCTGCAGTCAAGCAACTGCTTGACTTGCCCACTAGGTAGACCTTTTCCTGTAGAGCTGCTCCATACCCCACATGTGCCGCCTTACTCACCCAACTTCTTTTCAATAGGCCTGGAGACCAACATGCATGATGCACCCCTTTCAAGGACTTCAGAGAAGGCTTAGAACACTTGATGCAACTTGACTGAGAAGTCTGGCCCATTACAGTTCAACGTGAACAATGGTCATATCCTGACCCAAACGGCCACTGATTGGCTTCCCAGGATTACCTCTACAAGGTAGCAGTTCATATTGGCCTTTGAGTTGCCATCTCATCCCTTTAAATCCAAACGCATCTGAATTGCACAGATTCTTTGGCTGATTAAGGTGGTAATTAAACTCACTTGTTGCCTTATCTGCATTTAATTAGCCTCAGAACCTGTGTAATTCAGATGTGTTTGGGTTTAAAGGGATGAGGTGGCAACCCTAGTTGGCCTCGTGCAAATGCTGCCTGATCACCCGAAACGCAGCCTTCCCCTATATTTATATGACCGGTGGGTAGGCTAGATCCAAAAAAACCAGCAGCGCACGCATTACCTCTTTCCCTCCAAGCCTGGGGCAGCCGCTAACTAAAACCGCGCTCCTGTAGGCAACCTGCTGCCTACACCTTAGCCGCTTCAGGGTGCCGGTTTGACGAGGGGTCGGCTCTGTGGCTTCTCTCTGGCTTTGGCAGTCGGCGTGCGTGTTTCCCGTGCTGTCCCCCAGCCTGGAGATCGCTGTGGAATGTGTTGGCGCAAGGGCGACTAAAGAGCAGGAGTGATGGCACCAAAAGGTTTCAGGAGAGTGCTGGAAAATGGCTGGGCCGTGGAGCCTAAGCAGGATGTAGGATGGGGGCTAGCTAGGTGGGGGTTGCGCCTGGCCGTTGTTTTGCTGCTATAGGGGACTGGATGCGTGGCAATCTCCTGAGGGAGGGAGGTAGAGAGAAGAAAGTGTATTTTTGAAAGAAGGGGTGAGATTGTATAAGTGGGCTTGTAAAAAGTGTAGGCTTGGTTGGGCAGGGGTGATTTTGTAGGAGCTAGGTGTGCAGGAGGGCTTGCAGAGAGGGAGAGCGCTTTGGGTAAAAGTGAATGTAAAAAGAGGCGTTATGGGAGAGTGACTGACCCCTGGTGGAAGAAAAGCAAAAGCCTACAGCACCTGGTATTCCCAGGCGGTCTCCCATCCAAGTACTAACCAGGCCCGACCCTGCTTAGCTTCCGAGATCAGACGAGAGCGGGCGCATTCAGGGTGGTGTGGCCGTAGGCGAAGCTCATGGTCTCTTTCAAGCTTCTTGTACTTGTCACCGGCAGCCTGGCTCCGCCTTTCCTTGACTTTACTACAATCAGCTGTGCCTTTTCACAAGCATGGCAGCACACGGCACTTTGTCGTGTCGTCTCTCCTCTCGCTTGCTCTCCTCAAGCCCGTCCCTGCCTCCTGCTGCTTTGCTCCCTCTTTAACCTCTTCCTGCCTGCACCTTCTCACGCACACACCACATCCTCAGCCTTGCTTCCACGGCTCCTTTCTGGCTTCCCCTGGCCTGACTTTAACCCTTTTCGCTGACAAGGCTTTGCACCACAGGAAGAAGAAGAAGAGCAGCAGGTTGCATGTAGCGCGGGGCCTTATGCCTGCACTTGTTTACGCCTTCGCTCTCCTAGCAGGTGGCCAGCCCATGGATCTCCAGAACCTGCCTTCTGTTCCGTTGGCTACTGGAAGCTGACTGCTGGGGAGGAAGCCAGTACATCTACCCCCCTGGCTACCGGAGGACCCCTCACCTATACCAGGCACCATGCCTCACCAGTGGCTGCAGTCAAGCAACTGCTTGACTTGCCCACTAGGTAGACCTTTTCCTCTAGAGTTGCTCCATACCCCACATGTGCCGCCTTACTCACCCAACTTCTTTTCAATAGGCCTGGAGACCAACATGCATGATGCACCCCTTTCAAGGACTTCAGAGAAGGCTTAGAACACTTGATGCAACTTGACTGAGAAGTCTGGCCCATTACAGTTCAACGTGAACAATGGTCATATCCTGACCCAAACGACCACTGATTGGCTTCCCAGGATTACCTCTACAAGGTAGCAGTTCATATTGGCCTTTGAGTTGCCATCTCATCCCTTTAAATCCAAACGCATCTGAATTGCACAGATTCTTTGGCTGATTAAGGTGGTAATTAAACTCACTTGTTGCCTTATCTGCATTTAATTAGCCTCAGAACCTGTGTAATTCAGATGTGTTTGGGTTTAAAGGGATGAGGTGGCAACCCTAGTTGGCCTCGTGCAAGTTCTGCCTGATCACCCGAAACCCAGCCTTCCCCTATATTTATATGACCGGTGGGTAGGCTAGATCCAAAAAAACCAGCAGCGCACGCATTACCTCTTTCCCTCCAAGCCTGGGGCAGCCGCTAACTAAAACCGCGCTCCTGTAGGCAACCTGCTGCCTACACCTTAGCCGCTTCAGGGTGCCGGTTTGACGAGGGGTCGGCTCTGTGGCTTCTCTCTGGCTTTGGCAGTCGGCGTGCGTGTTTCCCGTGCTGTCCCCCAGCCTGGAGATCGCTGTGGAATGTGTTGGCGCAAGGGCGACTAAAGAGCAGGAGTGATGGCACCAAAAGGTCTCAGGAGAGTGCTGGAAAATGGCTGGGCCGTGGAGCCTAAGCAGGATGTAGGATGGGGGCTAGCTAGGTGGGGGTTGCGCCTGGCCGTTGTTTTGCTGCTATAGGGGACTGGATGCGTGGCAATCTCCTGAGGGAGGGAGGTAGAGAGAAGAAAGTGTATTTTTGAAAGAAGGGGTGAGATTGTATAAGTGGGCTTGTAAAAAGTGTAGGCTTGGTTGGGCAGGGGTGATTTTGTAGGAGCTAGGTGTGCAGGAGGGCTTGCAGAGAGGGAGAGCGCTTTGGGTAAAAGTGAATGTAAAAAGAGGCGTTATGGGAGAGTGACTGACCCCTGGTGGAAGAAAAGCAAAAGCCTACAGCACCTGGTATTCCCAGGCGGTCTCCCATCCAAGTACTAACCAGGCCCGACCCTGCTTAGCTTCCGAGATCAGACGAGAGCGGGCGCATTCAGGGTGGTGTGGCCGTAGGCGAAGCTCATGGTCTCTTTCAAGCTTCTTGTACTTGTCACCGGCAGCCTGGCTCCGCCTTTCCTTGACTTTACTACAATCAGCTGTGCCTTTTCACAAGCATGGCAGCACACGGCACTTTGTCGTGTCGTCTCTCCTCTCGCTTGCTCTCCTCAAGCCCGTCCCTGCCTCCTGCTGCTTTGCTCCCTCTTTAACCTCTTCCTGCCTGCACCTTCTCACGCACACACCACATCCTCAGCCTTGCTTCCACGGCTCCTTTCTGGCTTCCCCTGGCCTGACTTTAACCCTTTTCGCTGACAAGGCTTTGCACCACAGGAAGAAGAAGAAGAGCAGCAGGTTGCATGTAGCGCGGGGCCTTATGCCTGCACTTGTTTACGCCTTCGCTCTCCTAGCAGGTGGCCAGCCCATGGATCTCCAGAACCTGCCTTCTGTTCCGTTGGCTACTGGAAGCTGACTGCTGGGGAGGAAGCCAGTACATCTACCCCCCTGGCTACCGGAGGACCCCTCACCTATACCAGGCACCATGCCTCACCAGTGGCTGCAGTCAAGCAACTGCTTGACTTGCCCACTAGGTAGACCTTTTCCTGTAGAGCTGCTCCATACCCCACATGTGCCGCCTTACTCACCCAACTTCTTTTCAATAGGCCTGGAGACCAACATGCATGATGCACCCCTTTCAAGGACTTCAGAGAAGGCTTAGAACACTTGATGCAACTTGACTGAGAAGTCTGGCCCATTACAGTTCAACGTGAACAATGGTCATATCCTGACCCAAACGACCACTGATTGGCTTCCCAGGATTACCTCTACAAGGTAGCAGTTCATGTTGGCCTTTGAGTTGCCATCTCATCCCTTTAAATCCAAACGCATCTGAATTGCACAGATTCTTTGGCTGATTAAGGTGGTAATTAAACTCACTTGTTGCCTTATCTGCATTTAATTAGCCTCAGAACCTGTGTAATTCAGATGTGTTTGGGTTTAAAGGGATGAGGTGGCAACCCTAGTTGGCCTCGTGCAAGTGCTGCCTGATCACCCGAAACGCAGCCTTCCCCTATATTTATATGACCGGTGGGTAGGCTAGATCCAAAAAAACCAGCAGCGCACGCATTACCTCTTTCCCTCCAAGCCTGGGGCAGCCGCTAACTAAAACCGCGCTCCTGTAGGCAACCTGCTGCCTACACCTTAGCCGCTTCAGGGTGCCGGTTTGACGAGGGGTCGGCTCTGTGGCTTCTCTCTGGCTTTGGCAGTCGGCGTGCGTGTTTCCCGTGCTGTCCCCCAGCCTGGAGATCGCTGTGGAATGTGTTGGCGCAAGGGCGACTAAAGAGCAGGAGTGATGGCACCAAAAGGTCTCAGGAGAGTGCTGGAAAATGGCTGGGCCGTGGAGCCTAAGCAGGATGTAGGATGGGGGCTAGCTAGGTGGGGGTTGCGCCTGGCCGTTGTTTTGCTGCTATAGGGGACTGGATGCGTGGCAATCTCCTGAGGGAGGGAGGTAGAGAGAAGAAAGTGTATTTTTGAAAGAAGGGGTGAGATTGTGTAAGTGGGCTTGTAAAAAGTGTAGGCTTGGTTGGGCAGGGGTGATTTTGTAGGAGCTAGGTGTGCAGGAGGGCTTGCAGAGAGGGAGAGCGCTTTGGGTAAAAGTGAATGTAAAAAGAGGCATTATGGGAGAGTGACTGACCCCTGGTGGAAGAAAAGCAAAAGCCTACAGCACCTGGTATTCCCAGGCGGTCTCCCATCCAAGTACTAACCAGGCCCGACCCTGCTTAGCTTCCGAGATCAGATGAGAGCGGGCGCATTCAGGGTGGTGTGGCCGTAGGCAAAGCTCATGGTCTCTTTCAAGCTTCTTGTACTTGTCACCGGCAGCCTGGCTCCGCCTTTCCTTGACTTTACTACAATCAGCTGTGCCTTTTCACAAGCATGGCAGCACACGGCACTTTGTCGTGTCGTCTCTCCTCTCGCTTGCTCTCCTCAAGCCCGTCCCTGCCTCCTGCTGCTTTGCTCTCTCTTTAACCTCTTCCTGCCTGCACCTTCTCACGCACACACATCCTCAGCCTTGCTTCCACGGCTCCTTTCTGGCTTCCCCTGGCCTGACTTTAACCCTTTTCGCTGACAAGGCTTTGCACCACAGGAAGAAGAAGAAGAGCAGCAGGTTGCATGTAGCGCGGGGCCTTATGCCTGCACTTGTTTACGCCTTCGCTCTCCTAGCAGGTGGCCAGCCCATGGATCTCCAGAACCTGCCTTCTGTTCCGTTGGCTACTGGAAGCTGACTGCTGGGGAGGAAGCCAGTACATCTACCCCCCTGGCTACCGGAGGACCCCTCACCTATACCAGGCACCATGCCTCACCAGTGGCTGCAGTCAAGCAACTGCTTGACTTGCCCACTAGGTAGACCTTTTCCTGCAGAGCTGCTCCATACCCCACATGTGCCGCCTTACTCACCCAACTTCTTTTCAATAGGCCTGGAGACCAACATGCATGATGCACCCCTTTCAAGGACTTCAGAGAAGGCTTAGAACACTTGATGCAACTTGACTGAGAAGTCTGGCCCATTACAGTTCAACGTGAACAATGGTCATATCCTGACCCAAACGGCCACTGATTGGCTTCCCAGGATTACCTCTACAAGGTAGCAGTTCATATTGGCCTTTGAGTTGCCATCTCATCCCTTTAAATCCAAACGCATCTGAATTGCACAGATTCTTTGGCTGATTAAGGTGGTAATTAAACTCACTTGTTGCCTTATCTGCATTTAATTAGCCTCAGAACCTGTGTAATTCAGATGTGTTTGGGTTTAAAGGGATGAGGTGGCAACCCTAGTTGGCCTCGTGCAAATGCTGCCTGATCACCCGAAACGCAGCCTTCCCCTATATTTATATGACCGGTGGGTAGGCTAGATCCAAAAAAACCAGCAGCGCACGCATTACCTCTTTCCCTCCAAGCCTGGGGCAGCCGCTAACTAAAACCGCGCTCCTGTAGGCAACCTGCTGCCTACACCTTAGCCGCTTCAGGGTGCCGGTTTGACGAGGGGTCGGCTCTGTGGCTTCTCTCTGGCTTTGGCAGTCGGCGTGCGTGTTTCCCGTGCTGTCCCCCAGCCTGGAGATCGCTGTGGAATGTGTTGGCGCAAGGGCGACTAAAGAGCAGGAGTGATGGCACCAAAAGGTTTCAGGAGAGTGCTGGAAAATGGCTGGGCCGTGGAGCCTAAGCAGGATGTAGGATGGGGGCTAGCTAGGTGGGGGTTGCGCCTGGCCGTTGTTTTGCTGCTATAGGGGACTGGATGCGTGGCAATCTCCTGAGGGAGGGAGGTAGAGAGAAGAAAGTGTATTTTTGAAAGAAGGGGTGAGATTGTATAAGTGGGCTTGTAAAAAGTGTAGGCTTGGTTGGGCAGGGGTGATTTTGTAGGAGCTAGGTGTGCAGGAGGGCTTGCAGAGAGGGAGAGCGCTTTGGGTAAAAGTGAATGTAAAAAGAGGCGTTATGGGAGAGTGACTGACCCCTGGTGGAAGAAAAGCAAAAGCCTACAGCACCTGGTATTCCCAGGCGGTCTCCCATCCAAGTACTAACCAGGCCCGACCCTGCTTAGCTTCCGAGATCAGACGAGAGCGGGCGCATTCAGGGTGGTGTGGCCGTAGGCGAAGCTCATGGTCTCTTTCAAGCTTCTTGTACTTGTCACCGGCAGCCTGGCTCCGCCTTTCCTTGACTTTACTACAATCAGCTGTGCCTTTTCACAAGCATGGCAGCACACGGCACTTTGTCGTGTCGTCTCTCCTCTCGCTTGCTCTCCTCAAGCCCGTCCCTGCCTCCTGCTGCTTTGCTCCCTCTTTAACCTCTTCCTGCCTGCACCTTCTCACGCACACACCACATCCTCAGCCTTGCTTCCACGGCTCCTTTCTGGCTTCCCCTGGCCTGACTTTAACCCTTTTCGCTGACAAGGCTTTGCACCACAGGAAGAAGAAGAAGAGCAGCAGGTTGCATGTAGCGCGGGGCCTTATGCCTGCACTTGTTTACGCCTTCGCTCTCCTAGCAGGTGGCCAGCCCATGGATCTCCAGAACCTGCCTTCTGTTCCGTTGGCTACTGGAAGCTGACTGCTGGGGAGGAAGCCAGTACATCTACCCCCCTGGCTACCGGAGGACCCCTCACCTATACCAGGCACCATGCCTCACCAGTGGCTGCAGTCAAGCAACTGCTTGACTTGCCCACTAGGTAGACCTTTTCCTCTAGAGTTGCTCCATACCCCACATGTGCCGCCTTACTCACCCAACTTCTTTTCAATAGGCCTGGAGACCAACATGCATGATGCACCCCTTTCAAGGACTTCAGAGAAGGCTTAGAACACTTGATGCAACTTGACTGAGAAGTCTGGCCCATTACAGTTCAACGTGAACAATGGTCATATCCTGACCCAAACGACCACTGATTGGCTTCCCAGGATTACCTCTACAAGGTAGCAGTTCATATTGGCCTTTGAGTTGCCATCTCATCCCTTTAAATCCAAACGCATCTGAATTGCACAGATTCTTTGGCTGATTAAGGTGGTAATTAAACTCACTTGTTGCCTTATCTGCATTTAATTAGCCTCAGAACCTGTGTAATTCAGATGTGTTTGGGTTTAAAGGGATGAGGTGGCAACCCTAGTTGGCCTCGTGCAAGTTCTGCCTGATCACCCGAAACCCAGCCTTCCCCTATATTTATATGACCGGTGGGTAGGCTAGATCCAAAAAAACCAGCAGCGCACGCATTACCTCTTTCCCTCCAAGCCTGGGGCAGCCGCTAACTAAAACCGCGCTCCTGTAGGCAACCTGCTGCCTACACCTTAGCCGCTTCAGGGTGCCGGTTTGACGAGGGGTCGGCTCTGTGGCTTCTCTCTGGCTTTGGCAGTCGGCGTGCGTGTTTCCCGTGCTGTCCCCCAGCCTGGAGATCGCTGTGGAATGTGTTGGCGCAAGGGCGACTAAAGAGCAGGAGTGATGGCACCAAAAGGTCTCAGGAGAGTGCTGGAAAATGGCTGGGCCGTGGAGCCTAAGCAGGATGTAGGATGGGGGCTAGCTAGGTGGGGGTTGCGCCTGGCCGTTGTTTTGCTGCTATAGGGGACTGGATGCGTGGCAATCTCCTGAGGGAGGGAGGTAGAGAGAAGAAAGTGTATTTTTGAAAGAAGGGGTGAGATTGTATAAGTGGGCTTGTAAAAAGTGTAGGCTTGGTTGGGCAGGGGTGATTTTGTAGGAGCTAGGTGTGCAGGAGGGCTTGCAGAGAGGGAGAGCGCTTTGGGTAAAAGTGAATGTAAAAAGAGGCGTTATGGGAGAGTGACTGACCCCTGGTGGAAGAAAAGCAAAAGCCTACAGCACCTGGTATTCCCAGGCGGTCTCCCATCCAAGTACTAACCAGGCCCGACCCTGCTTAGCTTCCGAGATCAGACGAGAGCGGGCGCATTCAGGGTGGTGTGACCGTAGGCGAAGCTCATGGTCTCTTTCAAGCTTCTTGTACTTGTCACCGGCAGCCTGGCTCCGCCTTTCCTTGACTTTACTACAATCAGCTGTGCCTTTTCACAAGCATGGCAGCACACGGCACTTTGTCGTGTCGTCTCTCCTCTCGCTTGCTCTCCTTAAGCCCGTCCCTGCCTCCTGCTGCTTTGCTCCCTCTTTAACCTCTTCCTGCCTGCACCTTCTCACGCACACACCACATCCTCAGCCTTGCTTCCACGGCTCCTTTCTGGCTTCCCCTGGCCTGACTTTAACCCTTTTCGCTGACAAGGCTTTGCACCACAGGAAGAAGAAGAAGAGCAGCAGGTTGCATGTAGCACGGGGCCTTATGCCTGCACTTGTTTACGCCTTCGCTCTCCTAGCAGGTGGCCAGCCCATGGATCTCCAGAACCTGCCTTCTGTTCCGTTGGCTACTGGAAGCTGACTGCTGGGGAGGAAGCCAGTACATCTACCCCCCTGGCTACCGGAGGACCCCTCACCTATACCAGGCACCATGCCTCACCAGTGGCTGCAGTCAAGCAACTGCTTGACTTGCCCACTAGGTAGACCTTTTCCTGTAGAGCTGCTCCATACCCCACATGTGCCGCCTTACTCACCCAACTTCTTTTCAATAGGCCTGGAGACCAACATGCATGATGCACCCCTTTCAAGGACTTCAGAGAAGGCTTAGAACACTTGATGCAACTTGACTGAGAAGTCTGGCCCATTACAGTTCAACGTGAACAATGGTCATATCCTGACCCAAACGACCACTGATTGGCTTCCCAGGATTACCTCTACAAGGTAGCAGTTCATGTTGGCCTTTGAGTTGCCATCTCATCCCTTTAAATCCAAACGCATCTGAATTGCACAGATTCTTTGGCTGATTAAGGTGGTAATTAAACTCACTTGTTGCCTTATCTGCATTTAATTAGCCTCAGAACCTGTGTAATTCAGATGTGTTTGGGTTTAAAGGGATGAGGTGGCAACCCTAGTTGGCCTCGTGCAAGTGCTGCCTGATCACCCGAAACGCAGCCTTCCCCTATATTTATATGACCGGTGGGTAGGCTAGATCCAAAAAAACCAGCAGCGCACGCATTACCTCTTTCCCTCCAAGCCTGGGGCAGCCGCTAACTAAAACCGCGCTCCTGTAGGCAACCTGCTGCCTACACCTTAGCCGCTTCAGGGTGCCGGTTTGACGAGGGGTCGGCTCTGTGGCTTCTCTCTGGCTTTGGCAGTCGGCGTGCGTGTTTCCCGTGCTGTCCCCCAGCCTGGAGATCGCTGTGGAATGTGTTGGCGCAAGGGCGACTAAAGAGCAGGAGTGATGGCACCAAAAGGTCTCAGGAGAGTGCTGGAAAATGGCTGGGCCGTGGAGCCTAAGCAGGATGTAGGATGGGGGCTAGCTAGGTGGGGGTTGCGCCTGGCCGTTGTTTTGCTGCTATAGGGGACTGGATGCGTGGCAATCTCCTGAGGGAGGGAGGGAGGTAGAGAGAAGAAAGTGTATTTTTGAAAGAAGGGGTGAGATTGTGTAAGTGGGCTTGTAAAAAGTGTAGGCTTGGTTGGGCAGGGGTGATTTTGTAGGAGCTAGGTGTGCAGGAGGGCTTGCAGAGAGGGAGAGCGCTTTGGGTAAAAGTGAATGTAAAAAGAGGCATTATGGGAGAGTGACTGACCCCTGGTGGAAGAAAAGCAAAAGCCTACAGCACCTGGTATTCCCAGGCGGTCTCCCATCCAAGTACTAACCAGGCCCGACCCTGCTTAGCTTCCGAGATCAGACGAGAGCGGGTGCATTCAGGGTGGTGTGGCCGTAGGCAAAGCTCATGGTCTCTTTCAAGCTTCTTGTACTTGTCACCGGCAGCCTGGCTCCGCCTTTCCTTGACTTTACTACAATCAGCTGTGCCTTTTCACAAGCATGGCAGCACACGGCACTTTGTCGTGTCGTCTCTCCTCTCGCTTGCTCTCCTCAAGCCCGTCCCTGCCTCCTGCTGCTTTGCTCCCTCTTTAACCTCTTCCTGCCTGCACCTTCTCACGCACACACCACATCCTCAGCCTTGCTTCCACGGCTCCTTTCTGGCTTCCCCTGGCCTGACTTTAACCCTTTTCGCTGACAAGGCTTTGCACCACAGGAAGAAGAAGAAGAAGAGCAGCAGGTTGCATGTAGCGCGGGGCCTTATGCCTGCACTTGTTTACGCCTTCGCTCTCCTAGCAGGTGGCCAGCCCATGGATCTCCAGAACCTGCCTTCTGTTCCGTTGGCTACTGGAAGCTGACTGCTGGGGAGGAAGCCAGTACATCTACCCCCCTGGCTACCGGAGGACCCCTCACCTATACCAGGCACCATGCCTCACCAGTGGCTGCAGTCAAGCAACTGCTTGACTTGCCCACTAGGTAGACCTTTTCCTCTAGAGTTGCTCCATACCCCACATGTGCCGCCTTACTCACCCAACTTCTTTTCAATAGGCCTGGAGACCAACATGCATGATGCACCCCTTTCAAGGACTTCAGAGAAGGCTTAGAACACTTGATGCAACTTGACTGAGAAGTCTGGCCCATTACAGTTCAACGTGAACAATGGTCATATCCTGACCCAAACGACCACTGATTGGCTTCCCAGGATTACCTCTACAAGGTAGCAGTTCATATTGGCCTTTGAGTTGCCATCTCATCCCTTTAAATCCAAACGCATCTGACTTGCACAGATTCTTTGGCTGATTAAGGTGGTAATTAAACTCACTTGTTGCCTTATCTGCATTTAATTAGCCTCAGAACCTGTGTAATTCAGATGTGTTTGGGTTTAAAGGGATGAGGTGGCAACCCTAGTTGGCCTCGTGCAAGTGCTGCCTGATCACCCGAAACCCAGCCTTCCCCTATATTTATATGACCGGTGGGTAGGCTAGATCCAAAAAAACCAGCAGCGCACGCATTACCTCTTTCCCTCCAAGCCTGGGGCAGCCGCTAACTAAAACCGCGCTCCTGTAGGCAACCTGCTGCCTACACCTTAGCCGCTTCAGGGTGCCGGTTTGACGAGGGGTCGGCTCTGTGGCTTCTCTCTGGCTTTGGCAGTCGGCGTGCGTGTTTCCCGTGCTGTCCCCCAGCCTGGAGATCGCTGTGGAATGTGTTGGCGCAAGGGCGACTAAAGAGCAGGAGTGATGGCACCAAAAGGTCTCAGGAGAGTGCTGGAAAATGGCTGGGCCGTGGAGCCTAAGCAGGATGTAGGATGGGGGCTAGCTAGGTGGGGGTTGCGCCTGGCCGTTGTTTTGCTGCTATAGGGGACTGGATGCGTGGCAATCTCCTGAGGGAGGGAGGTAGAGAGAAGAAAGTGTATTTTTGAAAGAAGGGGTGAGATTGTGTAAGTGGGCTTGTAAAAAGTGTAGGCTTGGTTGGGCAGGGGTGATTTTGTAGGAGCTAGGTGTGCAGGAGGGCTTGCAGAGAGGGAGAGCGCTTTGGGTAAAAGTGAATGTAAAAAGAGGCATTATGGGAGAGTGACTGACCCCTGGTGGAAGAAAAGCAAAAGCCTACAGCACCTGGTATTCCCAGGCGGTCTCCCATCCAAGTACTAACCAGGCCCGACCCTGCTTAGCTTCCGAGATCAGACGAGAGCGGGCGCATTCAGGGTGGTGTGGCCGTAGGCAAAGCTCATGGTCTCTTTCAAGCTTCTTGTACTTGTCACCGGCAGCCTGGCTCCGCCTTTCCTTGACTTTACTGCAATCAGCTGTGCCTTTTCACAAGCCTGGCAGCACACGGCACTTTGTCGTGTCGTCTCTCCTCTCGCTTGCTCTCCTCAAGCCCGTCCCTGCCTCCTGCTGCTTTGCTCCCTCTTTAACCTCTTCCTGCCTGCACCTTCTCACGCACACACCACATCCTCAGCCTTGCTTCCACGGCTCCTTTCTGGCTTCCCCTGGCCTGACTTTAACCCTTTTCGCTGACAAGGCTTTGCACCACAGGAAGAAGAAGAAGAGCAGCAGGTTGCATGTAGCGCGGGGGCCTTATGCCTGCACTTGTTTACGCCTTCGCTCTCCTAGCAGGTGGCCAGCCCATGGATCTCCAGAACCTGCCTTCTGTTCCGTTGGCTACTGGAAGCTGACTGCTGGGGAGGAAGCCAGTACATCTACCCCCCTGGCTACCGGAGGACCCCTCACCTATACCAGGCACCATGCCTCACCAGTGGCTGCAGTCAAGCAACTGCTTGACTTGCCCACTAGGTAGACCTTTTCCTGTAGAGCTGCTCCATACCCCACATGTGCCGCCTTACTCACCCAACTTCTTTTCAATAGGCCTGGAGACCAACATGCATGATGCACCCCTTTCAAGGACTTCAGAGAAGGCTTAGAACACTTGATGCAACTTGACTGAGAAGTCTGGCCCATTACAGTTCAACGTGAACAATGGTCATATCCTGACCCAAACGACCACTGATTGGCTTCCCAGGATTACCTCTACAAGGTAGCAGTTCATATTGGCCTTTGAGTTGCCATCTCATCCCTTTAAATCCAAACGCATCTGAATTGCACAGATTCTTTGGCTGATTAAGGTGGTAATTAAACTCACTTGTTGCCTTATCTGCATTTAATTAGCCTCAGAACCTGTGTAATTCAGATGTGTTTGGGTTTAAAGGGATGAGGTGGCAACCCTAGTTGGCCTCGTGCAAGTTCTGCCTGATCACCCGAAACCCAGCCTTCCCCTATATTTATATGACCGGTGGGTAGGCTAGATCCAAAAAAACCAGCAGCGCACGCATTACCTCTTTCCCTCCAAGCCTGGGGCAGCCGCTAACTAAAACCGCGCTCCTGTAGGCAACCTGCTGCCTACACCTTAGCCGCTTCAGGGTGCCGGTTTGACGAGGGGTCGGCTCTGTGGCTTCTCTCTGGCTTTGGCAGTCGGCGTGCGTGTTTCCCGTGCTGTCCCCCAGCCTGGAGATCGCTGTGGAATGTGTTGGCGCAAGGGCGACTAAAGAGCAGGAGTGATGGCACCAAAAGGTCTCAGGAGAGTGCTGGAAAATGGCTGGGCCGTGGAGCCTAAGCAGGATGTAGGATGGGGGCTAGCTAGGTGGGGGTTGCGCCTGGCCGTTGTTTTGCTGCTATAGGGGACTGGATGCGTGGCAATCTCCTGAGGGAGGGAGGTAGAGAGAAGAAAGTGTATTTTTGAAAGAAGGGGTGAGATTGTGTAAGTGGGCTTGTAAAAAGTGTAGGCTTGGTTGGGCAGGGGTGATTTTGTAGGAGCTAGGTGTGCAGGAGGGCTTGCAGAGAGGGAGAGCGCTTTGGGTAAAAGTGAATGTAAAAAGAGGCGTTATGGGAGAGTGACTGACCCCTGGTGGAAGAAAAGCAAAAGCCTACAGCACCTGGTATTCCCAGGCGGTCTCCCATCCAAGTACTAACCAGGCCCGACCCTGCTTAGCTTCCGAGATCAGACGAGAGCGGGCGCATTCAGGGTGGTGTGGCCGTAGGCGAAGCTCATGGTCTCTTTCAAGCTTCTTGTACTTGTCACCGGCAGCCTGGCTCCGCCTTTCCTTGACTTTACTACAATCAGCTGTGCCTTTTCACAAGCATGGCAGCACACGGCACTTTGTCGTGTCGTCTCTCCTCTCGCTTGCTCTCCTCAAGCCCGTCCCTGCCTCCTGCTGCTTTGCTCCCTCTTTAACCTCTTCCTGCCTGCACCTTCTCACGCACACACCACATCCTCAGCCTTGCTTCCACGGCTCCTTTCTGGCTTCCCCTGGCCTGACTTTAACCCTTTTCGCTGACAAGGCTTTGCACCACAGGAAGAAGAAGAAGAGCAGCAGGTTGCATGTAGCGCGGGGCCTTATGCCTGCACTTGTTTACGCCTTCGCTCTCCTAGCAGGTGGCCAGCCCATGGATCTCCAGAACCTGCCTTCTGTTCCGTTGGCTACTGGAAGCTGACTGCTGGGGAGGAAGCCAGTACATCTACCCCCCTGGCTACCGGAGAACCCCTCACCTATACCAGGCACCATGCCTCACCAGTGGCTGCAGTCAAGCAACTGCTTGACTTGCCCACTAGGTAGACCTTTTCCTGTAGAGCTGCTCCATACCCCACATGTGCCGCCTTACTCACCCAACTTCTTTTCAATAGGCCTGGAGACCAACATGCATGATGCACCCCTTTCAAGGACTTCAGAGAAGGCTTAGAACACTTGATGCAACTTGACTGAGAAGTCTGGCCCATTACAGTTCAACGTGAACAATGGTCATATCCTGACCCAAACGACCACTGATTGGCTTCCCAGGATTACCTCTACAAGGTAGCAGTTCATATTGGCCTTTGAGTTGCCATCTCATCCCTTTAAATCCAAACACATCTGAATTGCACAGATTCTTTGGCTGATTAAGGTGGTAATTAAACTCACTTGTTGCCTTATCTGCATTTAATTAGCCTCAGAACCTGTGTAATTCAGATGTGTTTGGGTTTAAAGGGATGAGGTGGCAACCCTAGTTGGCCTCGTGCAAATGCTGCCTGATCACCCGAAACGCAGCCTTCCCCTATATTTATATGACCGGTGGGTAGGCTAGATCCAAAAAAACCAGCAGCGCACGCATTACCTCTTTCCCTCCAAGCCTGGGGCAGCCGCTAACTAAAACCGCGCTCCTGTAGGCAACCTGCTGCCTACACCTTAGCCGCTTCAGGGTGCCGGTTTGACGAGGGGTCGGCTCTGTGGCTTCTCTCTGGCTTTGGCAGTCGGCGTGCGTGTTTCCCGTGCTGTCCCCCAGCCTGGAGATCGCTGTGGAATGTGTTGGCGCAAGGGCGACTAAAGAGCAGGAGTGATGGCACCAAAAGGTCTCAGGAGAGTGCTGGAAAATGGCTGGGCCGTGGAGCCTAAGCAGGATGTAGGATGGGGGCTAGCTAGGTGGGGGTTGCGCCTGGCCGTTGTTTTGCTGCTATAGGGGACTGGATGCGTGGCAATCTCCTGAGGGAGGGAGGTAGAGAGAAGAAAGTGTATTTTTGAAAGAAGGGGTGAGATTGTGTAAGTGGGCTTGTAAAAAGTGTAGGCTTGGTTGGGCAGGGGTGATTTTGTAGGAGCTAGGTGTGCAGGAGGGCTTGCAGAGAGGGAGAGCGCTTTGGGTAAAAGTGAATGTAAAAAGAGGCGTTATGGGAGAGTGACTGACCCCTGGTGGAAGAAAAGCAAAAGCCTACAGCACCTGGTATTCCCAGGCGGTCTCCCATCCAAGTACTAACCAGGCCCGACCCTGCTTAGCTTCCGAGATCAGACGAGAGCGGGCGCATTCAGGGTGGTGTGGCCGTAGGCGAAGCTCATGGTCTCTTTCAAGCTTCTTGTACTTGTCACCGGCAGCCTGGCTCCGCCTTTCCTTGACTTTACTACAATCAGCTGTGCCTTTTCACAAGCATGGCAGCACACGGCACTTTGTCGTGTCGTCTCTCCTCTCGCTTGCTCTCCTCAAGCCCGTCCCTGCCTCCTGCTGCTTTGCTCCCTCTTTAACCTCTTCCTGCCTGCACCTTCTCACACACACACATCCTCAGCCTTGCTTCCACGGCTCCTTTCTGGCTTCCCCTGGCCTGACTTTAACCCTTTTCGCTGACAAGGCTTTGCACCACAGGAAGAAGAAGAGCAGCAGGTTGCATGTAGCGCGGGGCCTTATGCCTGCACTTGTTTACGCCTTCGCTCTCCTAGCAGGTGGCCAGCCCATGGATCTCCAGAACCTGCCTTCTGTTCCGTTGGCTACTGGAAGCTGACTGCTGGGGAGGAAGCCAGTACATCTACCCCGCTGGCTACCGGAGGACCCCTCACCTATACCAGGCACCATGCCTCACCAGTGGCTGCAGTCAAGCAACTGCTTGACTTGCCCACTAGGTAGACCTTTTCCTCTAGAGTTGCTCCATACCCCACATGTGCCGCCTTACTCACCCAACTTCTTTTCAATAGGCCTGGAGACCAACATGCATGATGCACCCCTTTCAAGGACTTCAGAGAAGGCTTAGAACACTTGATGCAACTTGACTGAGAAGTCTGGCCCATTACAGTTCAACGTGAACAATGGTCATATCCTGACCCAAACGACCACTGATTGGCTTCCCAGGATTACCTCTACAAGGTAGCAGTTCATATTGGCCTTTGAGTTGCCATCTCATCCCTTTAAATCCAAACGCATCTGACTTGCACAGATTCTTTGGCTGATTAAGGTGGTAATTAAACTCACTTGTTGCCTTATCTGCATTTAATTAGCCTCAGAACCTGTGTAATTCAGATGTGTTTGGGTTTAAAGGGATGAGGTGGCAACCCTAGTTGGCCTCGTGCAAGTGCTGTCTGATCACCCGAAACGCAGCCTTCCCCTATATTTATATGACCGGTGGGTAGGCTAGATCCAAAAAAACCAGCAGCGCACGCATTACCTCTTTCCCTCCAAGCCTGGGGCAGCCGCTAACTAAAACCGCGCTCCTGTAGGCAACCTGCTGCCTACACCTTAGCCGCTTCAGGGTGCCGGTTTGACGAGGGATCGGCTCTGTGGCTTCTCTCTGGCTTTGGCAGTCGGCGTGCGTGTTTCCCGTGCTGTCCCCCAGCCTGGAGATCGCTGTGGAATGTGTTGGCGCAAGGGCGACTAAAGAGCAGGAGTGATGGCACCAAAAGGTCTCAGGAGAGTGCTGGAAAATGGCTGGGCCGTGGAGCCTAAGCAGGATGTAGGATGGGGGCTAGCTAGGTGGGGGTTGCGCCTGGCCGTTGTTTTGCTGCTATAGGGGACTGGATGCGTGGCAATCTCCTGAGGGAGGGAGGTAGAGAGAAGAAAGTGTATTTTTGAAAGAAGGGGTGAGATTGTGTAAGTGGGCTTGTAAAAAGTGTAGGCTTGGTTGGGCAGGGGTGATTTTGTAGGAGCTAGGTGTGCAGGAGGGCTTGCAGAGAGGGAGAGCGCTTTGGGTAAAAGTGAATGTAAAAAGAGGCATTATGGGAGAGTGACTGACCCCTGGTGGAAGAAAAGCAAAAGCCTACAGCACCTGGTATTCCCAGGCGGTCTCCCATCCAAGTACTAACCAGGCCCGACCCGGCTTAGCTTCCGAGATCAGACGAGAGCGGGCGCATTCAGGGTGGTGTGGCCGTAGGCAAAGCTCATGGTCTCTTTCAAGCTTCTTGTACTTGTCACCGGCAGCCTGGCTCCGCCTTTCCTTGACTTTACTACAATCAGCTGTGCCTTTTCACAAGCATGGCAGCACACGGCACTTTGTCGTGTCGTCTCTCCTCTCGCTTGCTCTCCTCAAGCCCGTCCCTGCCTCCTGCTGCTTTGCTCCCTCTTTAACCTCTTCCTGCCTGCACCTTCTCACGCACACACCACATCCTCAGCCTTGCTTCCACGGCTCCTTTCTGGCTTCCCCTGGCCTGACTTTAACCCTTTTCGCTGACAAGGCTTTGCACCACAGGAAGAAGAAGAAGAGCAGCAGGTTGCATGTAGCGCGGGGCCTTATGCCTGCACTTGTTTACGCCTTCGCTCTCCTAGCAGGTGGCCAGCCCATGGATCTCCAGAACCTGCCTTCTGTTCCGTTGGCTACTGGAAGCTGACTGCTGGGGAGGAAGCCAGTACATCTACCCCCCTGGCTACCGGAGGACCCCTCACCTATACCAGGCACCATGCCTCACCAGTGGCTGCAGTCAAGCAACTGCTTGACTTGCCCACTAGGTAGACCTTTTCCTCTAGAGTTGCTCCATACCCCACATGTGCCGCCTTACTCACCCAACTTCTTTTCAATAGGCCTGGAGACCAACATGCATGATGCACCCCTTTCAAGGACTTCAGAGAAGGCTTAGAACACTTGATGCAACTTGACTGAGAAGTCTGGCCCATTACAGTTCAACGTGAACAATGGTCATATCCTGACCCAAACGACCACTGATTGGCTTCCCAGGATTACCTCTACAAGGTAGCAGTTCATATTGGCCTTTGAGTTGCCATCTCATCCCTTTAAATCCAAACGCATCTGAATTGCACAGATTCTTTGGCTGATTAAGGTGGTAATTAAACTCACTTGTTGCCTTATCTGCATTTAATTAGCCTCAGAACCTGTGTAATTCAGATGTGTTTGGGTTTAAAGGGATGAGGTGGCAACCCTAGTTGGCCTCGTGCAAGTTCTGCCTGATCACCCGAAACCCAGCCTTCCCCTATATTTATATGACCGGTGGGTAGGCTAGATCCAAAAAAACCAGCAGCGCACGCATTACCTCTTTCCCTCCAAGCCTGGGGCAGCCGCTAACTAAAACCGCGCTCCTGTAGGCAACCTGCTGCCTACACCTTAGCCGCTTCAGGGTGCCGGTTTGACGAGGGGTCGGCTCTGTGGCTTCTCTCTGGCTTTGGCAGTCGGCGTGCGTGTTTCCCATGCTGTCCCCCAGCCTGGAGATCGCTGTGGAATGTGTTGGCGCAAGGGCGACTAAAGAGCAGGAGTGATGGCACCAAAAGGTCTCAGGAGAGTGCTGGAAAATGGCTGGGCCGTGGAGCCTAAGCAGGATGTAGGATGGGGGCTAGCTAGGTGGGGGTTGCGCCTGGCCGTTGTTTTGCTGCTATAGGGGACTGGATGCGTGGCAATCTCCTGAGGGAGGGAGGTAGAGAGAAGAAAGTGTATTTTTGAAAGAAGGGGTGAGATTGTATAAGTGGGCTTGTAAAAAGTGTAGGCTTGGTTGGGCAGGGGTGATTTTGTAGGAGCTAGGTGTGCAGGAGGGCTTGCAGAGAGGGAGAGCGCTTTGGGTAAAAGTGAATGTAAAAAGAGGCATTATGGGAGAGTGACTGACCCCTGGTGGAAGAAAAGCAAAAGCCTACAGCACCTGGTATTCCCAGGCGGTCTCCCATCCAAGTACTAACCAGGCCCGACCCTGCTTAGCTTCCGAGATCAGACGAGAGCGGGCGCATTCAGGGTGGTGTGGCCGTAGGCGAAGCTCATGGTCTCTTTCAAGCTTCTTGTACTTGTCACCGGCAGCCTGGCTCCGCCTTTCCTTGACTTTACTACAATCAGCTGTGCCTTTTCACAAGCATGGCAGCACACGGCACTTTGTCGTGTCGTCTCTCCTCTCGCTTGCTCTCCTCAAGCCCGTCCCTGCCTCCTGCTGCTTTGCTCCCTCTTTAACCTCTTCCTGCCTGCACCTTCTCACGCACACACCACATCCTCAGCCTTGCTTCCACGGCTCCTTTCTGGCTTCCCCTGGCCTGACTTTAACCCTTTTCGCTGACAAGGCTTTGCACCACAGGAAGAAGAAGAAGAGCAGCAGGTTGCATGTAGCGCGGGGCCTTATGCCTGCACTTGTTTACGCCTTCGCTCTCCTAGCAGGTGGCCAGCCCATGGATCTCCAGAACCTGCCTTCTGTTCCGTTGGCTACTGGAAGCTGACTGCTGGGGAGGAAGCCAGTACATCTACCCCCCTGGCTACCGGAGGACCCCTCACCTATACCAGGCACCATGCCTCACCAGTGGCTGCAGTCAAGCAACTGCTTGACTTGCCCACTAGGTAGACCTTTTCCTCTAGAGTTGCTCCATACCCCACATGTGCCGCCTTACTCACCCAACTTCTTTTCAATAGGCCTGGAGACCAACATGCATGATGCACCCCTTTCAAGGACTTCAGAGAAGGCTTAGAACACTTGATGCAACTTGACTGAGAAGTCTGGCCCATTACAGTTCAACGTGAACAATGGTCATATCCTGACCCAAACGACCACTGATTGGCTTCCCAGGATTACCTCTACAAGGTAGCAGTTCATATTGGCCTTTGAGTTGCCATCTCATCCCTTTAAATCCAAACGCATCTGAATTGCACAGATTCTTTGGCTGATTAAGGTGGTAATTAAACTCACTTGTTGCCTTATCTGCATTTAATTAGCCTCAGAACCTGTGTAATTCAGATGTGTTTGGGTTTAAAGGGATGAGGTGGCAACCCTAGTTGGCCTCGTGCAAATGCTGCCTGATCACCCGAAACCCAGCCTTCCCCTATATTTATATGACCGGTGGGTAGGCTAGATCCAAAAAAACCAGCAGCGCACGCATTACCTCTTTCCCTCCAAGCCTGGGGCAGCCGCTAACTAAAACCGCGCTCCTGTAGGCAACCTGCTGCCTACACCTTAGCCGCTTCAGGGTGCCGGTTTGACGAGGGATCGGCTCTGTGGCTTCTCTCTGGCTTTGGCAGTCGGCGTGCGTGTTTCCCGTGCTGTCCCCCAGCCTGGAGATCGCTGTGGAATGTGTTGGCGCAAGGGCGACTAAAGAGCAGGAGTGATGGCACCAAAAGGTCTCAGGAGAGTGCTGGAAAATGGCTGGGCCGTGGAGCCTAAGCAGGATGTAGGATGGGGGCTAGCTAGGTGGGGGTTGCGCCTGGCCGTTGTTTTGCTGCTATAGGGGACTGGATGCGTGGCAATCTCCTGAGGGAGGGAGGTAGAGAGAAGAAAGTGTATTTTTGAAAGAAGGGGTGAGATTGTGTAAGTGGGCTTGTAAAAAGTGTAGGCTTGGTTGGGCAGGGGTGATTTTGTAGGAGCTAGGTGTGCAGGAGGGCTTGCAGAGAGGGAGAGCGCTTTGGGTAAAAGTGAATGTAAAAAGAGGCATTATGGGAGAGTGACTGACCCCTGGTGGAAGAAAAGCAAAAGCCTACAGCACCTGGTATTCCCAGGCGGTCTCCCATCCAAGTACTAACCAGGCCCGACCCGGCTTAGCTTCCGAGATCAGACGAGAGCGGGCGCATTCAGGGTGGTGTGGCCGTAGGCAAAGCTCATGGTCTCTTTCAAGCTTCTTGTACTTGTCACCGGCAGCCTGGCTCCGCCTTTCCTTGACTTTACTACAATCAGCTGTGCCTTTTCACAAGCATGGCAGCACACGGCACTTTGTCGTGTCGTCTCTCCTCTCGCTTGCTCTCCTCAAGCCCGTCCCTGCCTCCTGCTGCTTTGCTCCCTCTTTAACCTCTTCCTGCCTGCACCTTCTCACGCACACACCACATCCTCAGCCTTGCTTCCACGGCTCCTTTCTGGCTTCCCCTGGCCTGACTTTAACCCTTTTCGCTGACAAGGCTTTGCACCACAGGAAGAAGAAGAAGAGCAGCAGGTTGCATGTAGCGCGGGGCCTTATGCCTGCACTTGTTTACGCCTTCGCTCTCCTAGCAGGTGGCCAGCCCATGGATCTCCAGAACCTGCCTTCTGTTCCGTTGGCTACTGGAAGCTGACTGCTGGGGAGGAAGCCAGTACATCTACCCCCCTGGCTACCGGAGGACCCCTCACCTATACCAGGCACCATGCCTCACCAGTGGCTGCAGTCAAGCAACTGCTTGACTTGCCCACTAGGTAGACCTTTTCCTCTAGAGTTGCTCCATACCCCACATGTGCCGCCTTACTCACCCAACTTCTTTTCAATAGGCCTGGAGACCAACATGCATGATGCACCCCTTTCAAGGACTTCAGAGAAGGCTTAGAACACTTGATGCAACTTGACTGAGAAGTCTGGCCCATTACAGTTCAACGTGAACAATGGTCATATCCTGACCCAAACGACCACTGATTGGCTTCCCAGGATTACCTCTACAAGGTAGCAGTTCATATTGGCCTTTGAGTTGCCATCTCATCCCTTTAAATCCAAACGCATCTGAATTGCACAGATTCTTTGGCTGATTAAGGTGGTAATTAAACTCACTTGTTGCCTTATCTGCATTTAATTAGCCTCAGAACCTGTGTAATTCAGATGTGTTTGGGTTTAAAGGGATGAGGTGGCAACCCTAGTTGGCCTCGTGCAAGTTCTGCCTGATCACCCGAAACCCAGCCTTCCCCTATATTTATATGACCGGTGGGTAGGCTAGATCCAAAAAAACCAGCAGCGCACGCATTACCTCTTTCCCTCCAAGCCTGGGGCAGCCGCTAACTAAAACCGCGCTCCTGTAGGCAACCTGCTGCCTACACCTTAGCCGCTTCAGGGTGCCGGTTTGACGAGGGGTCGGCTCTGTGGCTTCTCTCTGGCTTTGGCAGTCGGCGTGCGTGTTTCCCATGCTGTCCCCCAGCCTGGAGATCGCTGTGGAATGTGTTGGCGCAAGGGCGACTAAAGAGCAGGAGTGATGGCACCAAAAGGTCTCAGGAGAGTGCTGGAAAATGGCTGGGCCGTGGAGCCTAAGCAGGATGTAGGATGGGGGCTAGCTAGGTGGGGGTTGCGCCTGGCCGTTGTTTTGCTGCTATAGGGGACTGGATGCGTGGCAATCTCCTGAGGGAGGGAGGTAGAGAGAAGAAAGTGTATTTTTGAAAGAAGGGGTGAGATTGTATAAGTGGGCTTGTAAAAAGTGTAGGCTTGGTTGGGCAGGGGTGATTTTGTAGGAGCTAGGTGTGCAGGAGGGCTTGCAGAGAGGGAGAGCGCTTTGGGTAAAAGTGAATGTAAAAAGAGGCATTATGGGAGAGTGACTGACCCCTGGTGGAAGAAAAGCAAAAGCCTACAGCACCTGGTATTCCCAGGCGGTCTCCCATCCAAGTACTAACCAGGCCCGACCCTGCTTAGCTTCCGAGATCAGACGAGAGCGGGCGCATTCAGGGTGGTGTGGCCGTAGGCGAAGCTCATGGTCTCTTTCAAGCTTCTTGTACTTGTCACCGGCAGCCTGGCTCCGCCTTTCCTTGACTTTACTACAATCAGCTGTGCCTTTTCACAAGCATGGCAGCACACGGCACTTTGTCGTGTCGTCTCTCCTCTCGCTTGCTCTCCTCAAGCCCGTCCCTGCCTCCTGCTGCTTTGCTCCCTCTTTAACCTCTTCCTGCCTGCACCTTCTCACGCACACACCACATCCTCAGCCTTGCTTCCACGGCTCCTTTCTGGCTTCCCCTGGCCTGACTTTAACCCTTTTCGCTGACAAGGCTTTGCACCACAGGAAGAAGAAGAAGAGCAGCAGGTTGCATGTAGCGCGGGGCCTTATGCCTGCACTTGTTTACGCCTTCGCTCTCCTAGCAGGTGGCCAGCCCATGGATCTCCAGAACCTGCCTTCTGTTCCGTTGGCTACTGGAAGCTGACTGCTGGGGAGGAAGCCAGTACATCTACCCCCCTGGCTACCGGAGGACCCCTCACCTATACCAGGCACCATGCCTCACCAGTGGCTGCAGTCAAGCAACTGCTTGACTTGCCCACTAGGTAGACCTTTTCCTCTAGAGTTGCTCCATACCCCACATGTGCCGCCTTACTCACCCAACTTCTTTTCAATAGGCCTGGAGACCAACATGCATGATGCACCCCTTTCAAGGACTTCAGAGAAGGCTTAGAACACTTGATGCAACTTGACTGAGAAGTCTGGCCCATTACAGTTCAACGTGAACAATGGTCATATCCTGACCCAAACGACCACTGATTGGCTTCCCAGGATTACCTCTACAAGGTAGCAGTTCATATTGGCCTTTGAGTTGCCATCTCATCCCTTTAAATCCAAACGCATCTGAATTGCACAGATTCTTTGGCTGATTAAGGTGGTAATTAAACTCACTTGTTGCCTTATCTGCATTTAATTAGCCTCAGAACCTGTGTAATTCAGATGTGTTTGGGTTTAAAGGGATGAGGTGGCAACCCTAGTTGGCCTCGTGCAAATGCTGCCTGATCACCCGAAACCCAGCCTTCCCCTATATTTATATGACCGGTGGGTAGGCTAGATCCAAAAAAACCAGCAGCGCACGCATTACCTCTTTCCCTCCAAGCCTGGGGCAGCCGCTAACTAAAACCGCGCTCCTGTAGGCAACCTGCTGCCTACACCTTAGCCGCTTCAGGGTGCCGGTTTGACGAGGGGTCGGCTCTGTGGCTTCTCTCTGGCTTTGGCAGTCGGCGTGCGTGTTTCCCGTGCTGTCCCCCAGCCTGGAGATCGCTGTGGAATGTGTTGGCGCAAGGGCGACTAAAGAGCAGGAGTGATGGCACCAAAAGGTTTCAGGAGAGTGCTGGAAAATGGCTGGGCCGTGGAGCCTAAGCAGGATGTAGGATGGGGGCTAGCTAGGTGGGGGTTGCGCCTGGCCGTTGTTTTGCTGCTATAGGGGACTGGATGCGTGGCAATCTCCTGAGGGAGGGAGGTAGAGAGAAGAAAGTGTATTTTTGAAAGAAGGGGTGAGATTGTATAAGTGGGCTTGTAAAAAGTGTAGGCTTGGTTGGGCAGGGGTGATTTTGTAGGAGCTAGGTGTGCAGGAGGGCTTGCAGAGAGGGAGAGCGCTTTGGGTAAAAGTGAATGTAAAAAGAGGCGTTATGGGAGAGTGACTGACCCCTGGTGGAAGAAAAGCAAAAGCCTACAGCACCTGGTATTCCCAGGCGGTCTCCCATCCAAGTACTAACCAGGCCCGACCCTGCTTAGCTTCCGAGATCAGACGAGAGCGGGCGCATTCAGGGTGGTGTGGCCGTAGGCAAAGCTCATGGTCTCTTTCAAGCTTCTTGTACTTGTCACCGGCAGCCTGGCTCCGCCTTTCCTTGACTTTACTACAATCAGCTGTGCCTTTTCACAAGCATGGCAGCACACCGCACTTTGTCGTGTCGTCTCTCCTCTCGCTTGCTCTCCTCAAGCCCGTCCCTGCCTCCTGCTGCTTTGCTCCCTCTTTAACCTCTTCCTGCCTGCACCTTCTCACGCACACACCACATCCTCAGCCTTGCTTCCACGGCTCCTTTCTGGCTTCCCCTGGCCTGACTTTAACCCTTTTCGCTGACAAGGCTTTGCACCACAGGAAGAAGAAGAAGAGCAGCAGGTTGCATGTAGCGCGGGGCCTTATGCCTGCACTTGTTTACGCCTTCGCTCTCCTAGCAGGTGGCCAGCCCATGGATCTCCAGAACCTGCCTTCTGTTCCGTTGGCTACTGGAAGCTGACTGCTGGGGAGGAAGCCAGTACATCTACCCCCCTGGCTACCGGAGGACCTCTCACCTATACCAGGCACCATGCCTCACCAGTGGCTGCAGTCAAGCAACTGCTTGACTTGCCCACTAGGTAGACCTTTTCCTGTAGAGCTGCTCCATACCCCACATGTGCCGCCTTACTCACCCAACTTCTTTTCAATAGGCCTGGAGACCAACATGCATGATGCACCCCTTTCAAGGACTTCAGAGAAGGCTTAGAACACTTGATGCAACTTGACTGAGAAGTCTGGCCCATTACAGTTCAACGTGAACAATGGTCATATCCTGACCCAAACGACCACTGATTGGCTTCCCAGGATTACCTCTACAAGGTAGCAGTTCATATTGGCCTTTGAGTTGCCATCTCATCCCTTTAAATCCAAACGCATCTGAATTGCACAGATTCTTTGGCTGATTAAGGTGGTAATTAAACTCACTTGTTGCCTTATCTGCATTTAATTAGCCTCAGAACCTGTGTAATTCAGATGTGTTTGGGTTTAAAGGGATGAGGTGGCAACCCTAGTTGGCCTCGTGCAAATGCTGCCTGATCACCCGAAACGCAGCCTTCCCCTATATTTATATGACCGGTGGGTAGGCTAGATCCAAAAAAACCAGCAGCGCACGCATTACCTCTTTCCCTCCAAGCCTGGGGCAGCCGCTAACTAAAACCGCGCTCCTGTAGGCAACCTGCTGCCTACACCTTAGCCGCTTCAGGGTGCCGGTTTGACGAGGGGTCGGCTCTGTGGCTTCTCTCTGGCTTTGGCAGTCGGCGTGCGTGTTTCCCGTGCTGTCCCCCAGCCTGGAGATCGCTGTGGAATGTGTTGGCGCAAGGGCGACTAAAGAGCAGGAGTGATGGCACCAAAAGGTCTCAGGAGAGTGCTGGAAAATGGCTGGGCCGTGGAGCCTAAGCAGGATGTAGGATGGGGGCTAGCTAGGTGGGGGTTGCGCCTGGCCGTTGTTTTGCTGCTATAGGGGACTGGATGCGTGGCAATCTCCTGAGGGAGGGAGGTAGAGAGAAGAAAGTGTATTTTTGAAAGAAGGGGTGAGATTGTATAAGTGGGCTTGTAAAAAGTGTAGGCTTGGTTGGGCAGGGGTGATTTTGTAGGAGCTAGGTGTGCAGGAGGGCTTGCAGAGAGGGAGAGCGCTTTGGGTAAAAGTGAATGTAAAAAGAGGCGTTATGGGAGAGTGACTGACCCCTGGTGGAAGAAAAGCAAAAGCCTACAGCACCTGGTATTCCCAGGCGGTCTCCCATCCAAGTACTAACCAGGCCCGACCCTGCTTAGCTTCCGAGATCAGACGAGAGCGGGCGCATTCAGGGTGGTGTGGCCGTAGGCGAAGCTCATGGTCTCTTTCAAGCTTCTTGTACTTGTCACCGGCAGCCTGGCTCCGCCTTTCCTTGACTTTACTACAATCAGCTGTGCCTTTTCACAAGCATGGCAGCATACCGCACTTTGTCGTGTCGTCTCTCCTCTCGCTTGCTCTCCTCAAGCCCGTCCCTGCCTCCTGCTGCTTTGCTCCCTCTTTAACCTCTTCCTGCCTGCACCTTCTCACGCACACACCACATCCTCAGCCTTGCTTCCACGGCTCCTTTCTGGCTTCCCCTGGCCTGACTTTAACCCTTTTCGCTGACAAGGCTTTGCACCACAGGAAGAAGAAGAAGAGCAGCAGGTTGCATGTAGCGCGGGGCCTTATGCCTGCACTTGTTTACGCCTTCGCTCTCCTAGCAGGTGGCCAGCCCATGGATCTCCAGAACCTGCCTTCTGTTCCGTTGGCTACTGGAAGCTGACTGCTGGGGAGGAAGCCAGTACATCTACCCCCCTGGCTACCGGAGGACCCCTCACCTATACCAGGCACCATGCCTCACCAGTGGCTGCAGTCAAGCAACTGCTTGACTTGCCCACTAGGTAGACCTTTTCCTGTAGAGCTGCTCCATACCCCACATGTGCCGCCTTACTCACCCAACTTCTTTTCAATAGGCCTGGAGACCAACATGCATGATGCACCCCTTTCAAGGACTTCAGAGAAGGCTTAGAACACTTGATGCAACTTGACTGAGAAGTCTGGCCCATTACAGTTCAACGTGAACAATGGTCATATCCTGACCCAAACGACCACTGATTGGCTTCCCAGGATTACCTCTACAAGGTAGCAGTTCATGTTGGCCTTTGAGTTGCCATCTCATCCCTTTAAATCCAAACGCATCTGAATTGCACAGATTCTTTGGCTGATTAAGGTGGTAATTAAACTCACTTGTTGCCTTATCTGCATTTAATTAGCCTCAGAACCTGTGTAATTCAGATGTGTTTGGGTTTAAAGGGATGAGGTGGCAACCCTAGTTGGCCTCGTGCAAGTGCTGCCTGATCACCCGAAACGCAGCCTTCCCCTATATTTATATGACCGGTGGGTAGGCTAGATCCAAAAAAACCAGCAGCGCACGCATTACCTCTTTCCCTCCAAGCCTGGGGCAGCCGCTAACTAAAACCGCGCTCCTGTAGGCAACCTGCTGCCTACACCTTAGCCGCTTCAGGGTGCCGGTTTGACGAGGGGTCGGCTCTGTGGCTTCTCTCTGGCTTTGGCAGTCGGCGTGCGTGTTTCCCGTGCTGTCCCCCAGCCTGGAGATCGCTGTGGAATGTGTTGGCGCAAGGGCGACTAAAGAGCAGGAGTGATGGCACCAAAAGGTCTCAGGAGAGTGCTGGAAAATGGCTGGGCCGTGGAGCCTAAGCAGGATGTAGGATGGGGGCTAGCTAGGTGGGGGTTGCGCCTGGCCGTTGTTTTGCTGCTATAGGGGACTGGATGCGTGGCAATCTCCTGAGGGAGGGAGGTAGAGAGAAGAAAGTGTATTTTTGAAAGAAGGGGTGAGATTGTGTAAGTGGGCTTGTAAAAAGTGTAGGCTTGGTTGGGCAGGGGTGATTTTGTAGGAGCTAGGTGTGCAGGAGGGCTTGCAGAGAGGGAGAGCGCTTTGGGTAAAAGTGAATGTAAAAAGAGGCATTATGGGAGAGTGACTGACCCCTGGTGGAAGAAAAGCAAAAGCCTACAGCACCTGGTATTCCCAGGCGGTCTCCCATCCAAGTACTAACCAGGCCCGACCCTGCTTAGCTTCCGAGATCAGACGAGAGCGGGCGCATTCAGGGTGGTGTGGCCGTAGGCAAAGCTCATGGTCTCTTTCAAGCTTCTTGTACTTGTCACCGGCAGCCTGGCTCCGCCTTTCCTTGACTTTACTACAATCAGCTGTGCCTTTTCACAAGCATGGCAGCACACCGCACTTTGTCGTGTCGTCTCTCCTCTCGCTTGCTCTCCTCAAGCCCGTCCCTGCCTCCTGCTGCTTTGCTCTCTCTTTAACCTCTTCCTGCCTGCACCTTCTCACGCACACACATCCTCAGCCTTGCTTCCACGGCTCCTTTCTGGCTTCCCCTGGCCTGACTTTAACCCTTTTCGCTGACAAGGCTTTGCACCACAGGAAGAAGAAGAAGAGCAGCAGGTTGCATGTAGCGCGGGGCCTTATGCCTGCACTTGTTTACGCCTTCGCTCTCCTAGCAGGTGGCCAGCCCATGGATCTCCAGAACCTGCCTTCTGTTCCGTTGGCTACTGGAAGCTGACTGCTGGGGAGGAAGCCAGTACATCTACCCCCCTGGCTACCGGAGGACCCCTCACCTATACCAGGCACCATGCCTCACCAGTGGCTGCAGTCAAGCAACTGCTTGACTTGCCCACTAGGTAGACCTTTTCCTGTAGAGCTGCTCCATACCCCACATGTGCCGCCTTACTCACCCAACTTCTTTTCAATAGGCCTGGAGACCAACATGCATGATGCACCCCTTTCAAGGACTTCAGAGAAGGCTTAGAACACTTGATGCAACTTGACTGAGAAGTCTGGCCCATTACAGTTCAACGTGAACAATGGTCATATCCTGACCCAAACGGCCACTGATTGGCTTCCCAGGATTACCTCTACAAGGTAGCAGTTCATATTGGCCTTTGAGTTGCCATCTCATCCCTTTAAATCCAAACGCATCTGAATTGCACAGATTCTTTGGCTGATTAAGGTGGTAATTAAACTCACTTGTTGCCTTATCTGCATTTAATTAGCCTCAGAACCTGTGTAATTCAGATGTGTTTGGGTTTAAAGGGATGAGGTGGCAACCCTAGTTGGCCTCGTGCAAATGCTGCCTGATCACCCGAAACGCAGCCTTCCCCTATATTTATATGACCGGTGGGTAGGCTAGATCCAAAAAAACCAGCAGCGCACGCATTACCTCTTTCCCTCCAAGCCTGGGGCAGCCGCTAACTAAAACCGCGCTCCTGTAGGCAACCTGCTGCCTACACCTTAGCCGCTTCAGGGTGCCGGTTTGACGAGGGGTCGGCTCTGTGGCTTCTCTCTGGCTTTGGCAGTCGGCGTGCGTGTTTCCCGTGCTGTCCCCCAGCCTGGAGATCGCTGTGGAATGTGTTGGCGCAAGGGCGACTAAAGAGCAGGAGTGATGGCACCAAAAGGTTTCAGGAGAGTGCTGGAAAATGGCTGGGCCGTGGAGCCTAAGCAGGATGTAGGATGGGGGCTAGCTAGGTGGGGGTTGCGCCTGGCCGTTGTTTTGCTGCTATAGGGGACTGGATGCGTGGCAATCTCCTGAGGGAGGGAGGTAGAGAGAAGAAAGTGTATTTTTGAAAGAAGGGGTGAGATTGTATAAGTGGGCTTGTAAAAAGTGTAGGCTTGGTTGGGCAGGGGTGATTTTGTAGGAGCTAGGTGTGCAGGAGGGCTTGCAGAGAGGGAGAGCGCTTTGGGTAAAAGTGAATGTAAAAAGAGGCGTTATGGGAGAGTGACTGACCCCTGGTGGAAGAAAAGCAAAAGCCTACAGCACCTGGTATTCCCAGGCGGTCTCCCATCCAAGTACTAACCAGGCCCGACCCTGCTTAGCTTCCGAGATCAGACGAGAGCGGGCGCATTCAGGGTGGTGTGGCCGTAGGCAAAGCTCATGGTCTCTTTCAAGCTTCTTGTACTTGTCACCGGCAGCCTGGCTCCGCCTTTCCTTGACTTTACTACAATCAGCTGTGCCTTTTCACAAGCATGGCAGCACACGGCACTTTGTCGTGTCGTCTCTCCTCTCGCTTGCTCTCCTCAAGCCCGTCCCTGCCTCCTGCTGCTTTGCTCCCTCTTTAACCTCTTCCTGCCTGCACCTTCTCACGCACACACCACATCCTCAGCCTTGCTTCCACGGCTCCTTTCTGGCTTCCCCTGGCCTGACTTTAACCCTTTTCGCTGACAAGGCTTTGCACCACAGGAAGAAGAAGAAGAGCAGCAGGTTGCATGTAGCGCGGGGCCTTATGCCTGCACTTGTTTACGCCTTCGCTCTCCTAGCAGGTGGCCAGCCCATGGATCTCCAGAACCTGCCTTCTTTTCCGTTGGCTACTGGAAGCTGACTGCTGGGGAGGAAGCCAGTACATCTACCCCGCTGGCTACCGGAGGACCCCTCACCTATACCAGGCACCATGCCTCACCAGTGGCTGCAGTCAAGCAACTGCTTGACTTGCCCACTAGGTAGACCTTTTCCTCTAGAGTTGCTCCATACCCCACATGTGCCGCCTTACTCACCCAACTTCTTTTCAATAGGCCTGGAGACCAACATGCATGATGCACCCCTTTCAAGGACTTCAGAGAAGGCTTAGAACACTTGATGCAACTTGACTGAGAAGTCTGGCCCATTACAGTTCAACGTGAACAATGGTCATATCCTGACCCAAACGACCACTGATTGGCTTCCCAGGATTACCTCTACAAGGTAGCAGTTCATATTGGCCTTTGAGTTGCCATCTCATCCCTTTAAATCCAAACGCATCTGACTTGCACAGATTCTTTGGCTGATTAAGGTGGTAATTAAACTCACTTGTTGCCTTATCTGCATTTAATTAGCCTCAGAACCTGTGTAATTCAGATGTGTTTGGGTTTAAAGGGATGAGGTGGCAACCCTAGTTGGCCTCGTGCAAGTTCTGCCTGATCACCCGAAACCCAGCCTTCCCCTATATTTATATGACCGGTGGGTAGGCTAGATCCAAAAAAACCAGCAGCGCACGCATTACCTCTTTCCCTCCAAGCCTGGGGCAGCCGCTAACTAAAACCGCGCTCCTGTAGGCAACCTGCTGCCTACACCTTAGCCGCTTCAGGGTGCCGGTTTGACGAGGGGTCGGCTCTGTGGCTTCTCTCTGGCTTTGGCAGTCGGCGTGCGTGTTTCCCGTGCTGTCCCCCAGCCTGGAGATCGCTGTGGAATGTGTTGGCGCAAGGGCGACTAAAGAGCAGGAGTGATGGCACCAAAAGGTCTCAGGAGAGTGCTGGAAAATGGCTGGGCCGTGGAGCCTAAGCAGGATGTAGGATGGGGGCTAGCTAGGTGGGGGTTGCGCCTGGCCGTTGTTTTGCTGCTATAGGGGACTGGATGCGTGGCAATCTCCTGAGGGAGGGAGGGAGGTAGAGAGAAGAAAGTGTATTTTTGAAAGAAGGGGTGAGATTGTGTAAGTGGGCTTGTAAAAAGTGTAGGCTTGGTTGGGCAGGGGTGATTTTGTAGGAGCTAGGTGTGCAGGAGGGTTGGTTGGGCAGGGGTGATTTTGTAGGAGCTAGGTGTGCAGGAGGGCTTGCAGAGAGGGAGAGCGCTTTGGGTAAAAGTGAATGTAAAAAGAGGCATTATGGGAGAGTGACTGACCCCTGGTGGAAGAAAAGCAAAAGCCTACAGCACCTGGTATTCCCAGGCGGTCTCCCATCCAAGTACTAACCAGGCCCGACCCTGCTTAGCTTCCGAGATCAGACGAGAGCGGGCGCATTCAGGGTGGTGTGGCCGTAGGCAAAGCTCATGGTCTCGTTCAAGCTTCTTGTACTTGTCACCGGCAGCCTGGCTCCGCCTTTCCTTGACTTTACTACAATCAGCTGTGCCTTTTCACAAGCCTGGCAGCACACCGCACTTTGTCGTGTCGTCTCTCCTCTCGCTTGCTCTCCTCAAGCCCGTCCCTGCCTCCTGCTGCTTTGCTCCCTCTTTAACCTCTTCCTGCCTGCACCTTCTCACGCACACACCACATCCTCAGCCTTGCTTCCACGGCTCCTTTCTGGCTTCCCCTGGCCCGACTTTAACCCTTTTCGCTGACAAGGCTTTGCACCACAGGAAGAAGAAGAAGAAGAGCAGCAGGTTGCATGTAGCGCGGGGCCTTATGCCTGCACTTGTTTACGCCTTCGCTCTCCTAGCAGGTGGCCAGCCCATGGATCTCCAGAACCTGCCTTCTGTTCCGTTGGCTACTGGAAGCTGACTGCTGGGGAGGAAGCCAGTACATCTACCCCCCTGGCTACCGGAGGACCCCTCACCTATACCAGGCACCATGCCTCACCAGTGGCTGCAGTCAAGCAACTGCTTGACTTGCCCACTAGGTAGACCTTTTCCTGTAGAGCTGCTCCATACCCCACATGTGCCGCCTTACTCACCCAACTTCCTTTCAATTGGCCTGGAGACCAACATGCATGATGCACCCCTTTCAAGGACTTCAGAGAAGGCTTAGAACACTTGATGCAACTTGACTGAGAAGTCTGGCCCATTACAGTTCAACGTGAACAATGGTCATATCCTGACCCAAACGACCACTGATTGGCTTCCCAGGATTACCTCTACAAGGTAGCAGTTCATGTTGGCCTTTGAGTTGCCATCTCATCCCTTTAAATCCAAACGCATCTGAATTGCACAGATTCTTTGGCTGATTAAGGTGGTAATTAAACTCACTTGTTGCCTTATCTGCATTTAATTAGCCTCAGAACCTGTGTAATTCAGATGTGTTTGGGTTTAAAGGGATGAGGTGGCAACCCTAGTTGGCCTCGTGCAAGTGCTGCCTGATCACCCGAAACGCAGCCTTCCCCTATATTTATATGACCGGTGGGTAGGCTAGATCCAAAAAAACCAGCAGCGCACGCATTACCTCTTTCCCTCCAAGCCTGGGGCAGCCGCTAACTAAAACCGCGCTCCTGTAGGCAACCTGCTGCCTACACCTTAGCCGCTTCAGGGTGCCGGTTTGACGAGGGGTCGGCTCTGTGGCTTCTCTCTGGCTTTGGCAGTCGGCGTGCGTGTTTCCCGTGCTGTCCCCCAGCCTGGAGATCGCTGTGGAATGTGTTGGCGCAAGGGCGACTAAAGAGCAGGAGTGATGGCACCAAAAGGTCTCAGGAGAGTGCTGGAAAATGGCTGGGCCGTGGAGCCTAAGCAGGATGTAGGATGGGGGCTAGCTAGGTGGGGGTTGCGCCTGGCCGTTGTTTTGCTGCTATAGGGGACTGGATGCGTGGCAATCTCCTGAGGGAGGGAGGTAGAGAGAAGAAAGTGTATTTTTGAAAGAAGGGGTGAGATTGTATAAGTGGGCTTGTAAAAAGTGTAGGCTTGGTTGGGCAGGGGTGATTTTGTAGGAGCTAGGTGTGCAGGAGGGCTTGCAGAGAGGGAGAGCGCTTTGGGTAAAAGTGAATGTAAAAAGAGGCGTTATGGGAGAGTGACTGACCCCTGGTGGAAGAAAAGCAAAAGCCTACAGCACCTGGTATTCCCAGGCGGTCTCCCATCCAAGTACTAACCAGGCCCGACCCTGCTTAGCTTCCGAGATCAGACGAGAGCGGGCGCATTCAGGGTGGTGTGGCCGTAGGCGAAGCTCATGGTCTCTTTCAAGCTTCTTGTACTTGTCACCGGCAGCCTGGCTCCGCCTTTCCTTGACTTTACTACAATCAGCTGTGCCTTTTCACAAGCATGGCAGCACACGGCACTTTGTCGTGTCGTCTCTCCTCTCGCTTGCTCTCCTCAAGCCCGTCCCTGCCTCCTGCTGCTTTGCTCCCTCTTTAACCTCTTCCTGCCTGCACCTTCTCACACACACACATCCTCAGCCTTGCTTCCACGGCTCCTTTCTGGCTTCCCCTGGCCTGACTTTAACCCTTTTCGCTGACAAGGCTTTGCACCACAGGAAGAAGAAGAGCAGCAGGTTGCATGTAGCGCGGGGCCTTATGCCTGCACTTGTTTACGCCTTCGCTCTCCTAGCAGGTGGCCAGCCCATGGATCTCCAGAACCTGCCTTCTGTTCCGTTGGCTACTGGAAGCTGACTGCTGGGGAGGAAGCCAGTACATCTACCCCGCTGGCTACCGGAGGACCCCTCACCTATACCAGGCACCATGCCTCACCAGTGGCTGCAGTCAAGCAACTGCTTGACTTGCCCACTAGGTAGACCTTTTCCTCTAGAGTTGCTCCATACCCCACATGTGCCGCCTTACTCACCCAACTTCTTTTCAATAGGCCTGGAGACCAACATGCATGATGCACCCCTTTCAAGGACTTCAGAGAAGGCTTAGAACACTTGATGCAACTTGACTGAGAAGTCTGGCCCATTACAGTTCAACGTGAACAATGGTCATATCCTGACCCAAACGGCCACTGATTGGCTTCCCAGGATTACCTCTACAAGGTAGCAGTTCATATTGGCCTTTGAGTTGCCATCTCATCCCTTTAAATCCAAACGCATCTGAATTGCACAGATTCTTTGGCTGATTAAGGTGGTAATTAAACTCACTTGTTGCCTTATCTGCATTTAATTAGCCTCAGAACCTGTGTAATTCAGATGTGTTTGGGTTTAAAGGGATGAGGTGGCAACCCTAGTTGGCCTCGTGCAAATGCTGCCTGATCACCCGAAACGCAGCCTTCCCCTATATTTATATGACCGGTGGGTAGGCTAGATCCAAAAAAACCAGCAGCGCACGCATTACCTCTTTCCCTCCAAGCCTGGGGCAGCCGCTAACTAAAACCGCGCTCCTGTAGGCAACCTGCTGCCTACACCTTAGCCGCTTCAGGGTGCCGGTTTGACGAGGGGTCGGCTCTGTGGCTTCTCTCTGGCTTTGGCAGTCGGCGTGCGTGTTTCCCGTGCTGTCCCCCAGCCTGGAGATCGCTGTGGAATGTGTTGGCGCAAGGGCGACTAAAGAGCAGGAGTGATGGCACCAAAAGGTTTCAGGAGAGTGCTGGAAAATGGCTGGGCCGTGGAGCCTAAGCAGGATGTAGGATGGGGGCTAGCTAGGTGGGGGTTGCGCCTGGCCGTTGTTTTGCTGCTATAGGGGACTGGATGCGTGGCAATCTCCTGAGGGAGGGAGGTAGAGAGAAGAAAGTGTATTTTTGAAAGAAGGGGTGAGATTGTATAAGTGGGCTTGTAAAAAGTGTAGGCTTGGTTGGGCAGGGGTGATTTTGTAGGAGCTAGGTGTGCAGGAGGGCTTGCAGAGAGGGAGAGCGCTTTGGGTAAAAGTGAATGTAAAAAGAGGCGTTATGGGAGAGTGACTGACCCCTGGTGGAAGAAAAGCAAAAGCCTACAGCACCTGGTATTCCCAGGCGGTCTCCCATCCAAGTACTAACCAGGCCCGACCCTGCTTAGCTTCCGAGATCAGACGAGAGCGGGCGCATTCAGGGTGGTGTGGCCGTAGGCAAAGCTCATGGTCTCTTTCAAGCTTCTTGTACTTGTCACCGGCAGCCTGGCTCCGCCTTTCCTTGACTTTACTACAATCAGCTGTGCCTTTTCACAAGCATGGCAGCACACGGCACTTTGTCGTGTCGTCTCTCCTCTCGCTTGCTCTCCTCAAGCCCGTCCCTGCCTCCTGCTGCTTTGCTCCCTCTTTAACCTCTTCCTGCCTGCACCTTCTCACGCACACACCACATCCTCAGCCTTGCTTCCACGGCTCCTTTCTGGCTTCCCCTGGCCTGACTTTAACCCTTTTCGCTGACAAGGCTTTGCACCACAGGAAGAAGAAGAAGAGCAGCAGGTTGCATGTAGCGCGGGGCCTTATGCCTGCACTTGTTTACGCCTTCGCTCTCCTAGCAGGTGGCCAGCCCATGGATCTCCAGAACCTGCCTTCTTTTCCGTTGGCTACTGGAAGCTGACTGCTGGGGAGGAAGCCAGTACATCTACCCCGCTGGCTACCGGAGGACCCCTCACCTATACCAGGCACCATGCCTCACCAGTGGCTGCAGTCAAGCAACTGCTTGACTTGCCCACTAGGTAGACCTTTTCCTCTAGAGTTGCTCCATACCCCACATGTGCCGCCTTACTCACCCAACTTCTTTTCAATAGGCCTGGAGACCAACATGCATGATGCACCCCTTTCAAGGACTTCAGAGAAGGCTTAGAACACTTGATGCAACTTGACTGAGAAGTCTGGCCCATTACAGTTCAACGTGAACAATGGTCATATCCTGACCCAAACGACCACTGATTGGCTTCCCAGGATTACCTCTACAAGGTAGCAGTTCATATTGGCCTTTGAGTTGCCATCTCATCCCTTTAAATCCAAACGCATCTGACTTGCACAGATTCTTTGGCTGATTAAGGTGGTAATTAAACTCACTTGTTGCCTTATCTGCATTTAATTAGCCTCAGAACCTGTGTAATTCAGATGTGTTTGGGTTTAAAGGGATGAGGTGGCAACCCTAGTTGGCCTCGTGCAAGTTCTGCCTGATCACCCGAAACCCAGCCTTCCCCTATATTTATATGACCGGTGGGTAGGCTAGATCCAAAAAAACCAGCAGCGCACGCATTACCTCTTTCCCTCCAAGCCTGGGGCAGCCGCTAACTAAAACCGCGCTCCTGTAGGCAACCTGCTGCCTACACCTTAGCCGCTTCAGGGTGCCGGTTTGACGAGGGGTCGGCTCTGTGGCTTCTCTCTGGCTTTGGCAGTCGGCGTGCGTGTTTCCCGTGCTGTCCCCCAGCCTGGAGATCGCTGTGGAATGTGTTGGCGCAAGGGCGACTAAAGAGCAGGAGTGATGGCACCAAAAGGTCTCAGGAGAGTGCTGGAAAATGGCTGGGCCGTGGAGCCTAAGCAGGATGTAGGATGGGGGCTAGCTAGGTGGGGGTTGCGCCTGGCCGTTGTTTTGCTGCTATAGGGGACTGGATGCGTGGCAATCTCCTGAGGGAGGGAGGGAGGTAGAGAGAAGAAAGTGTATTTTTGAAAGAAGGGGTGAGATTGTGTAAGTGGGCTTGTAAAAAGTGTAGGCTTGGTTGGGCAGGGGTGATTTTGTAGGAGCTAGGTGTGCAGGAGGGTTGGTTGGGCAGGGGTGATTTTGTAGGAGCTAGGTGTGCAGGAGGGCTTGCAGAGAGGGAGAGCGCTTTGGGTAAAAGTGAATGTAAAAAGAGGCATTATGGGAGAGTGACTGACCCCTGGTGGAAGAAAAGCAAAAGCCTACAGCACCTGGTATTCCCAGGCGGTCTCCCATCCAAGTACTAACCAGGCCCGACCCTGCTTAGCTTCCGAGATCAGACGAGAGCGGGCGCATTCAGGGTGGTGTGGCCGTAGGCAAAGCTCATGGTCTCGTTCAAGCTTCTTGTACTTGTCACCGGCAGCCTGGCTCCGCCTTTCCTTGACTTTACTACAATCAGCTGTGCCTTTTCACAAGCCTGGCAGCACACCGCACTTTGTCGTGTCGTCTCTCCTCTCGCTTGCTCTCCTCAAGCCCGTCCCTGCCTCCTGCTGCTTTGCTCCCTCTTTAACCTCTTCCTGCCTGCACCTTCTCACGCACACACCACATCCTCAGCCTTGCTTCCACGGCTCCTTTCTGGCTTCCCCTGGCCCGACTTTAACCCTTTTCGCTGACAAGGCTTTGCACCACAGGAAGAAGAAGAAGAAGAGCAGCAGGTTGCATGTAGCGCGGGGCCTTATGCCTGCACTTGTTTACGCCTTCGCTCTCCTAGCAGGTGGCCAGCCCATGGATCTCCAGAACCTGCCTTCTGTTCCGTTGGCTACTGGAAGCTGACTGCTGGGGAGGAAGCCAGTACATCTACCCCCCTGGCTACCGGAGGACCCCTCACCTATACCAGGCACCATGCCTCACCAGTGGCTGCAGTCAAGCAACTGCTTGACTTGCCCACTAGGTAGACCTTTTCCTGTAGAGCTGCTCCATACCCCACATGTGCCGCCTTACTCACCCAACTTCCTTTCAATTGGCCTGGAGACCAACATGCATGATGCACCCCTTTCAAGGACTTCAGAGAAGGCTTAGAACACTTGATGCAACTTGACTGAGAAGTCTGGCCCATTACAGTTCAACGTGAACAATGGTCATATCCTGACCCAAACGACCACTGATTGGCTTCCCAGGATTACCTCTACAAGGTAGCAGTTCATGTTGGCCTTTGAGTTGCCATCTCATCCCTTTAAATCCAAACGCATCTGAATTGCACAGATTCTTTGGCTGATTAAGGTGGTAATTAAACTCACTTGTTGCCTTATCTGCATTTAATTAGCCTCAGAACCTGTGTAATTCAGATGTGTTTGGGTTTAAAGGGATGAGGTGGCAACCCTAGTTGGCCTCGTGCAAGTGCTGCCTGATCACCCGAAACGCAGCCTTCCCCTATATTTATATGACCGGTGGGTAGGCTAGATCCAAAAAAACCAGCAGCGCACGCATTACCTCTTTCCCTCCAAGCCTGGGGCAGCCGCTAACTAAAACCGCGCTCCTGTAGGCAACCTGCTGCCTACACCTTAGCCGCTTCAGGGTGCCGGTTTGACGAGGGGTCGGCTCTGTGGCTTCTCTCTGGCTTTGGCAGTCGGCGTGCGTGTTTCCCGTGCTGTCCCCCAGCCTGGAGATCGCTGTGGAATGTGTTGGCGCAAGGGCGACTAAAGAGCAGGAGTGATGGCACCAAAAGGTCTCAGGAGAGTGCTGGAAAATGGCTGGGCCGTGGAGCCTAAGCAGGATGTAGGATGGGGGCTAGCTAGGTGGGGGTTGCGCCTGGCCGTTGTTTTGCTGCTATAGGGGACTGGATGCGTGGCAATCTCCTGAGGGAGGGAGGTAGAGAGAAGAAAGTGTATTTTTGAAAGAAGGGGTGAGATTGTATAAGTGGGCTTGTAAAAAGTGTAGGCTTGGTTGGGCAGGGGTGATTTTGTAGGAGCTAGGTGTGCAGGAGGGCTTGCAGAGAGGGAGAGCGCTTTGGGTAAAAGTGAATGTAAAAAGAGGCGTTATGGGAGAGTGACTGACCCCTGGTGGAAGAAAAGCAAAAGCCTACAGCACCTGGTATTCCCAGGCGGTCTCCCATCCAAGTACTAACCAGGCCCGACCCTGCTTAGCTTCCGAGATCAGACGAGAGCGGGCGCATTCAGGGTGGTGTGGCCGTAGGCGAAGCTCATGGTCTCTTTCAAGCTTCTTGTACTTGTCACCGGCAGCCTGGCTCCGCCTTTCCTTGACTTTACTACAATCAGCTGTGCCTTTTCACAAGCATGGCAGCACACGGCACTTTGTCGTGTCGTCTCTCCTCTCGCTTGCTCTCCTCAAGCCCGTCCCTGCCTCCTGCTGCTTTGCTCCCTCTTTAACCTCTTCCTGCCTGCACCTTCTCACACACACACATCCTCAGCCTTGCTTCCACGGCTCCTTTCTGGCTTCCCCTGGCCTGACTTTAACCCTTTTCGCTGACAAGGCTTTGCACCACAGGAAGAAGAAGAGCAGCAGGTTGCATGTAGCGCGGGGCCTTATGCCTGCACTTGTTTACGCCTTCGCTCTCCTAGCAGGTGGCCAGCCCATGGATCTCCAGAACCTGCCTTCTGTTCCGTTGGCTACTGGAAGCTGACTGCTGGGGAGGAAGCCAGTACATCTACCCCGCTGGCTACCGGAGGACCCCTCACCTATACCAGGCACCATGCCTCACCAGTGGCTGCAGTCAAGCAACTGCTTGACTTGCCCACTAGGTAGACCTTTTCCTCTAGAGTTGCTCCATACCCCACATGTGCCGCCTTACTCACCCAACTTCTTTTCAATAGGCCTGGAGACCAACATGCATGATGCACCCCTTTCAAGGACTTCAGAGAAGGCTTAGAACACTTGATGCAACTTGACTGAGAAGTCTGGCCCATTACAGTTCAACGTGAACAATGGTCATATCCTGACCCAAACGGCCACTGATTGGCTTCCCAGGATTACCTCTACAAGGTAGCAGTTCATATTGGCCTTTGAGTTGCCATCTCATCCCTTTAAATCCAAACGCATCTGAATTGCACAGATTCTTTGGCTGATTAAGGTGGTAATTAAACTCACTTGTTGCCTTATCTGCATTTAATTAGCCTCAGAACCTGTGTAATTCAGATGTGTTTGGGTTTAAAGGGATGAGGTGGCAACCCTAGTTGGCCTCGTGCAAATGCTGCCTGATCACCCGAAACGCAGCCTTCCCCTATATTTATATGACCGGTGGGTAGGCTAGATCCAAAAAAACCAGCAGCGCACGCATTACCTCTTTCCCTCCAAGCCTGGGGCAGCCGCTAACTAAAACCGCGCTCCTGTAGGCAACCTGCTGCCTACACCTTAGCCGCTTCAGGGTGCCGGTTTGACGAGGGGTCGGCTCTGTGGCTTCTCTCTGGCTTTGGCAGTCGGCGTGCGTGTTTCCCGTGCTGTCCCCCAGCCTGGAGATCGCTGTGGAATGTGTTGGCGCAAGGGCGACTAAAGAGCAGGAGTGATGGCACCAAAAGGTTTCAGGAGAGTGCTGGAAAATGGCTGGGCCGTGGAGCCTAAGCAGGATGTAGGATGGGGGCTAGCTAGGTGGGGGTTGCGCCTGGCCGTTGTTTTGCTGCTATAGGGGACTGGATGCGTGGCAATCTCCTGAGGGAGGGAGGTAGAGAGAAGAAAGTGTATTTTTGAAAGAAGGGGTGAGATTGTATAAGTGGGCTTGTAAAAAGTGTAGGCTTGGTTGGGCAGGGGTGATTTTGTAGGAGCTAGGTGTGCAGGAGGGCTTGCAGAGAGGGAGAGCGCTTTGGGTAAAAGTGAATGTAAAAAGAGGCGTTATGGGAGAGTGACTGACCCCTGGTGGAAGAAAAGCAAAAGCCTACAGCACCTGGTATTCCCAGGCGGTCTCCCATCCAAGTACTAACCAGGCCCGACCCTGCTTAGCTTCCGAGATCAGACGAGAGCGGGCGCATTCAGGGTGGTGTGGCCGTAGGCGAAGCTCATGGTCTCTTTCAAGCTTCTTGTACTTGTCACCGGCAGCCTGGCTCCACCTTTCCTTGACTTTACTACAATCAGCTGTGCCTTTTCACAAGCATGGCAGCATACCGCACTTTGTCGTGTCGTCTCTCCTCTCGCTTGCTCTCCTCAAGCCCGTCCCTGCCTCCTGCTGCTTTGCTCCCTCTTTAACCTCTTCCTGCCTGCACCTTCTCACGCACACACCACATCCTCAGCCTTGCTTCCACGGCTCCTTTCTGGCTTCCCCTGGCCTGACTTTAACCCTTTTCGCTGACAAGGCTTTGCACCACAGGAAGAAGAAGAAGAGCAGCAGGTTGCATGTAGCGCGGGGCCTTATGCCTGCACTTGTTTACGCCTTCGCTCTCCTAGCAGGTGGCCAGCCCATGGATCTCCAGAACCTGCCTTCTGTTCCGTTGGCTACTGGAAGCTGACTGCTGGGGAGGAAGCCAGTACATCTACCCCCCTGGCTACCGGAGGACCCCTCACCTATACCAGGCACCATGCCTCACCAGTGGCTGCAGTCAAGCAACTGCTTGACTTGCCCACTAGGTAGACCTTTTCCTGTAGAGCTGCTCCATACCCCACATGTGCCGCCTTACTCACCCAACTTCTTTTCAATAGGCCTGGAGACCAACATGCATGATGCACCCCTTTCAAGGACTTCAGAGAAGGCTTAGAACACTTGATGCAACTTGACTGAGAAGTCTGGCCCATTACAGTTCAACGTGAACAATGGTCATATCCTGACCCAAACGACCACTGATTGGCTTCCCAGGATTACCTCTACAAGGTAGCAGTTCATGTTGGCCTTTGAGTTGCCATCTCATCCCTTTAAATCCAAACGCATCTGAATTGCACAGATTCTTTGGCTGATTAAGGTGGTAATTAAACTCACTTGTTGCCTTATCTGCATTTAATTAGCCTCAGAACCTGTGTAATTCAGATGTGTTTGGGTTTAAAGGGATGAGGTGGCAACCCTAGTTGGCCTCGTGCAAGTGCTGCCTGATCACCCGAAACGCAGCCTTCCCCTATATTTATATGACCGGTGGGTAGGCTAGATCCAAAAAAACCAGCAGCGCACGCATTACCTCTTTCCCTCCAAGCCTGGGGCAGCCGCTAACTAAAACCGCGCTCCTGTAGGCAACCTGCTGCCTACACCTTAGCCGCTTCAGGGTGCCGGTTTGACGAGGGGTCGGCTCTGTGGCTTCTCTCTGGCTTTGGCAGTCGGCGTGCGTGTTTCCCGTGCTGTCCCCCAGCCTGGAGATCGCTGTGGAATGTGTTGGCGCAAGGGCGACTAAAGAGCAGGAGTGATGGCACCAAAAGGTCTCAGGAGAGTGCTGGAAAATGGCTGGGCCGTGGAGCCTAAGCAGGATGTAGGATGGGGGCTAGCTAGGTGGGGGTTGCGCCTGGCCGTTGTTTTGCTGCTATAGGGGACTGGATGCGTGGCAATCTCCTGAGGGAGGGAGGTAGAGAGAAGAAAGTGTATTTTTGAAAGAAGGGGTGAGATTGTGTAAGTGGGCTTGTAAAAAGTGTAGGCTTGGTTGGGCAGGGGTGATTTTGTAGGAGCTAGGTGTGCAGGAGGGCTTGCAGAGAGGGAGAGCGCTTTGGGTAAAAGTGAATGTAAAAAGAGGCATTATGGGAGAGTGACTGACCCCTGGTGGAAGAAAAGCAAAAGCCTACAGCACCTGGTATTCCCAGGCGGTCTCCCATCCAAGTACTAACCAGGCCCGACCCTGCTTAGCTTCCGAGATCAGACGAGAGCGGGCGCATTCAGGGTGGTGTGGCCGTAGGCAAAGCTCATGGTCTCTTTCAAGCTTCTTGTACTTGTCACCGGCAGCCTGGCTCCGCCTTTCCTTGACTTTACTACAATCAGCTGTGCCTTTTCACAAGCATGGCAGCACACCGCACTTTGTCGTGTCGTCTCTCCTCTCGCTTGCTCTCCTCAAGCCCGTCCCTGCCTCCTGCTGCTTTGCTCTCTCTTTAACCTCTTCCTGCCTGCACCTTCTCACGCACACACATCCTCAGCCTTGCTTCCACGGCTCCTTTCTGGCTTCCCCTGGCCTGACTTTAACCCTTTTCGCTGACAAGGCTTTGCACCACAGGAAGAAGAAGAAGAGCAGCAGGTTGCATGTAGCGCGGGGCCTTATGCCTGCACTTGTTTACGCCTTCGCTCTCCTAGCAGGTGGCCAGCCCATGGATCTCCAGAACCTGCCTTCTGTTCCGTTGGCTACTGGAAGCTGACTGCTGGGGAGGAAGCCAGTACATCTACCCCCCTGGCTACCGGAGGACCCCTCACCTATACCAGGCACCATGCCTCACCAGTGGCTGCAGTCAAGCAACTGCTTGACTTGCCCACTAGGTAGACCTTTTCCTGTAGAGCTGCTCCATACCCCACATGTGCCGCCTTACTCACCCAACTTCTTTTCAATAGGCCTGGAGACCAACATGCATGATGCACCCCTTTCAAGGACTTCAGAGAAGGCTTAGAACACTTGATGCAACTTGACTGAGAAGTCTGGCCCATTACAGTTCAACGTGAACAATGGTCATATCCTGACCCAAACGGCCACTGATTGGCTTCCCAGGATTACCTCTACAAGGTAGCAGTTCATATTGGCCTTTGAGTTGCCATCTCATCCCTTTAAATCCAAACGCATCTGAATTGCACAGATTCTTTGGCTGATTAAGGTGGTAATTAAACTCACTTGTTGCCTTATCTGCATTTAATTAGCCTCAGAACCTGTGTAATTCAGATGTGTTTGGGTTTAAAGGGATGAGGTGGCAACCCTAGTTGGCCTCGTGCAAATGCTGCCTGATCACCCGAAACGCAGCCTTCCCCTATATTTATATGACCGGTGGGTAGGCTAGATCCAAAAAAACCAGCAGCGCACGCATTACCTCTTTCCCTCCAAGCCTGGGGCAGCCGCTAACTAAAACCGCGCTCCTGTAGGCAACCTGCTGCCTACACCTTAGCCGCTTCAGGGTGCCGGTTTGACGAGGGGTCGGCTCTGTGGCTTCTCTCTGGCTTTGGCAGTCGGCGTGCGTGTTTCCCGTGCTGTCCCCCAGCCTGGAGATCGCTGTGGAATGTGTTGGCGCAAGGGCGACTAAAGAGCAGGAGTGATGGCACCAAAAGGTTTCAGGAGAGTGCTGGAAAATGGCTGGGCCGTGGAGCCTAAGCAGGATGTAGGATGGGGGCTAGCTAGGTGGGGGTTGCGCCTGGCCGTTGTTTTGCTGCTATAGGGGACTGGATGCGTGGCAATCTCCTGAGGGAGGGAGGTAGAGAGAAGAAAGTGTATTTTTGAAAGAAGGGGTGAGATTGTATAAGTGGGCTTGTAAAAAGTGTAGGCTTGGTTGGGCAGGGGTGATTTTGTAGGAGCTAGGTGTGCAGGAGGGCTTGCAGAGAGGGAGAGCGCTTTGGGTAAAAGTGAATGTAAAAAGAGGCGTTATGGGAGAGTGACTGACCCCTGGTGGAAGAAAAGCAAAAGCCTACAGCACCTGGTATTCCCAGGCGGTCTCCCATCCAAGTACTAACCAGGCCCGACCCTGCTTAGCTTCCGAGATCAGACGAGAGCGGGCGCATTCAGGGTGGTGTGGCCGTAGGCAAAGCTCATGGTCTCTTTCAAGCTTCTTGTACTTGTCACCGGCAGCCTGGCTCCGCCTTTCCTTGACTTTACTACAATCAGCTGTGCCTTTTCACAAGCATGGCAGCACACGGCACTTTGTCGTGTCGTCTCTCCTCTCGCTTGCTCTCCTCAAGCCCGTCCCTGCCTCCTGCTGCTTTGCTCCCTCTTTAACCTCTTCCTGCCTGCACCTTCTCACGCACACACCACATCCTCAGCCTTGCTTCCACGGCTCCTTTCTGGCTTCCCCTGGCCTGACTTTAACCCTTTTCGCTGACAAGGCTTTGCACCACAGGAAGAAGAAGAAGAGCAGCAGGTTGCATGTAGCGCGGGGCCTTATGCCTGCACTTGTTTACGCCTTCGCTCTCCTAGCAGGTGGCCAGCCCATGGATCTCCAGAACCTGCCTTCTTTTCCGTTGGCTACTGGAAGCTGACTGCTGGGGAGGAAGCCAGTACATCTACCCCGCTGGCTACCGGAGGACCCCTCACCTATACCAGGCACCATGCCTCACCAGTGGCTGCAGTCAAGCAACTGCTTGACTTGCCCACTAGGTAGACCTTTTCCTCTAGAGTTGCTCCATACCCCACATGTGCCGCCTTACTCACCCAACTTCTTTTCAATAGGCCTGGAGACCAACATGCATGATGCACCCCTTTCAAGGACTTCAGAGAAGGCTTAGAACACTTGATGCAACTTGACTGAGAAGTCTGGCCCATTACAGTTCAACGTGAACAATGGTCATATCCTGACCCAAACGACCACTGATTGGCTTCCCAGGATTACCTCTACAAGGTAGCAGTTCATATTGGCCTTTGAGTTGCCATCTCATCCCTTTAAATCCAAACGCATCTGAATTGCACAGATTCTTTGGCTGATTAAGGTGGTAATTAAACTCACTTGTTGCCTTATCTGCATTTAATTAGCCTCAGAACCTGTGTAATTCAGATGTGTTTGGGTTTAAAGGGATGAGGTGGCAACCCTAGTTGGCCTCGTGCAAGTTCTGCCTGATCACCCGAAACCCAGCCTTCCCCTATATTTATATGACCGGTGGGTAGGCTAGATCCAAAAAAACCAGCAGCGCACGCATTACCTCTTTCCCTCCAAGCCTGGGGCAGCCGCTAACTAAAACCGCGCTCCTGTAGGCAACCTGCTGCCTACACCTTAGCCGCTTCAGGGTGCCGGTTTGACGAGGGGTCGGCTCTGTGGCTTCTCTCTGGCTTTGGCAGTCGGCGTGCGTGTTTCCCGTGCTGTCCCCCAGCCTGGAGATCGCTGTGGAATGTGTTGGCGCAAGGGCGACTAAAGAGCAGGAGTGATGGCACCAAAAGGTCTCAGGAGAGTGCTGGAAAATGGCTGGGCCGTGGAGCCTAAGCAGGATGTAGGATGGGGGCTAGCTAGGTGGGGGTTGCGCCTGGCCGTTGTTTTGCTGCTATAGGGGACTGGATGCGTGGCAATCTCCTGAGGGAGGGAGGGAGGTAGAGAGAAGAAAGTGTATTTTTGAAAGAAGGGGTGAGATTGTGTAAGTGGGCTTGTAAAAAGTGTAGGTTTGGTTGGGCAGGGGTGATTTTGTAGGAGCTAGGTGTGCAGGAGGGTTGGTTGGGCAGGGGTGATTTTGTAGGATGTAGGTGTGCAGGAGGGCTTGCAGAGAGGGAGAGCGCTTTGGGTAAAAGTGAATGTAAAAAGAGGCATTATGGGAGAGTGACTGACCCCTGGTGGAAGAAAAGCAAAAGCCTACAGCACCTGGTATTCCCAGGCGGTCTCCCATCCAAGTACTAACCAGGCCCGACCCTGCTTAGCTTCCGAGATCAGACGAGAGCGGGCGCATTCAGGGTGGTGTGGCCGTAGACAAAGCTCATGGTCTCGTTCAAGCTTCTTGTACTTGTCACCGGCAGCCTGGCTCCGCCTTTCCTTGACTTTACTACAATCAGCTGTGCCTTTTCACAAGCCTGGCAGCACACCGCACTTTGTCGTGTCGTCTCTCCTCTCGCTTGCTCTCCTCAAGCCCGTCCCTGCCTCCTGCTGCTTTGCTCCCTCTTTAACCTCTTCCTGCCTGCACCTTCTCACGCACACACCACATCCTCAGCCTTGCTTCCACGGCTCCTTTCTGGCTTCCCCTGGCCCGACTTTAACCCTTTTCGCTGACAAGGCTTTGCACCACAGGAAGAAGAAGAAGAAGAGCAGCAGGTTGCATGTAGCGCGGGGCCTTATGCCTGCACTTGTTTACGCCTTCGCTCTCCTAGCAGGTGGCCAGCCCATGGATCTCCAGAACCTGCCTTCTTTTCCGTTGGCTACTGGAAGCTGACTGCTGGGGAGGAAGCCAGTACATCTACCCCGCTGGCTACCGGAGGACCCCTCACCTATACCAGGCACCATGCCTCACCAGTGGCTGCAGTCAAGCAACTGCTTGACTTGCCCACTAGGTAGACCTTTTCCTCTAGAGTTGCTCCATACCCCACATGTGCCGCCTTACTCACCCAACTTCTTTTCAATAGGCCTGGAGACCAACATGCATGATGCACCCCTTTCAAGGACTTCAGAGAAGGCTTAGAACACTTGATGCAACTTGACTGAGAAGTCTGGCCCATTACAGTTCAACGTGAACAATGGTCATATCCTGACCCAAACGACCACTGATTGGCTTCCCAGGATTACCTCTACAAGGTAGCAGTTCATATTGGCCTTTGAGTTGCCATCTCATCCCTTTAAATCCAAACGCATCTGACTTGCACAGATTCTTTGGCTGATTAAGGTGGTAATTAAACTCACTTGTTGCCTTATCTGCATTTAATTAGCCTCAGAACCTGTGTAATTCAGATGTGTTTGGGTTTAAAGGGATGAGGTGGCAACCCTAGTTGGCCTCGTGCAAGTGCTGTCTGATCACCCGAAACGCAGCCTTCCCCTATATTTATATGACCGGTGGGTAGGCTAGATCCAAAAAAACCAGCAGCGCACGCATTACCTCTTTCCCTCCAAGCCTGGGGCAGCCGCTAACTAAAACCGCGCTCCTGTAGGCAACCTGCTGCCTACACCTTAGCCGCTTCAGGGTGCCGGTTTGACGAGGGATCGGCTCTGTGGCTTCTCTCTGGCTTTGGCAGTCGGCGTGCGTGTTTCCCGTGCTGTCCCCCAGCCTGGAGATCGCTGTGGAATGTGTTGGCGCAAGGGCGACTAAAGAGCAGGAGTGATGGCACCAAAAGGTCTCAGGAGAGTGCTGGAAAATGGCTGGGCCGTGGAGCCTAAGCAGGATGTAGGATGGGGGCTAGCTAGGTGGGGGTTGCGCCTGGCCGTTGTTTTGCTGCTATAGGGGACTGGATGCGTGGCAATCTCCTGAGGGAGGGAGGTAGAGAGAAGAAAGTGTATTTTTGAAAGAAGGGGTGAGATTGTGTAAGTGGGCTTGTAAAAAGTGTAGGCTTGGTTGGGCAGGGGTGATTTTGTAGGAGCTAGGTGTGCAGGAGGGCTTGCAGAGAGGGAGAGCGCTTTGGGTAAAAGTGAATGTAAAAAGAGGCATTATGGGAGAGTGACTGACCCCTGGTGGAAGAAAAGCAAAAGCCTACAGCACCTGGTATTCCCAGGCGGTCTCCCATCCAAGTACTAACCAGGCCCGACCCTGCTTAGCTTCCGAGATCAGACGAGAGCGGGCGCATTCAGGGTGGTGTGGCCATAGGCAAATCTCATGGTCTCTTTCAAGCTTCTTGTACTTGTCACCGGCAGCCTGGCTCCGCCTTTCCTTGACTTTACTACAATCAGCTGTGCCTTTTCACAAGCCTGGCAGCACACCGCACTTTGTCGTGTCGTCTCTCCTCTCGCTTGCTCTCCTCAAGCCCGTCCCTGCCTCCTGCTGCTTTGCTCCCTCTTTAACCTCTTCCTGCCTGCACCTTCTCACACACACACATCCTCAGCCTTGCTTCCACGGCTCCTTTCTGGCTTCCCCTGGCCTGACTTTAACCCTTTTCGCTGACAAGGCTTTGCACCACAGGAAGAAGAAGAGCAGCAGGTTGCATGTAGCGCGGGGCCTTATGCCTGCACTTGTTTACGCCTTCGCTCTCCTAGCAGGTGGCCAGCCCATGGATCTCCAGAACCTGCCTTCTGTTCCGTTGGCTACTGGAAGCTGACTGCTGGGGAGGAAGCCAGTACATCTACCCCCCTGGCTACCGGAGGACCCCTCACCTATACCAGGCACCATGCCTCACCAGTGGCTGCAGTCAAGCAACTGCTTGACTTGCCCACTAGGTAGACCTTTTCCTCTAGAGTTGCTCCATACCCCACATGTGCCGCCTTACTCACCCAACTTCTTTTCAATAGGCCTGGAGACCAACATGCATGATGCACCCCTTTCAAGGACTTCAGAGAAGGCTTAGAACACTTGATGCAACTTGACTGAGAAGTCTGGCCCATTACAGTTCAACGTGAACAATGGTCATATCCTGACCCAAACGACCACTGATTGGCTTCCCAGGATTACCTCTACAAGGTAGCAGTTCATATTGGCCTTTGAGTTGCCATCTCATCCCTTTAAATCCAAACGCATCTGACTTGCACAGATTCTTTGGCTGATTAAGGTGGTAATTAAACTCACTTGTTGCCTTATCTGCATTTAATTAGCCTCAGAACCTGTGTAATTCAGATGTGTTTGGGTTTAAAGGGATGAGGTGGCAACCCTAGTTGGCCTCGTGCAAGTGCTGCCTGATCACCCGAAACCCAGCCTTCCCCTATATTTATATGACCGGTGGGTAGGCTAGATCCAAAAAAACCAGCAGCGCACGCATTACCTCTTTCCCTCCAAGCCTGGGGCAGCCGCTAACTAAAACCGCGCTCCTGTAGGCAACCTGCTGCCTACACCTTAGCCGCTTCAGGGTGCCGGTTTGACGAGGGGTCGGCTCTGTGGCTTCTCTCTGGCTTTGGCAGTCGGCGTGCGTGTTTCCCGTGCTGTCCCCCAGCCTGGAGATCGCTGTGGAATGTGTTGGCGCAAGGGCGACTAAAGAGCAGGAGTGATGGCACCAAAAGGTCTCAGGAGAGTGCTGGAAAATGGCTGGGCCGTGGAGCCTAAGCAGGATGTAGGATGGGGGCTAGCTAGGTGGGGGTTGCGCCTGGCCGTTGTTTTGCTGCTATAGGGGACTGGATGCGTGGCAATCTCCTGAGGGAGGGAGGTAGAGAGAAGAAAGTGTATTTTTGAAAGAAGGGGTGAGATTGTATAAGTGGGCTTGTAAAAAGTGTAGGCTTGGTTGGGCAGGGGTGATTTTGTAGGAGCTAGGTGTGCAGGAGGGCTTGCAGAGAGGGAGAGCGCTTTGGGTAAAAGTGAATGTAAAAAGAGGCGTTATGGGAGAGTGACTGACCCCTGGTGGAAGAAAAGCAAAAGCCTACAGCACCTGGTATTCCCAGGCGGTCTCCCATCCAAGTACTAACCAGGCCCGACCGTGCTTAGCTTCCGAGATCAGACGAGAGCGGGCGCATTCAGGGTGGTGTGGCCGTAGGCAAAGCTCATGGTCTCTTTCAAGCTTCTTGTACTCGTCACCGGCAGCCTGGCTCCGCCTTTCCTTGACTTTACTACAATCAGCTGTGCCTTTTCACAAGCATGGCAGCACACGGCACTTTGTCGTGTCGTCTCTCCTCTCGCTTGCTCTCCTCAAGCCCGTCCCTGCCTCCTGCTGCTTTGCTCCCTCTTTAACCTCTTCCTGCCTGCACCTTCTCACGCACACACCACATCCTCAGCCTTGCTTCCACGGCTCCTTTCTGGCTTCCCCTGGCCTGACTTTAACCCTTTTCGCTGACAAGGCTTTGCACCACAGGAAGAAGAAGAAGAGCAGCAGGTTGCATGTAGCGCGGGGCCTTATGCCTGCACTTGTTTACGCCTTCGCTCTCCTAGCAGGTGGCCAGCCCATGGATCTCCAGAACCTGCCTTCTGTTCCGTTGGCTACTGGAAGCTGACTGCTGGGGAGGAAGCCAGTACATCTACCCCCCTGGCTACCGGAGGACCCCTCACCTATACCAGGCACCATGCCTCACCAGTGGCTGCAGTCAAGCAACTGCTTGACTTGCCCACTAGGTAGACCTTTTCCTCTAGAGTTGCTCCATACCCCACATGTGCCGCCTTACTCACCCAACTTCTTTTCAATAGGCCTGGAGACCAACATGCATGATGCACCCCTTTCAAGGACTTCAGAGAAGGCTTAGAACACTTGATGCAACTTGACTGAGAAGTCTGGCCCATTACAGTTCAACGTGAACAATGGTCATATCCTGACCCAAACGACCACTGATTGGCTTCCCAGGATTACCTCTACAAGGTAGCAGTTCATATTGGCCTTTGAGTTGCCATCTCATCCCTTTAAATCCAAACGCATCTGAATTGCACAGATTCTTTGGCTGATTAAGGTGGTAATTAAACTCACTTGTTGCCTTATCTGCATTTAATTAGCCTCAGAACCTGTGTAATTCAGATGTGTTTGGGTTTAAAGGGATGAGGTGGCAACCCTAGTTGGCCTCGTGCAAGTTCTGCCTGATCACCCGAAACCCAGCCTTCCCCTATATTTATATGACCGGTGGGTAGGCTAGATCCAAAAAAACCAGCAGCGCACGCATTACCTCTTTCCCTCCAAGCCTGGGGCAGCCGCTAACTAAAACCGCGCTCCTGTAGGCAACCTGCTGCCTACACCTTAGCCGCTTCAGGGTGCCGGTTTGACGAGGGGTCGGCTCTGTGGCTTCTCTCTGGCTTTGGCAGTCGGCGTGCGTGTTTCCCGTGCTGTCCCCCAGCCTGGAGATCGCTGTGGAATGTGTTGGCGCAAGGGCGACTAAAGAGCAGGAGTGATGGCACCAAAAGGTCTCAGGAGAGTGCTGGAAAATGGCTGGGCCGTGGAGCCTAAGCAGGATGTAGGATGGGGGCTAGCTAGGTGGGGGTTGCGCCTGGCCGTTGTTTTGCTGCTATAGGGGACTGGATGCGTGGCAATCTCCTGAGGGAGGGAGGTAGAGAGAAGAAAGTGTATTTTTGAAAGAAGGGGTGAGATTGTATAAGTGGGCTTGTAAAAAGTGTAGGCTTGGTTGGGCAGGGGTGATTTTGTAGGAGCTAGGTGTGCAGGAGGGCTTGCAGAGAGGGAGAGCGCTTTGGGTAAAAGTGAATGTAAAAAGAGGCGTTATGGGAGAGTGACTGACCCCTGGTGGAAGAAAAGCAAAAGCCTACAGCACCTGGTATTCCCAGGCGGTCTCCCATCCAAGTACTAACCAGGCCCGACCGTGCTTAGCTTCCGAGATCAGACGAGAGCGGGCGCATTCAGGGTGGTGTGGCCGTAGGCGAAGCTCATGGTCTCTTTCAAGCTTCTTGTACTTGTCACCGGCAGCCTGGCTCCGCCTTTCCTTGACTTTACTACAATCAGCTGTGCCTTTTCACAAGCATGGCAGCACACGGCACTTTGTCGTGTCGTCTCTCCTCTCGCTTGCTCTCCTCAAGCCCGTCCCTGCCTCCTGCTGCTTTGCTCCCTCTTTAACCTCTTCCTGCCTGCACCTTCTCACGCACACACCACATCCTCAGCCTTGCTTCCACGGCTCCTTTCTGGCTTCCCCTGGCCTGACTTTAACCCTTTTCGCTGACAAGGCTTTGCACCACAGGAAGAAGAAGAAGAGCAGCAGGTTGCATGTAGCGCGGGGCCTTATGCCTGCACTTGTTTACGCCTTCGCTCTCCTAGCAGGTGGCCAGCCCATGGATCTCCAGAACCTGCCTTCTGTTCCGTTGGCTACTGGAAGCTGACTGCTGGGGAGGAAGCCAGTACATCTACCCCCCTGGCTACCGGAGGACCCCTCACCTATACCAGGCACCATGCCTCACCAGTGGCTGCAGTCAAGCAACTGCTTGACTTGCCCACTAGGTAGACCTTTTCCTCTAGAGTTGCTCCATACCCCACATGTGCCGCCTTACTCACCCAACTTCTTTTCAATAGGCCTGGAGACCAACATGCATGATGCACCCCTTTCAAGGACTTCAGAGAAGGCTTAGAACACTTGATGCAACTTGACTGAGAAGTCTGGCCCATTACAGTTCAACGTGAACAATGGTCATATCCTGACCCAAACGACCACTGATTGGCTTCCCAGGATTACCTCTACAAGGTAGCAGTTCATATTGGCCTTTGAGTTGCCATCTCATCCCTTTAAATCCAAACGCATCTGAATTGCACAGATTCTTTGGCTGATTAAGGTGGTAATTAAACTCACTTGTTGCCTTATCTGCATTTAATTAGCCTCAGAACCTGTGTAATTCAGATGTGTTTGGGTTTAAAGGGATGAGGTGGCAACCCTAGTTGGCCTCGTGCAAATGCTGCCTGATCACCCGAAACCCAGCCTTCCCCTATATTTATATGACCGGTGGGTAGGCTAGATCCAAAAAAACCAGCAGCGCACGCATTACCTCTTTCCCTCCAAGCCTGGGGCAGCCGCTAACTAAAACCGCGCTCCTGTAGGCAACCTGCTGCCTACACCTTAGCCGCTTCAGGGTGCCGGTTTGACGAGGGGTCGGCTCTGTGGCTTCTCTCTGGCTTTGGCAGTCGGCGTGCGTGTTTCCCGTGCTGTCCCCCAGCCTGGAGATCGCTGTGGAATGTGTTGGCGCAAGGGCGACTAAAGAGCAGGAGTGATGGCACCAAAAGGTTTCAGGAGAGTGCTGGAAAATGGCTGGGCCGTGGAGCCTAAGCAGGATGTAGGATGGGGGCTAGCTAGGTGGGGGTTGCGCCTGGCCGTTGTTTTGCTGCTATAGGGGACTGGATGCGTGGCAATCTCCTGAGGGAGGGAGGTAGAGAGAAGAAAGTGTATTTTTGAAAGAAGGGGTGAGATTGTATAAGTGGGCTTGTAAAAAGTGTAGGCTTGGTTGGGCAGGGGTGATTTTGTAGGAGCTAGGTGTGCAGGAGGGCTTGCAGAGAGGGAGAGCGCTTTGGGTAAAAGTGAATGTAAAAAGAGGCGTTATGGGAGAGTGACTGACCCCTGGTGGAAGAAAAGCAAAAGCCTACAGCACCTGGTATTCCCAGGCGGTCTCCCATCCAAGTACTAACCAGGCCCGACCCTGCTTAGCTTCCGAGATCAGACGAGAGCGGGCGCATTCAGGGTGGTGTGGCCGTAGGCGAAGCTCATGGTGTCTTTCAAGCTTCTTGTACTTGTCACCGGCAGCCTGGCTCCGCCTTTCCTTGACTTTACTACAATCAGCTGTGCATTTTCACAAGCATGGCAGCACACCGCACTTTGTCGTGTCGTCTCTCCTCTCGCTTGCTCTCCTCAAGCCCGTCCCTGCCTCCTGCTGCTTTGCTCCCTCTTTAACCTCTTCCTGCCTGCACCTTCTCACGCACACACCACATCCTCAGCCTTGCTTCCACGGCTCCTTTCTGGCTTCCCCTGGCCTGACTTTAACCCTTTTCGCTGACAAGGCTTTGCACCACAGGAAGAAGAAGAAGAGCAGCAGGTTGCATGTAGCGCGGGGCCTTATGCCTGCACTTGTTTACGCCTTCGCTCTCCTAGCAGGTGGCCAGCCCATGGATCTCCAGAACCTGCCTTCTGTTCCGTTGGCTACTGGAAGCTGACTGCTGGGGAGGAAGCCAGTACATCTACCCCCCTGGCTACCGGAGGACCCCTCACCTATACCAGGCACCATGCCTCACCAGTGGCTGCAGTCAAGCAACTGCTTGACTTGCCCACTAGGTAGACCTTTTCCTGTAGAGCTGCTCCATACCCCACATGTGCCGCCTTACTCACCCAACTTCTTTTCAATAGGCCTGGAGACCAACATGCATGATGCACCCCTTTCAAGGACTTCAGAGAAGGCTTAGAACACTTGATGCAACTTGACTGAGAAGTCTGGCCCATTACAGTTCAACGTGAACAATGGTCATATCCTGACCCAAACGACCACTGATTGGCTTCCCAGGATTACCTCTACAAGGTAGCAGTTCATATTGGCCTTTGAGTTGCCATCTCATCCCTTTAAATCCAAACGCATCTGAATTGCACAGATTCTTTGGCTGATTAAGGTGGTAATTAAACTCACTTGTTGCCTTATCTGCATTTAATTAGCCTCAGAACCTGTGTAATTCAGATGTGTTTGGGTTTAAAGGGATGAGGTGGCAACCCTAGTTGGCCTCGTGCAAATGCTGCCTGATCACCCGAAACGCAGCCTTCCCCTATATTTATATGACCGGTGGGTAGGCTAGATCCAAAAAAACCAGCAGCGCACGCATTACCTCTTTCCCTCCAAGCCTGGGGCAGCCGCTAACTAAAACCGCGCTCCTGTAGGCAACCTGCTGCCTACACCTTAGCCGCTTCAGGGTGCCGGTTTGACGAGGGGTCGGCTCTGTGGCTTCTCTCTGGCTTTGGCAGTCGGCGTGCGTGTTTCCCGTGCTGTCCCCCAGCCTGGAGATCGCTGTGGAATGTGTTGGCGCAAGGGCGACTAAAGAGCAGGAGTGATGGCACCAAAAGGTCTCAGGAGAGTGCTGGAAAATGGCTGGGCCGTGGAGCCTAAGCAGGATGTAGGATGGGGGCTAGCTAGGTGGGGGTTGCGCCTGGCCGTTGTTTTGCTGCTATAGGGGACTGGATGCGTGGCAATCTCCTGAGGGAGGGAGGTAGAGAGAAGAAAGTGTATTTTTGAAAGAAGGGGTGAGATTGTATAAGTGGGCTTGTAAAAAGTGTAGGCTTGGTTGGGCAGGGGTGATTTTGTAGGAGCTAGGTGTGCAGGAGGGCTTGCAGAGAGGGAGAGCGCTTTGGGTAAAAGTGAATGTAAAAAGAGGCGTTATGGGAGAGTGACTGACCCCTGGTGGAAGAAAAGCAAAAGCCTACAGCACCTGGTATTCCCAGGCGGTCTCCCATCCAAGTACTAACCAGGCCCGACCCTGCTTAGCTTCCGAGATCAGACGAGAGCGGGCGCATTCAGGGTGGTGTGGCCGTAGGCGAAGCTCATGGTCTCTTTCAAGCTTCTTGTACTTGTCACCGGCAGCCTGGCTCCGCCTTTCCTTGACTTTACTACAATCAGCTGTGCCTTTTCACAAGCATGGCAGCACACGGCACTTTGTCGTGTCGTCTCTCCTCTCGCTTGCTCTCCTCAAGCCCGTCCCTGCCTCCTGCTGCTTTGCTCCCTCTTTAACCTCTTCCTGCCTGCACCTTCTCACGCACACACCACATCCTCAGCCTTGCTTCCACGGCTCCTTTCTGGCTTCCCCTGGCCTGACTTTAACCCTTTTCGCTGACAAGGCTTTGCACCACAGGAAGAAGAAGAAGAGCAGCAGGTTGCATGTAGCGCGGGGCCTTATGCCTGCACTTGTTTACGCCTTCGCTCTCCTAGCAGGTGGCCAGCCCATGGATCTCCAGAACCTGCCTTCTGTTCCGTTGGCTACTGGAAGCTGACTGCTGGGGAGGAAGCCAGTACATCTACCCCCCTGGCTACCGGAGGACCCCTCACCTATACCAGGCACCATGCCTCACCAGTGGCTGCAGTCAAGCAACTGCTTGACTTGCCCACTAGGTAGACCTTTTCCTGTAGAGCTGCTCCATACCCCACATGTGCCGCCTTACTCACCCAACTTCTTTTCAATAGGCCTGGAGACCAACATGCATGATGCACCCCTTTCAAGGACTTCAGAGAAGGCTTAGAACACTTGATGCAACTTGACTGAGAAGTCTGGCCCATTACAGTTCAACGTGAACAATGGTCATATCCTGACCCAAACGACCACTGATTGGCTTCCCAGGATTACCTCTACAAGGTAGCAGTTCATGTTGGCCTTTGAGTTGCCATCTCATCCCTTTAAATCCAAACGCATCTGAATTGCACAGATTCTTTGGCTGATTAAGGTGGTAATTAAACTCACTTGTTGCCTTATCTGCATTTAATTAGCCTCAGAACCTGTGTAATTCAGATGTGTTTGGGTTTAAAGGGATGAGGTGGCAACCCTAGTTGGCCTCGTGCAAGTGCTGCCTGATCACCCGAAACGCAGCCTTCCCCTATATTTATATGACCGGTGGGTAGGCTAGATCCAAAAAAACCAGCAGCGCACGCATTACCTCTTTCCCTCCAAGCCTGGGGCAGCCGCTAACTAAAACCGCGCTCCTGTAGGCAACCTGCTGCCTACACCTTAGCCGCTTCAGGGTGCCGGTTTGACGAGGGGTCGGCTCTGTGGCTTCTCTCTGGCTTTGGCAGTCGGCGTGCGTGTTTCCCGTGCTGTCCCCCAGCCTGGAGATCGCTGTGGAATGTGTTGGCGCAAGGGCGACTAAAGAGCAGGAGTGATGGCACCAAAAGGTCTCAGGAGAGTGCTGGAAAATGGCTGGGCCGTGGAGCCTAAGCAGGATGTAGGATGGGGGCTAGCTAGGTGGGGGTTGCGCCTGGCCGTTGTTTTGCTGCTATAGGGGACTGGATGCGTGGCAATCTCCTGAGGGAGGGAGGTAGAGAGAAGAAAGTGTATTTTTGAAAGAAGGGGTGAGATTGTGTAAGTGGGCTTGTAAAAAGTGTAGGCTTGGTTGGGCAGGGGTGATTTTGTAGGAGCTAGGTGTGCAGGAGGGCTTGCAGAGAGGGAGAGCGCTTTGGGTAAAAGTGAATGTAAAAAGAGGCATTATGGGAGAGTGACTGACCCCTGGTGGAAGAAAAGCAAAAGCCTACAGCACCTGGTATTCCCAGGCGGTCTCCCATCCAAGTACTAACCAGGCCCGACCCTGCTTAGCTTCCGAGATCAGACGAGAGCGGGCGCATTCAGGGTGGTGTGGCCGTAGGCAAAGCTCATGGTCTCTTTCAAGCTTCTTGTACTTGTCACCGGCAGCCTGGCTCCGCCTTTCCTTGACTTTACTACAATCAGCTGTGCCTTTTCACAAGCATGGCAGCACACGGCACTTTGTCGTGTCGTCTCTCCTCTCGCTTGCTCTCCTCAAGCCCGTCCCTGCCTCCTGCTGCTTTGCTCTCTCTTTAACCTCTTCCTGCCTGCACCTTCTCACGCACACACATCCTCAGCCTTGCTTCCACGGCTCCTTTCTGGCTTCCCCTGGCCTGACTTTAACCCTTTTCGCTGACAAGGCTTTGCACCACAGGAAGAAGAAGAAGAGCAGCAGGTTGCATGTAGCGCGGGGCCTTATGCCTGCACTTGTTTACGCCTTCGCTCTCCTAGCAGGTGGCCAGCCCATGGATCTCCAGAACCTGCCTTCTGTTCCGTTGGCTACTGGAAGCTGACTGCTGGGGAGGAAGCCAGTACATCTACCCCCCTGGCTACCGGAGGACCCCTCACCTATACCAGGCACCATGCCTCACCAGTGGCTGCAGTCAAGCAACTGCTTGACTTGCCCACTAGGTAGACCTTTTCCTGTAGAGCTGCTCCATACCCCACATGTGCCGCCTTACTCACCCAACTTCTTTTCAATAGGCCTGGAGACCAACATGCATGATGCACCCCTTTCAAGGACTTCAGAGAAGGCTTAGAACACTTGATGCAACTTGACTGAGAAGTCTGGCCCATTACAGTTCAACGTGAACAATGGTCATATCCTGACCCAAACGGCCACTGATTGGCTTCCCAGGATTACCTCTACAAGGTAGCAGTTCATATTGGCCTTTGAGTTGCCATCTCATCCCTTTAAATCCAAACGCATCTGAATTGCACAGATTCTTTGGCTGATTAAGGTGGTAATTAAACTCACTTGTTGCCTTATCTGCATTTAATTAGCCTCAGAACCTGTGTAATTCAGATGTGTTTGGGTTTAAAGGGATGAGGTGGCAACCCTAGTTGGCCTCGTGCAAATGCTGCCTGATCACCCGAAACGCAGCCTTCCCCTATATTTATATGACCGGTGGGTAGGCTAGATCCAAAAAAACCAGCAGCGCACGCATTACCTCTTTCCCTCCAAGCCTGGGGCAGCCGCTAACTAAAACCGCGCTCCTGTAGGCAACCTGCTGCCTACACCTTAGCCGCTTCAGGGTGCCGGTTTGACGAGGGGTCGGCTCTGTGGCTTCTCTCTGGCTTTGGCAGTCGGCGTGCGTGTTTCCCGTGCTGTCCCCCAGCCTGGAGATCGCTGTGGAATGTGTTGGCGCAAGGGCGACTAAAGAGCAGGAGTGATGGCACCAAAAGGTTTCAGGAGAGTGCTGGAAAATGGCTGGGCCGTGGAGCCTAAGCAGGATGTAGGATGGGGGCTAGCTAGGTGGGGGTTGCGCCTGGCCGTTGTTTTGCTGCTATAGGGGACTGGATGCGTGGCAATCTCCTGAGGGAGGGAGGTAGAGAGAAGAAAGTGTATTTTTGAAAGAAGGGGTGAGATTGTATAAGTGGGCTTGTAAAAAGTGTAGGCTTGGTTGGGCAGGGGTGATTTTGTAGGAGCTAGGTGTGCAGGAGGGCTTGCAGAGAGGGAGAGCGCTTTGGGTAAAAGTGAATGTAAAAAGAGGCGTTATGGGAGAGTGACTGACCCCTGGTGGAAGAAAAGCAAAAGCCTACAGCACCTGGTATTCCCAGGCGGTCTCCCATCCAAGTACTAACCAGGCCCGACCCTGCTTAGCTTCCGAGATCAGACGAGAGCGGGCGCATTCAGGGTGGTGTGGCCGTAGGCGAAGCTCATGGTCTCTTTCAAGCTTCTTGTACTTGTCACCGGCAGCCTGGCTCCGCCTTTCCTTGACTTTACTACAATCAGCTGTGCCTTTTCACAAGCATGGCAGCACACGGCACTTTGTCGTGTCGTCTCTCCTCTCGCTTGCTCTCCTCAAGCCCGTCCCTGCCTCCTGCTGCTTTGCTCCCTCTTTAACCTCTTCCTGCCTGCACCTTCTCACGCACACACCACATCCTCAGCCTTGCTTCCACGGCTCCTTTCTGGCTTCCCCTGGCCTGACTTTAACCCTTTTCGCTGACAAGGCTTTGCACCACAGGAAGAAGAAGAAGAGCAGCAGGTTGCATGTAGCGCGGGGCCTTATGCCTGCACTTGTTTACGCCTTCGCTCTCCTAGCAGGTGGCCAGCCCATGGATCTCCAGAACCTGCCTTCTGTTCCGTTGGCTACTGGAAGCTGACTGCTGGGGAGGAAGCCAGTACATCTACCCCCCTGGCTACCGGAGGACCCCTCACCTATACCAGGCACCATGCCTCACCAGTGGCTGCAGTCAAGCAACTGCTTGACTTGCCCACTAGGTAGACCTTTTCCTCTAGAGTTGCTCCATACCCCACATGTGCCGCCTTACTCACCCAACTTCTTTTCAATAGGCCTGGAGACCAACATGCATGATGCACCCCTTTCAAGGACTTCAGAGAAGGCTTAGAACACTTGATGCAACTTGACTGAGAAGTCTGGCCCATTACAGTTCAACGTGAACAATGGTCATATCCTGACCCAAACGACCACTGATTGGCTTCCCAGGATTACCTCTACAAGGTAGCAGTTCATATTGGCCTTTGAGTTGCCATCTCATCCCTTTAAATCCAAACGCATCTGAATTGCACAGATTCTTTGGCTGATTAAGGTGGTAATTAAACTCACTTGTTGCCTTATCTGCATTTAATTAGCCTCAGAACCTGTGTAATTCAGATGTGTTTGGGTTTAAAGGGATGAGGTGGCAACCCTAGTTGGCCTCGTGCAAGTTCTGCCTGATCACCCGAAACCCAGCCTTCCCCTATATTTATATGACCGGTGGGTAGGCTAGATCCAAAAAAACCAGCAGCGCACGCATTACCTCTTTCCCTCCAAGCCTGGGGCAGCCGCTAACTAAAACCGCGCTCCTGTAGGCAACCTGCTGCCTACACCTTAGCCGCTTCAGGGTGCCGGTTTGACGAGGGGTCGGCTCTGTGGCTTCTCTCTGGCTTTGGCAGTCGGCGTGCGTGTTTCCCGTGCTGTCCCCCAGCCTGGAGATCGCTGTGGAATGTGTTGGCGCAAGGGCGACTAAAGAGCAGGAGTGATGGCACCAAAAGGTCTCAGGAGAGTGCTGGAAAATGGCTGGGCCGTGGAGCCTAAGCAGGATGTAGGATGGGGGCTAGCTAGGTGGGGGTTGCGCCTGGCCGTTGTTTTGCTGCTATAGGGGACTGGATGCGTGGCAATCTCCTGAGGGAGGGAGGTAGAGAGAAGAAAGTGTATTTTTGAAAGAAGGGGTGAGATTGTATAAGTGGGCTTGTAAAAAGTGTAGGCTTGGTTGGGCAGGGGTGATTTTGTAGGAGCTAGGTGTGCAGGAGGGCTTGCAGAGAGGGAGAGCGCTTTGGGTAAAAGTGAATGTAAAAAGAGGCGTTATGGGAGAGTGACTGACCCCTGGTGGAAGAAAAGCAAAAGCCTACAGCACCTGGTATTCCCAGGCGGTCTCCCATCCAAGTACTAACCAGGCCCGACCCTGCTTAGCTTCCGAGATCAGACGAGAGCGGGCGCATTCAGGGTGGTGTGGCCGTAGGCAAAGCTCATGGTCTCTTTCAAGCTTCTTGTACTTGTCACCGGCAGCCTGGCTCCGCCTTTCCTTGACTTTACTACAATCAGCTGTGCCTTTTCACAAGCATGGCAGCACACGGCACTTTGTCGTGTCGTCTCTCCTCTCGCTTGCTCTCCTCAAGCCCGTCCCTGCCTCCTGCTGCTTTGCTCCCTCTTTAACCTCTTCCTGCCTGCACCTTCTCACGCACACACCACATCCTCAGCCTTGCTTCCACGGCTCCTTTCTGGCTTCCCCTGGCCTGACTTTAACCCTTTTCGCTGACAAGGCTTTGCACCACAGGAAGAAGAAGAAGAGCAGCAGGTTGCATGTAGCGCGGGGCCTTATGCCTGCACTTGTTTACGCCTTCGCTCTCCTAGCAGGTGGCCAGCCCATGGATCTCCAGAACCTGCCTTCTGTTCCGTTGGCTACTGGAAGCTGACTGCTGGGGAGGAAGCCAGTACATCTACCCCCCTGGCTACCGGAGGACCCCTCACCTATACCAGGCACCATGCCTCACCAGTGGCTGCAGTCAAGCAACTGCTTGACTTGCCCACTAGGTAGACCTTTTCCTGTAGAGCTGCTCCATACCCCACATGTGCCGCCTTACTCACCCAACTTCTTTTCAATAGGCCTGGAGACCAACATGCATGATGCACCCCTTTCAAGGACTTCAGAGAAGGCTTAGAACACTTGATGCAACTTGACTGAGAAGTCTGGCCCATTACAGTTCAACGTGAACAATGGTCATATCCTGACCCAAACGACCACTGATTGGCTTCCCAGGATTACCTCTACAAGGTAGCAGTTCATGTTGGCCTTTGAGTTGCCATCTCATCCCTTTAAATCCAAACGCATCTGAATTGCACAGATTCTTTGGCTGATTAAGGTGGTAATTAAACTCACTTGTTGCCTTATCTGCATTTAATTAGCCTCAGAACCTGTGTAATTCAGATGTGTTTGGGTTTAAAGGGATGAGGTGGCAACCCTAGTTGGCCTTGTGCAAGTGCTGCCTGATCACCCGAAACGCAGCCTTCCCCTATATTTATATGACCGGTGGGTAGGCTAGATCCAAAAAAACCAGCAGCGCACGCATTACCTCTTTCCCTCCAAGCCTGGGGCAGCCGCTAACTAAAACCGCGCTCCTGTAGGCAACCTGCTGCCTACACCTTAGCCGCTTCAGGGTGCCGGTTTGACGAGGGGTCGGCTCTGTGGCTTCTCTCTGGCTTTGGCAGTCGGCGTGCGTGTTTCCCGTGCTGTCCCCCAGCCTGGAGATCGCTGTGGAATGTGTTGGCGCAAGGGCGACTAAAGAGCAGGAGTGATGGCACCAAAAGGTCTCAGGAGAGTGCTGGAAAATGGCTGGGCCGTGGAGCCTAAGCAGGATGTAGGATGGGGGCTAGCTAGGTGGGGGTTGCGCCTGGCCGTTGTTTTGCTGCTATAGGGGACTGGATGCGTGGCAATCTCCTGAGGGAGGGAGGTAGAGAGAAGAAAGTGTATTTTTGAAAGAAGGGGTGAGATTGTGTAAGTGGGCTTGTAAAAAGTGTAGGCTTGGTTGGGCAGGGGTGATTTTGTAGGAGCTAGGTGTGCAGGAGGGCTTGCAGAGAGGGAGAGCGCTTTGGGTAAAAGTGAATGTAAAAAGAGGCATTATGGGAGAGTGACTGACCCCTGGTGGAAGAAAAGCAAAAGCCTACAGCACCTGGTATTCCCAGGCGGTCTCCCATCCAAGTACTAACCAGGCCCGACCCTGCTTAGCTTCCGAGATCAGACGAGAGCGGGCGCATTCAGGGTGGTGTGGCCGTAGGCAAAGCTCATGGTCTCTTTCAAGCTTCTTGTACTTGTCACCGGCAGCCTGGCTCCGCCTTTCCTTGACTTTACTACAATCAGCTGTGCCTTTTCACAAGCATGGCAGCACACGGCACTTTGTCGTGTCGTCTCTCCTCTCGCTTGCTCTCCTCAAGCCCGTCCCTGCCTCCTGCTGCTTTGCTCTCTCTTTAACCTCTTCCTGCCTGCACCTTCTCACGCACACACATCCTCAGCCTTGCTTCCACGGCTCCTTTCTGGCTTCCCCTGGCCTGACTTTAACCCTTTTCGCTGACAAGGCTTTGCACCACAGGAAGAAGAAGAAGAGCAGCAGGTTGCATGTAGTGCGGGGCCTTATGCCTGCACTTGTTTACGCCTTCGCTCTCCTAGCAGGTGGCCAGCCCATGGATCTCCAGAACCTGCCTTCTGTTCCGTTGGCTACTGGAAGCTGACTGCTGGGGAGGAAGCCAGTACATCTACCCCCCTGGCTACCGGAGGACCCCTCACCTATACCAGGCACCATGCCTCACCAGTGGCTGCAGTCAAGCAACTGCTTGACTTGCCCACTAGGTAGACCTTTTCCTGCAGAGCTGCTCCATACCCCACATGTGCCGCCTTACTCACCCAACTTCTTTTCAATAGGCCTGGAGACCAACATGCATGATGCACCCCTTTCAAGGACTTCAGAGAAGGCTTAGAACACTTGATGCAACTTGACTGAGAAGTCTGGCCCATTACAGTTCAACGTGAACAATGGTCATATCCTGACCCAAACGGCCACTGATTGGCTTCCCAGGATTACCTCTACAAGGTAGCAGTTCATATTGGCCTTTGAGTTGCCATCTCATCCCTTTAAATCCAAACGCATCTGAATTGCACAGATTCTTTGGCTGATTAAGGTGGTAATTAAACTCACTTGTTGCCTTATCTGCATTTAATTAGCCTCAGAACCTGTGTAATTCAGATGTGTTTGGGTTTAAAGGGATGAGGTGGCAACCCTAGTTGGCCTCGTGCAAATGCTGCCTGATCACCCGAAACGCAGCCTTCCCCTATATTTATATGACCGGTGGGTAGGCTAGATCCAAAAAAACCAGCAGCGCACGCATTACCTCTTTCCCTCCAAGCCTGGGGCAGCCGCTAACTAAAACCGCGCTCCTGTAGGCAACCTGCTGCCTACACCTTAGCCGCTTCAGGGTGCCGGTTTGACGAGGGGTCGGCTCTGTGGCTTCTCTCTGGCTTTGGCAGTCGGCGTGCGTGTTTCCCGTGCTGTCCCCCAGCCTGGAGATCGCTGTGGAATGTGTTGGCGCAAGGGCGACTAAAGAGCAGGAGTGATGGCACCAAAAGGTTTCAGGAGAGTGCTGGAAAATGGCTGGGCCGTGGAGCCTAAGCAGGATGTAGGATGGGGGCTAGCTAGGTGGGGGTTGCGCCTGGCCGTTGTTTTGCTGCTATAGGGGACTGGATGCGTGGCAATCTCCTGAGGGAGGGAGGTAGAGAGAAGAAAGTGTATTTTTGAAAGAAGGGGTGAGATTGTATAAGTGGGCTTGTAAAAAGTGTAGGCTTGGTTGGGCAGGGGTGATTTTGTAGGAGCTAGGTGTGCAGGAGGGCTTGCAGAGAGGGAGAGCGCTTTGGGTAAAAGTGAATGTAAAAAGAGGCGTTATGGGAGAGTGACTGACCCCTGGTGGAAGAAAAGCAAAAGCCTACAGCACCTGGTATTCCCAGGCGGTCTCCCATCCAAGTACTAACCAGGCCCGACCCTGCTTAGCTTCCGAGATCAGACGAGAGCGGGCGCATTCAGGGTGGTGTGGCCGTAGGCGAAGCTCATGGTCTCTTTCAAGCTTCTTGTACTTGTCACCGGCAGCCTGGCTCCGCCTTTCCTTGACTTTACTACAATCAGCTGTGCCTTTTCACAAGCATGGCAGCACACGGCACTTTGTCGTGTCGTCTCTCCTCTCGCTTGCTCTCCTCAAGCCCGTCCCTGCCTCCTGCTGCTTTGCTCCCTCTTTAACCTCTTCCTGCCTGCACCTTCTCACGCACACACCACATCCTCAGCCTTGCTTCCACGGCTCCTTTCTGGCTTCCCCTGGCCTGACTTTAACCCTTTTCGCTGACAAGGCTTTGCACCACAGGAAGAAGAAGAAGAGCAGCAGGTTGCATGTAGCGCGGGGCCTTATGCCTGCACTTGTTTACGCCTTCGCTCTCCTAGCAGGTGGCCAGCCCATGGATCTCCAGAACCTGCCTTCTGTTCCGTTGGCTACTGGAAGCTGACTGCTGGGGAGGAAGCCAGTACATCTACCCCCCTGGCTACCGGAGGACCCCTCACCTATACCAGGCACCATGCCTCACCAGTGGCTGCAGTCAAGCAACTGCTTGACTTGCCCACTAGGTAGACCTTTTCCTCTAGAGTTGCTCCATACCCCACATGTGCCGCCTTACTCACCCAACTTCTTTTCAATAGGCCTGGAGACCAACATGCATGATGCACCCCTTTCAAGGACTTCAGAGAAGGCTTAGAACACTTGATGCAACTTGACTGAGAAGTCTGGCCCATTACAGTTCAACGTGAACAATGGTCATATCCTGACCCAAACGACCACTGATTGGCTTCCCAGGATTACCTCTACAAGGTAGCAGTTCATATTGGCCTTTGAGTTGCCATCTCATCCCTTTAAATCCAAACGCATCTGAATTGCACAGATTCTTTGGCTGATTAAGGTGGTAATTAAACTCACTTGTTGCCTTATCTGCATTTAATTAGCCTCAGAACCTGTGTAATTCAGATGTGTTTGGGTTTAAAGGGATGAGGTGGCAACCCTAGTTGGCCTCGTGCAAGTTCTGCCTGATCACCCGAAACCCAGCCTTCCCCTATATTTATATGACCGGTGGGTAGGCTAGATCCAAAAAAACCAGCAGCGCACGCATTACCTCTTTCCCTCCAAGCCTGGGGCAGCCGCTAACTAAAACCGCGCTCCTGTAGGCAACCTGCTGCCTACACCTTAGCCGCTTCAGGGTGCCGGTTTGACGAGGGGTCGGCTCTGTGGCTTCTCTCTGGCTTTGGCAGTCGGCGTGCGTGTTTCCCGTGCTGTCCCCCAGCCTGGAGATCGCTGTGGAATGTGTTGGCGCAAGGGCGACTAAAGAGCAGGAGTGATGGCACCAAAAGGTCTCAGGAGAGTGCTGGAAAATGGCTGGGCCGTGGAGCCTAAGCAGGATGTAGGATGGGGGCTAGCTAGGTGGGGGTTGCGCCTGGCCGTTGTTTTGCTGCTATAGGGGACTGGATGCGTGGCAATCTCCTGAGGGAGGGAGGTAGAGAGAAGAAAGTGTATTTTTGAAAGAAGGGGTGAGATTGTATAAGTGGGCTTGTAAAAAGTGTAGGCTTGGTTGGGCAGGGGTGATTTTGTAGGAGCTAGGTGTGCAGGAGGGCTTGCAGAGAGGGAGAGCGCTTTGGGTAAAAGTGAATGTAAAAAGAGGCGTTATGGGAGAGTGACTGACCCCTGGTGGAAGAAAAGCAAAAGCCTACAGCACCTGGTATTCCCAGGCGGTCTCCCATCCAAGTACTAACCAGGCCCGACCCTGCTTAGCTTCCGAGATCAGACGAGAGCGGGCGCATTCAGGGTGGTGTGACCGTAGGCGAAGCTCATGGTCTCTTTCAAGCTTCTTGTACTTGTCACCGGCAGCCTGGCTCCGCCTTTCCTTGACTTTACTACAATCAGCTGTGCCTTTTCACAAGCATGGCAGCACACGGCACTTTGTCGTGTCGTCTCTCCTCTCGCTTGCTCTCCTTAAGCCCGTCCCTGCCTCCTGCTGCTTTGCTCCCTCTTTAACCTCTTCCTGCCTGCACCTTCTCACGCACACACCACATCCTCAGCCTTGCTTCCACGGCTCCTTTCTGGCTTCCCCTGGCCTGACTTTAACCCTTTTCGCTGACAAGGCTTTGCACCACAGGAAGAAGAAGAAGAGCAGCAGGTTGCATGTAGCGCGGGGCCTTATGCCTGCACTTGTTTACGCCTTCGCTCTCCTAGCAGGTGGCCAGCCCATGGATCTCCAGAACCTGCCTTCTGTTCCGTTGGCTACTGGAAGCTGACTGCTGGGGAGGAAGCCAGTACATCTACCCCCCTGGCTACCGGAGGACCCCTCACCTATACCAGGCACCATGCCTCACCAGTGGCTGCAGTCAAGCAACTGCTTGACTTGCCCACTAGGTAGACCTTTTCCTGTAGAGCTGCTCCATACCCCACATGTGCCGCCTTACTCACCCAACTTCTTTTCAATAGGCCTGGAGACCAACATGCATGATGCACCCCTTTCAAGGACTTCAGAGAAGGCTTAGAACACTTGATGCAACTTGACTGAGAAGTCTGGCCCATTACAGTTCAACGTGAACAATGGTCATATCCTGACCCAAACGACCACTGATTGGCTTCCCAGGATTACCTCTACAAGGTAGCAGTTCATGTTGGCCTTTGAGTTGCCATCTCATCCCTTTAAATCCAAACGCATCTGAATTGCACAGATTCTTTGGCTGATTAAGGTGGTAATTAAACTCACTTGTTGCCTTATCTGCATTTAATTAGCCTCAGAACCTGTGTAATTCAGATGTGTTTGGGTTTAAAGGGATGAGGTGGCAACCCTAGTTGGCCTCGTGCAAGTGCTGCCTGATCACCCGAAACGCAGCCTTCCCCTATATTTATATGACCGGTGGGTAGGCTAGATCCAAAAAAACCAGCAGCGCACGCATTACCTCTTTCCCTCCAAGCCTGGGGCAGCCGCTAACTAAAACCGCGCTCCTGTAGGCAACCTGCTGCCTACACCTTAGCCGCTTCAGGGTGCCGGTTTGACGAGGGGTCGGCTCTGTGGCTTCTCTCTGGCTTTGGCAGTCGGCGTGCGTGTTTCCCGTGCTGTCCCCCAGCCTGGAGATCGCTGTGGAATGTGTTGGCGCAAGGGCGACTAAAGAGCAGGAGTGATGGCACCAAAAGGTCTCAGGAGAGTGCTGGAAAATGGCTGGGCCGTGGAGCCTAAGCAGGATGTAGGATGGGGGCTAGCTAGGTGGGGGTTGCGCCTGGCCGTTGTTTTGCTGCTATAGGGGACTGGATGCGTGGCAATCTCCTGAGGGAGGGAGGGAGGTAGAGAGAAGAAAGTGTATTTTTGAAAGAAGGGGTGAGATTGTGTAAGTGGGCTTGTAAAAAGTGTAGGCTTGGTTGGGCAGGGGTGATTTTGTAGGAGCTAGGTGTGCAGGAGGGCTTGCAGAGAGGGAGAGCGCTTTGGGTAAAAGTGAATGTAAAAAGAGGCATTATGGGAGAGTGACTGACCCCTGGTGGAAGAAAAGCAAAAGCCTACAGCACCTGGTATTCCCAGGCGGTCTCCCATCCAAGTACTAACCAGGCCCGACCCTGCTTAGCTTCCGAGATCAGACGAGAGCGGGCGCATTCAGGGTGGTGTGGCCGTAGGCAAAGCTCATGGTCTCTTTCAAGCTTCTTGTACTTGTCACCGGCAGCCTGGCTCCGCCTTTCCTTGACTTTACTACAATCAGCTGTGCCTTTTCACAAGCATGGCAGCAGACCGCACTTTGTCGTGTCGTCTCTCCTCTCGCTTGCTCTCCTCAAGCCCGTCCCTGCCTCCTGCTGCTTTGCTCCCTCTTTAACCTCTTCCTGCCTGCACCTTCTCACGCACACACCACATCCTCAGCCTTGCTTCCACGGCTCCTTTCTGGCTTCCCCTGGCCTGACTTTAACCCTTTTCGCTGACAAGGCTTTGCACCACAGGAAGAAGAAGAAGAGCAGCAGGTTGCATGTAGCGCGGGGCCTTATGCCTGCACTTGTTTACGCCTTCGCTCTCCTAGCAGGTGGCCAGCCCATGGATCTCCAGAACCTGCCTTCTGTTCCGTTGGCTACTGGAAGCTGACTGCTGGGGAGGAAGCCAGTACATCTACCCCCTGGCTACCGGAGGACCCCTCACCTATACCAGGCACCATGCCTCACCAGTGGCTGCAGTCAAGCAACTGCTTGACTTGCCCACTAGGTAGACCTTTTCCTCTAGAGTTGCTCCATACCCCACATGTGCCGCCTTACTCACCCAACTTCTTTTCAATAGGCCTGGAGACCAACATGCATGATGCACCCCTTTCAAGGACTTCAGAGAAGGCTTAGAACACTTGATGCAACTTGACTGAGAAGTCTGGCCCATTACAGTTCAACGTGAACAATGGTCATATCCTGACCCAAACGACCACTGATTGGCTTCCCAGGATTACCTCTACAAGGTAGCAGTTCATGTTGGCCTTTGAGTTGCCATCTCATCCCTTTAAATCCAAACGCATCTGAATTGCACAGATTCTTTGGCTGATTAAGGTGGTAATTAAACTCACTTGTTGCCTTATCTGCATTTAATTAGCCTCAGAACCTGTGTAATTCAGATGTGTTTGGGTTTAAAGGGATGAGGTGGCAACCCTAGTTGGCCTCGTGCAAGTGCTGCCTGATCACCCGAAACCCAGCCTTCCCCTATATTTATATGACCGGTGGGTAGGCTAGATCCAAAAAAACCAGCAGCGCACGCATTACCTCTTTCCCTCCAAGCCTGGGGCAGCCGCTAACTAAAACCGCGCTCCTGTAGGCAACCTGCTGCCTACACCTTAGCCGCTTCAGGGTGCCGGTTTGACGAGGGGTCGGCTCTGTGGCTTCTCTCTGGCTTTGGCAGTCGGCGTGCGTGTTTCCCGTGCTGTCCCCCAGCCTGGAGATCGCTGTGGAATGTGTTGGCGCAAGGGCGACTAAAGAGCAGGAGTGATGGCACCAAAAGGTCTCAGGAGAGTGCTGGAAAATGGCTGGGCCGTGGAGCCTAAGCAGGATGTAGGATGGGGGCTAGCTAGGTGGGGGTTGCGCCTGGCCGTTGTTTTGCTGCTATAGGGGACTGGATGCGTGGCAATCTCCTGAGGGAGGGAGGTAGAGAGAAGAAAGTGTATTTTTGAAAGAAGGGGTGAGATTGTGTAAGTGGGCTTGTAAAAAGTGTAGGCTTGGTTGGGCAGGGGTGATTTTGTAGGAGCTAGGTGTGCAGGAGGGCTTGCAGAGAGGGAGAGCGCTTTGGGTAAAAGTGAATGTAAAAAGAGGCATTATGGGAGAGTGACTGACCCCTGGTGGAAGAAAAGCAAAAGCCTACAGCACCTGGTATTCCCAGGCGGTCTCCCATCCAAGTACTAACCAGGCCCGACCCTGCTTAGCTTCCGAGATCAGACGAGAGCGGGCGCATTCAGGGTGGTGTGGCCGTAGGCAAAGCTCATGGTCTCTTTCAAGCTTCTTGTACTTGTCACCGGCAGCCTGGCTCCGCCTTTCCTTGACTTTACTGCAATCAGCTGTGCCTTTTCACAAGCCTGGCAGCACACGGCACTTTGTCGTGTCGTCTCTCCTCTCGCTTGCTCTCCTCAAGCCCGTCCCTGCCTCCTGCTGCTTTGCTCCCTCTTTAACCTCTTCCTGCCTGCACCTTCTCACGCACACACCACATCCTCAGCCTTGCTTCCACGGCTCCTTTCTGGCTTCCCCTGGCCTGACTTTAACCCTTTTCGCTGACAAGGCTTTGCACCACAGGAAGAAGAAGAAGAGCAGCAGGTTGCATGTAGCGCGGGGGCCTTATGCCTGCACTTGTTTACGCCTTCGCTCTCCTAGCAGGTGGCCAGCCCATGGATCTCCAGAACCTGCCTTCTGTTCCGTTGGCTACTGGAAGCTGACTGCTGGGGAGGAAGCCAGTACATCTACCCCCCTGGCTACCGGAGGACCCCTCACCTATACCAGGCACCATGCCTCACCAGTGGCTGCAGTCAAGCAACTGCTTGACTTGCCCACTAGGTAGACCTTTTCCTGTAGAGTTGCTCCATACCCCACATGTGCCGACTTACTCACCCAACTTCTTTTCAATAGGCCTGGAGACCAACATGCATGATGCACCCCTTTCAAGGACTTCAGAGAAGGCTTAGAACACTTGATGCAACTTGACTGAGAAGTCTGGCCCATTACAGTTCAACGTGAACAATGGTCATATCCTGACCCAAACGACCACTGATTGGCTTCCCAGGATTACCTCTACAAGGTAGCAGTTCATGTTGGCCTTTGAGTTGCCATCTCATCCCTTTAAATCCAAACGCATCTGAATTGCACAGATTCTTTGGCTGATTAAGGTGGTAATTAAACTCACTTGTTGCCTTATCTGCATTTAATTAGCCTCAGAACCTGTGTAATTCAGATGTGTTTGGGTTTAAAGGGATGAGGTGGCAACCCTAGTTGGCCTCGTGCAAGTGCTGCCTGATCACCCGAAACCCAGCCTTCCCCTATATTTATATGACCGGTGGGTAGGCTAGATCCAAAAAAACCAGCAGCGCACGCATTACCTCTTTCCCTCCAAGCCTGGGGCAGCCGCTAACTAAAACCGCGCTCCTGTAGGCAACCTGCTGCCTACACCTTAGCCGCTTCAGGGTGCCGGTTTGACGAGGGGTCGGCTCTGTGGCTTCTCTCTGGCTTTGGCAGTCGGCGTGCGTGTTTCCCGTGCTGTCCCCCAGCCTGGAGATCGCTGTGGAATGTGTTGGCGCAAGGGCGACTAAAGAGCAGGAGTGATGGCACCAAAAGGTCTCAGGAGAGTGCTGGAAAATGGCTGGGCCGTGGAGCCTAAGCAGGATGTAGGATGGGGGCTAGCTAGGTGGGGGTTGCGCCTGGCCGTTGTTTTGCTGCTATAGGGGACTGGATGCGTGGCAATCTCCTGAGGGAGGGAGGGAGGTAGAGAGAAGAAAGTGTATTTTTGAAAGAAGGGGTGAGATTGTGTAAGTGGGCTTGTAAAAAGTGTAGGCTTGGTTGGGCAGGGGTGATTTTGTAGGAGCTAGGTGTGCAGGAGGGCTTGCAGAGAGGGAGAGCGCTTTGGGTAAAAGTGAATGTAAAAAGAGGCATTATGGGAGAGTGACTGACCCCTGGTGGAAGAAAAGCAAAAGCCTACAGCACCTGGTATTCCCAGGCGGTCTCCCATCCAAGTACTAACCAGGCCCGACCCTGCTTAGCTTCCGAGATCAGACGAGAGCGGGCGCATTCAGGGTGGTGTGGCCGTAGGCAAAGCTCATGGTCTCTTTCAAGCTTCTTGTACTTGTCACCGGCAGCCTGGCTCCGCCTTTCCTTGACTTTACTGCAATCAGCTGTGCCTTTTCACAAGCCTGGCAGCACACGGCACTTTGTCGTGTCGTCTCTCCTCTCGCTTGCTCTCCTCAAGCCCGTCCCTGCCTCCTGCTGCTTTGCTCCCTCTTTAACCTCTTCCTGCCTGCACCTTCTCACGCACACACCACATCCTCAGCCTTGCTTCCACGGCTCCTTTCTGGCTTCCCCTGGCCTGACTTTAACCCTTTTCGCTGACAAGGCTTTGCACCACAGGAAGAAGAAGAAGAAGAGCAGCAGGTTGCATGTAGCGCGGGGCCTTATGCCTGCACTTGTTTACGCCTTCGCTCTCCTAGCAGGTGGCCAGCCCATGGATCTCCAGAACCTGCCTTCTGTTCCGTTGGCTACTGGAAGCTGACTGCTGGGGAGGAAGCCAGTACATCTACCCCGCTGGCTACCGGAGGACCCCTCACCTATACCAGGCACCATGCCTCACCAGTGGCTGCAGTCAAGCAACTGCTTGACTTGCCCACTAGGTAGACCTTTTCCTCTAGAGTTGCTCCATACCCCACATGTGCCGCCTTACTCACCCAACTTCTTTTCAATAGGCCTGGAGACCAACATGCATGATGCACCCCTTTCAAGGACTTCAGAGAAGGCTTAGAACACTTGATGCAACTTGACTGAGAAGTCTGGCCCATTACAGTTCAACGTGAACAATGGTCATATCCTGACCCAAACGACCACTGATTGGCTTCCCAGGATTACCTCTACAAGGTAGCAGTTCATGTTGGCCTTTGAGTTGCCATCTCATCCCTTTAAATCCAAACGCATCTGAATTGCACAGATTCTTTGGCCGATTAAGGTGGTAATTAAACTCACTTGTTGCCTTATCTGCATTTAATTAGCCTCAGAACCTGTGTAATTCAGATGTGTTTGGGTTTAAAGGGATGAGGTGGCAACCCTAGTTGGCCTCGTGCAAGTGCTGCCTGATCACCCGAAACGCAGCCTTCCCCTATATTTATATGACCGGTGGGTAGGCTAGATCCAAAAAAACCAGCAGCGCACGCATTACCTCTTTCCCTCCAAGCCTGGGGCAGCCGCTAACTAAAACCGCGCTCCTGTAGGCAACCTGCTGCCTACACCTTAGCCGCTTCAGGGTGCCGGTTTGACGAGGGGTCGGCTCTGTGGCTTCTCTCTGGCTTTGGCAGTCGGCGTGCGTGTTTCCCGTGCTGTCCCCCAGCCTGGAGATCGCTGTGGAATGTGTTGGCGCAAGGGCGACTAAAGAGCAGGAGTGATGGCACCAAAAGGTCTCAGGAGAGTGCTGGAAAATGGCTGGGCCGTGGAGCCTAAGCAGGATGTAGGATGGGGGCTAGCTAGGTGGGGGTTGCGCCTGGCCGTTGTTTTGCTGCTATAGGGGACTGGATGCGTGGCAATCTCCTGAGGGAGGGAGGTAGAGAGAAGAAAGTGTATTTTTGAAAGAAGGGGTGAGATTGTGTAAGTGGGCTTGTAAAAAGTGTAGGCTTGGTTGGGCAGGGGTGATTTTGTAGGAGCTAGGTGTGCAGGAGGGCTTGCAGAGAGGGAGAGCGCTTTGGGTAAAAGTGAATGTAAAAAGAGGCATTATGGGAGAGTGACTGACCCCTGGTGGAAGAAAAGCAAAAGCCTACAGCACCTGGTATTCCCAGGCGGTCTCCCATCCAAGTACTAACCAGGCCCGACCCTGCTTAGCTTCCGAGATCAGACGAGAGCGGGCGCATTCAGGGTGGTGTGGCCGTAGGCAAAGCTCATAGTCTCTTTCAAGCTTCTTGTACTTGTCACCGGCAGCCTGGCTCCGCCTTTCCTTGACTTTACTACAATCAGCTGTGCCTTTTCACAAGCCTGGCAACACACCGCACTTTGTCGTGTCGTCTCTCCTCTCGCTTGCTCTCCTCAAGCCCGTCCCTGCCTCCTGCTTCTTTGCTCCCTCTTTAACCTCTTCCTGCCGGCACCTTCTCACGCACACACATCCTCAGCCTTGCTTCCACGGCTCCTTTCTGGCTTCCCCTGGCCTGACTTTAACCCTTTTCGCTGACAAGGCTTTGCACCACAGGAAGAAGAAGAGCAGCAGGTTGCATGTAGCGCCTGGCCGTTGTTTTGCTGCTATAGGGGACTGGATGCGTGGCAATCTCCTGTTCACGTTGAACTGTAATGGGCCAGACTTCTCAGTCAAGTTGCATCAAGTGTTCTAAGCCTTCTCTGAAGTCCTTGAAAGGGGTGCATCATGCATGTTGGTCTCCAGGCCTATTGAAAAGAAGTCTCTTTCAAGCTTCTTGTACTTGTCACCGGCAGCCTGGCTCCGCCTTTCCTTGACTTTACTACAATCAGCTGTGCCTTTTCACAAGCATGGCAGCACACCGCACTTTGTCGTGTCGTCTCTCCTCTCGCTTGCTCTCCTCAAGCCCGTCCCTGCCTCCTGCTGCTTTGCTCCCTCTTTAACCTCTTCCTGCCTGCACCTTCTCACGCACACACCACATCCTCAGCCTTGCTTCCACGGCTCCTTTCTGGCTTCCCCTGGCCTGACTTTAACCCTTTCCGCTGACAAGGCTTTGCACCACAGGAAGAAGAAGAGCAGCAGGTTGCATGTAGCGAGGGGCCTTATGCCTGCACTTGTTTACGCCTTCGCTCTCCTAGCAGGTGGCCAGCCCATGGATCTCCAGAACCTGCCTTCTGTTCCGTTGGCTACTGGAAGCTGACTGCTGGGGAGGAAGCCAGTACATCTACCCCCCTGGCTACCGGAGGACCCCTCACCTATACCAGGCACCATGCCTCACCAGTGGCTGCAGTCAAGCAACTGCTTGACTTGCCCACTAGGTAGACCTTTTCCTCTAGAGTTGCTCCATACCCCACATGTGCCGCCTTACTCACCCAACTTCTTTTCAATAGGCCTGGAGACCAACATGCATGATGCACCCCTTTCAAGGACTTCAGAGAAGGCTTAGAACACTTGATGCAACTTGACTGAGAAGTCTGGCCCATTACAGTTCAACGTGAACAATGGTCATATCCTGACCCAAACGACCACTGATTGGCTTCCCAGGATTACCTCTACAAGGTAGCAGTTCATATTGGCCTTTGAGTTGCCATCTCATCCCTTTAAATCCAAACGCATCTGAATTGCACAGATTCTTTGGCTGATTAAGGTGGTAATTAAACTCACTTGTTGCCTTATCTGCATTTAATTAGCCTCAGAACCTGTGTAATTCAGATGTGTTTGGGTTTAAAGGGATGAGGTGGCAACCCTAGTTGGCCTCGTGCAAGTGCTGCCTGATCACCCGAAACGCAGCCTTCCCCTATATTTATATGACCGGTGGGTAGGCTAGATCCAAAAAAAACAGCAGCGCACGCATTACCTCTTTCCCTCCAAGCCTGGGGCAGCCGCTAACTAAAACCGCGCTCCTGTAGGCAACCTGCTGCCTACAACTTAGCCGCTTCAGGGTGCCGGTTTGACGAGGGGTCGGCTCTGTGGCTTCTCTCTGGCTTTGGCAGTCGGCGTGCGTGTTTCCCGTGCTGTCCCCCAGCCTGGAGATCGCTGTGGAATGTGTTGGCGCAAGGGCGACTAAAGAGCAGGAGTGATGGCACCAAAAGGTCTCAGGAGAGTGCTGGAAAATGGCTGGGCCGTGGAGCCTAAGCAGGATGTAGGATGGGGGCTAGCTAGGTGGGGGTTGCGCCTGGCCGTTGTTTTGCTGCTATAGGGGACTGGATGCGTGGCAATCTCCTGAGGGAGGGAGGTAGAGAGAAGAAAGTGTAATTTTGAAAGAAGGGGTGAGATTGTATAAGTGGGCTTGTAAAAAGTGTAGGCTTGGTTGGGCAGGGGTGATTTTGTAGGAGCTAGGTGTGCAGGAGGGCTTGCAGAGAGGGAGAGCGCTTTGGGTAAAAGTGAATGTAAAAAGAGGCATTATGGGAGAGTGACTGACCCCTGGTGGAAGAAAAGCAAAAGCCTACAGCACCTGGTATTCCCAGGCGGTCTCCCATCCAAGTACTAACCAGGCCCGACCCTGCTTAGCTTCCGAGATCAGACGAGAGCGGGCTCATTCAGGGTGGTGTGGCCGTAGGCGAAGCTCATGGTCTCTTTCAAGCTTCTTGTACTTGTCACCGGCAGCCTGGCTCCGCCTTTCCTTGACTTTACTACAATCAGCTGTGCCTTTTCACAAGCATGGCAGCACACTGTTAGGTGTGACTACAGCAAGTCACCTACTCATCAAGTTATGTTACCGTTTCCCAATTATTATTAGAGTTCTTATCTAAGCAAAGAGACACGGAAAGAAGTTCTCAGTATTTCTGCTCAGAAGACTGCACCCAACTCTGAGACTCTTTATTAACACAGGTCTCTTATATACACAAAAGACAGGCTTCAGGAATGTTGAAACACAACAACAATTTCCATAAAAGGCAATTCTCTAGGCGTCTTCTGCTTTTAGAGCTGATGTGGCAGATGGTCCTTAAGATAAGGTTTCCTCTTATGTGTACGTGACTGCACCCACCCGGACTTAAGGATGATGTGTCTTTAAGATACTGAGAATGAAACAGACAAGATAAGCATTTAGTAAAACATACTGTCAACCATCTTGGTTTTCTTATACCTTGATCCTCACAATTTCCCCCTTTGACATCACCCTTCCCTCTTACCCTGGGTCCACCTGAACAAGTTCTAGTCGGCCTATGTCCAAAGTACTCTCCCTGACCGCGAGTTGTCAGAGGGGTATACACCCATCCCCCTGGATAGTACCAACATCTAAAATTCAGGAAGAGTGGCCTTTCTGAAAGATGGGTGATGTCAAGAAACTAAATCCATCTATCTTATCCAACTTATCAACTTACAAAAGTTCCATCTTTTCTACAGCATTTACCTTGGCTTTCTTGCAAAAACACATAAACAACTTAAAACACAAATAAATGAGAAATATGAATATAAGCACTACTATAATCGTCATTGCTGCCTTCTTGAACCAAGAAAATAACCCTGAGAAACTAAAAGTTCCACCAAAAGGATCCCAGTCACGGCCAATATTACGGGCCTTCTCCTGTAGATCCTTTACTTCTGTGCGGTGTTGTGCAATGATGTCATAATAATCGGGTACTTCGATGCTGGTGTTATGTATCCAAGTACAACATTCATAGTCTTCTGTGGTCTCACAGAGTCCTGTTAATGCTGCACTCATACTTTCAATCGCTAACTCATGTAATTCTATTTGTTTTGTGATGGCTCTGGTCTCTAGATTTAACTTAGTAATGTCATCAGAGTTTTTCTCCAAAATATCATTAATTATTCCAGTATAGTTATTTAGTCGCTTCATTAAGTCTATACCCCATCCTGTCCAGGACGGGAACCAAGCCCATGCCATGTCCTGCTCTAAAAATATTTCTCTTTTGCTACGATATCTGAGGGGATATCTGGGGTGCATACTAGCTTCTAGTAGGTGATCACCTCGTTCATCACCCACTACTCCCATTACTGGTACCAAACTTGCGAGGTAGCACCATCCCTGAGCCCTTCTAGGTATCCAGGTATAACACTTATCCCCACAACAGATGTATATATTGTTTCCTAAGGCTACTGGACTTGAACTGATATCATTTCTATAACGAGAGGTGTATCCATAGAGGGAAAGGTTGGACACTAACCACCTAACCTTATTATCCACAATGTTAGTGAGGAAGTCAGATAATGTCTGGTGTGTACTGGTATTACTGGGGTAGAAGCTTCCATTTAATACGACAATGGACAAGTTAAACTTGCTGTCTTGGCATTCTCTATTTCCTCCCGTTGTGTTCCCTAGGTTGAAACACCAATCAGGGGGAAAGGCGAGGCCATTCGATTTAAACATTACTGTCTTGCTGGTATTTGTTCCAATTATGTTAATGCTACTGTTAGCAAGATCAGTATAATTTATAGGAACTGCCATCAGTGGTATTTTAGCCGTGCTGGGGTGTAATTTACTGCAAACCCAACATTTCTCATATCCTGACTTCCGAGCATAAGCATATTTAAACTTCAGTAATAACATTTTTTTAGAAAATCCTTCATCCTTGCGAATTTCATTCTGTGAGGCAACCAAACTATTGGCCAGGATTACTGAAACAAAAAGAATAAAAAGATACATGTTGTCATTTGCCAACTGGCTCCTTTTTACAGTGTGAAGCGTGGATCCAGGTAGGTTTCCCTTCCAATTTCACTGAGGTTGCTGTAGTCAATAGCACCTGGAAAGGACCCTCGAACCTTGGTTCCAGTGTCTTCCTGGTATGTTTCTTTACATACACATAGTCTCCCGGTTGTAAGTCGTGAGTACCTGTGACAGAATTAGGGTCTGGAAGAGAAGAATACACACTCTTGTGGATTTTAGTTAGACGCTGTTGCAATTGTATCACATATGTAGTTAAACTATCACATTGCAATTGCATACTTTGAGGAAAATATAAACCTAATCTGGGTACACTCCCAAAAAGTATTTCATATGGGGATAACCCGGTTTTTCCTGTTGGAGTGTACCTAATAGAGAACAAAGCTAAGGGTAGACACTCAGGCCATGGTTTATTTAACTCTTGCATGGCTTTTTGTATTTTTAGCTTTATTGTCCCATTTACTCTTTCTACTGATCCTGAACTCTGTGGGTGGTAAGGGGTGTGAAAACTTTGTTGAACCCCTAACATTGCCATCACATTTTGCATTATTTCTCCCGTGAAATGTGTCCCCCTATCTGATTCTATTGTTTCTGGGAGACCAAACCTAGGTATCAGCTCAGTAATCAGTTTCTTGGCGGTGGCTTTTGCCGTAGCTGATTTCACAGGATAACTTTCTGGCCAGCCTGAAAATAGGCAGATGCACACGAGAACAAATTCAAAAGGGCCGCTCTTGGGCATTTGTATGTAGTCAATTTGCAGTCTCTGAAAGGGATATTGGGCCCGGACCTGATGTTTACGTGGGGTTTTCACTCTCTGTCCTGGGTTATTTAACAGACAGATTTGGCATGCAGCACAGTAGTTCCTTGCAGTACTACTGAATCCAGGGGCTAGCCATCCTTGGCTTACAATCCTATACATAGAATTGGAGCTGACATGAGTGGGCAAGTGGACAGCCGCTGCCATTGCGGGGTATAGAGAAGCGGGTAGACATATTTTTTTCTCCCTCTCTCCATACATTGTCAAGGCCTGGTGCAGCTCCCTCCTTAACCCAACGGTCCTTCTCAGTAGTCCCTGCTTGTTCCTGTAGTTCGATCAGCTGCTGCCATGTGGTTTCGGGCATACTCACCTGTACCGTGGCTAAGGTCTCAGGGCTTACTTCCCCTAGAGCTGCCTTCTTTGCAGCTAAATCTGCAAATGCGTTTCCTTTTGCCTCAGTTGTTTTTGCGCTCGTGTGTGCCGCTATCTTTATAATGGCTACTCTTTTAACTTTTTGAAGATTGTTCAGGACTCTTTTGATTCCTTCACCATGTTTAACAGGTGTGCCTGCTGCTGTAAGGTAACCTCTAGCTTTCCATATGTGGCCATAATCATGTGCCACACCGTAGGCATATGCAGAATCAGTGTAAACGTTCCCTTCTTGTTCCTCTAAGTGTTCTAAGGCTTTTTCTAAAGCTGTTAGTTCCGCTTCTTGTGCAGACATGTGTGCTGGTAGTGATTTTGCCTCAATTACCTGTGTGTCCGTTACCACAGCATAACCTGTGTGATATTTACCTTTGTCATCGGCAAATCTACTACCATCTATGTACAGTGTGTGTTCTGCATTTGCAATGGGTGTGTCTGTGACATGTGGGAACCCCGTGGTCTCTTGTTCCATGAGTTGAAAACAATCGTGTTCATCAGATGTTATGTCATGAAATGAAAGTGTGTCAGAATCCTGAGTTTCTTGTGCTGTGCCTTCACCATTATCATCATTACTCCCCCCTGTCAAATCTGTCTGTAAGGGTAAAAGTTGTGCTAAGTTAAAAGAAGTGCATCGCTGGAAGGTAACATTGGGAGGTAGGAGCAAGGTGCATTGCAGACGCAGCTGCCTTTCCATTGATATGTGTTTTGGCTGAACCTGTGACAAGATGGCGTGTATGTCATGTGTGGTATGTACCACTACAGGATTGTCTAAGACAATTTCTGAGGATTTGTCAATGATAATTGACACTGCTGCGACTGCTCGTACACAGGACGGTGATCCTCTAGAGACAGGATCGAGAGCCGCTGAGAAGTATGCTACCGGCCTTTGTTTGATGTGTTGTTGTGTCAACACCCCTGTTGCGTGTCCCGTGATTTCAGCAATGTACAAATGAAATGTTTTGGTATAGTCAGGAATCCCGATCGCAGGTGCCGAAATTAGTAACTTTTTTAAGGTGCTAAAAGATTTATGACCTGCTTCTGTGAGTACATAGGGTACTATTTTTCAAGCAATCATATAATGGCTGCATCAGAGAACTGGCATGTGGTATCCATTGTCTACAATATGATACCATTCCCAGAAACATACGAAGTTGCTTAAAGTTGCGTGGGACATTCATTTGTCTTATGGCCTGGACTCGTTCTTCAGTGAGGTGTCGAGTCCCCTGGGATATACAGTGGCCCAAAAAGACAACCTTTTTCTGGCATACCTGTAACTTAGTTCTATTCACTTTGCACCCTTTTTCAGCCAGGAATTGTAACAATGATAGAGTGGCTTTTAAACAAGTATCGTTATCCGGACAACATAACAATAGGTCATCTACATATTGCAACAATACACAAGTGTCAGGTGGTTGCCATTCCCTATTTTTACTTTTAAAGGTTTAGTCAGTGGGGCATCGGACAAAAGACCGTCATAACCACTTATGGGTATGGTGTCACGGGAGGTCATGTGTGGAGGGACTACTGAATCAGATAATAAGCTCCGTGATGCTCCTGTGTCAACTAAACAAGGAATATGTTTACCTTCCACCTTCATCAACATGTGGAGCATTTTATTCTCTGATTCAGCTAGGACTGGGGCAAGTCATGCTGTCGGATCGTCCCTATCGTTGGTACGCCTCTGTCTGTTGTCCCTCGTGTCTCTGTCCGTATTTCCTTCCTGTTCGTCCTTTATTCTTTTCCTACAGTTTCTTCTTATATGTCCCACCTTGTTGCAGTAATAACAGGTAAGAGGTTTACGGGAGGAATTCCCTCCTTCATTGACCCGGGCAACAGTGTTAACTCCCGGTGTCCTTCTGTGTTTAGCTTCTGCTAAATCAGCCTCTATGCCTTGTGCTTTCTGCAACAATGTTCCTCTGTCCCATATGGCTCTCCATTCGGGAGTACATGCCTTCAATTTGTCACCTATTTGGGGTACTAGTCCTTCCATAAACTGTCGATTGAAAGCCCTAATGGTGACGGGTAAGGCTAAATCTAGACCTTAGTCAGCCATCATGCTTTCCATGTTGAGGTAAAATTCTGTAACAGTCTGACCTGGGGCCTGTTTTATGGGCGCTGTCGAACCCCTTTCCTGCTGTTTCCCTTGGCAAAATTCTCGTAACTGATTAATAAACAGGGGTCTAGAGTCTATGTGACGGGGGTGTATTCCTGGTGGATCTGCCGCTGGATCCCCTTGTGGTCTATGTGGAGCAATTTCATTCATAAATTGATTAAACATCGTCAGTGTCATTTTATGTCTACACAAATCTTCCCCATCTTGCCAAGCTGCTTCATGTGTGTCTAGTAATTGTGTCACGAATCTACAGAATGCGGCAGGTTTTGCTACGGGATCAGGAGCATTCTGTATTAATGCCATAAGAGTGTCAGCCGACCAAGGTGTCCATGTCCTCAGAACGACTTGTCGAGTCACTGTAGGTGGCTGTCCTGCTTGACCCGCATTTGGATTATTTACTTGTATTACCCTAGTCCGACTGTGGACTGGAGCTACGGGCTCTGGTCTTTGAGCTCCGCAATGTACACATTCCTGTGCCCAGGCTGTATTCTGGGTACCGCATACTCGGCATACCCATCCTCTTCCTCTTAAGGAAGGATAAAGTTTTGGTCTTTCATTACCCGGTTTGGTAGTGCTATAAGGAGGTGGAGTACCTTCCGTTTCTACTCCATCCTCGGGAGCTGAAGGGAGACTCTTGCGTCGGACCTTCATATCCCATCCACCCTGTTCATGACAATACTTCCATCCCTCCTCTTTAGCCCTGTTGGAAACCTTAATTAAACATTGTATTTGTGATACCCATCTGTTCTGCAGGACCTCTCCCTGTCTGTCTCTCTTTATATTCTCCCAACCTTCTACACTTAGCCCATTTTCTCCATCCATTCCAAATTTCTTGAGAACTCTATTCGTGCCCTGTGCCTTGTCCTTCCCATACAACATTGTAATTATGTCTTTAACAGCATAACATTTCTGAGATTCCTCCTGGGGTTTACCATGTGTCTGGCCCATTTTGACAGTCTTGCCTAGGTGACGTTTGGATCACTTACTAAGTGTCTCGTTGCCTTCTCCTCCTAGGGTGCCAAAATACTAAAAACCTCTCCTGGATGAGATTTCTGAAATCGAATTACTTTATATGCTAGCCAACTGACAAATATTATGACCAGACTGATGGCTACAACATATACAAGCATTCCTTTTGGTGGCCAAACACATATAACTAGATCTCCGGACTTTGTGGAGACCTTATTCCCTTCCCATTACCATGGAATCTCTCAGCATTCGTTTCTTATTCCTGCTTTATCGAGGTAGTCAGGACTTATACTTTCAACCCGTTTTTAGGCTCATGAATCAAAAAGCGTATATCAAACTTAAGTGTCGGACCCCCAAAGTACTCTTACGAGTTAAAGGCGCATTCCGTTACTCATTGGGATGATATATGTTTCAATTCACACCATACAAACAGGGCTTATCTCAGTCACAACAGACAGATGACAAGGAGACAGACAAGAAACAACGGTAACATAAGTCAAATATTAAATTCAAGACTCGCTTACTACAGAGGTTGGTTTTACCTGAAGAACAATTCAGACAGATCAGGTGGGCACAAATCTAAGAAGCACAGAGTTTATAAGAAAATAAAGCTTTTCTTACCTGCGCAGGTTTTGTCTGTGGTTCCTGATGTGCCCGACCTCTTCGTTCCGTCTTTATGTTCGTTCGCCTCTTGTAGTTTCTTCAGCGAGTCCCTGTTCGGGCGCCAAAAATGTTAGGTGTGACTACAGCAAGTCACCTACTCATCAAGTTATGTTACCGTTTCCCAATTATTATTAGAGTTCTTATCTAAGCAAAGAGACACGGAAAGAAGTTCTCAGTATTTCTGCTCAGAAGACTGCACCCAACTCTGAGACTCTTTATTAACACAGGTCTCTTATATACACAAAAGACAGGCTTCAGGAATGTTGAAACACAACAACAATTTCCATAAAAGGCAATTCTCTAGGCGTCTTCTGCTTTTAGAGCTGATGTGGCAGATGGTCCTTAAGATAAGGTTTCCTCTTATGTGTACGTGACTGCACCCACCCGGACTTAAGGATGATGTGTCTTTAAGATACTGAGAATGAAACAGACAAGATAAGCATTTAGTAAAACATACTGTCAACCATCTTGGTTTTCTTATACCTTGATCCTCACAACACCCCACTTTGTCGTGTCGTGTCGTCTCGTCTCTCCTCTCGCTTGCTCTCCTCAAGCCCGTCCCTGCCTCCTGCTGCTTTGCTCCCTCTTTAACCTCTTCCTGCCTGCACCTTCTCACGCACACACATCCTCAGCCTTGCTTCCACGGCTCCTTTCTGGCTTCCCCTGGCCTGACTTTAACCCTTTCCGCTGACAAGGCTTTGCACCACAGGAAGAAGAAGAGCAGCAGGTTGCATGTAGCGCGGGGCCTTATGCCTGCACTTGTTTACGCCTTCGCTCTCCTAGCAGGTGGCCAGCCCATGGATCTCCAGAACCTGCCTTCTGTTCCGTTGGCTACTGGAAGCTGACTGCTGGGGAGGAAGCCAGTACATCTACCCCCCTGGCTACCGGAGGACCCCTCACCTATACCAGGCACCATGCCTCACCAGTGGCTGCAGTCAAGCAACTGCTTGACTTGCCCACTAGGTAGACCTTTTCCTGTAGAGTTGCTCCATACCCCACATGTGCCGCCTTACTCACCCAACTTCTTTTCAATAGGCCTGGAGACCAACATGCATGATGCACCCCTTTCAAGGACTTCAGAGAAGGCTTAGAACACTTGATGCAACTTGACTGAGAAGTCTGGCCCATTACAGTTCAACGTGAACAATGGTCATATCCTGACCCAAACGACCACTGATTGGCTTCCCAGGATTACCTCTACAAGGTAGCAGTTCATGTTGGCCTTTGAGTTGCCATCTCATCCCTTTAAATCCAAACGCATCTGAATTGCACAGATTCTTTGGCTGATTAAGGTGGTAATTAAACTCACTTGTTGCCTTATCTGCATTTAATTAGCCTCAGAACCTGTGTAATTCAGATGTGTTTGGGTTTAAAGGGATGAGGTGGCAACCCTAGTTGGCCTCGTGCAAGTGCTGCCTGATCACCCGAAACGCAGCCTTCCCCTATATTTATATGACCGGTGGGTAGGCTAGATCCAAAAAAACCAGCAGCGCACGCATTACCTCTTTCCCTCCAAGCCTGGGGCAGCCGCTAACTAAAACCGCGCTCCTGTAGGCAACCTGCTGCCTACACCTTAGCCGCTTCAGGGTGCCGGTTTGACGAGGGGTCGGCTCTGTGGCTTCTCTCTGGCTTTGGCAGTCGGCGTGCATGTTTCCCGTGCTGTCCCCCAGCCTGGAGATCGCTGTGGAATGTGTTGGCGCAAGGGCGACTAAAGAGCAGGAGTGATGGCACCAAAAGGTCTCAGGAGAGTGCTGGAAAATGGCTGGGCCGTGGAGCCTAAGCAGGATGTAGGATGGGGGCTAGCTAGGTGGGGGTTGCGCCTGGCCGTTGTCTTGCTGCTATAGGGGACTGGATGGGTGGCAATCTCCTGAGGGAGGGAGGTAGAGAGAAGAAAGTGTATTTTTGAAAGAAGGGGTGAGATTGTATAAGTGGGCTTGTAAAAAGTGTAGGCTTGGTTGTGCAGGGGTGATTTTGTAGGATGTAGGTGTGCAGGAGGGCTTGCAGAGAGGGAGAGCGCTTTGGGCAAAAGTGAATGTAAAAAGAGGCATTATGGGAGAGTGACCCCTGGTGGAAGAAAAGCAAAAGCCTACAGCACCTGGTATTCCCAGGCGGTCTCCCATCCAAGTACTAACCAGGCCCGACCCTGCTTAGCTTCCGAGATCAGACGAGAGCGGGCGCATTCAGGGTGGTGTGGCCGTAGGCAAAGCTCATGGTCTCTTTCAAGCTTCTTGTACTTGTCACCGGCAGCCTGGCTCCGCCTTTCCTTGACTTTACTACAATCAGCTGTGCCTTTTCACAAGCATGGCAGCACACCCCACTTTGTCGTGTCGTCTCGTCTCTCCTCTCGCTTGCTCTCCTCAAGCCCGTCCCTGCCTCCTGCTGCTTTGCTCCCTCTTTAACCTCTTCCTGCCTGCACCTTCTCATGCACACACATCCTCAGCCTTGCTTCCACGGCTCCTTTCTGGCTTCCCCTGGCCTGACTTTAACCCTTTTCGCTGACAAGGCTTTGCACCACAGGAAGAAGAAGAGCAGCAGGTTGCATGTAGCGCGGGGCCTTATGCCTGCACTTGTTTACGCCTTCGCTCTCCTAGCAGGTGGCCAGCCCATGGATCTCCAGAACCTGCCTTCTGTTCCGTTGGCTACTGGAAGCTGACTGCTGGGGAGGAAGCCAGTACATCTACCCCCCTGGCTACCGGAGGACCCCTCACCTATACCAGGCACCATGCCTCACCAGTGGCTGCAGTCAAGCAACTGCTTGACTTGCCCACTAGGTAGACCTTTTCCTGTAGAGTTGCTCCATACCCCACATGTGCCGCCTTACTCACCCAACTTCTTTTCAATAGGCCTGGAGACCAACATGCATGATACACCCCTTTCAAGGACTTCAGAGAAGGCTTAGAACACTTGATGCAACTTGACTGAGAAGTCTGGCCCATTACAGTTCAACGTGAACAATGGTCATATCCTGACCCAAACGACCACTGATTGGCTTCCCAGGATTACCTCTACAAGGTAGCAGTTCATATTGGCCTTTGAGTTGCCATCTCATCCCTTTAAATCCAAACGCATCTGAATTGCACAGATTCTTTGGCTGATTAAGGTGGTAATTAAACTCACTTGTTGCCTTATCTGCATTTAATTAGCCTCAGAACCTGTGTAATTCAGATGTGTTTGGGTTTAAAGGGATGAGGTGGCAACCCTAGTTGGCCTCGTGCAAGTGCTGCCTGATCACCCGAAACGCAGCCTTCCCCTATATTTATATGACCGGTGGGTAGGCTAGATCCAAAAAAACCAGCAGCGCACGCATTACCTCTTTCCCTCCAAGCCTGGGGCAGCCGCTAACTAAAACCGCGCTCCTGTAGGCAACCTGCTGCCTACACCTTAGCCGCTTCAGGGTGCCGGTTTGACGAGGGGTCGGCTCTGTGGCTTCTCTCTGGCTTTGGCAGTCGGCGTGCGTGTTTCCCGTGCTGTCCCCCAGCCTGGAGATCGCTGTGGAATGTGTTGGCGCAAGGGTGACTAAAGAGCAGGAGTGATGGCACCAAAAGGTCTCAGGAGAGTGCTGGAAAATGGCTGGGCCGTGGAGCCTAAGCAGGATGTAGGATGGGGGCTAGCTAGGTGGGGGTTGCGCCTGGCCGTTGTTTTGCTGCTATAGGGGACTGGATGCGTGGCAATCTCCTGAGGGAGGGAGGTAGAGAGAAGAAAGTGTATTTTTGAAAGAAGGGGTGAGATTGTATAAGTGGGCTTGTAAAAAGTGTAGGCTTGGTTGGGCAGGGGTGATTTTGTAGGAGCTAGGTGTGCAGGAGAGCTTGCAGAGAGGGAGAGCGCTTTGGGTAAAAGTGAATGTAAAAAGAGGCATTATGGCTGAAGTCAAAGGTCGCGGACCTCGAGGACCGCTCCAGAAGGAATAATGTAAAGATAAGGGGGATCCCCGAAACAGTTAAGCCGCAGGAGCTGGTATCCTTCTTATGCAAAGTGATGAAAGATGCACTGCCAGAGTTAACCGAAGAAGAGCTGATAATAGACAGGATCCATAGGCTACCGAAACCCCGCCACATTCCTGAACAACTTCCAAGAGATACTATAGCCCGTATCCATTATTTCCATGTTAAAGAAAAATTTATGGCAGCGACCAGAAATGCAACTCAAATGCCCGACACCATGCAAGGACTTTCTTTTTTTGCAGATCTTTCAGCTCATACAATGCAGCGCAGACACAATTTGGTGACGATCACTAAACCTTTAAGGAATCACAAAATTCCATACCGTTGGAGATACCCGGCGAAATTGGTGGTGATGAGAGGAGACCGTGACTACACGATCACGAATCTGGAAGAAGCCATTCAGTTGTTAGAAAAGTGGAACATCGTTCCTCGTCAGAACGAAACTCAACAAGAGGTAATGGACGGTAAGCGTACCCCTGATCGCCACACCTGAACTTGCTTCAAGTTGGTGCCCATAATTTTGTCTCATTTTCCTGCTCCGGAGGGCTGTACCGGCGTTATGGTCAAGTTCATCGTTTCCCCGAGAAAAGCAGAAGTATACCTGTTCAGATTTCGTTAGAAATCGCATCTTTTTATTCTGAGTGCTAAGGCACATTTGTGTGTTTAATCTGTTCTTCAGTTTTTCTTTTGTTTCGCATCTTTTACCTTTTCAAACATTTCTGGATCGTGCTTTTTTGGTCTACTAAGACATTTCTGACGGAATACTCATAAGGCAAAATTTTAATATTACCGTGAGTAGGTACATTGTACCCCTGGGTTTGCCACTCCTCCTAGTAGGGTGATAAGACTCATTGTTGTTACTACTAATATTGTTCTTTTTCGCTTCATCTAAGGTATTACTGGATTCACGATAATCCTAATATTTCCTTCCTGAGATTCAAGAGACCCGCTTTCTTGCTTGCTTTGCTGCCCTGTGTAAGAAAATGGCGTTTAAAATCACGTCCCTGAATGTTAATGGATTAAATATCCCCTTTAAACGGCATATGCTGTGGAAAGAAGCTAGGATTCAAAAGTGTGATATATTATGTCTTCAAGAGACTCATTTTAAAGAAAAAGGGCATCCTCTCCTGTCTCACAGTCAATTTCCCAATTGTTATCTAGCCTGTGCAAAATCGAAATCAAAAGGAGTAGCTATTTTAATCAAACAGTCAGTAGAATTTAAATATAAAGCTCATTACAGTGATGAAGAGGGCAGGTACAGTGGTGTGAAAAAGTGTTTGCCCCCTTCCTCATTTCCTGTTCCTTTGCATGTTTGTCACACTTAAGTGTTTCGGAACATCAAACCAATTTAAACAATAGTCAAGGACAACACAAGTAAACACAAAATGCAATTTGTAAATGAAGGTGTTTATTATTAAAGGTGAAAAAAAATCCAAACCATCATGGCCCTGTGTGAAAAAGTGATTGCCCCCCTTGTTAAAACATACTATAACTGTGGTTGTCCACACCTGAGTTCAATTTCTCTAGCCACACCCAGGCCTGATTATTGCCACACCTGTTCACAATCAAGGCATCACTTAAATAGGAGCTGCTTGACACAGTAAGGTCCACCAGAAGATCCTTAAAAGCTACACATCATGCCGAGACCCAAAGAAATTCAGGAACAATTGAGAAAGAAAGTAATTGAGATCTATCAGTCTGGAAAGGGTTATAAAGCCATTTCCAAAGCTTTGGGAATCCAGCGAACCACAGTGAGAGCCATTATCCACAAATGGCGAAGACATGGAACAGTGGTGAACCTTCCCAGGAGTGGCCGGCCGCCCAAAATTACCCCAAGAGCGCAGCGACGACTCATCCAAGAGGTCACAAAAGACCCCACAACAACGTCCAAGGAACTGCAGGCCTCACTTGCCTCAGTTAAGGTCAGCGTTCATGCCTCCACCATCAGGAAAAGACTGGGCAAAAATGGCCTGCATGGCAGAGTTCCAAGGAGAAAACCACTGCTGAGCAAAAAGAACATCAAAGCTCCTCTCAATTTCTCCACAACACATCTTGATGATCCCCAAGACTTTTGGGACAACATTCTGTGGACCGATGAGACAAAAGTGGAACTCTTTGGAAGGTGTGTGTCCAAGTATATCTGGCGTAGAAGGAACACTGCATTTCAGAAAAAGAACATTATACCAACAGTAAAATATGGTGGTGGTAGTGTGATGGTCTGGGGCTGTTTTGCTGCTTCAGGACCTGGAAGACTTGCCGTGATAAAAGGAACTATGAATTCTGCTGTCTACCAAGAGATCCTGAAGGAGAATGTCCGACCATCTGTTCGTGTACTCAAGCTGAAACCAACTTGGGTTCTGCAGCAGGACAATGATCCTAAACACACCAGCAAGTCCACCACCGAATGGCTGAAGAAAAACAAAATGAAGACTTTGGAGTGGCCTAGCCAAAGTCCTGACCTGAATCCTATTGAGATGTTGTGGTATGACCTTAAAAAGGCCGTTCATGCTCGAAAACCCTCTAATGTAACTGAATTAGGACAATTCTGCAAAGATGAGTGGGCCAAAATTCCTCCAGGACGCTGTAAAAGCCTCATTGCACGTTATCGCAAACGCTTGGTTGCAGTTGTTGCTGCTAAGGGTGGCCCAACCAGTTATTAGGTTTAGGGGGCAATCACTTTTTCACACAGGGCCATGATGGTTTGGATTTTTTTTCACCTTTAATAATAAACACCTTCATTTACAAATTGCATTTTGTGTTTACTTGTGTTGTCCTTGACTATTGTTTAAATTGGTTTGATGTTCCGAAACACTTAAGTGTGACAAACATGCAAAGGAACAGGAAATGAGGAAGGGGGCAAACACTTTTTCACACCACTGTATATTATTTTGTTGTGTGAGATAGGGGGAGTCGCCTATACTATTGTCAATGCATATGTACCTAACTGCCATCAGATAGCTTTTTTGCACAAATTGTGGAAAAAAGTGAAACTACATTTGTATGGTCATCTGATACTCTGTGGGGATCTGAACGTCGTTGCCGACCCCCAGATGGATGTGTCTAGATCTGGGGGCGGAGGGGCGGTTAGATCTTCCTTAAACGACTTTATGTGTAAAAATGACCTGTTTGATGTCTGGAGATGTCAGCACTCTAATGAAAGAGATTTTTCCTTTTATTCGAAAGTTCATTTGTCATACTCTAGAATAGACACTTTTTTAGTGGACAAGTTCCTATTGCAAAAAATATCATGTTCAGACATAGGTCAAATCTCCTGGTCCGATCATGCGCCGGTATCTGTGACGGTGGGCACTCAACAGTTTACCACTAGAGCAAACAGATGGCGTAATGACACCCTGCTGTTTGCAGATCCAGCGCTTGTATCGGACTTGGAAAACTCCATCAAGGAGTTTTTTCACTTTAACGATAAACCTGATGTGAATCCATTCACCCTATGGTTATCTCACAAGGCATTTATGAGGGGAATCTTGCTGAAACATAGTGCAGACCTGCGGAGGAAAAGGAGGCATAGTCTGGAAGAATTACTGAACGAAATTAATCGTTTAGACTCTTTAAACAAGCTGTCACCTTCTGCGGACACCAGCTCCAAGCTCTATAAAGCGAGAGAGGAGCTCAGAAACTTACTAATTTCCCAACATACCAGAACTTTACACAAACTTAAAGCAAATTTTTACATGCACGGTAACAAAGCAGGCAAACTATTAGCTAACCAACTGAAGGATAAAATTATCAGACAAAAAATTCCATTTGTAACCCATCACAAGACCAAGATTAAATACATTAACCCTAAAGACAAAGCTGACACTTTTAAAGATTATTACGAGGCCTTATACAACATTGGAAAAGACCCTAGTGTTGTTCAACCGTCTCTGACCTCAATTAATTCCTTCTTGACGGATATCGTACTCCCGGTGGTTCAGCCTGAGGATTTGGACATACTAAATTCCCCATTTACTGAGCTTGAGATTAAAGACGCTATAGCTAGACTTCCCAATGGCAAATCGCCAGGACCAGATGGATATTCCCCCGAATATTATAAACAATTCAAAGATACATTGGTCCCATACCTTCAGAGGGTCTTCCAGGACGCTGCCTCCTTAGCCTCCTTTCCTGAAGAAATGTTGCAAGCCACAATTATTACTCTACCAAAACCAGGAAAGGAACCAAACTGTGCCCAAAATTTTAGACCCATATCACTATTAAATACGGATGTTAAGCTATATGCAAAACTTATCGCAAATAGAATGGCAAAGGTTCTCCCTCATCTTATCAAACAGGATCAGGTGGGATTTGTAGAAGGCAGACAGTCCACAGATGCTACGAGACGTATTCTTAATATTATACACAGTGCAAACGTTTCCAGTCAACCCTCTGTTCTCCTGTCATTAGACGCCGAAAAGGCATTTGACAGGATTCACTGGGGTTATATGTCAAATGTGCTCGATAAATTTGGTGTTAAGGGGCAAATCAAATCTGCCATCACTGCACTATACTCGAATCCGTCAGCCATGGTATACACAGAGGGTGTTTTTTCTGAATCATTTCCATTAACTAACGGCACGCGCCAAGGTTGCCCCTTGTCGCCTTTAATTTTTGTGCTCATGATGGAACCGTTAGCGGAAGCAATTAGACAACATCCACAAATTAGCGGTATATCTATAGGAAGGGAAGAACATACTATCACATTATTTGCGGACGATATTATACTCTCATTATCCAATCCTACTCAGTCACTCACATATATCCAAGACATGCTTTCTCAATTTCATGCGATTTCCTACTACAAAGTAAACGAATCTAAATCCAATATTTTGGGTTTGGCTTTGCCCCCGGAGATGGAACTCGCATTGAAAAATTCTCTTCCATTTACGTGGGTGGAGAACTCCTTTCCTTACTTGGGCATCTCCATTACAAAACATATTTCCCAACTTTACCTTGCCAATTTTGAACCCTTAATTGCAGAATTCACGCAAGAAATGGAGAAATTAAAACATTTCTACCTATCTTGGTCAGGAAGATTAGCGACATATAAGATGATTTTACTTCCTAAATTATTATATTATTTTAGAACACTTATCCACCTATCCAAGTGCCAGCCTCATTTTATTCTAAAATGCAAACTGCTTTGTCTCACTTCCTGTGGGACGGTAAAAAGGCTAGATGTCATCGTAATTTACTTACAAAACATAGGGAAGCAGGAGGTATGGGAGTCCCATTATTAAAGGACTACCATGCGGCGGCTATCCTTTCGCAAGCCGCGGCATGGTATGACTCTTCTGACCCAATGCATTGGTGCAGAGCTGAACAAACTTATGTACAGAAGGGGACAATACATAATCTCATGGGGTCCACAACAATATCACACTTACCTAACTGTGTTAGTCACCCCTTGATTCAGGCTACTCATAACGCATGGGTCTACTTCTTGAAAGTTAAAAATCCCTATGTCAAACATGTTCCACCACAGATTCACATCAGCTCTTTGCTTTTAAGTATGACAGACTTGAACCTCCACAATTGGGAAAAGGCAGGGATTCTCTTTGTAGCAGATCTTTATGATAAGCAGACACTAAAATCTTTTACTCACCTACAAGCTGAATATTTTTTGCCGCCCGCAGAGTTTTTGACATTCGCTAGAATCTCACATACTCTGAGAACGTCTTCTTCTGCTGTAACTAATATTCCTTGGGAAATACACAAACTTTGGGCAGCTGGTCCCCTTAGGAAAAAAGGCATCTCCTGCTTTTACACCCTGCTCAATAGTAAAAAATATTTAGAAATACCTAGACAGTTTCAACAATGGGAGTCAGACCTGAAAACCAACATCTCGCGAGAACAATGGCTTCAAGCCATAAGATACAACAATAAACTTACAAAGTGCGCAAACTATAAAGAAACAACACAAAAACTAATGCTTAGGTGGTACAAAACTCCGTATATAATTGCAAAATTCGACAAAAAACAGAATAATCTTTGTTGGAGAGGGTGTGGTTTAGTAGGTAACCTGGAGCATATGGTTTGGTCTTGTTTATCTTTAAGAAGTTTCTGGGCGGTAATATCAAACCTGATAGCTGGTGTAACAGGTATACTAAACAAACTGACCGCCGCACAAGCCCTTTTAAGTGTTGGTCTCGACATTTATCCAGGAAGCTGCCGATTTATAGTCATGCATATATTATGTGCTGCACGGTTGGTTATTGCCCGTCATTGGAAATCAACATCCCCCCCCCATGATCAGAGAGGTTTTACAATTGGTCACAGACTCATGTGCATATGAAAAAACAATGGCATGGAAGGAGGGCAATCACAGGAGGGCCCTTGACCAGTGGTCCCTTTGGGATAAATATGGTAAAACTGCCTAAGTTTAATGTATAAGTCATGTTCAGGCCTTATTCTGCAAAGTGAGTGTTTTCATTTATTTCAGATTTCCGTTTCTGAAAATGTATGTTTATTGAAAATAATAGAGCTCTTAGCTATGCTAATGTTTATGTTGATTTATGATTGACGTAATGAATCCTATGTGATTTTCTGTTTCTTTGTGGAACATACGTGTGGAATCAGCAGTAGTTGTATGATTGCATTGTTTGAGTTATATATACGTGTGAGGCGACCGAAATGTCTACTTTCCTTTATATTTTATTTTGCTATTCAACTACTATTTTTGTACCTATTCTTAAAAATTTCAATAAAAAATATTTAAAAATAAATCCAAACGCATCTGAATTGCACAGATTCTTTGGCTGATTAAGGTGGTAATTAAACTCACTTGTTGCCTTATCTGCATTTAATTAGCCTCAGAACCTGTGTAATTCAGATGTGTTTGGGTTTAAAGGGATGAGGTGGCAACCCTAGTTGGCCTCGTGCAAGTGCTGCCTGATCACCCGAAACGCAGCCTTCCCCTATATTTATATGACCGGTGGGTAGGCTAGATCCAAAAAAACCAGCAGCGCACGCATTACCTCTTTCCCTCCAAGCCTGGGGCAGCCGCTAACTAAAACCGCGCTCCTGTAGGCAACCTGCTGCCTACACCTTAGCCGCTTCAGGGTGCCGGTTTGACGAGGGGTCGGCTCTGTGGCTTCTCTCTGGCTTTGGCAGTCGGCGTGCGTGTTTCCCGTGCTGTCCCCCAGCCTGGAGATCGCTGTGGAATGTGTTGGCGCAAGGGCGACTAAAGAGCAGGAGTGATGGCACCAAAAGGTCTCAGGAGAGTGCTGGAAAATGGCTGGGCCGTGGAGCCTAAGCAGGATGTAGGATGGGGGCTAGCTAGGTGGGGGTTGCGTCTGGCCGTTGTCTTGCTGCCATAGGGAGTGGATGCGTGGCAATCTCCTGAGGGAGGGAGGTAGAAAGAAGAAAGTGTATTTTTGAAAGTAGGGCTAAGATTGTGAAAGTGGGCTTGTAAAAAGTGTAGGCTTGGTTGGGCAGGGGTGATTTTGTAGGAGCTAGGTGTGCAGGAGGGCTTGCAGAGAGGGAGAGCGCTTTGGGTAAAAGTGAATGTAAAAAGAGGCATTATGGGAGAGTGACTGACCCCTGGTGGAAGAAAAGCAAAAGCCTACAGCACCTGGTATTCCCAGGCGGTCTCCCATCCAAGTACTAACCAGGCCCGACCCTGCTTAGCTTCCGAGATCAGACGAGAGCGGGCGCATTCAGGGTGGTGTGGCCGTAGGCAAGGCTCATGGTCTCTTTCAAGCTTCTTGTACTTGTCACCGGCAGCCTGGCTCCGCCTTTCCTTGACTTTACTACAATCAGCTGTGCCTTTTCACAAGCATGGCAGCACACCGCACTTTGTCGTGTCGTCTCTCCTCTCGCTTGCTCTCCTCAAGCCCGTCCCTGCCTCCTGCTGCTTTCCTCCCTCTTTAAAGAGGAAGTAAACCCTGATGGGTTTACTTCCTCTTTCCCTGCAAAGGTAAAGCATAATGGACTACTATGCATCGCATAGTAGCTCATTATGTGTCACTTACCTGACACAGGAGCCAGCGAAGTCGCCGCTGTCCCCTGTAGTCCGCCGCATCCATGTTGCTTGTGGCGTCTCGCAGCTCCGACGAATCACAGCGGCGCAACCGCGATGACGTCACTCCCGCGCATGCGCACGGGAGTCGCGTCTCGCAGCTCCGCCGCTGCCATACGGCGAAGCCGCGATGACGTCACTCCCGCGCATGCGCACGGGAGTCGACAAATTTGGCAAATCCATTCTTGGATTTGCCGCATTTAGTGCGCCTGCGCGTCGCTGTCTACGGCGCATGCGCCGTAGACAGCGGTGCCCATTTTCGGGCAAATATCTCCTAAACCATATAGACCATCCTGTCACCTATGGAAGAGCTTTCAACCGCATGCAGTTGGGAGTGGGGGATCAGGAAGTAATCAATTCTGGTATAGAGCTTGTGCATGGGGGAGTAAAACGTGTAATCTCGCTCGCCCGAATGTTGGAGTCTCCAGATATCTATGAGTTGTGAGTTATGTAGCGTCCTTGCAATGCGTTTAAGCTGTGCAACCGGCATGGAGGTCTGACCAGACGAAGTGTCCACAGACGGGACCAGCGGGGCATTAAAGTCACCCCCCAGCAACAACTGCCCAACTTTAAATTCCTGCAATTTTTCCATGGTCCTCTCTAGAAAAGTGGCTTGGAGTTCGTTAGGGGCGTATACAGCCGCCAAAGTTACCTGTACGTGGCCAAGAAGCCCCTTAAGGAATACATATCGGCCTGAGGGGTCTAACAGGGACCCCTGGCACCGCCACGGGAGTTTACCAGAGAGGAGTATGGAGACCCCTTTGGATTTAGCTAGCGGGTTGGTCGAATGATACGTCCACGGGTAGTGTCTATTGTGTAGGTATGGTAGTGCAGTCGGTTTAAAATGTGTCTCTTGGATAAAGGCAATATCTGCATGGAACCTTCTTAGTTCAGCTAAAAGAATGCGACGCTTTTTGGGCGTATTAAGGCCCTTCGCGTTGAGGGAGAGAACTTTCACATGTGACACCGACATGGTCAAATTGGGGGTAACCACCAAATCGGAGAGAAAGGGGGGGGGGAACACCGGGTTTGGGCAGACGGGGCTAATAGGAAGGGAGGGAGGGTTCAGGGGGGATCAGAGCGGGGTGAGGGTGGGGATGGGGGAGGGGCAGGGAGGGGGGGGAGAAGGAAAGGGATCAGAAGAAGGGATGTGATGAGAATAAGCAGAGAGAAAGAAAGGAGAGATGGAGACCAGAAAGTCCGAAGACAGATGCTGGTAGAGAGAGAGATAGGAAAAAAGAGGGGAGAATTGAGTGGAGGAGAGAAAAAGAAGAACAGAGAAACCGTAACACGGGAGTGGGCCTAGTGCCCCTGACTCCCTAAAAATAGAAATAAGAGCATATAGTCTCCCCGGGGGAACAAACCGTACCCCCCGGTGAAATATGCCAGCCTAATGATGGGGACGAGACTGACAGGGAACCAGGCAGCCAGCTCCACAGGCCCGCCTCCCACCTCTGGTAGATCACAAAGGCACTATGCAGAACACCTCAAAAGTTTAAAACAGAAATATAAAAAATAAATAACCAAACCAAAAATCAACAGTGCAAATAAATCTTACAAACAGAGCCGAAGGACAGAATACGGAGCAGCAACCCAGGGAAGGCGGTCAACAGGTCATACCGCAGCTGGGTAGGGCAACCAGAGGCCCACCCGGGCACATACAACCCGCCGCCCCCCCCCCCAGTCCCCCAACCCCCCCATCCCCGGACACCTCCCACCCAGCATGAGCAGCGTGTGCCGCCCGCCGGGGTACCGGACCCAATGCATCCACCCCAAGCCATAAAGAGTTTCCAAAGAACAACCCACCTCCCTCCTCCCGGAGAACATTGCAAGCAGGTCCCATAGTCAGTCAGCAGATATAAGGGCTAGCGTACATCCGATCGTCTGAGCTCCAAGTACCGGTCGTGCAAAGACAGGTCCCGTCCGATCGGGTCACACGGGCGGCCCGGTCGGCGTAACACCCCAGCAGCGTTCGTGTACAAAGTTTAGGCGGTCCTGCCAAAGGGTATAGAGAACCCGTCGGACATCGCATTGGGGAGCCAGTCCGCACGTAGAGGAGTGCCGATACAGCAGCGGAGTCTAGCAGGCAGTCCTACTCTGTGCCAACCCAGGGCCAGTTAAAAGTAATGTTCCCTAACGAAGGGTCGTCAGTATGAGGGATCATCACCTCTCAGGTGGCACAGAAGTGGTGATTCCTGACCCAACCTGCGACCCGGTGTGGAGAGACGAACCGTCGCACGAAGAACATCCTCCCAGGTAGGTAGTCAATGAGGCGACTCCAGCAACGGCTCAACGGTGGGGAGGGGAGGCCAGGGAAGTAGCTGAGAGGGAGCTAAAAGGGGGGGGGGTCATCCACAAAGGCCACAGCCGCAACGTAGGACAGCGGTATATCACACAGGACGGAGGCGGTGGTGAGGACAACGTGATGGCCAGAGAAGGAGAAGGGGGGGGGGCAGCAGACCAGAGATCAATAAGAAAAAGATACCTTAAAGTTTGCGGGAGTCCTCCCCCGAGGGTGCCCTGGGTCTACGGCGTTGTCGCTGTTGTCTGGGCGGAAAGTCATTCCGTCGCCCCCGGGTTGGGTCTTGTCCTTGCGGACGAGGCAGAGACGCTAGCCAGTTCGGGACAACGATGGGCTCCACGTCCAGGAAACCGAACAGAGCGGGTAGTGATTCCACAGCACGAAGAGTGAAGGTCCTCTGGTCCTTGCGGAACGTCACCGAAAGCGGGTAGCCCCAAAGATATGTAGCTCCACAACGGCGTGCAAGGTCCAGCAGGGGCTTCAGTAAAGCACGCCGCTGGAGGGTGGCACGGGAGATGTCCGGGAGGATCTTCACCTCTGCGCCGTCAAATTCCAAGGTAGGGGCCTCCCAGGACTTCCGCAGAACCTCCTCTTTAAGGCCATAATGGTGCAGCCGACAAACTACGTCCCGTGGCCGAGTCAAGTCTGCAGACCTGGGGCCCAGAGCACGGTGCACTCGGTCAAACTCCAGTCGAGACGGTAGTTCCACTTCCAGGATACTGCGGAAGATCGCAGCAACCGTGTCCGCCAGATCCTCTGCTCCCGTCGCTTCAGGCAACCCCCGCAGCTGCAGGTCGTTTCTGCGGCTGCGGTCTTCCATCTCCTCCAACCTCAATTGCTGCGTGAGGAGCATGTCCATATGAGCTTCTTGTGAGGCTTCCATCCGCAACTCCAGGGCCGACAGAGAATGTTCGCCGCCAGCAACCCTATTCGCCAGGTCTTTCACTTTCCCCCTGACGAGAGCCATCTCCTGGCGGTGAGCTTCTTCCACCATATCTATCAAGGCGGTGATGTCTGCTCTCATGGGGAGAGCTTGCAGCAGCAGGCGGAGGTCCGCATCAACCGGCTGCGCTGAACGGGGGGTCTCCATAGTGTCCCGGGCCAGACCGTGGGTCGCCAGGGGTGTCCCCATTTGCGGAGCAGGCAGGGAAGCCTGAGAGGTCACCGAGTCGAGGTCCGGCGAGGAGCAGGTAGCCCGGTCAGCGTCCACGTGGGCGCGCTCCGCCGCCATATTGGGGCCTGAGGAGCGGTGTTGAGAGGTATGAAAAAGTCTCCCAATATCACCCGAAAGCGATGCAGGGGACGGCGGTCGGGTAGCTCTGCTGAGTTTTTGTGAGGTCTTCTTTTTTGAGGTGGGCATAGTGCGATTCAGCTGTAGTGTAGTCCGTTAAGGTGAGAGACGGCCGGGAGCTCAGGCGATGCACGTCTCTACCCTTCCATGCTCAGGCCACGCCCTTAAATCCTGTGTTTAAATACTCAGACTTTTGTGAAGTAATATTTGTAATCCACAGAATGGAAAGGGGTATCTTCACAAAGTGTCACAAAGATTAACAGATGTGGAGATCCACCTTCAGATAAAGCTGCATTAACAGTAAATAGGACCTAGCAGCTAGATCCACATACACAAGGATGGCAGAAGATCTCTCACCATTAGATGCACTTGATATATCTTCCTTCCAGCAATTGGTAGATTGATTGCTGTCTCAGTTGACTGGACGGTGATGGGAGCAACACAGGCCACAGAAACCACCAAACAGGATAATGATGATGATTGCTGTAGCACTGAAATTGGTCTCTAGATTTCTCTGCACTGTTATCACATCTTCAGTAATCAGGCAGAATAACACACTGCAAACTCCCCTCTCAAGTGTGCACCTTCCTTAGGAGAGTCACAGGCTCTGGAAGTGCTCAAGAGATAAACACATGGGATACTTTTTTTCTGTCTGCCTGCCACCATGCCAGCCTGTCTCTCCTCCTGTGTCCTCCTCTCTCCCCCCCCAATCAGAGCTCTCCTGGGTAGCTATCCAATCCTGTCTTTCATTGTTTTTGTTGTTAGGGGTGGGCTTCTTTCTTAGCTACAGCAGGACCCATCTTCCTTCAATCCTGCAGCTATCCGTTTAGCCAGAAAATGCAATGCAATGTTTCAGAGAACAATATTCTGGATGAATCGATTCATCTGAGTGAACTGATTCGTTTGAAACATTTCACTATGACCTCAGTACATAGCAGAGCAGGCCTGGTAATATGATCCTAGAGTGAGAGAGCTCCGCCCCTCCCTGCAACCAATCAGCTGACTCAAAGCACAGCGACACCCAGGAACTGGATACAAACTTAAAGCGGTTCTTCACCCTAAAGGGGAAGATCCGCTAATATGTTCCCTCCCCCCCTCCGGTGCCACAATCGGCACCTTTCAGGGGGGAGGGGGGTGCAGTTACCTGAATAATCCAGGTATCTGCACCCACTTCCGGGCAGACCGCCACAGACCCCCGCAGACGCCCCGCCTCCCCCTTGTGTTCAGGGAAACACACAGTTCCCAGGACACAGCGGGGACCAGCAGAGACGCGCAGCGCGACTCGCGCATGCGCAGTAGGGAACCGGGCAGTGAAGCCGCAATGCTTCACTTCCCGATTCCCTGACAGAGGATGGCGGCGGGGGCAGAAGAGAGACGAGCGATCGCTCGTCATCTGCCGCCGACATCGCTGGACCCTGGGACAGGTAAGTGTGATTTTATTAAAAGTCAGCAGCTTCAATATTAGTAGTAGCTGCTGGCTTTTAATATTTTTTTTTTTTAGGTGCAGAACCACTTTAAAACAAGAGCCAGGAGTACACAGTACACCGAGTTAAAGAATCATACAAGTTACCGAGTTAAAGAATCATAACAGTTTTTAGAACACACTACACTGAAAGAACCACAAGTCACCACCAGTAAAAACAATACACTTAGCCAATGAGGTAGCAGCAGTGATCAGGTGGTACGGACAGCCTAAGGCCCTTTCACACTCGTGCGACTTGTCCTGCGACTTGAGACTGCAAAGTCACATGACAAGTCACACCCCATGATTTCCAACGAGTTCAGTTCATATCTGTGCGACTTCAAAGTAGTTTTTGCACTACTTTTGTCCGACTTTGATGCGACTTGTGGCAGAGACCTCAAGATTACACAGACATTGCTTCAAGTCGTGGCAAAAATCATGGCAAAAGCACTTGACTTTCAAGTCGCACAAGTGTGAAAATAGCCTTAAAGAGGGATTCCACCTACAAAAAAAATATTAAAAGCCAGCAGCTATAAATACTACAGCTGCTGACTTTTAATAAATGGACACTCACCTGTCCCGGGTTCCAGCGATGCCGGCAGCCGACATCGCTGGATCGCTCGGCTCTCGGCTGCTGCCGTCACCATTCTAGGTGAGGGAATCAGGAAGTGAAGCGAATCGGCTTTACTTCCTAGTTCCCTACTGCGCATGCGCGAGTCGCGCAGCGCAATAGGAAATCTCCGCGCTGTCACTGGGACCCGTGTGTGTCCCAGCAGACAGCGCGGCAGGACAGGAAATGGCGTAGACTCCCACGGGAGTCTATGCCCGGAAGTGGGTGTAAATACCTGTCTTTGACAGGTATCTCCACCCCCCTCCCCCCTGAAAGGTGCCAATTGTGACACCGGAGGGGGGGAGGGATCCGATCAGCGGAGGTTCCACTTTAGGGTGGAATCCCGCTTTAAGTCGCACAGACATGAATGGTACTCATTGGAAATCGGGTACTTCTTGTCATGCAACTTTGCAGTCCCAAGTCGCAGGACAAGTTGCACAAGTGGAAACAGAGCCTCAATGAAAAGCGGGGTTTGTGTGCATGTGAACTGCATTCTGGGGCAACTTCAAAGGTAACATTGCTATCCATCAAATTTTGTGGAAACCTAGGCTCAGGGCCAGTTCACACTGCTGCATAGTGCAAAATCGCATGCGATTTGCACTGCAGTGCAAATCACAGGCGATGTCCGTGCAATGCGATTTCAGCCATACAGATAAGTATGGCTGAAATCGTATCGCATTTGGACTAAACTTGCACAGGACCCTTTTTTTGGTCCGCACCAGAATCAGATCGCATGGCACCCATGCGATCTGATTCATGTCCAAACTGACACTTTGCAGTGCGACATGCGAGCTGAAATGGGGGTGTCATTAACATTGTATGACACCCCCCAGCAGTTCGCATATGTCGTTGTGAACTGTTGTGCGAGTCGGGTGCGATGCAGGAACTCGTATTGGAATCGCAGGGTTCCCGCATCGCACAAGTGTGAACCCAGCCTAACACAGCTGTTTGTGTGTTACCAAAATTCATGACACCGAGCTAATCTGACAACAATAGACTTGTGCTCTGCGCCAATCAACTAAATCAAAGTAAACCTCCCCACTGGACCCGCCAACCTTCTGTGTGAATCACTCTTCTGATTCTAATCATTTAAAATGGTTGAATCAGAGCTTCGCTTCACTTGCTTGTCAGTAGACTCAGCAAGTGACCCGAAGAATCGATTCATTGAATCGCTTCATTTCAGTGAGCAGTTCAAAATGAACCGATTCACTTTAAAGATCCGGACTTCCCATCACTACTAGAGACCAGACCATGCTGGGTGATGCAATGTCGTTATAGAGCAAACAAGTCATGCTGGTTCTTGTAGTTCTACAAACCACTTACTGAACCTTATGGTGTCTATGCTGGATGAGATTTTTATATAATTTAGACCAAAACATTCCCGATTTTCCTGGGACAAAAGCAAAATCCCGGGAAAATAATCGGGACAAGCTTAAATCGGGACAAGGGTCCAAAAATCGGGATTGTCCCAGGAAAATCTGGACTGTTGGCAACTATGGATGTTGGTTTTCATGGTATCACACACCATAAAGGATGTTGGTTTTCATGGTATCACACACCATAAAGGATGTTGGTTTTCATGATATCACACACCATAAAGGATGTTGGTTTTCATGGTATCACACACCATGAAGGATGTTGGTTTTCATGGTATCACACACCATAAAGGATGTTGGTTTTCATGGTATCACACACCATAAAGGATGTTGGTTTTCATGATATCACACACCATAAAGGATGTTGGTTTTCATGGTATCACACACCATAAAGGATGCTGGTTTTCATGGTATCACACACCATAAAGGATGCTGGTTTTCATGGTATCACACACCATGAAGGATGCTGGTTTTCATGGTATCACACACCATAAAGAATGTTGGTTTTCATGGTATCACACACCATAAAGGATGTTGGTTTTCATGGTATCACACACCATAAAGGATGTTGGTTTTCATGGTATCACACACCATAAAGGATGTTGGTTTTCATGGTATCACACACCATAAAGGATGTTGGTTTTCATGGTATCACATACCAGTTTAGCTGAAATTATGTGACGAACAATCCCAATATATCAATATTGCACAAACATGTGTGACCAAATGCGCATAAAAACACATAAATCAGCGTTTTTCATTAATTTCTCTGGGAATTAAAACGTAGCAAAAACATGCAAATCCGGTACAAAAAGAGCTCCAGAACCTTTTTGAGCTTCAGGTGAACCGTCTCCATAGAGAATAATTGATTTTTTTCAGTCCTCCACCATTTTGGAGCGTCTAGCATCCAACTACAAAACACGGAAGTGTGAAAGGAGCCTGAAAGTTCTGCACCCCATTCTAAAATTTTAAAAAATAAAGCAAAAAAACAGTTTTACGCAGCAGCATTGACACACCTAGGACACCCAACATCAGAGGTGAGTTATTTTTTTTACAAAGCAAATACACCTTTGCTCACTGGCAGGGCTGGACTGGGACAGAAATTTGGCCCTGGATTTCATCCAGACCGGCCCACTTACATTTTGAGTGTCCCATCAGCACCCCTTAACATCAGAGTGTCCCATTATCAGTCCCCTTACATCAGAGTGTCCCATTATCAGTCCCCTTACATCAGAGTGTCCCATCAGCACCCCCTAACATCAGAGTGTCCCATTATCAGTCCCCTTACATCAGAGTGTCCCATTATCAGTCCCCTTACATCAGAGTGTCCCATCAGCACCCCCTAACATCAGAGTGTCCCATCAGCACCCCCTAACATCAGAGTGTCCCATCAGCACCCCCTAACATCAGAGTGTCCCATCAGCACCCCCTAACATCAGAGTGTCCCATCAGCACCCCTTAACATCAGAGTGTCCCATCAGCACCCCCTAACATCAGAGTGTCCCATCAGCACCCCCTTACATCAGAGTGTCCCATCAGCACCCCCTTACATCAGAGTGTCCCATCAGCACCCCCTTACATCAGAGTGTCCCATCAGCACCCCCTTACATCAGAGTGTCCCATCAGCACCCCCTTACATCAGAGTGTCCCATCAGCACCCCCTAACATCAGAGTGTCCCATCAGCACCCCCTTACATCAGAGTGTCCCATCAGCACCCCCTTACATCAGAGTGTCCCATTACCAGCTCCCTTACATCAGAGTGTCCCATTACCAGCCCCCTTACATCAGAGTGTCCCATTACCAGCCCCCTTACATCAGAGTGTCCCATCAGCACCCCCCGTACATCAGAGTGTCCCATCAGCAGCCCTCTTACATCAGAGTGTCCCATCAGCAATCCCCTTACACCAGAGTGTCCCATCAGCACCTCCTTACATCAGAGTGCCCCATTACCAGCCCCCTTACATCAGAGTGTCCCATTACCAGCCCCCTTACATCAGAGTGTCCAATCAGCAGCCCCCTTACATCAGAGTGGCCCACTGAGCCATCGGCCCACCGGGAAACTCCCGGTAGTCCCAATGGCCAGTACATGCCTGCTCACTGGTACTGTCTGGTATTCCAGCGTTTCTCTTCTCTCTCGGTTCATCTGCCTCTTGCAACCAGCGTGATTCCACTGCTGACTGGGAGGGGAAAAAAGGGGGGGGGCGCCCACAAGGTGACCAAGGTTTTAATGCTGCAGAAAAAAATACCGGTGGCTTTGTGTAGCAAAAAAAAAAAAAAGGACAGGTTTGATCAACCAGCTGGCTTGTTGACAATTTTTGCCCAATTTTTAGGTGCACCGCAGCACCCTGGCTGAAAAATACTGCCCTATACAAGCTTATGAGAAGGCAAATGCAGCTGAAGCAGGTCAACTGCAGGTCCAATGCACCTGTCAGTGAATTCTAAATGACCTCAGAAGCATCTAAGACTGATGTAAAAAGCACCTTACATTGGCCCATAAAAGTCTGGTGGCATTGGCCAGTAGGGTGATCACGTGTCCCTAGCATGTAGCACTGATGGGCACTGATAGGTGACACCAATGGGCACTGATAGGTGGCACTCATGGGCACAGATAGATGACACTTATGTGCGTGGATAGGCTGCACAGATAGGTAGCACTGGTGGGCCGCACCAATGGGCACTGATGGGCAGCAATGATGGGCACTCATAGGTGGCACTCATGGGCACATATAGACGACACTTATGTGCACGGATAGGTTGCACAGATAGGCAGCACTGATGGGCCGCACCAATGGGCACTGATGAACACTTATCGGTGGCACTCATGGGCACAGATAGACGGTACTTATGTACAATGATAGGCTGCACAAATAGGCAGCAATGATGGGCCACACTGATGAGCACTCATAGGTTGCACTGATGAGCAGGCCCTGAAGGCAGCACTGACTGACAGAACTGATGGGCAACACTGCTGTGCAACACTGCTGTGCAACACTGCTGTGCAACACTGATGGGCGGCACTGATGGGCGGCACTGATTGAAAGGATAGATTACTGGACAGCCAACCACCCTTTTGTTCCTTGGTAGCCCACGAGATCCTTCAGAATCCTGGAGACCCAATGACACACACACAACAGGCAGCTTTCGTGTTCAAAGTGAGCCTGAATTCTTTATTAAGAATGATACTATACATTATATGTGAGTTACAACACAAGAGGGGAGGGGTAAGCTTGCTCCTAAAGACCCGTACACACGAGCGGACTTTTCAACATCCAAAGTCCGTCAGACCGAGTTCGTCAGACTATCCGATCGTGTGTGGGCTGCAACGGACTTTAGCTTCGCAAAAGTCTGACGGACTTTAGAAATGAAGCATGCTTCAAATTTTCCCGACGGAACTCCGCCGGACCCGGTCCCCTTCGAAAAATCCGCTCGTGTGTATGCTACTCCGACGGACTAAAACCGACGCTAGGGCAGCTATTGGCTACTGGCTATGAACTTCCTTATTCGAGTCGGGTCGTACGTCATCACGTTCGAATCCGTCGGAGTTTAGTGTGATCGTGTGTGGCCAAGTCCGTTCGGCCGAAAAGTCTGTCAGAACTCCGGCGGAACTCCGGCGGAACTCCTTTGGAAGTCTGTCGGACATAAGTCCTCTCGTGTGTACGGGGCTTAAGTCTCTAAGGGTTAACCAGGCTTCTACAGAGAGATTTTTTATGGTGAGTTTAGGCAGCTGAAAGGAATTTACAAAGATAACCTATCTGCAAGGACATAGGATGCCTTTCTGAGGATCTACAGTGACTCATACTGTGGAGGGGTTTTTTAATTAAACCTTAGCTAAAGCAAAAAGTCCAATAAACTTTAACAAGAAAGAAGTGTAAGATAAGGCACTTACATTCCTTAAAAGCAAGAACTATAAAATGATGAGGAAATTACAAAATGGAGTTGCAGTTGATCATATGCTCTATATCACTGATAGGCTGCACTAATGAGCAGGCACTCAAATGCAACACTGGCTGGCATCACTGATAGGCACTGATTGGCAGCATTGATGGGCTCTGATTGGCGGCACTGATGAGCACTGATTTTCTACACTGATAGACGCGCTGATGAACAACGATGGGTGGCACTGATAAGCACTAACAGGCATCACTGAGCGCTGATTGGCGGCACTCATGGGCACTGATTGGTGACACTGATAGACGGCACCGATGAGCAATGATGGGCGGCACTGAAGGGTGGCACTGATAAGCACTAATAAGCATCACTGATGAGCGCTGATTGGTGACACTGATGGGCACTGATTGGTGACACTGATAGACGGCATTGATGAGCAATGATGGGTGGCACTGATAAGCACTAATAGGCATCACTGATGGGCACTGATTGGCGGCATTGATGGCACTGATGAGCAATGATGGGCGGCACTGATAAGCACTAATAAGCATCACTGATTAGCACTGATTGGTGACACTGATAGATGGCACTGATGAGCAATGATGGGCGGCACTGATGGGTGGCACTGATAAGCACTAATAGGCATCACTGATGAGTGCTGATTGGTGACACTGATAGACGGCACTGATGAGCAATGATGGGTGGCACTGATGGGTGGCACTGATAAGCACTAACAGGCATCACTGATGAGCACTGATTGGTGACATTGATAGACGGCACTGATGAGCAATGGTGGGCCGCACTGATGGGTGGCACTGATAAGCACTAATAGGCATCACTGATGGGCACTGATTGGCGGCACTGATGGGCGGCACTGATGGGCACTGATTGATGACACTGATAGATGGCACTGATGAGCAATGATGGGTGGAACTGATGGGTGGCACTGATAAGCACTAATAGACATCACTGATGGGCACTGTTGGGGCTGCTCTGATCATCTGTGCAGATCTCCCCTGTGAGGAAATGCCGCTGATCGGCTCTCCTCTCATTATACGCTGTCAGTGTGAGGAGAGCCGATAACCGGCATTTCCTTCAAGCTTTAAGAGGTCACATAGTCCTGGTTCCGGGTTTCATCAAGGAAAGATAATATATTAAAGTTTAAAGATTGTTCCATTTGTTTTCTCTCTGTAGATGGAAAACCGGAAACCGCGATGTCCAAATCATGTGCGGTCGTCTGCGCACCCGCCAGTGACACCATTGGTGGGATAACAGACACCATGTCCTGCTCCACCACTGACCTGCGCAAGCCAATCAATATACACGTCTTGTCTTTTTTTTTTTTTTTTACCAAAAAATATTTAGCAGAATACATATTGGCCTACATTTTTTTATATTGGATATGTTTTATAGCAGAAAGAAAAATAAATAAATAAATAAAAAAAATCGAAATTGTCTGTCTTTTTGGTTTATCGCGCAAAAAAAAAAAGTACATTTTATTTGGGTACAGAGATGCATGACCGCGCAATTGTCAATTAAAGTAACGCCAGTGCCGTATTGCAAAAAAAAATGGCCTGGTCATGAAGGGGGACAAATCTTCTGGAAGTCAAAGGTTAAAGGGTTAAAGGGTAACTCCACTTTTGTGGGGGGGGGGGGGGGAATAGCAAATAAAGAAAAAATAGCATAGCGTGTACAATTGCGATACAAGTCATATTGTAATTAAATGTTGTTAAAAAATTACTTTTCCCCTTTAAATCTGCAGCCGCTGTAATTTTCTGAGACTGCAATATGGCTACCTGGAGTTGTTCTGTACACAGAATGTGTACTGACCACTCCCCAGAAACATCATTTCCTGCTTGTGTGATTGGCTCGCCAATTTTCCCAGAAGTCTGCCTTAAGATACAAGTCAGATTTCAGGCATCCCCTGCAACAAAAATTTCATTTCACTCCCAGTAAGAACACGTCTAAAGGGATGCAGGCCCAGCAGCTTTCCTCATCAGTGTCCTGCAGGTGCACACCTGATAGATAATTATGAAACCACTCCCATTAGACCCACTCATCACAGAGGCACAGAGGAACACACAGGGGTTACTTCAGAATAACAATAGGTCGGAATCTGCAACAAAGGTTGTTATTATCCTTGCAATGTACATAGATCACCCAGAGGGGAATATTTTTTTTTTTCTCAACAAAAGTGGAGTTACTCTTTAAAGTGGTTGTAAAAAAAAAAAACTGCAAGACAAAGGCCCAATGAGCTAGTGTGCATCGCATACTAGCTCATTATGAAATACTCACCTTAGATCGAAGCCCCCACAGCGGTCCTAGTACACAGCTCTGCCCGGTGACTTGTTTCCCAAAGTTGTTTCACTGGGTATCGTGGGATCTGGCTCTGTGATTGGCCGGAGCCGCGGTGACGTCACTCCTGCACATGCGCGCGGGAGCTGCCGATAGCGGCGCATCAGCTGAAGCAACAGCACAAACGAGCCGAGGCTTCAGTGTGCATGTGCCGATGACGTCGGCACATAGTGATACAGGGGGTGTCTCCTAAACTGAACAGATTTAAGAGCTATCCACGGTAGCTACAGGTCACCCTTATTATATATTATTACCTGTAGTGAAAAGTGGTCTGTACACGCGGTCGGAAATTCCGATGGAAAAAGTCCGATCGGATTATATTGTCGGAAGATCTGATCGTGTGTGGGCTCTATTGGACTGTTTCCGTCGGAATTTCGGACGGAAAAAGTTTAAGAGCTGGATCTAAATTTTTTTCCAACAACAAAATCCAATCAGACTTTTTCCGATCGTGCGTAGAGAATTCCGACGCACAAAGTGGTACGCGTGCTCAGAAAAAATTTGGAGACGAAAGCGTTTGGCTACTGACCTTCTACGTAGTCCCGTCGTACGTTTTGTACGTCACCACTTTCCGAACGATCAGATTTTCCGACAACTTTGTGCGACCGTGTGTATGCAAGACTAGTTTCAGCCAAAATCCATTGGAAAAAACAGATTTTGTGGTCGGAATGTCCAACCGTGTGTATGGGGCATTAGGGTTTACAACCACTTTAAACATCCCAGGAGATATAGTATTAGGAGCAACCGCAGTATGCTAAATTGCCAATAGATGTCAGTGTTGCCCAGATTGACAGACAGCATGTGATTTTGGCCAAAAAGAAAAGAAAAGTGAAAGGGAATATCAGAATTGCTTCACCGCTCCAACTCTGCAAACTCCATACTAGGGCTGCAACTAGCGATTATTTTCATAATCAATTAGTTACATAGTAGGTGAAGTTGAAAAAAAGACACAAGTCCATCAAGTCCAACCTATGTGTGTGATTATATGTCAGTATTACATTGTATATCCCTATATGTTGTGGTCGTTCAGGTGCTTATCTAATAGTTTCTTGAAACGATCAATGCCCCCCGCTGAGACCACCGCCTGTGGAAGGGAATTCCACATCCTTGCTGCTCTTACAGTAAAGAATCCTTTATGAAGTTTAAGGCTAAACTTCTTTTCTTCGAATTTTAATGAGTGGTCATAAGTCTTGTTAAACTTCCTTCTGCGAAAAAGTTTTCTCCCTATTGTGGGGTCACCAGTCTGGTATTTATATATTGTGGGGTCACCAGTCAAGTGTCTCTTCTCCAGAGAGAATACGTTCAGCGCTCAACCTTTCCTCATAACTAATATCCTCCAGACTCTTTATTAGCTTTGTTGCCCTTCTTTGTAGTCGCTCCATTTCCAGTACATGAGGACTGGTGCCAAGAACTGTCTGATTGTTGTTTTGATTAATGGATTAATTGGATAAAATCATAAAAAAAAATAATATGCAATTTTTTTGTTTATTTAAAGTAATAATGAAAATGATGGGGCAGCACTATTATTCCTGGGAACACCAGTGATGGAGCACTATTCCTCCCGGGAACACCAATGATGGGCCACTATTTCCCCCTCTGCCTCCAGGAACATCAATGGGGCACTATCCTCCCCCTCCCAGCAACACCAATGGGACACTATTCCTCCCCCCTAGGAAAACCAATGATGGGGCAATATTCCACCCACCCCCCCTGGAACACCAATGATGGGGTACGAAAAACCTCCCCCCCCCCCCCCCAGAAATACTTATGATCAAGTCAAGGGGCACTTGTCAACTTGTCATCACAATGTATGTACTACTAATGACTGAGTATTGTTGTAAAATATCTCCCTCCCTCAAATATCCCCCCAAAAATTAAAGTGATACTAAAGGATCGTTTTTTATTTTTATAATGTTTTATAAATGTTATACTTACCTCCGCCTTGCAGCTCGTTTTGCACAGAGTGGCCCCGAACACCCATTTCTGGGGTCCCTCGGCGGCTCTTGTGGCTCCCCCCCGCATTAGATAATCCCCTTGGAGAATCACTCTCCCGAGGGGGTTACCTTGCGGGGGTGCTCCCGAGTCCAGCATTTGCATCCTCAGACACGAATGCCGGACCCGGCCCCACCCCCTCCGGCGACCGCGTCATTGGATTTGTTGACAGCAGCGGGAGCCAATGGCTGCGCTGCTATCAATCTATCCAATCAAGAGCCAGGAACACATGGAGATAGGGACGGCAGGGACGCACCAAAGGAAATTCAGGGCTCAGGTAAGTAAAACGGGGAGGCTGGGGGGGATGCATTAAGGTGAAAAAACACGAGGCTTTACAACCCCTTTAAACCCTCTGTCTCTAAACCGACTCCCCAAAGCAAAAATATCTCCGTCATTCAACACCCTCGCCCCCAGCAGAGATTTCTAATTATGAAGAAAATCTCCCATCATCCAATCAAACTCTCCTCCCAGAAACAAAACCCTGCCATTAACCACCCCTTGTAAACTTCTCTACAAGAAACTCCCCCCTTCTCCAAAAGCAAACACACCCTCCTTTCCTTAACCCCTCACCTTGCTGGAATTCTCACTTCCTCCTTCCCAAAACAGAAAATATATGCCTCCCCACTTACCAGACCTCAGATTCAACACGGCACAGAGCCAGGAAAACTTCTGCATCCCCAGTCTCCCATCGGCTGTGTCATATGATACCTTGAGGAAGAGTGTAGGAGTTCCCTCAACCATACACTGTCAATTGCCGGTGTCCTGTCGGATAGTGTCCCCCGTCGGATAGTATCCACTGTGTACTGCGCATGCGCAGTACACAGGACAAGCAGATTCCAAAAATAGCCGAAGATGAACGGCGCCTGCCCCGTGAGTCCAGGTTCTAGCCCCACCATCCAAGTGGACATAGAGTTAGAATAAAAAGAGCCGAGCGAAGCGAGGCTGTGCACGAAATGTGGAGAGCGAAGCGAGCCCACGAGGGGCCCTCTAATATGTGCAGCCCTATGTCCACTTGGATGGTGGGGCTTGCACCTCCACTCACGGCGCAGGCGCTGTTCATTTTCGGAGATTTTCAGAATCTCCTGTTCCGTACTGCACAAGCGCTGCACCTGCGCAGTACGGGGCGGACACTTTTAGATGGCCGGACTGTATATGTCACAACACCGGCATCTGAGACCTCGCAGTAATTTAATACTTTTCAGGGGACCCCTTATTAAACTGAGGGGATTGGACACAATAGAGGGGGGGCTGGCTGCTGCACTCTGAAACTCTGATTGCTTCTACTGTGCTGATTCTGAGGCTAAACAGCAGGGACCCTGTCTTTTTGCTAGGATGCTCTGGGGGGTTTGAACACCCTTGACCCCCCCTTATTTACGCCCATGGTGGAGCTTTGAGGTTCTCAGTTCTGCAACAAGAAAATTAATTTTAATTGCGATAATATGTCTGTCGTGCAGGCTATTAATAGCGTGTCAGCGTCATCACCACTGGTTGTGCGTTTGTTGAGGCATTTGGTGTTGGCTTGTTTGTGTTGCAATGCTTTTGTATATGCTGTTCATGTCCAGGGTGCACTAATTCCTTGGCTGATGCTCTTTCTCGGTTTCAGTGGGACAAGTTTTGATTGTTGGCCCCGGGAGCAGCGCAACTGGGAGTACCTTGTCCAGCACAGCTGTGGCAGATTGCATGATGGTCGCTGATTCGGCGATCGGTTAGTGAGGCTACCTGGTCGGTGTATTCAAAAACCTGGGAGGAGTGGTTGTCTGCTTCATGGTGTGGGAGGCACAGTAAGTGAAAGTGATGAGGGGTTCTTGGTGTTGTATTTCATAGGTAGGAATGTGGAGACAGGAGTTTTGGTGTAGGTATTGAATAGGCTTTTGTGTTCAAGTTGTTGGGCCGCAGGGATTAAGGATTTTTTGGTGTGGCAAGCAGTAAAGGGTTACCGCAAGGGGTGTCGGCCAGTGGATGGTCGCCGTCCGGTGTCATTTGACTTGTTGGGCTCATTGTTCCAGGTGCTGCCGGAAGTGTGCTTATCGTCATATTAGGTCCTTTTGTTTCAGACGGCTTTTTCATTGGCAATGCAGCAGTAGTTCTGGGATTTTTTGGATAGGAAGGTCCAAAACCGACCAAGTCAGGCAGGGGGTTCGGGTGGAATTGTTTGGTGTTACCGGGCCGCCGGCTTGTTTCCCGCTTTTTGGAGTTGCGCCCAGGCAGTGTTGGACCCCTACCATTGCATACGAATGGTTCAGCTTTGTCTCAGTATCAATTCATGGCATTGTTTAGGAGGTGTTTGGGGTGTTGGGTCTTTGTCCGTTAGACTTTGCTTCTCATTCCTTTTGCATTGGGGGCCGCAATGGAAGCTGCACACTGGGGTTTGAGTGAGGGGGCATTGTGGCGAATTGGTAGGTGGGAACCCTATTGCCCGTATGTTCATCCTCGGTTGTTATGAGTAAGCTAATTGATGTGGGGTTTATGACTGTATGATGACCTGTCTGTCCCCTCTATTTTCTTAAGGGGGAGGCTGGCTTGGTGTTCTTGCTTCTCTGTGTGTCGTTGTTGTTTTTTCTTTACAGAGATGGGCTGCTGCTTGATCTGGATATTGGGCCACTCCTATGTCCACTGCGGAGCAAGAAGAGCTGATGTTTGGCCTGACGGACGTCAATTGGGCATTCCCAGGGAGGAGGCAGTTGTCTGCTGGATTGGGATGCCTGGTCTATTGTGGATTAGCGTAGTTCCTGAGTTTGAGCGCTATGCTCGGCTGGATAGAGCCCCCGATGTGTTAGTGGTGCTTGCTGGAGTGAATGATTTAGGGCTGCGGTCCATGAGGGAGCTCTTATGGGATGTTTAATTTAATTTCCTGAGGCTTTAAATAGATTACCTGCACTTGTTGATAGTGTGGTCATACATGGTGGCTCGTACACAATGGAGGTTGGCTAGTTCAGTGGCAGGCATCAGTAAGGCAAGGGTTAAGGCGAATCGGGAGGTGGCGAGATTCCTAATGCACAATGGAAGTTTGACAGTGCGACGCCACGAGTTGGAGGTTGAACCGTGGAGATATTTACGTGGGGACGGTGTTCATTTGAATGCCGTTAGGGTCGAAATGTGGTGTCTTGGTTTGGAGGAGGGTATCCAGAGGACCCTGAGGGTGTGGAGGTCCTCTCAAACCTAAAGTTTCAGGTTTCAGTGGTGGTGGCGGGGTGCCAGGTCCTTTTAGGTCATATGGGCACGTCGAAAAGGTATGGTGTAGGGCAACCATTCTCAACCAGGGTTCCGTGAAACCCTGGGGTTCCTCCAGAGGTTGCTAGGGGTTACTTGAGCTGTGGCTAATGAGCCACCTTTTTGATGGTGCCTACAGAGTTCAAGGTTCAGCATCACTTAGCAAAGCCAGCAGCGTGACACAAAGTATATTTTTAGCTGTCTTTAACCGGTTTCCGACCAGCGCACGATGATGTACGTCGACAGAATGGCACGGGCAGGCATATTGGCGTACAGGTACGTCCAATATTCAATGCCGCCCTGCCATCGGGAGCGCGCCGCCGCGTGAGTCTGGTCGCGGGACCCGCGGACTCGATCGCCGCGGGCATTCCCGCAATCGTCTCACGGGACGGCTGAATGGAGGAAATGCTGTGTAAACCTGTATACATTTATACAGACTCGTACTTCTTGGTACCACCCCTACAAGTTTGTGGCATTCAAACCCAAAACTGGTATTAAATCAGCACCAAAATATTATTGAAGTAAGATATCCACCAAGATATGGCAGATACCTCAAGTTTGGAGGTCACTGAGGGGGAAGTGTGGTTATGGTTTAAAGCCATTGTAAAGTCTTGGTTAACCACTTCCCAACCAGCGCACGCCGATGTACGTCGACAGAATGGCACGGGCAGGCATATTGGCGTACATCTTCAATGTCACCCTGCCATCGGGAGCGCGCCGGCGGCGGCGCGCTCCCGCGCTGGTCGGGACCCCCGTGAGTCCGGTCGCGGGACCCGCGGACTCGATCGCTGCGGGCATACCCGCGATCGTCTCATGGGACGGCTGAATGGTGTGATTGGAGCAGAGATCAGTGTTCACTAAATGAAAGCCCAACCCCCACAAAGTTAGTAAAACACCCCTAGGAACACTTAACCCCTACACTGCCACCCACTGGTTAACCCCTTCACTGCCAGTGTCATTTACACAGGAATCACTGCATTTATATAGCACTGATTACTGTATAAATGACAATGGTCCCAAAAATGTGTCAAAAATGTCCGATGGGTCCCCCACAATGTCACAGTCACAATAAAAATCGCTGATCGCCGCCATTACTAGTAAAAAAATAAAAATAAAAAATTATTAATAAAAATGCTATAAAACTATCCCTATTTTGTAAACGCTATAACTTTTGCGCAAACCAATCAATAATCGCTTATTGCGTTTTTTTTTACCAAAAATATGTAGAAGAATACGTATCGGCCTAAACTGAGGGAAAAATTTTTTTTTTATATATTTTTGGGGGATATTTATTATAACAAAAAGTAAAAAATAATGCGTTTTTTTCAAAATTGTCGCTCTATTTTTGTTTATAGCGCAAAAAATAAAAACCGCAGGGGTGATCAAATACCACCAAAAGAAAGCTCTATTTGTGGGAAAAAAAGGACGTCAATTTTGTTTGGGAGCCACGTCGCACGACCGCGCAATTGTCAGTTAAAGCGACGCAGTGCCGAATCGCAAAAAGTGGTCTGGTCTTTGACCAGCAAAATGGTCCGGTCTGTAAGTGGTTAAGGGTGGCAGTCTGAGCACTATTTTAAGGGGAACATTCTTCCTATTGACCACCAGTATAAGAGGCATTGTTCTATTGACCCCTGATAAATTGGTTTTAGTAAGGGTTCCTCAAGACCTGAAAATTATTTTTGGATTCCTCTAGGCTTAAAAGGTTGAGAAAGCCTGGTGTAGGGACTCGTCTAAGGTACGGCTCCCAGTTGGTATATGGGTACCTGCTAGTTGTCTCTGAGTCGGTTGGTTTCGCGACTGGAGGCCTGAGAAGTGACTAGCAGGTACAGTTCTGGTTTATGCCTATTGGGACCTTGTGCTCCATTTTAGTGAATAAACTGGATGTTATGTTTGAAAAGATTATTATGCTAATTATTATGGTAATTTATTTGAGATCCATATTTGGTTAATAAAACGGTTGCTATGGCCAGTTTACTGCATTTCAGTTTTGTGTGGTCATTAGATGGAAGGGTGGGGTTATTGGTATAGCCGGTACAGTTAATACCATAGCCATGATTCGTTCCGCTAGATGACTAGATAACATTAATCCACGTATTATGCAAATGTTTCTTTTGTGCTTCATCCGTGGAATTTTCGGCAGGTAATAAGTAGTGATGGACGAACTTCCGACGGGACGTTTCGCGAACGCGAAACGCGAACGGACACAAACGTTCGCGAAAACGACCGTTCGCCGCGGGCTCCATTGACTTCAATGGGAGGCGAATTTCGCAAACCTTTAGGTCGAATTTGCGGCCACGGGGTAATTATTAGGGGGTAGCACGTAGTCCCACCACCTGGACAATAGCATAATACATGTATGAGGTGAATTTGGGATCGATAACTACAAGCATTTTTTTTTTATTTGGGAAATTGTTCTGACAATTCAGGACTATGGAGCTAATGAAGGCAATGGAGGAGAGGGAAGGTCAGGGACCAGGGTAGGCAAACAAGAGGGTGCAGGAGATACAGAGCACTGACAGCAGCACCGTAATACAGAGCACTGACATCAGCACCGTGACATACAGCGCTGACAGCAGCTCCGTGACATACAGCGCTGACAGCAGCTCCGTGACATACAGCGCTGACAGCAGCTCCGTGACATACAGCGCTGACAGCAGCTCCGTGACATACAGCGCTGACAGCAGCTCCGTGACATACAGCGCTGACAGCAGCACCGTGACATACAGCGCTGACAGCAGCTCCGTGACATACAGCGCTGACAGCAGCTCCGTGACATACAGCGCTGACAGCAGCTCCGTGACATACAGCACTGACAGCAGCTCCGTGACATACAGCGCTGACAGCAGCTCCGTGACATACAGCGCTGACAGCAGCACCGTGACATACAGCGCTGACAGCAGCTCCGTGACATACAGCGCTGACAGCAGCTCCGTGACATACAGCGCTGACAGCAGCTCCGTGACATACAGCGCTGACAGCAGCTCCGTGACATACAGCGCTGACAGCAGCTCCGTGACATACAGCGCTGACAGCAGCTCCGTGACATACAGCGCTGACAGCAGCTCCGTGACATACAGCGCTGACAGCAGCTCCGTGACATACAGCGCTGACAGCAGCTCCGTGACATACAGCGCTGACAGCAGCTCCGTGACATACAGCGCTGACAGCAGCACCGTAAGCAGCCCCAGGAGGAAGTCAGCACAGCACAGGGATGGTGTGATCCCCTCATAATAAGAACCCCCAGGAGGAAGTCAGCACAGCACAGGGATGGTGGGAGCCCCTCATAATAAGAACACCCAGGAGGAAGTCAGCACAGCACAGGGATGGTGGGAACCCCTCATAATAAGCAGCCCCAGTAGAAATATGACACCGCTCAACCTCTTCAAAGAGGAGGGTAGGGGCATATAGTACGGTGTGCTTTTTTGGGTCAGGGAAGTGAGCCAAATGAATTAAGAAGGTCTGTGTGCTTGATTCCAAAAATTGTTTATAGACATATACATGGTCTACTGATCACATGTGTTGAATTCCTCCGAGATCCATGCCTCATTCATTTTTAGAAATGTGAGGTAGTTAACACTGTGGTGAGCTAGGCGAGTACGCTTATCGGTCACAATCCCCCCTGCTGCGCTGAACGTCCTTTCGGACAGGACACTGGATGAGGGGCAAGCCAACAGTTCGATTGCAAATTGGGCAAGCTCTGGCCAGAGGTCAAGCCTGCCCACCCAGTAGTCTAGGGGTTCATCACTCCTCAGAGCGTCCACATCGGCCGTTAACCCAATGTAGTCGGACACCTGACGGTCTAGGCGTTCCCTGATGCTGGATCCGGATGACACCTGTCGATGGGTCGGCTGAAAGAATGACCTCATATCCGAAGTCACCAACACATCTTCAAACCGGCCTCTTCTTGCAGGCGCTGTTGGATTGGTACCCGCAAATCCTTCTCTGGGAGTGGGAATTGCTCCTCTGCCAGCGCACGCAAAAGCAGAATGCAGCATTTCTCGAAGCAAGGCCTGGAAGTGCTGCATTCTGACAGCCCTCTGCGACGGCGGTAACATTTCCGCCATTTTGTGTTTGTACCGGGGGTCTAAGTACGTTGCCACCCAGTACTGGTCCTTGACCCTCATGCTTTTTATACGGGGGTCCCTATTAAAACACTGGAGCATGAAGGCCCCCATTTGCACTAAAGTGGAAGCGGTGTGGTGGCCTGGCTCCTGCTCATCATCCAGGATAATGTCGTCCTCTTCATTCTCCTCTCCCCATCCTCGCACAACAGGGATCCCAGAAAGGTTTAAAGCATGCTCTTCTTGCTCCTGCTCATCCGCCCCGGCACCATCCTCCTCTGACTCCTCATCAGACTCCTGTTGTTGACTTGTCTCAGATAGAGTAGCCCCCCCTGGGAATTCATCCAGCATTGCGACTTCCTCATCTTCCCGCTCCTGCTCCTCCACAGCCTGATCAATGACACGACGCAATGCACGCTCCAGAAAGAAGGCATAAGGTACCATGTCACTGATGGCGCCATGGCTGCGACTGACCAGTTTGGTGATCTCCTCAAATGGCCGCAGAAGTCTGCATGTGTCGCGCATGAGCAGCCACTGGCGCGGTGAAAAAAAACCCAGCTCCCCAGAACCGTTTCTTTCGCAGAGTTCATACAGGTAGACGTTAACTGCACGTTTCTGCTGGAGCAGCCTATCAAGCATATAGAAGGTTGAGTTCCATCGCGTCGGGCAATCGCAAATAAGACGTCTGACCGGCAGATGGTGTCGCCGCTGAATGTCAGCAAGGCGAGCCATGGCCGTGTAAGATCTTCTGAAATGGGCCGAGATTTTCCTTGCCTGCCGCAAGATGTCCTGGACCCCAGGGTATTTGACAAGGAATCGCTGCACGACCAAGTTTAAGACGTGTGCCATGCACGGCACGTGCGTGATTTTGCCCTGTTTCAATGCGCTAAGCAGATTGGCACCGTTGTCACACACCACTTTACCAACTGTCAAATTGAGCGGTGTTAGCCACTCATCTGCCTGTGAACGCAAAGCTGAAAGGAGTGCCGGGCCAGTGTGGCTCTTTGCTTCCAGGCACAACAGACGCAGCACGGCATGGCAACGTCTCACCTGGCATGTGGAATAGGTTCTGGGGAGCTTGGGCGGTGCAGTGGAAGAGACGCTAGCAGCGGAAAAGGAGGAGGCAGCTGAGGAGGAGAGGGAGGAGGATGGAGTAGGAGGAGGAGAAGAAGAGTCAGGCCTGCATGCAATCCGTGGCGGTAAAACCAAATCTACACGGGTGCCACGGGTTACATGCTTGACGGCCGTCAGAAGGTTCACCCAGTGGGCAGTAAAACTGATATACCTTCCCTGCCCGTGTTTGCTAGACCACGTGTCTGTGGTCAGATGTATCTTGGCACCGACACTGTGTGCCAGAGATACATTCACTTGCCGCTGAACATGGCCATATAGCTCTGGGATGCCCTTCTCTGAGAAATACTTCCTTCCTGGGACCTTCCATTGTGGTGTTCCAATGGCCACAAATTTGCGAAAGGCCTCCGAGTCCACCAGTTTATATGGCAGTAGTTGGCGGGCTATGAGTTCTGACAAGCCAGCCGCCAACCGTTGGGCAAGAGGGTTATCCGGCGTCATCATTTTTTTACGCTCAAACATTAGGCCCACGGAAGCCTGCCTTTTTGCAGAAAAATGTGAGCTTGGCGTGATGGAAGGTGGAGTGGAGGACAATTGTGAGGAGAGAGGAGAAGGAGAAGTAGAAGACGAGGCTGGACGGTGAGAGCCTGCAGTGTGGCTTTGTGTGTTCCGTTGCTCCCACTGGGCTCGGTGATGGCTGCTCATGTGCCTTCTTAAGGCGGTCGTCCCTAGGTGAGTATTGGGCTTACCGCGACTAACGCGTTGACTGCAAAGATTGCAGATGGCAACGCTATTGTCAGCAGCGGACACGTTAAAAAAAGCCCACACTGCGGAGCCATGTGCCGGTGTCCTGGGAGCGCCAGATGTGACCGTACATGGTCGATGACTCGCTCCTGATACATTTGCAGTCTGCTTTGTCCCTGCTGTGCAATGTAAGTCATTGCTGCTTCTCCTCCCTATCTGCTGGTCCATATCTCCCTCTGAACTCCCCTCCTCTTCCTCTCTTGTGGGCACCCACGTGACATCACTAGACACGTCATCATCAACGTCACCTTCCCCACCGCTATAAGTAGAGTAGGCAGCAACACCGGGGACCAACCTCCTCCTTGGGCTGATCTGGGTACTGGCGTCAGACTGCTGAGTAGCGCTTGTTGCTACCTCCTCTTCCTGATCCAATACCAAGAGTGGCTGCGCATCAGAAATGTCCTCTTGATATGGATCGGAAAATAATTCCAGTGACTCAAGCGGAAGGTATGTGGTGGTGGTGGTGGTGGTCGTGTTGTTGGTGGTAGTGTCTTTGGGGGTGCACATAGCAGAGAGTGAAGAAGAGGGTGCAGATCGAGAGGATGAGGAGGGTGCAGAAGAGTAAGGCTGAGCGAGCCACTCAACCAAGTCTGGTGCATCCTTTAAAGTAATTGAACGCACCTTCTGCAACTTCCCACTTTGGCTCAAGCCTGTTGCTCCTGCCCTACCCCTACCACCCCTGCGGAAGGGCCTGCCTCTTCCTCTGCATGTCATTTTTTAAATGACCCTGTGACAAAACTCTTAGTCCCTATACCGCTGAAGGACTGCTGCAGTATAGGTGAGCGGTCAGCAGTGGTGCACGTCAACCCTATCTATTGTGGACCTATAGCGGTCCTTACAGAACAGCAGACTGTACCGCACTCAAGCCTATGTACCGTAGCACCCTATACCAAGTTACCAGTCCTTATAAGAACTTTTGTGGACCAAGCAGGTTGTGTATTAGTGTTTAGCAGACTGTACGTCAGTCCCTATACCGCTGAAGGACTGCTGCAGTATAGGGCAGCGGTCAGCAGTGGTGCACGTCAACCCTATCTATTGTGGACCGATAGCGGTCCTTACAGAACAGCAGACTGTACCGCACTCAAGCCTATGTACCGTAGCACCCTATACCAAGTTACCAGTCCTTATAAGAACTTTTGTGGACCAAGCAGGTTGTGTGTTAGTGATTAGCAGACTGTACGTCAGTCCCTATACCAATGAAGGACTGCTGCAGTATAGGGCAGCGGTCAGCAGTAGTGCACGGCAACCCTATGTATTGTGGACCGATAGCGGTCCTTACAGAACAGCAGACTGTAACGCACTCAGGCCTATGTACCGTAGCACCCTATACCAAGTTACCAGTCCTTATAAAAACTTTTGTGGACCAAGCAGGTTGTGTGTTAGTGTTTAGCAGACTGTGCGTCAGTCCCTATACCGCTGAAGGACTGCTGCAGTATAGGGCAGCGGTCAGCAGTGGTGCACGTCAACCCTATCTATTGTGGACCGATAGCGGTCCTTACAGAACAGCAGACTGTACCGCACTCAAGCCTATGTACCGTAGCACCCTATACCAAGTTACCAGTCCTTATAAGAACTTTTGTGGACCAAGCAGGTTGTGTATTAGTGTTTAGCAGACTGTACGTCAGTCCCTATACCGCTGAAGGACTGCTGCAGTATAGGGCAGCGGTCAGCAGTGGTGCACGTCAACCCTATCTATTGTGGACCGATAGCGGTCCTTACAGAACAGCAGACTGTACCGCACTCAAGCCTATGTACCGTAGCACCCTATACCAAGTTACCAGTCCTTATAAGAACTTTTGTGGAACAAGCAGGTTGTGTGTTAGTGATTAGCAGACTGTACGTCAGTCCCTATACCAATGAAGGACTGCTGCAGTATAGGGCAGCGGTCAGCAGTAGTGCACGGCAACCCTATGTATTGTGGACCGATAGCGGTCCTTACAGAACAGCAGACTGTAACGCACTCAGGCCTATGTACCGTAGCACCCTATACCAAGTTACCAGTCCTTATAAGAACTTTTGTGGAACAAGCAGGTTGTGTGTTAGTGATTAGCAGACTGTACGTCAGTCCCTATACCAATGAAGGACTGCTGCAGTATAGGGCAGCGGTCAGCAGTAGTGCACGGCAACCCTATGTATTGTGGACCGATAGCGGTCCTTACAGAACAGCAGACTGTAACGCACTCAGGCCTATGTACCGTAGCACCCTATACCAAGTTACCAGTCCTTATAAAAACTTTTGTGGACCAAGCAGGTTGTGTGTTAGTGTTTAGCAGACTGTGCGTCAGTCCCTATACCGCTGAAGGACTGCTGCAGTATAGGGCAGCGGTCAGCAGTAGTGCACGGCAACCCTATGTATTGTGGACCGATAGCGGTCCTTACAGAACAGCAGACTGTAACGCACTCAGGCCTATGTACCGTAGCACCCTATACCAAGTTACCAGTCCTTATAAGAACTTTTGTGGACCAAGCAGGTTGTGTGTTAGTGATTAGCAGACTGTACGTCAGTCCCTATACCAATGAAGGACTGCTGCAGTATAGGGCAGCGGTCAGCAGTAGTGCACGGCAACCCTATGTATTGTGGACCGATAGCGGTCCTTACAGAACAGCAGACTGTAACGCACTCAGGCCTATGTACCGTAGCACCCTATACCAAGTTACCAGTCCTTATAAGAACTTTTGTGGAACAAGCAGGTTGTGTGTTAGTGATTAGCAGACTGTACGTCAGTCCCTATACCAATGAAGGACTGCTGCAGTATAGGGCAGCGGTCAGCAGTAGTGCACGGCAACCCTATGTATTGTGGACCGATAGCGGTCCTTACAGAACAGCAGACTGTAACGCACTCAGGCCTATGTACCGTAGCACCCTATACCAAGTTACCAGTCCTTATAAGAACTTTTGTGGACCAAGCAGGTTGTGTGTTAGTGATTAGCAGACTGTACGTCAGTCCCTATACCAATGAAGGACTGCTGCAGTATAGGGCAGCGGTCAGCAGTAGTGCACGGCAACCCTATGTATTGTGGACCGATAGCGGTCCTTACAGAACAGCAGACTGTACTGCACTCAGGCCTATGTACCGTAGCACCCTATACCAAGTTACCAGTCCTTATAAAAACTTTTGTGGACCAAGCAGGTTGTGTGTTAGTGTTTAGCAGACTGTGCGTCAGTCCCTATACCGCTGAAGGACTGCTGCAGTATAGGGCAGCGGTCAGCAGTAGTGCACGGCAACCCTATGTATTGTGGACCGATAGCGGTCCTTACAGAACAGCAGACTGTAACGCACTCAGGCCTATGTACCGTAGCACCCTATACCAAGTTACCAGTCCTTATAAGAACTTTTGTGGACCAAGCAGGTTGTGTGTTAGTGATTAGCAGACTGTACGTCAGTCCCTATACCAATGAAGGACTGCTGCAGTATAGGGCAGCGGTCAGCAGTAGTGCACGGCAACCCTATGTATTGTGGACCGATAGCGGTCCTTACAGAACAGCAGACTGTACCGCACCCAAGCCTATGTACCGTAGCACCCTAGACAGACCAAGTTACCAGTCCTGATAAAGAGCTTTGTGGAACAAGTGAGTTGTGAATGATTAGCAGACTGCAGCAGAAGGGCAGCAGTCAAGTATAATATTCTTTCTATATTTGGAAGAAAGAATATTATACGTGTACAAGCCTATTACCGTACCACTGATACCAGTCCTGAAAAGAACCTTTGTGGAACTAATAGTAACAGCAAGTCTTTAAAATTATCCTCACTGCCTGACACACTGCTTCCTGCCTGTCCCTATACAAATTGGCAAAAAAGAGTAGGCTGGAACGATTAGCTGGAACAGCTCTTTTGTGGACCTGATAGTAACAGCTAATGATGATGATGATGATGATGATGAAGAAAGACTAATCTGGCTGAGCTGTCCCTAAAATAGCAGCATACAGCGCTCTGTCCCTTTATCTAAACTGACAAAAGAAACTCAGGCTGCTGACCTAACACCTATACCAGTCCTGAAAAGAACTTTTGTGTACCAAATAGCTAGCGTTTTCTCTGTCCCTACTCCACACAGGATCCTTTCCCTACAGTGACAGAAGAAAGAATGTAAAATGGCCACCGGATCGGGTGTATTTATAGGTTAGGGGGAATGTCCAAGTGTCCATGAGCTGTCATGTCTCAATTGGTTGTCCTGTAACACATGATAAACGTGTCACGAAAGGTTAAAGTTCTTGTATACATTAAACACGTAAGTCCGCCGGGGCGAACGACGGAAAAAGGCGTTCGAACCCGCGGACGGCGAAAGTCGGAAATTCGCCGCGAAACGACCGCCGGGCGAACCGTTCGGCCATCACTAGTAATAAGAGGGAAAATTCTGTAAGCTGACTTGGATGTGGGCCCACGGCTATAACGTTTACCTTTACTTCCTTCTCAATAACTGAAGTCAACATTTGAGTCACCCACAACCATTTGTAGTTCTTCGGATATTGTATCTTGTTTGTTTCATACCATGGAAACTTGTCTTGTATGAATGTGCCTTAATCTTTACCCTGCAGGCATTTGATATTTACAGCCTTTTCCAACTTCTTAATAGTTTGTGCCACCTTAAATCTTAAAATGTGCCAGGGCCAGGACAAAGGGGGTACCAAGTTTCCACCTCCTAGCACAAATCCTCCCGCACACGCATTTCAGCTCCTAGCTCAAGCCCCCCCCCCCCCCCACTAAATTGCCCCTCTTGGAACAAATCCTCTCCCCCGCCCCCCCAAATTCCAACTCCCTAGCACAAATCCTCTCCCCTCCTAACTTCTCCCACCACCTTCCTTCGCACAACACCACACCTCCCAACATTTTGAGATGGGAATGAGGGACACCTACTAAAAAACGTATGTAGGCATAGGACACGCCCCCTGCCACACCCCCTTAAAGGATAATTAACCAAAAAAAAGGTTAACTCAATCCACAAGGATTTTTCTTTACCACTACTATTCCTAATGTACAAATGCGGCAATTTAGAAATCAGATGAAAGGTTTAGCGCTGCGAAACTGTTTTTGAAAGCTAAAAAGTGCATTTTATATACAACTATATAGATCAGACCAAAATGAGGGACAAGTGAGGAGGAAAGAGGGACAGAGGGACATTGCTCCAAATCAGGGACAATTGGGAGCTATGCAAATAATATTCCCCTTATGCCATGTACACACGATCGGAATTTCGGCCAGCAAAAGACCGATGAGAGCTTTTCATCGGAAAATGCGACCGTGTGTATGCTCCATCGAAATTTAGCTGGCCGAATTCCCGCCAGCAAAAATTTGAGAGCAGGTTCTCAATTTTCCTGACCGAAATTCCGCTCGTGTGTGTGCAATTCCGACGCTCAAAAACTCACGCATGCTCAGATTCAACTAGGAGATGGAAGCTATTGGCTACTGGGTATTTAACTTCCTTTTCTAGTCCCATCGTACGTGCTGTACGTCACCGCGTTCTTGGCGGACGGAATTTGGTGTGACCGTGTGTATGCAAGAATTCCGTCGGGAAAACCCTCAGTTTTTTCCAACCAAAATTCCGATCATGTGTGTGGCATTCAATTTTTCTTATAACAGATCCTCCTCCCCTAAATTCCCCCCTGCTAGCACAAATCCTGCCTCACAAGCACAAATCATCTCATACCCCCAAATCCCCCTCGCCAGAACTAATGCTCGCCCTCCAAATCCCCCCTCCTAGCACAAATAATCTTCTCCCCAAATTCCCCCTCAACACAAATCTGCCTCTAATGATCCCTCTAGTGCAGGCATGTCCAAAGTCGGGCCCACGGGCCAATTGCAGCCCGCGTTCCAGTTTCGGACGGCCTGCCTGGTAATTTTGACATGTACATCTTTTGTGGCCCCCAACAAATTCCCAAGAATCGGGAACCACAAAAGATACAGTGCCTTGCGAAAGTATTCGGCCCCCTTGAACTTTTCAACCTTTTGCCACATTTCAGGCTTCAAACATAAAGATATAAAATTTTAATTTTTTGTGAAGAATCACCAACAAGTGGGACACAATTGTGAAGTGGAACGAAATCTATTGGATAATTTAAACTTTTTTAGCAAATAAAAAACTGAAAAGTGCTTTGTGCAAAATTATTCGGCCCCTTTACTTTCAGTGCAGCAAACTCACCCCAGAAGTTCAGCGAGGATCTCTGAATGATCCAATGTTGTCCTAAATGACTGATGGTGATAAATAGAATCCACCTGTGTGTAATCAAGTCTCTGTATAAATGCACCTGCTCTGTGATAGTCTCAGGGTACTGTTGAAAGTGCAGAGAGCATCATGAAGACCAAGGAACACACCAGGCAGGTCAGTAATACTGTTGTGGAGAAGTTTAAAGCCGGATTTGGATACAAAAAGATTTCCCAAGCTTTAAACATCCCAAGGAGCACTGTGCAAGCGATCATTTTGAAATGGAAGGAGTATCAGACCACTGCAAATCTACCAAGACCTGGCCGTCCCTCTAAACTTTCAGCTCAGACAAGGAGAAGACTGATCAGAGATGCAGCCAAGAGGCCCATGATCACTCTGGATGAACTGCAGAGAACTACAGCTGAGGTGGGAGAGTCTGTCCATAGGACAACAATCAGTCGTACACTGCACAAATCTGGCCTTTATGGAAGAGTGGCAAGAAGAAAGCCATTTCTCAAAGATATCCATAAAAAGTCTCGTCTAAAGTTTGCCACAAGCCACCTGGGAGACACACCAAACATGTGGAAGAAGGTGCTCTGGTCAGATGAAACCAAAATCCAACTTTTTGCCCACAATGCAAAACGATATGTTTGGCGTAAAAGCAACACAGCTCATCACCCTCAACACACCATCCCCACTGTCACACATGGTGGTGGCAGCATCATGGTTTGGGCCTGCTTTTCTTCAGCAGGGACAGGGAAGATGGTTAAAATTGAGGGAAAGATGGATGCAGCCAAATACAGGACCATTCTGGATGAAAACCTGTTGGAGTCTGCAAAAGACCTGAAACTGGGACGGAGATTTATCTTCCAACAAGACAATGATCCCAAACATACAGCAAAATCTACAAAGGAATGGTTCACAAATAAACGTATCCAGGTGTTAGAATGGCCAAGTCAAAGTCCAGACCTGAATCCAATCGAGAATCTGTGGAAAGAGCTGAAAACTGCTGTTCACAAATGCTCTCCATCCAACCTCACTGAGCTCCAGCTGTTTTGCAAGGAAGAATGGGCAAGAATTTCAGTCTCTTGATGTGCAAAACTGATAGAGACATACCCCAAGCGACTTGCAGCCGTAATCGCAGCAAAAGCTGGCTCTACAAAGTATTAACCCAAGGGGGCCGAATCATTTTGCACGGTCCACTTTTCATTTTTTTATTAGTTAAAAAAGTTAAAAAAATCCAATAGATTTCGTTCCACTTCACAATTGTGTCCCACTTGTTGGTGATTCTTCACAAAAAATAAAAATTTTATATCTTTATGTTTGAAGCCTGAAATGTGGCAAAAGGTTGAAAAATTCAAGGGGGCCGAATACTTTCGCAAGGCACTGTATATACCCTGTTTCCCCTAAAATAAGACCTAGCGTGATTGTCGGTGTTGGCTGCAATATAAGCCCTACCACCCAAATAAGCCCTACTCTGTTTCCTCAAAAATAAGCCCTACTCTGAAAAGAAGACCTACAAGGACTTTAACTAGGGCTTATTTGGGGGCAGGGGCGTACTAAGTGGGGGGGCGGGAGGGGGCGGGCCGCCCCGGGTGCCACACACTGGGGGGGTATCAGGCCAGCGCCCCCCCCCCCGCAACTGAAGTGTCAGACAGCGCCGTGCCTCGGGTTCGCAGCCCACACAGAGAGAGCCCGAGGCACTGGCAGTGGGCGGCATTGCAGGGGGGGGGGGGGGGGTGCGAGCAGCACCCGAGTGGAGTGACATCAGCCGGCTCAGTGACCCGGCACAATAATCCCCTTGTCTCTGTGGTCGCGTTGCGCGGCCGTTCTGATCAGTCTCGGGCAGCGGCTGTCACTCACAGCCGAGCAGAGTGAAGCCGCCTCCCCCTCCTCCATGCACAGCACTGTGTAGACAAGGAGGGGGAGGCGGCTTCACTCTGCTCGGCTGTGAGTGACAGCCGCTGCCCGAGACTGATCACAACGGCGCAACGTGAGTCACGTGACCACAGAGAGAAGGGGATTATTGCGCCGGGTCCCGGATCACTGAGCCGACAGGTGACACTCCACTCGGGTGCTGCCCACACCTCCCCCCTGCAATGCCGCTGCCTTGGGCTCGAGGTACACTATGGGTCCTTAGGGGAGGCTGTGCACTGTAGGGGGGTTCTTTACTGTGGTGGGTCCTGCACTGTAGGGGGGTCCTGCACTGTAGGGGGTCTGCACTGTAGGGGGGGTCCTGCACTGTAGGGGGGGTCCTGCACTGTAGGGGGGTCCTGCACTGTAGGGGGGTTCTGCACTGTAGGGGGTCTGCACTGTAGGGGGGTCCTGCACTGTAGAAGGGGTCCTGCATTGTAGAAGGGGTCCTGCACTGTAGGGGGTTCTGCACTGTAGGGGGTCTGCACTGTAGGGGGGTCCTGCACTGTAGGGGGGTCCTGCACTGTAGGGGGGTCCTGCACTGTAGAAGGGGTCCTGCACTGTAGGGGGGGGGTCTGTACTGTAGGGGAAGATTCTGCACTGTAGGGGGGTCTGTACTGTAGGTGAGGATTCTGTACTGTAGGGGAGTCTGTACTGTAGGGGGGTCTGCGCTGTAGGGGGAGGGGTCTGTACTGTAGGAGGGTCTGCACTGTAGGGGGGGTCTGCGCTATAGGGTGGAGGGGTCTGTACTGTAGGAGGGTCTGCACTGTAGGGGAGGATTATGTACTGTAGAGGGGTCTACACTGTAGATGGGGGTCTGTATGGTAGGAAGGGGGGTCTGCACTGTAGGGGATCTGTGTAACATGCAGAGGGTCCAGAGCTGTGAGGGGCTGTGTAATGTAAAGGGGTGCAGAGGTGCAGGGTGCTGTGTAATGTAAAGGGTTCCAGAGGTACAAGGGCTGTGTAATGTAAAGGGGTCCAGAGGTTCAGGGTGCTGTGTAATGTAAAGGGATCCATAGGTACAAGGGCTGTGTAATGTAAAGGGGTCAGGAGGTTCAGGGTGCTATGTTATGCAAAGGGGTCCAGAGGTACAAGAGCTGTGTAATGTAAAGGGGTCCAGAGGTGCAGGCTGCTGTGTAATGTAAAGAGGTCCTTAGGTGCAAGGTCCTGTCTAATGTAAAGGGGTCCAGAGGTGCAGGGTGCTGTGTAATGTAAAGAGGTCCTTAGGCGCAAGGTCCTGTGTAATGTAAAGGGGTCCAGAGGTGCAGGGCGCTGTGTAATGTAAAGGGGTCAGGAGGTTCAGGGTGCTATGTTATGTAAAGGGGTCCAGAGGTATAAGAGCTGTGTAATGTAAAGGGGTCCAGAGGTGCAGGCTGCTTTGTAATGTAAAGAGGTCCTTAGGTGCAAGGTCCTGTGTAATGTAAAGGGGTCCAGAGGTACAGGGTGCTGTGTAATGTAAAGGGGTCCAGAGGTACAGGGTGCTGTGTAATGTAAAGGGGTCCAGAGGTGCAGGGCGCTGTGTAATGTAAAGGGGTCCAGAGGTGCAGGCTGCTGTGTAATGTAAAGGGGTCCAGAGGTGCAGGCTGCTGTGTAATGTAAAGGGGTCCAGAGGTGTAGGCTGCTGTGTGATGTAAAGGGGTCCAGAGGTGTAGGCTGCTGTGTAATGTAAAGAGGTCCTTAGGTGCAAGGTCCTGTCTAATGTAAAGGGGTCCAGAGGTGCAGGGTGCTGTGTAATGTAAAGAGGTCCTTAGGCGCAAGGTCCTGTGTAATGTAAAGGGGTCCAGAGGTGCAGGGCGCTGTGTAATGTAAAGGGGTCAGGAGGTTCAGGGTGCTATGTTATGTAAAGGGGTCCAGAGGTACAAGAGCTGTGTAATGTAAAGGGGTCCAGAGGTGCAGGCTGCTGTGTAATGTAAAGAGGTCCTTAGGTGCAAGGTCCTGTGTAATGTAAAGGGGTCCAGAGGTACAGGGTGCTGTGTAATGTAAAGGGGTCCAGAGGTACAGGGTGCTGTGTAATGTAAAGGGGTCCAGAGGTGCAGGGCGCTGTGTAATGTAAAGGGGTCAGGAGGTTCAGGGTGCTATGTTATGTAAAGGGGTCCAGAGGTACAAGAGCTGTGTAATGTAAAGGGGTCCAGAGGTGCAGGCTGCTGTGTAATGTAAAGGGGTCCAGAGGTGCAGGCTGCTGTGTAATGTAAAGGGGTCCAGAGGTGCAGGCTGCTGTGTAATGTAAAGGGGTCCAGAGGTGTAGGCTGCTGTGTAATGTAAAGGGGTCCAGAGGTGTAGGCTGCTGTGTAATGTAAAGAGGTCCTTAGGTGCAAGGTCCTGTGTAATGTAAAGGGGTCCAGAGGTGCAGGGTGCTGTGTAATTTAAAGGGGTCCAGAGGTGCAGTTGTGGAGAGGGGGAGTACACAGTAGTGACAAAAAGATATTGAAGGATGCAGAGGTATGCAGGGGACACGGTGGGTGTTTTTACATTTTATGGTGGGGGGGGGGGGGGGGGGTGCCAGATATAGGATCTGCCCCGGGTGCCAAATGCTCTAGGTACGCCCCTGTTTGGGGGGTAGGGCTTTTATTGCAGCTATCACCGACAATCACACTAGGTCTTATTTTAAGGGAAACAGGGTATGCTGGCTTCTTTGGAGGGAACGGGGAGGGGCGTGATGAGTGCTGTACATACAGGAGTATTTCCTGTTTACACGGCGCCCTCTGTAAAAGGAAGTCCCGTCTCCTGCGCTGCCATTGGATGACTGTTCTGTCCATCATAGGAGGCGAGAATTTCTATTAAAGAGGCCAACGAGAAAAAAGGAGTTTCTCCTGTATGTCTGTTGGCGCTCGTCCCGCACCCTACCTATCTCCTCCAAGGCTGCAAATGGGCATGAATCAGGCTGCACTGATGGCAATGGCGAGTCTGCATTCATGACAATGCGGGTGCTGCATTCATGACAATGGGGGTGCTGCATTCATGGCAATCGGGGTGCTGCATTCATGACAATGGGGGTGCTGCATTCATGACAATGGGGGTGCTGCATTTATGACAATGGGGGTGCTGCATTTATGACAATGGGGGTGTTGCATTTATGGCAATGGCGAGTCTGCATTTATGGCAACGGGGTGCTGCATTTATGGCAATGGGGGTGCTGCATTCATGACAATGCGGGTGCTGCATTCATGACAATGGGGGTGCTGCATTTATGACAATGGGGATGCTGCATTTATGACAATGGGGGTGCTGCATTTATGGCAATGGCGAGTCTGCATTTATGGCAACGGGGTGCTGCATTCATGGCAATGGGGGTGCTGCATTTATGGCAACGTGGGTGCTGCATTTATGGCAACGTGGGTGCTGCATTCATGGCAAGGGGGGTGCTGCATTCATGGCAACGTGGGTGCTGCATTCATGGCAACGTGGGTGCTGCATTCATGGCAACGTGGGTGCTGCATTTATGGCAGCGTGGGTGCTGCATTCATGGAAACGTGGGTGCTGCATTCATGGCAGCGTGGGTTCTGCATTCATGGCAACGGGGGTGCTGCATTCATGGCAACGTGGGGGCTGCATTCATGGCAACGGTGAGTCTACATTCATGTCAATGGGGGTGCTGCATTCATGTCAATGGTGGGGTTGCATTCATGGCACTTGTGAGGCTGCAGATGGGCAATGATTAGGCTGCATTGATGGGCACGTACGCTTATTTTGCTTCACAGTTCTTTATTTAAAATGTAAGATTTTTTCCTGAAACATACTTTTATAAAGTGAAGGTGCGTGTTATAAGTCGATAAATACGGTATATCCAAATAACACGCCCGAGCTCATCTCTTCACCACATACAGCCACAAAGGCAAGAGAAGTCTTGTTAGGCCGTGTATTAGTGCTTGGACAAACACACTTTTTTTTTCATTTTTTCTTTTTTTGGACAAATTTTTGGGACGATGGGCCAGGAACGGGGCGTGCGGCCATCAGAGCCGATGGGCGTGACTGGCAATGCTGAAATAAAACAGCGGCTGGATAGACTGGTATAACGCCCAAAGGTCACGGGCGCTACCTGCAACCCAGAAGTAGACATGTGCGATTAGTTTAGTACGAAACAAAAATTTGTACGTTCGTATGAATCCGAAATACGAATTTTTATGCATACAAATTCCGTACGAAATACGAAATTTAGTTTACAAATTTCGGATCCAAATTCATAATGAAAATTCGTAATTGTTACGAAAAGTTAACGAACCTAAAAACCCCAGGAAGTCAGCACGGCACAGGGATGGTGGGAGCCCCTCATAATGATAAATTCATCATAACGAACTTTTGTTATTTTAATGAAAAGTTTACGAATCTAATGAAAATTTGTGTTTCGTACGAATCTGAATTGAATTTCGTACACGAATTACGAAATACAATTTTTTTTCCCGTACGGAACGAAACAAAACAAATTTTTTTAATCCACCCATGTCTACCCAGAAGAGGATGGCGACCAGGGGAAAACCGATAGGATGCAGGCAGTGATGACACAAGGGGACACCATCCCAAGTGTCAGAGTATATCTAAACCCTACCGGCGCAGGCGTGCCGGGTGCAACGACCGCCGGGAAACTGAAGCAAGCCTTGGGAGCAAAACACAAAAATGGAATATGAAAAATTAAAACAGGACCATGAGAAGGGTGTGCAAAGACCCCCCCACTATACTCAAAGGCACTCATATGCATCACTCAAAGGCAGACGCAGGAAGCAAAAAGAGAGGAGGGAGCACAAGACGGAAAAGGAGAGGTTCCAGCTGAAAGATCATATCTCCATCCCTCCTGAAACAGCTTTCCAGAAAAGGCTTGTTTATCCATTTACTTACATGTTTGTGTATGTTTTTTTTTTTAAACACATCATTTTGTCACACATCTTTATTATTTCTTTATTGTTTAGCGCGTTATGGAATCACAGTTGTTTACTTAGGGCCAGAACACCCTTGAGTAGTTGCAAGTTCAATTGGCAGACTCCGAGACTTCAATAGGAAGACAGCCGTGCAGGGAAAGGCCTCCAGCAAGATGTCACATCTGCACATGCAGGAATGCTGTCTCCTATGGCAATAGTCTTTAAAGTGGTTGTAAACCCTTACAAACCACTTTGACCTACAGGTAAGCCTAGATTAAGGCTTACCTGTAGGTCCAAGAAATATCTCCCAAACCTATACGGTTTAGGAGATATTTGCCCGAAGACGGGCAGGCGCACTGAGCGTGGCATCCTCGATAACAAAGATGCCGCGCAATGCCGCGCGTCTCGGCTCCCGTGCGCATGCGCGGGAGTGACGTCATCGCGGCTTCGCCGAATGACAGCGGCGGAGCTGCGAGACCCACCGAGAAGATGGATGCGGCGGACTACAGGGGACAGCGGTGACTTCGCTGGCTCCTGTGTCAGGTAAGTGACACATAATGGGCTACTATGCGATGTGATGCGATGCGATGCATAGTAGTCCATTATGCTTTGCCTTTGCAGGGAATGAAAGAGGAAGTAAACGCATCAGGGTTTACTTCCTCTTTAACAGTTCCTAACACAAAGTGTAACAGTTCTTTTTCCTTCTCCCTGTAGTTCTTCCATACACTGAGCTCCCGGTCTCACTAGATCAGTCTTTCTCAACCTTTTCAACACAGAGGAACCCTTGAAATCGTTCTCCAGTCTCGGCGAACCCCCTGCTAAAAATTAGAAATCTACAACTCATGATACATTAGCGTGATGGTCAGTGGGAAGAATGGTCCTTACACTTGTGGTCATTGGGAAGAATTACCTCCTTACACATAGCTAAAAAGATCAATGGTGTGAGTGGGAAGTTATCTGAGAGGCAGAAATGGCCCAATGGTAAAGGAACCCCTAGCAACCTCTGGGGGAACCCTGGTTGAGAATCAGTGCACTAGACCCTCTGATTCTCTGCCACTGAATCCCTTGAGCTCCTGCAATCTTCACGGTTGTATCTTCCTCAAGCGTCACCCCCGCCTCTATGCTGGGTCCCCTAGCTTGGCTCTCCAGATACTTCTCAAGCTTCACCCCACTGGCCTGCTCAGTCCCTGGCTTGACACACACGGCTGCTCTGCAAGCAGAGGCGGCTCTAGGCAGAGAGTGGCAGACATAGTACAGGAGACGGTCAGAGGCTGCAGATATGATACAGGAGATGGTCAGAGACTGCAGACATGATACAGGTGATGGCCAGAGACAGCAGACATGATGGAAAAGAACAGAAGAACTCTGGATAGTCGCACTCCAGATCAGATAAAGTGAATTGTGCCTTTATTGTTTCCACTAAAAAACCTTCACATCATACAAGTCACAACAGCAAAGGGAAAAAGAATATAGAACAAAAAATGGTGACGCTGCACGCCCCATTCCTGGGACTTTTCCAGTGCTGTTTGGCGCTGTGAACACCTGGGGCTACGATTAGATCCTGCTCCCTCTCCCCCACTCTACCCACTCTTACAAGGGTCTTTGCATATATATAAAGCCCCCCTTCAAGTTGCAACTAGTACCACTTGCTGCATAAAGGTTACACCAGGCAGGGAGGATGCTTTCATGCAGGTATGCAGGTTGTTCATTTTTTTTTTCACATACAGACTTTATGCAGGGGATTTGGGAGAAAGATGTTGTATCTGTCTGCCCTCCCCACATGATACTAGCTGTATCCTTTACACATATATACTTGCTTGTTTTCTTCAAGATACATTTGGGAACATACCATCTTCCCTGTATCAACAGTTGCCGCTTCTAACCATTCCATTGTGAATGGATTCTTGATGCTACCTGCATCAGCTATACGATATTACTCAACACAAGTAACTGTCTATGAGGTCTGGGACCTCTTTCCTTTCCATCTCTTGTGTGGTAACTCTTCTATGCATTCTGCATTCATTATATCCTATCTGTCATTTGATGTATGTTCCTATGTGTATATACACATATGTGCATAATATCAACATACATGAATTTCCCTTTCATGCTTCGCCCCCTGTGCTCCGCATTAGGTTGTCTCTGTGCAGCCTCCTGTGGGTCCGGCCTGAGCCTGGGTGGGGTGTCTTGTAATCCCCCATCACTTTCTTGGACCTTGCAATATTGTTTTATTTCATTGGCCGCACGCTGCGAGTGTTCACTCTTTGGCGGTGTGAGTTTTTCCTTCGTCAATCCCGCCTTTGTCTCTTGATTATTTCCTGTTGCATGTACATAGCACGATATCTGTGAATGTGCTCTAATATGTGTTTTATCTTACAGAAGAAATCTGTTTAAACCTACCTTGAAGAAGGAGCATACAGTGGGGCAAAAAAGTATTTAGTCAGCCACCAATTGTGGAAGTTCTCCTACTTAAAAAGATGAGAGAGGCCTGTAATGGTCATCATAGGTATCACCTCAACTATGAGAGACAAAATGTGGAAACAAATCCAGACAATCACATTCTCTGATTTTTGAAAGAATTTATTTGCGGTTTATGGTGGAAAATTAGTATTTGGTCTCCTACAAACAAGATTTCTGTCTCACAGACCTGTATCTTCTTCTATAAGAGGCTCCTCTCTCCTCCACTCATTACCTGTATTAATGGCACCTGTTTGAACTTGTTATCAGTATAAAAGACACCCGTCCACAACCTCAAACACTCACACTCCAAACTCCACTATGGTGAAGACCAAAGAGCTGTCCAGGGACACCAGAAACAAAATTGTAGACTTGCACCAGGCTGGGAAGACTGAATCTGCAATAGGCAAGCAGCTTGGTGTGAAGAAATCAACTGTGGGTGCAATAATTAGAAAATGGAAGACATACAAGACTACTGATAATCTCCCTCGATCTGGGGCTCCACGCAAGATCTCAAAATGATCACAAGAACGGTGAGCAAAAATCCCAGAACCATACGGGGGGGACCTAGTGAATGACCTGCAGAGAGCTGGGACCAACATAACAAAGGCTACCATCAGTAACACACTACACCGCCAGCGACTCAGATCCTACAGTGCCAGACGTGTCCCCCTGCTTAAGCCAGTACATGTCCGGGGTCCATCTGAGGTTTGCTAAAGAGCATTTGGATGATCCAGAAGGGGATTGGGAGAATGTCATATGGTCAGATGAAACCAAAGTAGAACTGTTTGGTAGGCACACAACTCGTCGTGTTTGGAGGAGAGAGAATGATGAGTTGCAACCAAAGAACACCATACCTACTGTGAAGCATGGGGGTGGCAACATCATGCTTTGGGGCTGTTTCTCTGCAAAGGGAACAGGATGACTGACCCGTGTACATGAAAGAATGAATGGGGCCATGTATCGTGAGATTTTGAGTGCAAACCTCCTCCCATCAACAAGGGCATTGAAGATGAAACGTGCTTGGGTCTTTCAGCATGACAATGATCCCAAACACACCAACCGGGCAACGAAGGAGTGGCTTCCTAAGAAGCATTTTGAGGTCCTGGAGTGGCCTCGCCAGTCTCCAGTTCTCAACCCCATAGAAAACCTTTGGATGGAGTTGAAAGTCCGTGTTGCCCAGCGACAGCCCCAAAACATCACTGCTCTAGAGGAGATCTACATGGAGGACATGGAGGCCAACATACCAGCAACAGTGTGTGACAACCTTGTGAAGACTTACAGAAAACATTTGACCTCTGTCATTGCCAACAAAGGATATATAACAAAGTATTGAGATGAACTTTTGATATTGACAAAATACTTATTTTCCACCATAATTTGCAAATAAATTCTTTACAAATCAGACAATGTGATTGGATTTGTTTCCACATTTTGTCTCTCATAGTTGAGGTGATACCTATGATGACAATTAAGCCCCATATACACTATCAGATTATTTGCTGAGTTTTTCCTTCAGATTTACCAAAACCATATAATATGAGGACAAACCTTAGGAGTTTCAATGTGTATGCAATCAGGAAGGCCCTTCTACTACATGGTTTTGGTAAATCTGAAGGAAAAACTCAGCAGATAATCTGATAGTGTGTATGGGGCTTTACAGGCCTCTCTCATCTTTTTAAGTGGGAGAACTTGCACAATTGGTGGCTCACTAAATACTTTTTTGCCCCACTGTATAGAACTCTGAAACATGTTGGTGTCACGATTATACACTACACCTATTCCATCACTGCATAGCGACACACCATATTGGCACCCTGTGGTCATTCATCTTCCTTTTCTATGTAATAACATTGTATGTATTGTATTTTACCTACCTTTTGAAATGTAATATATTTGTTGTTCCGCATGTGTCTGTATACTCCTTGAGCCTTAAAAAGTCCCGCCCAGTTGTTTTGGGGAGTTCTCTTCCCATTTGTACATTAGGGATGTGGCCGAATTAAGTAGCCAAACCTCTCTCTATTCTATCGGCCTATCACATACATTCCCAATAAAATACATTTATGTTTTTTTGTTGTAACATGTGTAAATGACTAGCGTCAAATGTAAGGCTTTAAGGACACCGCCACTCTCCGTTTCTTCTTTTTAAGGGCTTTGTTTGCCCATTTTTATTAAAAGCAAGTTCAGCAGACAAACATAAGTTTCCCCCGTATGGGTTTTGAGCATTTCTTTGTCCTTTTTTTTTTCTTTGGCTCTCACTTGCAGCACTGCTGCTCCGGCCTTACCCTCCAGGCCCTTGTCTGTTTCGTACAGACTGTTTCACCGACCATCCTGGTGCATATAGCTAGCAGCCTCTTGCTGCACTGGCTCCTCCGTGGGGCCCTCCTGACTCCTGGTACTCAGACTTCCTATCTTCCGGGGTGGAGCCCAGAACCATGGTCAGGTTATTACTAAAAGCCCAGCACACACCTGCCCCATCAGTGTGCTGGCTGTTCTGAATACCTGGATCCAGGATTGTAGATTTCATCCCACCCAGATCACTTTGAAATCTCCAGGCTCCTTGTCCCAACACAAACTTAAAGAGGGATTCCACCAAAAAAAAAAATATTAAAAGCCAGCAGCTATAAATACTACAGCTGCTGACTTTTAATAAATGGACACTCACCTGTCCCGGGTTCCAGCGATGCCGGCAGCCGAGGCCGATCGATCGCTCGGCTCTTGGCTGCTGCAGTCACCATTCTAGGTGAGGGAATCAGGAAGTGAAGCGAATCGGCTTCACTTCCCGGTTCCCTACTGCGCATGCGCGAGCCGCGCCGCGCAATAGGAAATCTCCGCGCTGTCACTGGGACCTGTGTGTGTCCCAGCTGACAGCGCGGCAGGGCAGGAAATGGCGTAGACTCCCACGGGAGTCTATGCCCGGAAGTGGGTGAAAATACCTGTTTTTGACAGGTATCTCCACCCCCCTCCCCCCTGAAAGGTGTCAATTGTGACACCGGAGGGGGGGAGGGATCCGATCAGCGAAGGTTCCACTTTAGGGTGGAATCCCGCTTTAAGAAAACACTGAGCAAACTGAAAAGCCAGTTTTCTCTTCATGTCACAAGCTCCATGGAGCTCCTCAACCTGTCTGGTTGAGAATTCAGGATCACAAGTAGGGATGTACCGATACTTTTTTTTTAGTACTCGCCAATACCAATTACAGATACCTACCGCAACTGTTTTGTTTTCCCTTCAGCTGTCAGCAATGGTACAAAGCATTGAAAAGTTATTTACAAATGAAATAAATAGATTTTTGTTTTTCATTTTGCGCTTTTTCGATGTGAAATGTATAAATATATGTTAATATATATGTGCAAAAATATTCATTAACAAAGCAAATAAAAAAAAGTTTTAATTGTTTATCGTTTATAAAATAGACGTGAACGAAAAAACCCCCAAAAAACAGGAAAAATAATAATTAAATGGAGGAGAATAGGAGGTTAATTAAGGCCGATTAGAGTAAATTAAGGGTTAAACAGAGGAACATTTGTTTATCCCTTTGATCTGCAGATGAAGAAACAGAAAGATACAAAAAGAAACAATGTTTCTTTTTATTTTAGTGTTTCAGCGGCTGAGCAATGTTGTTAACAAACATTACCGACTGCTTTTTTTTTCACAGCTTCAATTACCGGACTTCTTTAACACTTTAGCTGTCAACAGGGGAGACCCACTGACAGCTCAAAGAACCGAGCCTGAAAAGTATCGGTTTCAGGTATTGGTGCATTTGCACGAGTACCGATACTTGTGAAAATACTCGCTATCAATACCGATACTAGTATCGGTGCAACCATAGTTACAGCCTTGTTTTAGACCCTGACAGGGCAATGCTCTGCCACACATGCCAAAATGTGGAAAATGTCAAGGGGTATGAATACTTTTTCAAGGCACTGTACCTATTAGATTGATTCCCTTATTACTGCTCTTGCAAAATGAACCAATAGTCGCTAGTTTACTTTTTTCCTTCTGATGGAATTTTCGAATGCTTTTGATTAGTGATGGCCGAACAGTTCGCCCGGCGGTCGTTTCGCGGCGAATTTCGGCTGTTCGCGGTCCGCCACTTCGGCGGACTATTGGCGCCGTTCGCCCGGCGGACTTCCGTGTTTTTACTGTGTAAAAGAACTTTGACCTTATGACACATCCATCATGGGGTACAGGACAGCCAATTGAGACATGACAGCACACTTGGACATTCCCCCTAACTTATAAATACACCCGATCCGGCGGCCATTTTACATTCTTTCTTCTGTCACTATAGGGAAAGGTTGCTGTTTGGAGCAGGGACAGATAAAACGCTAGCTATTTGGTACACAAAAGTTCTTTTCAGGACTGGTATAGGTGTTAGGTGTATATAGGTTTGCTGTGCTACTGATTGTTGCAGCAGCCTGAGTGTCTTTTGTCAGTTTAGAGAAAGGGACAGAGCGCTGTGTCTGCTGCTATTTTAGGGACAGCCAGATTAGTCATCATCATCATCATTAGCTGTTACTATCAGGTCCACAAAAGAGCTATTCGAGTAACCAGTAATTGTTCCAGTCTCCTCTTTTTTGCCAGTTTGTATAGGGACAGAAAGGAAGCAGTGTGTCAGGCAGTGAGGGTCAGTTTAAACAGTTGCTGTTACTATTAGTTCCACAAAGGTTCTTTTCAGGACTGGTATCAGTGGTATGGTAATAGGCTTGTACACGTATAATATTCTTTCTTCCAAATATAGAAAGAATACTATACTTGACTGCTGCCCTTCTGCTGCAGTCTGCTAATCATTCACAACTCACTTGTTCCACAAAGCTCTTTATCAGGACTGGTAACTTGGTCTCTGTAGGGTGCTACAGTACATAGGGTTGAGTGCGGTACAGTCTGCTGTTCTGTAAGGACCGCTATCGGTCCACAATAGATAGGGTTGAGGTGCACCACTGCTAACCGCTGCCCTATACTGCAGCAGTCCTTCAGCAGTATAGGGACTGACGTACAGTCTGCTAATCAGCCACACACAACCTACTTGGTCCACAAAGGTCCTTATAAGGACTGGTAACTTGGTGAAGGGTGCTACAGTACATAGGGTTGAGTGAGGTACAGTCTGCTATTCTATAAGGACTGTTATCGGTTCACAATACATAGGGTTGAGGTGCACTACTGCTGACCGCTGCCCTATACTGCAGCAGTCCTTCATTGGTATAGGGACTGACGTAAAGTCTTCTAATCAGTCACACACAACCTGCTTGGTCCACAAAAGTTCTTATAAGGACTGGTAACTTGGTCTAGGGTGCTACAGTACATAGGGTTGAGTGAGGTACAGTCTGCTATTCTATAAGGACTGTTATCGGTCCACAATACATAGGGTTGAGGTGCACTACTGCTGACTGCTGCCCTATACGGCAGCAGTCCTTCATTGGTATAGGGACTGACGTAAAGTCTGCTAATCAGTCACACACAACCTGCTTGGTCCACAAAAGTTCTTATAAGGACTGGTAACTTGGTCTAGGGTGCTACAGTACATAGGGTTGAGTGCGGTACAGTCTGCTGTTCTGTAAGGACCGCTATCGGTCCACAATAGATAGGGTTGAGGTGCACCACTGCTGACCGCTGCCCTATACTGCAGCAGTCCTTCATTGGTATAGGGACTGACGTACAGTCTGCTAATCACTAACACACAACCTGCTTGGTCCACAAAAGTTCTTATAAGGACTGGTAACTTGGTCTAGGGTGCTACAGTACATAGGGTTGAGTGAGGTACAGTCTGCTATTCTATAAGGACTGTTATCGGTTCACAATACATAGGGTTGAGGTGCACTACTGCTGACCGCTGCCCTATACTGCAGCAGTCCTTCATTGGTATAGGGACTGACGTAAAGTCTTCTAATCAGTCACACACAACCTGCTTGGTCCACAAAAGTTCTTATAAGGACTGGTAACTTGGTCTAGGGTGCTACAGTACATAGGGTTGAGTGAGGTACAGTCTGCTATTCTATAAGGACTGTTATCGGTCCACAATACATAGGGTTGAGGAGCACTACTGCTGACTGCTGCCCTATACTGCAGCAGTCCTTCATTGGTATAGGGACTGACGTACAGTCTGCTAATCAGTCACACACAACCTGCTTGGTCCACAAAAGTTCTTATAAGGACTGGTAACTTGGTCTAGGGTGCTACAGTACATAGGGTTGAGTGAGGTACAGTCTGCTATTCTATAAGGACTGTTATCGGTCCACAATACATAGGGTTGAGGTGCACTACTGCTGACCGCTGCCCTATACTGCAGCAGTCCTTCATTGGTATAGGGACTGACGTAAAGTCTTCTAATCAGTCACACACAACCTGCTTGGTCCACAAAAGTTCTTATAAGGACTGGTAACTTGGTCTAGGGTGCTACAGTACATAGGGTTGAGTGAGGTACAGTCTGCTATTCTATAAGGACTGTTATCGGTCCACAATACATAGGGTTGAGGTGCACTACTGCTGACTGCTGCCCTATACTGCAGCAGTCCTTTATTGGTATAGGGACTGACGTAAAGTCTGCTAATCAGTCACACACAACCTGCTTGGTCCACAAAAGTTCTTATAAGGACTGGTAACTTGGTCTAGGGTGCTACAGTACATAGGGTTGAGTGAGGTACAGTCTGCTATTCTATAAGGACTGTTATCGGTCCACAATACATAGGGTTGAGGTGCACTACTGCTGACCGCTGCCCTATACTGCAGCAGTCCTTCATTGGTATAGGGACTGACGTAAAGTCTGCTAATCAGTCACACACAACCTGCTTGGTCCACAAAAGTTCTTATAAGGACTGGTAACTTGGTCTAGGGTTCTACAGTACATAGGGTTGAGTGAGGTACAGTCTGCTATTCTATAAGGACTGTTATCGGTCCACAATACATAGGGTTGAGGTGCACTACTGCTGACCGCTGCCCTATACTGCAGCAGTCCTTCATTGGTATAGGGACTGACGTAAAGTCTTCTAATCAGTCACACACAACCTGCTTGGTCCACAAAAGTTCTTATAAGGACTGGTAACATGGTCTAGGGTGCTACAGTACATAGGGTTGACTGAGGTACAGTCTGCTATTCTATAAGGACTGTTATCGGTCCACAATACATAGGGTTGAGGTGCACTACTGCTGACCGCTGCCCTATACTGCAGCAGTCCTTCATTGGTATAGGGACTGACGTAAAGTCTTCTAATCAGTCACACACAACCTGCTTGGTCCACAAAAGTTCTTATAAGGACTGGTAACATGGTCTAGGGTGCTACAGTACATAGGGTTGACTGAGGTACAGTCTGCTATTCTATAAGGACTGTTATCGGTCCACAATACATAGGGTTGAGGTGCACTACTGCTGACCGCTGCCCTATACTGCAGCAGTCCTTCATTGGTAGGAGAATGAAGAGGACAACATTATCCTGGATGATAAGCAGGAGCCAGGCCACCACACCGCTTCCACTTTAGTGCAAATGGGGGCCTTCATGCTCCAGTGTTTTAATAGGGACCCCCGTATAAAAAGCATAAGGGTCAAGGACCAGTACTGGCTGGCAACGTACTTAGACTCCCGGTACAATCACAAAATGGCGGAAATGTTACCGCCGTCGCAGAGGGCTGTCAGAATGCAGCACTTCCAGGCCCTGCTTCGAGAAATGCTGCATTCTGCTTTTGCGTGCGCTGGCAGAGGAGCAATTCCCACTCCCAGAGAAGGATTTGCGGGTACCAATCCAACAGCGCCTGCAAGAAGAGGCCGGTTTGAAGATGTGTTGGTGACTTTGGATATGAGGTCATTCTTTCAGCTGACCCATCGACAGGTGTCATCCGGATCCAGCATCAGGGAACGCCTAGACCATCAGGTGTCCGACTACATTGGGTTAACGGCCGATGTGGACGCTCTGAGGAGTGGTGAACCCCTGGACTACTGGGTGGGCAGGCTTGACCTCTGGCCAGAGCTTGCCCAATTTGCAATCGAACTGTTGGCTTGTCCCTCGTCCAGTGTCCTGTCCGAAAGGACGTTTAGCGCAGCAGGGGGGATCGTGACCGATAAGCATACTCGCCTAGCTCACGACAGTGTTAACTACCTCACATTTCTAAAAATGAATGAGGCATGGATCTCGAAGGAATTCAACACATGTGACCAGTAGACCATGTATATGTCTATAAACTATTTTTTTAATCAAGCACACAGACCTTCTTTCTTCATTTGGCTCACTTCCTTGTCCCAAAAAAGCACACCGTACTATATGCCCCTACCCTCCTCTTTGAAGAGGTTGAGCGGTGTCATATTTCTACTGGGGCTGCTTATGAGGGGATCACACCATCCCTGTGCTGTGCTGACTTCCTCCTGGGGGTTCTTATTATGAGGGGATCACACCATCCCTGTGCTGTGCTGACTTACTCCTGGGGGTTCTTATTATGAGGGGATCACACCATCCCTGTGCTGTGCTGAGTTTCTCCTGGGCCTGCTTATTATGAGGGGATCACACCATCCCTGTGCTGTGCTGACTTCCTCCTGGGGGTTCTTATTATGAGGGGATCACACCATCCCTGTGCTGTGCTGAGTTTCTCCTGGGCCTGCTTATTATGAGGGGATCACACCATCCCTGTGCTGTGCTGACTTACTCCTGGGGATTCTTATTATGAGGGGATCACACCATCCCTGTGCTGTGCTGAGTTTCTCCTGGGCCTGCTTATTATGAGGGGATCACACCATCCCTGTGCTGTGCTGACTTACTCCTGGGGGTTCTTATTATGAGGGGATCACACCATCCCTGTGCTGTGCTGACTTACTCCTGGGGGTTCTTATTATGAGGGGATCACACCATCCCTGTGCTGTGCTGACTTACTCCTGGGGCTGCTTACGGTGCTGCTGTCAGTGCTGTATATCACGGTGCTGGTGTGAGTGCTTAATGTCACGCTGCTGCTGTCAGTGCTGTATATCACGGTGCTGATGTCAGTGCTTAATGTCACGCTTCTGATGTCAGTGCTCTCTATCACGCTGCTGCTGTCAGTGCTGTATATCACGGTGCTGATGTCAGTGCTTAATGTCACGCTTCTGATGTCAGTGCTCTCTATCACGGTGCTGCTGTCAGTGCTGTATATCACGGTGCTGATGTCAGTGCTTAATGTCACGCTTCTGATGTCAGTGCTCTCTATCACGGTGCTGCTGTCAGTGCTGTATATCACGGTGCTGATGTCAGTGCTTAATGTCACGCTTCTGATGTCAGTGCTCTCTATCACGCTGCTGCTGTCAGTGCTGTATATCACGGTGCTGATGTCAGTGCTTAATGTCACGCTTCTGATGTCAGTGCTCTCTATCACGGTGCTGCTGTCAGTGCTGTATATCACGGTGCTGATGTCAGTGCTTAATGTCACGCTTCTGATGTCAGTGCTCTCTATCACGGTGCTGCTGTCAGTGCTGTATATCACGGTGCTGATGTCAGTGCTTAATGTCACGCTTCTGATGTCAGTGCTCTCTATCAGGGTGCTGCTGTCAGTGCTGTATATCACGGTGCTGATGTCAGTGCTTTATGTCACGCTGCTGATGTCAGTGCTCTGTATCACGGTGCTGTTGTCAGATGCCTCTATCACGGTGCTGTTGTCAGATGACTCTATCACGGTGCTGGTGTCATTGCTGTATGTGACGCTGCTGGTGATCATCTCCTGCACCCTCTTCTTTGCCTACTCTGGTCCCTGACCTTAGTCTCCTCCATTGCCTTCATGCGCTCCACAGTCCTGAATTGTCAGAACAATTTCCCATATAAAAAAAGAATCCTTGTAGTTATCGATCCCAAATTCACCTCATACATGTATTATGTCATTGGCCATGTGGTGGGACTATGTTTGCCCAGCTAATAATTATTTTGTGGCTGCAAATTTGACCTAAAGGTTTGCGAAGTTCGCCTCCCATTGAAGTCAATGGGGCCCGCCGCGAACTTTACGTTTCGCGAACTATCGGCCGCGTTCGCGGTCCGCGTTTGCGAAACGTCCCGTCGGAAGTTCGTCCATCACTACTTTTGATGTAATACTTTATTGGTTTATTCGTTACTCTACTCTATTACATTTTTACATTGCTATGTACTCACCCTGTTCTTAAAACGATTTGTTTAGCTTTATTGCTATTTGTATATTGTGCCACCATCCTTATATGCACTCCATTTGTCAATATTTGTGATATTTAAAAAAATAATAAACAAATTTAATGAAATGAAGATGAAAGGTCTCCCCCATTAGCCATGTGCAATTCGTTTCATTACAAATGAATTTTCGGACTAAATTTGGCATATTCGTTCATTTGGATGCTTTTGTACAGCATGAGGGTGCGTATCCCACTGCACCTAAGAAAACTGGTCTTAAAACCTAACTGTTATTAGCTCACGAATAAAATATTGAAAACGTGCGTGAAAGAATGTAACGTGTTTTTATTTAAAGGGGGCACCTCAAAAAATGAAGGATGGGAGATTACCATGGTGGTCACTATATAACCATGGGTCTTTAAAGCAGAGGTCCACCCTATAGTGGACCTTCCGCTCATTGGAATCCTCCCCCCCTCCGGCACCACAATTGGCACCTTTCAGGGGGGAGGGGGGTGCAGGTACCTGTACAGTACAGGTATCTGCACCCACTTCCGGCGTAGATTCTGCAGAAGGTACGCCACTTTCCGCAGAATCTACGCCCCTTTCCGAAAGTCCCCCGCTGCCTGCTGGGAAACACACAGATCCCAGAGACAGCGGGGACCATCCTTATTGTGCAGCGTGACTCGCGCATGCGCAGTAGGGAACCGGGAAATGAAGCCGAAAGGCTCCACTTCCTGATTCCTATACCCAAGATGGCGGCGGCAGCACCCGAGAGACGATCGAGAGTTTGGCTTCGGGTGACGACATCGCGGGCGCGCTGGGCGGGTAAGTGTAACTATTTTAAAAGTCAGCAGCTGCATTATTTGTAGCTGCTGGCTTTAAAAAAAAAAAAAAAACGGCGGACTCCCGGCGGACTCCCGGCGGACTCCCGCTTTAATATCTTCCCTGCTTTTAATCTGAACAGGATCTCTCTGGCTGTATAGTAGAACATTCCTGGCTTTGTGGCTAACTGTCTATCTGCAGGAGGCAAATTTAAGACCCTACCTGTCAATACGATAGATAACCTGACAGATGCCTATAAGCTGTTTAAAGTAAATATCTGTCAACGGTTCTACAGCTCAGCTCAGATAATTTTATCATTAATTCTATCGGTAGTATCTGCTTAGTATCCAATCTACAACTCTGCTCCAGCCCATCTATCTATATCAGTAGTACTACAATTGCTACCTTGTTGTAGATAAAATGCCCTCTCTAATGACCACTATTTATCTCTCATTAAACCAAGGTGCTATACCCCCACTGAAGCCATGTATATCCACAACCAAAAAAACTCCCCAAATGAACTGAAAGCCCAAAAAAACCTACATGTTTCGCCTTTAAAGAAAGATTTGTCAGGGTTAAAGTGCAAAAGATAAAGGAAAAGAAGTGCATAGTGCTCAAAAATATTGTGGCAGTTAAAAAAAAAATTATCCCCACATGGCAAGTCATAAAATGGCTGATTTGTTTGTTGTCTCTGCTATTTATAGACAATCCCCCAAAGATGGACACTTTTTCTGCGTGCGTATGACATCATTTGGGTGTTTGGCGTTATTGCGAATCTTTATGTGATATAAAAATGCACTTATTACTGTATAAATGTCACTGGTAGGGAAGGGGTTAACACTAGGGGACGATCAAGGGGTTAAGTGTGTTCCCTAGGGAGTTGTTGGAAGGCAACATGGTCTAATGTCATATTTCTGGACTATCTCTGTCAATGTTACTGCGCTTATTGGTAACAGTGTTTCGGGATTCTTTGCAACAAATTTATAAAATAACTCCGCCCTGTTCTCTATAAATACAAGCGCTCATAAAAAAAATATATCTATACATAAAAAATGTATAAAAACGGAAGCGGTGAAATTCAAAAACAAAGTGACAAAAAATAATAATATAAATAAATAAACTCTCGTATTTAAAAAAGAGCTTCTAAAGCAGCTGCTTATACAGTTATTCAAAATTGAATATTAATGACACTCATTGAATCAACACATTTCCATAAAATGAAAATCCAGCAGCGCGATTCATTAAAAAACATCTACTTTTGTTGTGCAGTATAAACAGGACTTAAACGTTCAGTGTGGTCCATAATGTCCATATATTTCAATATCAGACCACTCCCAATTTTATCTCTCTATCCACAAGCAAATATTGCAAACCCCAGTTTCTCTATAGCTGAAGAAATAGTGAGCCTTTGACACCAATGAAGATCACCTCCACACGTGCTGAAAACTACAGGCACACTCAAAGGGAAGTGTGTGACAGAAGATTCCCCTTTGGTATTGTGCTTACCAGAAACTCAGAGTTAATCAGGCTCGTCAAAAACGACCATAGGTATGGAAATGTATCGCTCCTTCGAGCTCTGTACCTCTTTAGTATCTCAAAAAGGATATATAAAGACAAGCGAACATAGTGTAATCCCGCAAAAATTGTCCTTTAATTTAATTTATTAAAACTTCAAATTATACACTACACAAAAGTAAAAAGATTGTAGACATTGATTAATATCTTTCTACACAGTGTCAGATGTACATAGGCAATCCTACCACCCTCCGCAGATACCGACAGACTCCACTGCAGCTGATGAAGGATAAGCCCGTCAATCTTGAACAACTGCCATCACTCCACGTCGTATGGCTCCACCGTAACGCGTTTCGTCATTCCGACATCATCTGAGTGTTTTGGGATTATCCAGAGTTTGAATTGGAGCTGTCATAGATCTGTTGCATTTCTGTTTCCTATTTCCAAAGATCAGCCACGCTGATACTTGCAGTTCCATGGCTTTAAAGGGTAAAGGTCTGATGTTCTTCCTGGTTGATACTAGGTCTGGAGTGTAACGAGTTACATAGTTACATAGTTACGTAGTTAGTCAGGTTGAAAAAAGACACATGTCCATCAAGTTCAACCACAAAAAAAAAAAAATAATAATAATATAATACAATCCCATTATACACAATCCTATACACACAGTTGATCAAGAGGAAGGCAAAAAACCCCAGCAGAACATGATCCAATTTGCTAAAGCAGGGGAAAAAATTCCTTCCTGATCCCCCGAGAGGCAATCGGATCAACTTTACCTATAAATGTTAGTACCCAGTTATATTATGTACACTTAGGAAATAATCCAGGCCCTTCTTAAAGCAATCCACTGAGCTGGCCAGAACCACCTCTGCAGGGAGTCTATTCCACATTTTCACAGCTCTTACTGTGAAGAAACCTTTCCGTATTTGGAGATGAAATCTCTTTTCCTCTAGACGTAAAGAGTGCCCCCTTGTCCTCTTTGTTGACTGTAAACTGAATAACTCAACACCAAGTTCACTGTATGGACCCCTTATATATTTGTACATGTTGATCATATCCCCCCTTAATCTCTTCTTATCAAGAGAGAATAAATTCAGTTCCTCTAATCTTTCCTCATAGCTGAGTTCCTCCATGCCTCTTATCAGTTTGGTTGCCCTTCTCTGCACTTTCTCCAGTTCCCCGATATCCTTTTTGAGAACTGGTGCCCAAAACTGAACGGCATATTCCAGATGAGGTCTTACTAATGATTTGAACCGGGGCAAAATTATATCTCTCTCTCCATACCTCTCTTAATACAGGAAAGGACTTTGCTCGCTTTGGAAACTGCAGCTTGGCATTGCATGCTATTATTGCGCTTATGATCTACCAAAACCCCCAGATCCTTCTCATATCACATCAAAGCTTCTGCACATCAAAGCTTTGTAGCATATCTGAAAGAAGAGATCAGGCCTCCATCAAGGCTGTTCAATGCTTGGGTCTGGACCGTCTGTTGTTATAACGCTATGCAAGCAAGCTTGAAAGGCACAATAGCTGACAAGATGATTAATGGATGTCCTGCCACAGAAGGTCAAAGGATCAAAAGGCCTTGAAGATATATAGACATGATACATGGACAAGGCTGCCCCTAGAGACCAATACAGCAGGACGGACAGTAATATAATATATTGAGGAGGACTACCCCATATATACTGTATTTCGTCAAAAGTCTAGATGAGATGGAAATGGGGTTGCGTCTGGATGGTGTATGATTGAAATATAGAAGGACTGAAAGAGTCAGTGAGCTCCCTCTCTACCCTTTTCGCTATTGGTTCAAGCTTGGTGGCTCTCTGAGCCACATGGCTCCCTCTCTACCATTTTTAGCCCCCCATGGCTCCCTCTCTACCATTTTTAGCCCAGCCGGGGAGACTGTGCGATAAGTATCTTTGATGTTCTTGTACTATATGTTCTGGTGTTATATGCTTTGCAATATCTTTTTATGTTAGTGTTTTCCTATTTTCCTGGGAAATAAATAAGACGTTGTTTTATTAAGCAGTGTGCTTGTTTTCATAGCTAACTTTATATCATTGTGATATCAACAGTGACTATCAGAGTTTTAATAGACTAGCTAACTATCGGAATAGACAAGTTCATACATATATGCAATAAATAGAGGGAATCCGTAACCACCCTCAAATAATTTTAATTGTTTCAATTACTTCAGGAGTGTTTCTAACTGTGGGGGGATGGAACTAACTGGGGGAGTGTCAGAAACCATGAAACAGACTGAGACAGAAGTACAATCAAATCACACTTGTTTATTAATAAAAATAAAAAGCTAAATAGAAAAAAGCGTAGTCAAGCATAGCCAGAGTCCTGTAGCCAGATCGGGTAGTCAGCCAGTCCAAAGTTCATTTACCAGATCGGGTAATCAGCCAGGCCGGCAGTCAGGGATCCAAGGAGAGCAACTGCAAGCAGGATAAGAAGCCAGGTGGGATGTCAGCAAGCCAGTCTTGAAACAATATCATGGTTATGCAGTGATCTTCCTGTGTTTGCTTACCTTCCCTCATGTCTTCAGACTAAGAAGCCAGCTACTTCCACCTGGTGGTTTTTATAACCTCTCCTCTAAGCATGGCTCCACCCCAGGCCCTATCAGGGAGCCCTATATAAACCTGTGCACTGCAGGCCTCAGTGCTGATCAACCATTGTGTATTCTTTGTGTGTTAGCTTCCTGTTTCCTGCCGTGTGCTCTGCTACTGGTTTCCGTTACCGACTTTGGCGTGTCTTGACTATCCTTGTTTGCCTGTGATCCTGACCTTTTGGCGTGTACCCGACTATTCTCTTGTTTGCTTGTGGCCCCGACCTTAGCTTTGTCCCTCATCCCTATCCTCCTGTTGCCTACTGTGGGTGTGAGCTGGGGGACCCTGGGGGTCGCGACCTGGAGCCAGTTGCAGCCAAGTCCATCCTCACCACTGGAGGCTCTGGTGAACACCTGCTGGCTCTTAGACTCCGCGCCCCAGGGAATCCTACGCTCTAACCCCAGTGGGATCTGTCCCCCGTCTGCAGCAGTCAGCCGTAGGGTCCACAACCTTGCGGTGCACTCCGGATCCCTACGGTGTGCACCTGTCACCTCGCCTCAAGGTGACCTGACAGTTTGATCAGCCATGGACCCGGCTGACGTGCCGCTTCCTGCAGATGATCCATTGCAGAGCTTAGTTCGGCGACTTGAGACCCAAGAATCGCATCAGACCCAGGTGATGCAATTCCTTCAGGATTTGGCATCCCGTTTTGAACAGGTTCAGGCCTCATTAGGACCCCCGGTTCAACAACCTCAACCGCTATCTGCCGCTGCACCTATCGCATCAGTCGCAGCCACACATTCATTACAACTACCAGCTCCGGTCCGTTTCTCTGGGGACTCCAAGGCTTGCAGGGGGTTCCTTAGCCAGTGCACAATTCATTTTGAACTTCTGCCCCAAAACTTCCTGTCCGATCGGGCAAAAGTCGCATATATCATATCCCTCCTGTCCGGCGAGGCGTTAGCCTGGGCCGCTCCTCTGTGGGAACTGAATGATCCAGTGGTTTCTAGCCTGTCTGATTTCTTGAAACTTTTTCGGAATATCTTCGAGGAACCGGGTCGTGTCTCCTCAGTGGCTAGCGCTCTTTTATGTCTCCGTCAAGAGTCCACGTCTGTGGGACAGTATGCTCTTCAGTTCTGTATCCTCTCAGCTGAATTGAGCTGGAATAATGAGGCCCTAGTTGCAACCTTTTTACATGGCCTCTCTGATAGAGTGAAGTATGAATTAGCAGGAAAATCCCTTCCTGCTGATCTGGACAGTGTCATCACCTTGTGTAACCAGATCGATATTCGCTTTCAGGAGAGGGCCCTGGAAAAAAGACGCCAGCACTCCCCGTTCTTTAGGCAGCCTGAGTCCCCAGTCCCTTCTCCTCGATCCGAGGAGCACCCCCTGCCTACCGAGGAACCTATGCAGTTGGGCTGGACTAAGTTATCTCCCGAAGAACGCGCTAGGCGCAGAACTCTGGGCCTATGCCTCTATTGTGGGGCCAAAGGTAATTTCCGTGACACTTGTTCTCTTCGTCCGGAAAAACGCTCAGGGCTAATACATCTGGAAGGTGGAGTATTAGACCCTGAAATATCACCTTCACCTTCTCGTCTTCTCCTTTCTGTGTTGCTTCATGTCGGTGCTTCCTCTCGTTCGGTCTCAGCACATCTGGATTCCGGAGCCGCTGCCAATTTCATGGATTGGGAAACTGCATCCTCCATGAGACTTACCCTTTTGCCCCTTACAACACCATTGGTGGTCTTGGCGATTGATGGCACGGTTCTCCCAGAGGGCCCTATCCGCTTCCAGACTATTCCTGTTAAGATGTCAGTAGGGACACTCCACCAGGAGTGGATATCCTTCCTTGTCTTACCTAAGGCTTCATCTCCTATCATATTAGGTCTTCCTTGGTTTCGGCTCCATTCGCCACACGTTCACTGGTCTGCTGGACAGATCCTGGTTTGGGGTTCTTCCTGTTCCTCTTCCTGCCTACTCAAGGGTACCCCAAAGGAGAGACTTCCTGTTTCCACCATCCCAGTATCTTCTGCTTTTCCTGCTGTATATAGCGATCCCTGCGATACGTCCTGCAATAGTCGGACTGGTGCAGTCTCTGGGTCATGTGGTACTCTGGATGAGGAGCCCACCTATGAACCTAAGTCGATCATTCACTCCAGTTCGCATAACCATTTACCTTTGCCTGTCCCTAATCTCCCTTGGACACACAGCCAGGCTAACTTGTCTGCAAGTTCCAGAGTCGCTATGCCTTGTGATGCGATTGAGATGGTCGCTACATCTGACTATACTATTCAGTCGGCCTCTGCACCACTTATGCCAGTCCAGCCCATGCCCAATGAGCTTCCTGCTTCTTGTTCAGGACCTTCTGTGATCCAGCCTCACCCTACTGCTACTATGTCCGTTCAAACCCATTTAAGAGGCTCAATCCATCCTTTGAATAGAATACCTCATTCGGCCAGGAGGGGTTTTCAATCTTTTTCTCAGGGTTCTCTGCATTCTGTTTCTGTTTCAGCTACCCAGCTTGACTCTTGTGACATGTCACTTTCTAACCAACCTGACCTCAGGGATCCACTGACCTCTGCCCAGTCTGGTGGTCCGGTTATGGATGCCCAACTCATCTTTAAGGGTCTGGGGGACCCTGCTCAGACTCCTGATCTTCTCATGCCCCTACCCATTCCTAAAAAGCCTTTAGTCCTCAAGTCCCCTCGTCCTCTCCCTACCTCTCTTTCGGTCTCTGAGGATAATCTAAAATACGAGGTTAGTCAAGTTTTGGATTCCCAGCTCCGCAAAGGCATTGTTCAATACCTCGTACTTTGGAAAGGGTTGGGTCCTGAGGAGTGGTCTTGGATCACTGCATCTGAGCTCTTTGCTCCCTGTCTGTTAAGGAGGCTCCATCTGGAGTTTCCCTTTAAGCCTGGACCCAGGCAGGGAAGGGGGAGGCCTCGTAAGAGGGAGGGTACTGTCATGGTTATGCAGTGATCTTCCTGTGTTTGCTTACCTTCCCTCATGTCTTCAGACTAAGAAGCCAGCTACTTCCACCTGGTGGTTTTTATAACCTCTCCTCTAAGCATGGCTCCACCCCAGGCCCTATCAGGGAGCCCTATATAAACCTGTGCACTGCAGGCCTCAGTGCTGATCAACCATTGTGTATTCTTTGTGTTAGCTTCCTGTTTCCTGCCGTGTGCTCTGCTACTGGTTTCCGTTACCGACTTTGGCGTGTCTTGACTATCCTTGTTTGCCTGTGATCCTGACCTTTTGGCGTGTACCCGACTATTTATTCTCTTGTCTGCTTGTGGCCCCGACCTTGGCTTTGTCCCTCATCCCTATCCTCCTGTTGCCTACTGTGGGTGTGAGCTGGGGGACCCTGGGGGTCGCGACCTGGAGCCAGTTGCAGCCAAGTCCATCCTCACCTCTGGAGGCTCTGGTGAACACCTGCTGGCTCTTAGACTCCGCGCCCCAGGGAATCCTACGCTCTAACCCCAGTGGGATCTGTCCCCCATCTGCAGCAGTCAGCCGTAGGGTCCACAACCTTGCGGTGCACTCCGGATCCCTACGGTGTGCACCTGTCACCTCGCCTCAAGGTGACCTGACAAACAGCAGGAGATGGTTCCCTGTGATGTGACCAACGCAAAGGCAAATGAAAAAGTGAGCAGGAAGGCTTCAAATAGGCAGGTCAGACGAGCATCATGGGGAACAGCTGGTAACTGTGGAGAGAGAAGAGAGCTGGCAATTAGCCGACAGCTGAGCGGCCAGCCCAGAGGAGGAAGGGCTAAGCCAGCCCTGACAGTACCCCCCCTCAATGACCCCTCTCCCTCGGAGGGCCACTGGGCTTGAGGGGAAACCGTCTATGGAACTCACGGAGGAGAACAGGGACATGTACGTCAGAGGATGAAACCCAGGAGCGTTCCTCCAGACCGTACCCCTTCCAATGCATCAGGTACTGTATGCGCCCACAAAACCTACAGGAGTCAACAATGGATTGTACCTCATACTCCTCATGGTTCTCAACCAGAATAGGGTGAAGACGTGGCACCGAGGTGGTAAATCGGTTACAGACCAACGGTTTCAATAAGGAGACATGAAACACATTAGAGATGCGCATACTAGGAGGAAGGTCCAACGCGTAAGCTACTGGATTAATCCTGCGAAGGATACGGAACGGCCCAATAAACCAAGGTGCAGTGAGGGAACACGAAGCCGGAGGTTGCGAGATGACAGCCAGACCCTGTCCCCAACCTAGTAGGAAGGCACAGGCAGGCGTCTGCGGTCAGCATGGAGTCTGTACCTATCATTAACATGACGCAAAGCCTCCTGGACTTGGAAAATATGAGGATATCATCGAGATAAACCACCACACACAATTGCAACAAATCTCAGAGGACATCGTTAATAAATTCCTGGAAAACTGCCGGGGCGTTACAAAGGCCAAAAGGCATTACCAGGTATTCATAATGGCCTGTTCTGGTATTAAACGCAGTTTTCCACTCGTCGCCCTCCTTAATGCGCACGAGATTGTATGCCCCTCTCAGGTCAAGCTTTGTGAAAACCGTTGCTCCCTTGAGGAGGTCAAATAACTCCGTAATCAATGAAATCAGGTAGGCATTCTTAATCGTGACACGATTGAGAGCCCTATAATCTATACAAGGTCTCAGTTCACCGCTCTTCTTTTTCACAAAGAAGAAACCAGCACCAGCATGAGACGAGGACTTGCTGGTGAAACCTCGAGAAAGTGCGTCAGCAACATACTCCTCCATGGCCTTATCCTCCAAGACCGACAAAGGGTAAACCCGGCCACGAGGAGGTATGGCACCAGGCAAAAGGTCAATTGCACAATCATAAGGCCGGTGTGGAGGCAAACTACCAGTTTGACCTTTATCAAAGACATTGCCAAAATCACGGTACTCCTCCGGAAAGGAGGGGAGTGAAGCGGTGCACAGGACCTTGGATACCTTCAGGAAGCATGTCTCACTGCATTGTGGTGACCAGGAGAGAACCTCAGCACGGAGCCAATCAAAAGAGGGGTTGTGCCTCTGTAACCAAGGATAACCAATAACCAGCTTAAATCTGGGTGAGGAAATAACTTGGAATTGGATTATCTCATGGTGAAGAGCCCCTACGGCCATGGACAACAGAACCGTCTCATGAGTCACATGGGCAGGCTGTAAAGGTCTCCTGTCAAGAGCCTCAATGGCAAGTGGAGTGTCACACAACTGCAGTGGAATCGATTGCTGCGAAACAAATGCTGCATCAACAAACAGGCCTGCAGCCCCAGAGTCGATTAGACCCTGTATCTCGATGGACGACTCAGCCCAAGAAAGGGTGACGAAAACCAGGGGCTTATCCTTCTGGATAACTGGGGAGGAAACAATGCCACCTAAGGTCTGTCCATGACAGGACCTCAAGGTTGGGGCGTTCCCTGGACAGGTAGGACAAGACTTCAAAAAGTGACCTGCCTGGCCACAATAAAGGCACAATCTCTCCCTCCTCCTAAAGGCTCTCTCATCTGCAGAGAGATGCGTGAAGCCCAGGTGCATGGGTTCATCTTCACTCACCAACTCGGTACCAGGAGGCATGGGAGGTGAGGGAGGCATGGGTGGGACTACAAAGCTCGGAGGCAAATGTACAGGAGGCTTCCGCAAGCGCTCCTTAAGAGAAAGTCTTTCTCTGAGTCTGGAGTCAATGAGGATTGCAAACGAGATCAAGCTCTCCACCTCAGTGGGTATATCTCGGGCTGCTATCTCATCCTTGATGGAATCCGAGAGACCATGAGAAAAAGAAGCCATGAGGGCCTCATTGTTCCAAGCAACCTCTGCTGCCAGAGTACGTAATTCAATGGCGTAGTCGGCAACAGTTCTTGTACTCTGTTCAATGGACATGAGGCACTTGGCAGCAGAAGCGGAGCATGCGGGAACGTCAAAAACCCTTTTAAAGGAGGCCACAAACTGAGGGTAACTCAAGACAACAGGTTTTTGCGTCTGCCATAGAGGGTTAGCCCAGGCAAGGCTCTCTCAGAAAGCAAAGATATCACAAAACCTACTTTGCTTCTGTCCGTGGGAAACGCCTGGAGCAGCGTTTCGAAGTATATCTCAACCTGACTGAGAAACCCTCTGCATTGAACTGGATCGCCCCCAAATCACTGGGGAAGCGGAGCGGAACCAGACATACCTCTTATAGAGGTAAAACTCGAGGCGGGTGCCTGCACAGAGACTGGCGCAGCAACAGGGACGGCCCGTGGGGGATTCCAGGTGAGCTGTGCGATTCAGGAGCATTTGTAACACCAAGGCAAACTGATCCATGCGGTGATCTTGCTCATCCAATCTGGAAAAAAATATTATCAACAAGTGGATTGACTGTATCTTCTGAATTCATGGCCTTTGCGTACTGTCAGAAACCATGAAACAGACTGAGACAGAAGTACAATCAAATCACACTTGTTTATTAATAAAAATAAAAAGGTAAATAGAAAAAAGCATAGTCAAGCATAGCCAAAGTCCTGTAGCCAGATCGGGTAGTCAGCCAGTCCAAAGTTCATTAACCAGATCGGGTAATCAGCCAGGCCGGAAGTCAGGGATCCAAGGAGAGCAACTGCAAGCAGGATACGAAGCCAGGAGGGATGTCAGCAAGCCAGTCTTGGAAAAAAAATAGCAGGAGATGGTTCCCTGTGATGTGACCAACGCGAAGGCAAGTGAAAAAGTGAGCAGGAAGACTTTAAATAGGCAGGTCAGACGAGCATCATGGGGAACAGCTGGTAACTGTGGAAAGAGAAGAGAGCTGGCAATTAGCCGACAGCTGAGCGGCCAGCCCAGAGGAGGAAGGGCTAAGCCAGCCCTCACAGGGAGGACACCTATCACTGTTCGTAATCACTACGAACAGCAGATCTGTCTCTTCTCTCCTGTCAGAATGAGGATTTGGGTGTTTACATACACAAATCCCTGTTCTGGCTCTTGTATCCGTGATCCCGAGTGGACGTGCAGTGGGCGCGTGCCTCTTGCTCTTAAAGGGGACAACGCACCCATACGTTGTTTTGTGGGAACATGTCACTTTGCTGATGCATATATATAGGAGCTGGTCGGCAAGTGGTTAAAGACCCATGGTTAGATAGTGACCACAGTGGTAATCTATCATCTTTCATTCCTTGAGGTGCCCCATGCACGTTTTCAATATTTTATTTGTGAACTAATAAAAGTTAGGTTTTAAGACCAGTTGGCTTAGATGCGGTGGGATACGTACCCTCGTGTTGTAGCTAAAATAGTGTTGCCAGAAGTTGGTCACTAAAAAATTAAGGAATTGTTAGTGGAAAAAATGCATACGAATTGCCGGAACAAAAATCCAAAAGAACGAAAATCATAAAATACAAAAGAATAAAAAATGATTCAACCTACGAGTTTAACGAATCGATTACATTCGGATAATTACATTTTTTTTCTATTCTAATTAAATTATAAACTATTATTATTATTTTTATTATTAAAAACGATTAAATTATAGGTAAAATAGCTGAAATCAGTATTTCTTCTATTCAAGTCTCTGCATCATAGCAGCGAATTTGGCATAGATTAGATTCACATTTTTTTGGACTTTCCTTTTAATTTTGGCTAAAGTAACTGTTTGTGAACATAACGAATATGAATGCATCAAAAGTTACGAATTATCTGAAGTAACTAATGCCAGTCATAACGAATGATCAGATAAACGAAAAAAAAACAAACAAACAAAAAAAAAAATGAAATGAAAAAACAAAACTAAACACATTTTTTGGTAGTGAACATGTCTAATGTCTCTCTGACACTGTGACCAATGTAAGGCCCTTGATAAGATTGATTTCCACAATCTCGTGAGAACATTCAAACTAATTCAATGAGGCTAGTAGTCTCTGGCATTTTGGCTGGATTGCACATGCGTGTGACGTCATGCCCTCCAACACGGCATCACTTCGGGACCCGAGAAACAGGAAATGATGCCAACAGCATTTTGGAAACACCTCCGAAACACAGTGTCCATCGAGGTCCGCCCAATGTGAAACCCCTCCACAAAGGCAGAAGACTAGCCTCTAATTGGGTTAGACCAGGGGGAGCCACCTAGCCTAGACAAATGGCCCCCATGGAATCCATAAGTGGACAGGAAAGAGCCCCTTATCCCAAATGGGATGGGGCTACGCATGCCGGATTGAGGGTGCTTGATCCCGGGAGGAAGACAGCTAATATGCCCACTGAAAAGCGTTGACATAACATCGTTACCATACAAAATCTCCACAACAGCATAAAAAACAAAATGACCAATTCTGACCACTCTTTTATGCTTAAAAACATGAAATAAATACCCCACCAATTTGTAATCACACCCTGTCTGTGAAGATATCTCTGCTCATAAAATAAGAGACATCAAAATGGCAAAAAGCAGGGCAGCAATGTTATTGATTTTTGGTACGTGTTTCCGACTTACCCCACCTTGTATGAATTGGAGGGACATTCACTCATACATTGATTGCATTGTCTGCTCCAATGATTGGAGAAGACAATGCAATGTATGGGTGATTGGAGAAGACAATGGAATGTATGGGTGATTGGAGAGGACAATGCAATGTATGGGTGATTGGAGAAGACAATGCAATGTATGAATGGAGAAGACAATGCAATGTATGGGTGATTGGAGAAGACAATGGAATGTATGGGTGATTGGAGCAGACAATGCAATGTATGGGTGATTGGAGAAGACAATGCAATGTATGGGTGATTGGAGAAGACAATGGAATGTATGGGTGATTGGAGAAGACAATGCAATGTATGAGTGATTGGAGAGGACAATGCAATGTATGGGTGATTGGAGCAGACAATGCAATGTATGGGTGATTGGAGAAGACAATGCAATGTATGGGTGATTGGAGAGGACAATGGAATGTATGGGTGATTGGAGCAGACAATGCAATGTATGGGTGATTGGAGAAGACAATGGAATGTATGGGTGATTGGAGAAGACAATGCAATGTATGAGTGATTGGAGAGGACAATACAATGTATGGGTGATTGGAGAAGACAATACAATGTATGGGTGATTGGAGAAGACAATGCAATGTATGGGTGATTGGAGAAGACAATGCAATGTATGGGTGATTGGAGGGGACAATGCAATGTATGGGTGATTGGAGAGGACAATGCAATGTATGGGTGATTGGAGAAGACAATGCAATGTATGGGTGATTGGAGAAGACAATGCAATGTATGGGTGATTGGAGAAGACAATGCAATGTATGGGTGATTGGAGAAGACAATGCAATGTATGGGTGATTGGAGAGGACAATGCAATGTATGGGTGATTGGAGAAGACAATGAAATGTGTTGGTGCCATTCACAGTGGGCTACACCTGGATGGATGCTCGGCACCAGCGATTAGATGTCATCCTGGGATCTGCATTTATAGGATGATGGCCACAGAGAATATGCTGTGGTTGAAACAACCGGCAACCCAGTGGCAACATGCCTAGATGGATTTGATGCCCATACCAGCTGTGCCTCCTCCATGCTGCCCCTGGGAAGGTGTCACCCTCCCTGTCGGGTGTTACCCGGGTGAGGTCCGCACCCCCCGCACCCCCCATAGCGATGCTACTGGGGTAATGAAAACTGTTGTTCACTCCTAACAATGCCACATGTTGTAGATTTCAGTTGGTCACAAGGAGGAAGGATGGTTTGTCAACATGCTGTGCCAAGTTAATTAGGTGGATGTTATCTCTGTGATGACAGTGATGAGCAAACACAGGAAGATATTTCTTCTTTCCCTCTTTCTACCGGTCGGCATACCAAAGGGTCACAGAGGCAGAACAACCCATTGGTATGGCGATATGAGGTGGATGAGGATGAGCTTGGGTGTATATATAAGGCATGGGTCTTGGGATGCCACACTCACAAGCCTCCTCCAGCTTACAATGGCACCACACACAAGCATCCTACTGCTGGCGGCTCTCTGTGTAGGATCAGGTAAGGGGCACCGGACATCATTAATAGTATGATTTTTTTTTTTTTTCTGGGGAATTTTACAATTTTATAGTAATTTTCTAAAAACAAATTAGCAACAAGCCATCTGTGTAAATTAGATATGTGCAATGGCGATAAGATAAGATTAGATAAGACACAATAATGCCTCGTACACACGACAGGACTTTCCGGCAGAATAGGTCCGACGGGATCAGTCCGTCGGATAATCCGATCGTATATGGGCTAGTCCGATCGTTTTTTTATTTAAAAAATCAGACGTTCCTAGAAATAGAACATGTTTCAAATCTATCCGACGGACTAAAGATCGGGGGAAAATCGTTCGTCTGTGTGCAGGGACGGACTGACAGCTCATGGGGCCCCCGGGCAATAGGAGATTATGGGGCCCCCAGGCAATCAGAGATTATGGGGCCACACAGTATACACAAACACACACACACACAGTATACAATCACACAGTATACACATACATGTAGTATACACAGACATGTTTCTATTGGGTGAGAAGGTACTGGAGAGGTGGGGCAGCTATAATCTCTGGATTTTTAGACCAAAAGGATGTTGGTAAGGGACATTTGAAAGACAGATGTAAAAAAAAAAAAAACACACATTTTTACATACTGTCCCTGGTTTTACTGAGGCTGGTAACCCTGATGAGGCCCCCTAGTGGCATGGAGCCCTCGGGCAGTGCCCGAGTGGCCCAATGGTCAGTCCGCCCCTGTCTGTGTGCTGGTCCAATGGACCAAATATGACGCAAGGGAAGCTATTGGCTACTGGCTATTGAACTTCCTTGTTTAGTCCCGTCTTACGTCATCACGTTCATAAATGAATGGACTTTCGTCCGGACTTAGTTCCGTTCGTGTGTGGCCAAGTCCATTCGTTCGGAAAGTCCGCCGGACCTCTGGCAAAAGTCCGTCGGGAAGACCATCGGACCTAGTCCGGTCGTGTGTACGCGGCATAAGATGTATTGTCATTGTGAATAAAATCCACAACAAAACTACAAAAAAGGAAGGAACTCCAACACAGTTTTAATATCACAACCAACTGTACACATATTCATAAAACATTTTACAAAAATATTACAAAGCCCCCCCCCCCCCCCCCCGAAAAAATTAAAATAATAATTTTCCCCAAAGATTTGTTACTTAACCCCCCCACCCGCGCCTAAAGGTAAAACAAACCGTAATGCCTAAGCAAAATCTTGCAACTTTGACATGTGTTAGTAAACTCTACATACCCTCACAAGTACTTTGTGTATCTCGGTGGATTATAACGTGTTTTTTTTTCAGGACAAATTGGGCTTTCATTTGGTGGTAAATGGTAATGGATATGCATAAAGGAGTGAGGTTTTGTTAACTTAAGGACCGCCTCACGCCGATGTACGTTGGCAGAATGGCAAGGCTGGGCACAAGCAAGTACCTGTACGTTGCTCTTTAAGTGCCCAGCCGTGGGTCGGGAGCGCGCCACCAGCGACGTGCTTCCTGACCCGGTCCTGAGCTCCGTGACCGTGGCCGCGGGGCCAGCGGATCCGATCGACGCTGGTGTCCCGTGATCGGGTCACAGAGCTGAAGAACGAGGAGAGGTAAGTATAAAACAAATCTCTCCCTGTGCTTCCTTTTGTGGCTGTCACCGATGGTCTGTTCCCATTTATAGGGAAAGACGATCAGTGACTTCACAAGCCAGGCCTCACCCCCCTACAATAAAAAAAACACATAATGTCATACATAACACCTACACTGCCCCCTAGTGGTTAACCCCTTCACTGCCAGTGTCATTTACACAGGAATCGGTGCATTTAAATAGCACTGATTGCTGTATAAATGACAATGGTCCCAAAAATGTGTCAAAAATGTCCGATGTGTCCTCCATAATGTCGCAGTCACAATAAAAATCGCTGATCGCCGCTATTACTAGTAAAAAAAATGCCATAAAACTATCCCCTATTTTGTAAACGCTATAACTTTTGCGCAAACTTTTCGCTTATTGCGATTTTTTTTTTTTTTTTTACCAAAAATATGTAGAAGAATATGTATCGGCCTAAACTGAGGAAAAAAATTATTTTCTATATATTTTTCTGGATATTTTTTATAGCAAAAAGTAAAAAATATTGCATTTTTTTCAAAATTTTCACTATTTTTGTTTATAGTGCAAAATATAAAAACCGCAGAGCTGATCAAATACCATCAAAAGACAGCTCTATTTGTGGGAAAAAAAGGACGCCAATTTTGTTTGGGAGCCACATCGCACGACCGCGCAATTGTCAGTTAAAGCGTCGCAGTGCCGAATCGCAAAAAGGGGCCTGGTCCTTTGGCTGCAAATTGGTCTGGGGCTTAAGTGGTTAATCTGCTTATTGCGGCCGCATCCCCTAATTTTAGAAGATAGAGATATCCCCTATTGACCACAGGACTTTATAGGCTCAATGAGTGTACAAACGTATTAAACATTAATAATTAAATATTTATTAGGCTCAAAAGATGATTAAAATGGCAAAATTAAAAATGTACATACATAACATGCGAATGAAATATTATACCACAAAACAGATACAAAATATCTGGACTGTCATGAACTCAAGTTGTTGCATAAACCAAACCGCCAACGAGTTTCAGAGTTCTTAAAACTCCTTCTTCAGGGAGAGTTTAGCAATTGTCGTACATGTAGTCTCTAAAACAAAACATATATTAGAGCGGGGGTCAGAAACCTGTAGATCGGGATCTACCAGTAGATCTTGGACAGGTGACAGTTAGATCGCGGTCTGGGCTTGCTGACCAACCATTCCAGAGCATCAAACAGAGTGCAATGCAGAGGGACTACTTGTAAATTTGGAGCTGTAATAGGGAGGGAGCAAGAGCCGCATAAGCTGATGCCTCCTCTGTAGTACCGGCTCTTATCCCATGCAGAGTGATACCGACTGCACTCCACCTCTCCAGAGTGGTGCCAGCAGCAGGAAAGAAGAGATCTTCAGGTCAGTGTGAAGCAATACACTGGACATAATAGCAGCGTTGTGTTGCTTTCTCACACCTACTTTAACTACTTGGACCCCGCAGAAGCATGCAGCTGCAGAGTGGCCCTGTCTGCTTGAATGGGTTGAGATTGGCAGGCAGTAGCACCCACCAAAAAGAAGGCTTAATTCCTGCTGTGGCATGTGTACACCAAAGGAGGTAGGGATTGGGGGGCGGTAAATCCACAATGCAACCACAGGGTTATACCATCACCATCCCCCCTCCCCCAACTTTACATGTAAATGAGCCCTAAGGGTGCCACTGCGGAGTGCAACTAAAGGCTCATTCACAAGTGCAGCAGGCACTGCTGCTGCTCTAAAAAGTGATCAGAGTGTGTTTGACAGGTGGTGAGGAGGCAATATGTTGCCTCCTCGCCACCTGATTTAAACCCATGTTTGCCGTGCAAAGCGCGTAATTGCGACATAGTAGTACTACAGCAATTATTATTATTATTATTATTATTATTCACTATTTATATAGCGCCAACAGTTTACTCAGCACTTTACAATGTAGAGGGGGGACATCACAATTACAGTACAATACAGAAGGTACAGGAAGGCCCGGCTCGTAGAGCTTACATTCTAAAGTGAGGGGGTGGTGTTTCAAAAAGTAATAGATGCTGGGAATGATTTGATGGGGTTGTTAGGTGGGTGTGGGATAGGCTTCCCTGATTAAGTGAGTTTTCAGGGATCTCCTAAAGGTGGACAAGTTAGGGGCTGATCGGATATGTTGGGGCAGGGAGTTCCAGAGGATGGGAGAGGCTCTGGAGAAGTCCTGAAGACGAGCATGAGAGGAGGTAACAAGGGAGCTAGAGAGCAGGAGTTCCTGGGAGGAGCGGAGGGACCAATTTGGGCGAACTGCTTACAATATCTTGATGAAAATTACATGCAGCCAGTGGTGACGTAAATACAAGTGAAGAGTGGTGGGAACCAGTCAAGCAGAGACAAGGGGATGGATGAAGCAGAAAGAAATAGATGGCCTCCTCGTACAGCAGGGTGATTTAAAAAGACACACACTGGGACCACCTGGCATTGGCAAAAAGAGAAGAAAGGCACATGTCTACTGGGTAGATCATTTAGCCAGTGTAGGGTGAGAGATAACAAAGCAAAGCATGTTGTGATGGGGTTACCTATTAAAGATAGAGGACCCAAAAGTTTGCTAGTAGTATCTCAGCAGCCCTTGTGGAACTAGGTGTCCCAAGGGTTGTTTATCCAATGACTATCAGTGTGGAGGATTGTAAACCACGTATCTTTTGCATTCAGAATGATCACTGCATGCAGATATTCACCATATAACGCTAGGTAAGCAGAAAACGAAGGGGAGAAAGGAAAAAAGGGATAATGGATGTCTAAGACAATTGCATACATGCCATAGTCTTACTTCTTATGGATGGGAGCATACCTGGTTAGATAGAAAGAGTAACGCTTGCCACACCCTGCTGTAGTGGGACCGGACTGCCCCACAAACAAACGTGGCTGCCTATATATAGGCCACCTTTGTTGGGATGTAACCCTCACAAACCAGGTGTCTTGGCATCCAGAGAGTCATCAGCGCCATTGTGGCAGATCCCTGAGAAAAGGGCGTGCGGCGTCATCCCACACCACCCAGGAGAGAAGAGAATGGTGTGGTGTTTCGGGGGGGACGACATCATGTGTCAAAAACCCACCGACAACGCAAGCGCCGGCCCCTACAATGAGCATTACCACCACCGCCAATGGTGGGCGTGGCGGGGAGAGATGACAGAGACTACCCACTGGTCACAGGTGGGAAGAGACAAAGCTCCCAACCTGGAAGCCAGTAGTCACTACTCCATCCCTCCAGATGCAAATCCCTCCAAGAAGGGCTTGTAATTCACTGCCTCATTGTGGCCTGGAAAGATATTGGCCCTAAGTTGGTGGAACCACCTCAGCTACCTCTGAAGAAGGAGCTTGTTCCAGTCGCCAACTCAGGGGGGGCTGGGGTGGGTCCGATCCAGGGCCAAAAATGTAACCTTAGGAAAAATCCCACCATGCAACACTTTGACATGTCTGCCTCAGAATTACAGGTTTGCATACTTTGTATGTGCCTATAAATCCTCCTCCAAAACTCAACCTTGGTCTTGCCAACACGAAACGAACAACAGTAGCAAATGAGAAAGTAGACCACAGCACAGGTTTTGCAGTTCGCATAATGTTTTGCCTTGAAGGTGTATCCATTTGGTAGTATAGTTGAGGGACCTGTATGTATGTATCTACAATAATTACATCCTCCACAAGTACCGTATTTATAACACGGGTCGGCGTATAACACACACCCAAAGTTTAGGAGGGAATTTTAAGTAAAAAAAACTTACATTTAAATGCCCATCAATGCAGCCTTATCAGTGTCCATCTGCAGCCTTGGCCATCATTGCACCCTTGCCCAGTGTCCATCTGAAGCCTTGCCCAGTGCCTTTGCAGCCTTGCCCAGTCTCTTTGTAGCATTGTCAGTCTCTTTTCAGGGTTGCCCCGATTTAAATTTGACGCCGATCTCCGCTAACTGAGCGGAGAGGAGTCAGCACAGCCGAGATACACAAAGCTGAAGTACACTCGGCTTTACTTGGCCCTTCTCGCAGTCCCGTCCACCTCCAATGATTACGAGAAGAGCGAGCACCGCTGACATACAGAAAGCCGAGTGTACTTCGGCTAGACTCGGCTCCTCTCGCAGTCCCGCCCCTGACTATGAGCAGAGCCGAGTCTAGCCGAAGTACACTCGGCTTTCTGTATGTCAGCGGCGCTCGCTCCTCTCGCAATCAGTGGAGGTGGATGGGACTGCGAGAGGAGCCGAGTGTAATTCGGCTTTGTGTATCTCGGCTCCGCTCGCTGCTTTCCCCACAATCAGCGGGAGATCGGCGGGGTATCGGCGTATAACACGCACCCACGATTTTCCCCTGATTTTAAGGGTAAAAAAGGTGCATGTTATACGTCGATAAATACAGTAAGTGCCTTTTAGATTTGCCTGGATCTTTTTTCCCTTTTATACCTACTTTGAATGATATGGTCCCTCAGGGAACTAGCTTGTCTATACGTAATCTGAGGAATCTGGTTATGAATATCTCCTGATTTTGTTTTTTATTATCAAAGAAAAACTGGCCCAAAATAGTAAAAAAAAAAATCTTTTATTTTTTAATTTAGCTGTATATTTCTTACTACTACCATAACTTACCACCATGGAACAACCCAAAATAAATTCTCCTGACAATCACAGCGATACCTCATATGTGTGTGTTAGTTGTCGCTTGTACCTATAGTATAGCCCAGAAACAATAGTGTGCATTTTGCTTCTTTTTTTTTTGTCTTGCCTAAAACACACTGATTCTGATACCTAAAAAAAAGAAAGAAGAAAATTCCTGCCCCAAAAAAAATAAAAAAAATACTGACCCAAACACTAATGCCCTGTACACGCGGTCGGACTTTCCGATGGAAAATGTGCGATCGGATCTTGTTGTCGGAAAATCCGGTCGTGCGCGGGCTCCATCTGACTTTTTCCATCGGAATTTCCGACACACAAAGTTTGAGAGCCGGATCTAAAATTTTCTGCCAACAAAATCCAATCATTTAAATTCCGATCGTGTGTAGACAATTCCAGCGGACAAAGTGCCACGCATGCTCAGAATAAATTACGAGACAAAAGCTATTGGCTACTGCCCCGTTTATAGTCCCGTCGTACGCGTTCTACGTCACCACACTCTGAACGATCGGATTTTCCGACAACTTTGTTCGGTCGTGTGTATGCAACACAAGTTTGGGCCAAAATCCGTCTGAAAAAACGACGGATTTTGTTGTCGGAATGTCCGACCGTGTGCATAACCCTGGCACAGACCTGGATCAGGTGACCCGGAATGAGGAGTTCTGGGTCCCGATTGTTAGTATGGACCCCGTGGCTCTCTGTGAGACCCCGGTCTCTGTGCTGGCAGTGCGCCATGCGGCATGCTCCCGGCACAAAGGGAGACACGCAAATATGCGGCCCCACGGAAAAAAAAAAAACCCCAGTGCAGTGGGGCCGCATATTTACATATGGACGGCGTGAAGGGGTTAACTTAAAGCGGGATTCCACCCTAAAGTGGAACCTCCGCTGATCGGATCCCTCCCCCCCTCCGGTGTCACAATTGGCACCTTTCAGGGGGAAGGGGGGTGGAGATACCTGTCAAAGTCAGGTATTTTCACCCACTTCCGGGCATAGACTCCCGTGGGAGTCTACGCCATTTCCTGCCCTGCCGCGCTGTCTGCTGGGACACACATGGGTCCCAGTGACAGCGCGGAGATTTCCTATTGCGCGGCTCGCGCATGCGCAGTAGGGAACCGGGAAGTGAAGCCGATTCGCTTCACTTCCTGATTCCCTCACCTAGAATGGTGACTGCAGCAGCCGAGAGCCGAGCGATCAATCGGCCTCGGCTGCCGGCATCGCTGGACCCTGGGACAGGTGAGTGTCCATTTATTAAAAGTCAGCAGCTGTAGTATTTATAGCTGCTGGCTTTTAATATTTTTTTTTTTGGTGGAATCCCTCTTTAAGTTCCCATTTACTGCTTTTGTTGCTATTGGAAAAAAAAGCTCTCACTATATCTATTTATTCTGGCTGTAATATTCCTATAATGTCTGCCAGAAGGCAGCAATCCAAATAAGTGATAACCAGGATGAGATGAATTGCTCCTTATTTTATCCGCTCTGTCAAGATGGCAGGAATCATACATTTTTGCTAAAGGTGGAAATTTACAACCCACTATTTTCTGTGCAGTAGCAATTATTTTCTGAAGAGTGTTGCTGTCCGCTGCTTACAGTTTGGGTACCATACTAAGATACAGTAAACCAATACGCTGTCAATTGAAGAGCGATAAAAGATCTCTAATACTTTTTTCCCTAACCAGGGGTGTCCAAACTATGACCCGCGGGCCGCATGTGGCCCAATACAGCCCAAAATAAATTAATAAATTTACTTACCATTTAAGGACCGGGGCTTTTTCTGAGATTTGTTTTTAAGTTAAAAACATTTTTTTTTTGCTAGAAAATTACTTAGAACCCCCAAACATTATAAATTTTTTTCTAACACCCTAGAGAATAAAATGGCGGTCGTTGTAATACTTTCTGTCACACCGTATTTGTGCAGCGGTCTTAGCCCTTGTACACACGGTCGGAGATTCCGACAACCAAATCCGTCAGATTTTGTCTGAAACTGTTGCATGCACACGGTCGGACAAAGTTGTTGGAAAATCCGATCGTTCAGAACGTGATGACGTTATTTCGTTACAACGGGACTACCATCAGGCTAGTAGCCAATAGCTTTGATGTAGGAATTTGATCTGAGCATGCGTGGCACTTTGTCCGATCGGAATTCTCTACACATGATCGGAGTATGTCCGATCGGAGCATTTTGTCAGAAAATTTTACCAACAAGTTGGAAAACTTGGTCCGTCGGATACTCCGACGTAAACAGTCCGATGGAGACCACACACAGTCAAAATATCCGACAAAATTGTCCGATAGGACACATTCCGTCGGAATCTCCGACCGTGTGTACAAGGGCTTACAAGCCCACTTCTCTTGGAAAAAATACACTTTTTTTAAATAAGTTAGCCTAATTTTTTTTATATTGTGAAAGATAATGTTATGCCGAGTAAATTGATACCCAACATGTCACGCTTCAAAATTGTGCCCGCTCGTGGAATGGCGACAAACTTTTACCCTAAAAAATCTGCATAGGCGGCATTTAAAAAAAATCTACAGGTTGCATGTTTTGAGTTACAGAGGAGGTCTAGAATTATTTCTCTTGCTCTACAGCTCGCGGCGATACCTCACATGTGTGGTTTGAACACCGTTTTCAAATGCGGACGCTACTCACGTATGCATTCGCTTCTGCACGCAAGCACGCTTAAAAAAAAAGTTTTTTTTCTTATTTATTTTACCTTTTATTTTTTATTTTGACACTGTTTTAAAAAAATAAATAAAAAAATGTCACTTTTATTCCTATTACAAGGAATGTAAACATCCCCTGTAATAGAAAAAAGCACGACAGGACCACTTGAATATGAGATCTGGGGGGTCAAAAAGACATCAGATCTCATATTTACACTAAAATGCAATAAAAAAATGGCCCTTTAAGAGCTATGGGTGGAAGGGACGTTTTGACGAAGGATCCGAAAGCCTCAACTACTGCCTGTGGCTCTGGTAAGCGGCGGAGGGCATCGGAACGCGGCGGGTGGGGGGTCCCCTCTCCCGCCGATGATAAAAGTGATCTTGCTGCGAATCAGTCGCACAGACCACTTTTATCTGAAACCGGACCGCTCACTGAAGAAGAGGATACCGGGGTTATGGCAGCTAGCTGCTGCTATAACAACGATATTCCTCTTCAAATTACTGACGTATAAAGAAGGTGGGCGGTCCGGAAGTGGTTAAAAATGTAGATTTTTGGGGAATTTTTTGTAAAAATGCATGTACACTTAGCAAACACATGCGACCAAAGAAAGATTTGTCAGTGTCTCTTGACTGCTCATCAGCTCTTCCTATTGTTGGTGTATTTTATGTGTAGCCCAAGACCATTCCTCTTCTTCCAATGTGGACCAGGAAGGTCAGAAGGTTGGAGACCCCTGATGTAGACCATTCTTCCCGAGCAGTCTGAGAAAGTAAAAATTGTTGCTGAGATTTTGTTTAAAATCATCAACTGAAGTCACCTAATTAGTAAATAGAGCCCACCTGTGTGTAATTTAATGTCAGTATAAATACGGCTGTTCTATGAAGCCCTCAAACAGCATCATGAAGGCCAAGGAACACACCAGACATGACAGGGATAAAGCTGTGGAGATGTTTAAAGCAGGGTTAGGCTGTAAAAAAATATCCCAAGCTTTGAACATCTCACGGAGCTCTGTTCAATCCATCATCCAAAAATGGAAAGAGTATGGGCACAACTGCAAACCTACCAAGACACGGCCATCCACCTAAACTGACCGGCCGGGCAAGGAGAGCATTCATCAGAGAAGAGCCAAGAGGTCCATGGGGACTCTGGAGGAGTTTCAGAGATCCACAGCTCAGGGGGGAGAATCTGTCCACAGGACAACTATTAGTCGTGCTCTCCACAAATCTGCCCTTTATGGAAGAGTGGCAAGACGAAAGCAATGATAAGTCCCGTTTTCAGTTTGCACAAAGCCATGCTGGAGACACAGCAAACATGTGGAAGAAGGTGATCTGGTCAGATGAGATCAAAATTGAACTTTTTGACCTAAAAGCAAAACGCTATGTGTGGCGGAAATCTAACACTGCACATTACCCGGAACACACCATCCCCACCGTGAAACATGGTGGTGGCAGCATCCTGTTGTGGAGATGCTTTTCTTCAGGATTGACAGGGAAGCTGATCAGAGTTGATGGGAAGATGGATGGAGCCAAATACAGGACAATCTTAGAAGAACTGTTAGAGTCTGCAAAAGACTTGAGACCGGGGCGGAGGTTCACCTTCCAGCAGGACAACGACCCGAAACATCCAGCCAGAGCTACAATGGGATGGTTTACATCAAAGCATATTCATGTGTTAGAATGGCCCAGTCACAGTCCAGACCTAAATCCAATTGAGAATCTGTGGCAAGACTTGAAAATTGCTGATCACAAACGCTCTCCATCCAATCTGACAGAGCTTGAGATATTTTGCAAAGAAGAAGAATGGGCAGAAATGTCCCTCTCTAGATGTGCAAAGCTGGTAGAGACATCCCCAAAAAGACTTGCAGCTGTAATTGCAGAGAAAGGAGGTTCTACAAAGTATTGACTCCGGGGGGCGCCATACAAATTCCCCCCCCCCCACACTTTTCACATATTTATTTTCAAATTAAATATTACAATATTATCAATATTACTAGATTTTAGTTAGGGGTATCAGAAAAAAGGGGGCTGAATACAAATGCCCCCCCCCATGCTTTTCACATATTTATTTGGAAAACATTTTGAAAACCATTTATCATTTTCCTTCCACTTCACAATTATGAGCCACTTTGTGTTGGTTTATCACACAAAATCCCAATAAAATACATTTATGTTTTTGGCTGTAACATGACAAAGTGTGAAAAATTTCAAGGGGTATGAATACTTTTTCAAGGCATTGTGTATTGGGATTCACAACTATATTAGGAAATTGAACATCAAAAAATATATGTTGAACAATACATGTTCCTACTCAGGCAATCATGTTAACAGTGACAGAGAAATAAAATATAGGAACAAATCTATTTTTAATCCCCAGGTTAGTGACAACAAATATGTTGCTGTTTTTAAGAAGGTGGTTTTATATGTTTTAAATAAATATGCCCGTACACACGATCGGAATTCTCATTGGAAAAAGCTCTGATGGTTTTCCCATCGGAATTCCGACGGAATTTCGCTCTAACTGTCTTGCCTACACACGATCACACCAAATTCCGACGGTCAATAACACCACGACATACGACACGTTCGACGGCTCTATAATGCTTCCGAGCATGCGTCGAATTGTTTCCGAGCATGCGTCGGAATTTTGCGTGTCGGAACTGCATACGCACTCTCGAAAAATCGGATAGAAAGGTTTTCCGTCTGAAAAATTAAGAACAGGCTCTCAATCTAAAGTCCGTCAGAAATGCCGACAGAAAAAGACGGATGGGCATACACACGGTCGGAAAATCCGATGTAAAGCTCCCATCAGACTGTTTCCATCGGAAATTCCGGCCGTGTGTACGCGGCATTAAAGACCCTGCTTTTATTACTGAAGGCCATAAGTCTCTGGAAGATAAAATAATATGTGGTCATAAGGCCCACAGACAAGGGAGGGGGCATAGTAGTATGTCCAAAAAAAGTCTTCAACAGGGGTCTCAAACTGGCGGCCCTCCAGCTGTTGCGTCCCATGAGGCATTGCAAGGCTGACAATTACAAGCATGATTCCCACAGGCAGAGGCATGATGGGATAGTTTCACAAACAGCCAGAGGGCCACCAGTTTGAGACCCGTGGTCTACAATGATGAGGTTTTAAGGACATTGGGAGATACAGATACCTATAGAGAGCTAACGAGTAACCCTACAAGTAAATACAAAGAAAGGTGTTAAAGTGGTTGTAAACCCTTATAACCAACTTTGACCTACGGGTAAGCCTAGATTAAGGCTTACCTGTAGGTCCAAGAAATATCTCCTAAACCTACACGGTTTAGCAGATATTTGCTGAAAGACAGGCACCGCTGTCTACGGCGCATGCGCACTGAGCGCGCCGCTGTCAACGGCGATATGCCGCGAGTGCTGGCTCCCGTGCGCATGCGCGGGAGTGACATCATCGCGACTTCGCCGAATGACAGCGGCGGAGCAGCGAGACCCACCGAGAAGATGGATGCTCCGGACTACAGGGGACAGTGGTGACTTCGCTGGCTCCTGTGTCAGGTAAGTGGCACATAATGGACTACTATGCGATGCGATGCGATGCATAGTAGCCCATTATGCTTTACCTTTGCAGGGAATCATAGAGGAAGTAAACTCATCAGGGTTTACTTCCTCTTTAAGTAGGGATGGCGAACGGTTCGGCCCGAGCATAAGTTCAGGCCGAACTTCAGTTGTTAGGATGTTTTGCAAACACCGAACAATATGCAGTGTTTGGGGAAAATTAGAAAGCTACTGGAACACCGTTAAAGTCTATGGGACATAACATGAAAAATCAAAAGTGCTCATGTTAAAGGCTTATATGAAGAAGAAGAGAAGAAGACGAATGGACTTCGTGGGACATTTTTATTTTTTTATTTCTTAATACAGGACTTGTCCCAAAGTGTGTCTTGTGTTTTTTTTTACATTTTGACACTTTTTTTGTGAAATGGTATGAGTACAATGTACCCTTTAAAACAGGGGGGAGCCTGGATCTGGGATTCCCCTTGTTAAAGGGGGATTCCAGATTCCGATAAGCGCGCAGACTCTCGCAACCACCGGGCAAGGGTTGTGGGGATGAGGCCCTTGTCCCCATCAATATGGAGACAAGGTGCTTTGGGGGGCTACCCCAAAGCACCCTCCCCATGTTGAGGGCATGTGGCCTGGTACGGTTCAGGAGGGGGGGTGCTCTCTTGCCCCCCCTCTTTTCCTGCAGCCTGCTAGGTTGTGTACTCGAAAAGGGGTCTGGTATGGGATTTTGGGGGAACCCCACACCTATTTTTTTATTTTGGTGCAGGGTTCCCCTTAATATCCATACCAGACCTGAAGGGCCTGGTATGAAATTTGGGGGGACCCCCACGCAATTTTTTCTTTAAATTTTGGTATGGGGTTCCCCTTAATATTCATACCAGACTCAAAGGGCCTGGTAATGGACTGGGGGGGGGGGGGGAGGATCCCATGCCATTTTTTTTTATTACTTTTATCTATATTGGGATCCGATAACACATTACAGCCTTGAGTACTTTTAAATGACTTTTTTCCTTTAGAAATGTAATTTTGCTCTCAGACTGTTCTAAACACGGGAAACATGCGCCCCTTCACAGGCATACTATAGACACAAAATTTAAAGGAATATTTCACTTTTATTGTTTCACTTTAAGCATTATTAAAATCACTGCTCCTGAAAAACGTCATGCTTTAAAAAGTTTTTTTTGCATTGATACATGTCCCCTGGGGCAGGACCCGGTTCCCCAAACACTTTTTATGACAATATCATGCATATAAGCCTTTAAAATGAGCACTTTTGATTATTCATGTTCGTGTCCCATAGACTTTAAAGGTGTTTGTGTGTTCTGCCCATCCCTAGTGTTAAGAAGAAGCTATTAAATCAAAAAAGAGAAGTACCTAGTGCCCACCACATGTATGTCCCCATTTTGTATATTTTACCTAAGATACATAAAGATAGAGACCCCCCCCCCCCCCTTATGCGTGCCTGAGTGCAAAATAGCATTTAATCAGTGTGCTCAAGAATAGTGATGGACGAACTTCCGACGGGACGTTTCGCGAACGCGAAACGCGAACGGACACAAACGTTCGCGAAAACGACCGTTCGCCGCGGGCTCCATTGACTTCAATGGGAGGCGAATTTCGCAAACCTTTAGGTCGAATTTGCGGCCACGGGGTAATTATTAGGGGGTAGCACGTAGTCCCACCACCTGGACAATAGCATAATACATGTATGAGGTGAATTTGGGATCGATAACTACAAGCATTTTTTTTTTATTTGGGAAATTGTTCTGACAATTCAGGACTATGGAGCTAATGAAGGCAATGGAGGAGAGGGAAGGTCAGGGACCAGGGTAGGCAAACAAGAGGGTGCAGGAGATACAGAGCACTGACAGCAGCACCGTAATACAGAGCACTGACATCAGCACCGTGACATACAGCGCTGACAGCAGCTCCGTGACATACAGCGCTGACAGCAGCTCCGTGACATACAGCGCTGACAGCAGCTCCGTGACATACAGCGCTGACAGCAGCTCCGTGACATACAGCGCTGACAGCAGCTCCGTGACATACAGCGCTGACAGCAGCACCGTGACATACAGCGCTGACAGCAGCTCCGTGACATACAGCGCTGACAGCAGCTCCGTGACATACAGCGCTGACAGCAGCTCCGTGACATACAGCACTGACAGCAGCTCCGTGACATACAGCGCTGACAGCAGCTCCGTGACATACAGCGCTGACAGCAGCACCGTGACATACAGCGCTGACAGCAGCTCCGTGACATACAGCGCTGACAGCAGCTCCGTGACATACAGCGCTGACAGCAGCTCCGTGACATACAGCGCTGACAGCAGCTCCGTGACATACAGCGCTGACAGCAGCTCCGTGACATACAGCGCTGACAGCAGCTCCGTGACATACAGCGCTGACAGCAGCTCCGTGACATACAGCGCTGACAGCAGCTCCGTGACATACAGCGCTGACAGCAGCTCCGTGACATACAGCGCTGACAGCAGCTCCGTGACATACAGCGCTGACAGCAGCACCGTAAGCAGCCCCAGGAGGAAGTCAGCACAGCACAGGGATGGTGTGATCCCCTCATAATAAGAACCCCCAGGAGGAAGTCAGCACAGCACAGGGATGGTGGGAGCCCCTCATAATAAGAACACCCAGGAGGAAGTCAGCACAGCACAGGGATGGTGGGAACCCCTCATAATAAGCAGCCCCAGTAGAAATATGACACCGCTCAACCTCTTCAAAGAGGAGGGTAGGGGCATATAGTACGGTGTGCTTTTTTGGGTCAGGGAAGTGAGCCAAATGAATTAAGAAGGTCTGTGTGCTTGATTCCAAAAATTGTTTATAGACATATACATGGTCTACTGATCACATGTGTTGAATTCCTCCGAGATCCATGCCTCATTCATTTTTAGAAATGTGAGGTAGTTAACACTGTGGTGAGCTAGGCGAGTACGCTTATCGGTCACAATCCCCCCTGCTGCGCTGAACGTCCTTTCGGACAGGACACTGGATGAGGGGCAAGCCAACAGTTCGATTGCAAATTGGGCAAGCTCTGGCCAGAGGTCAAGCCTGCCCACCCAGTAGTCTAGGGGTTCATCACTCCTCAGAGCGTCCACATCGGCCGTTAACCCAATGTAGTCGGACACCTGACGGTCTAGGCGTTCCCTGATGCTGGATCCGGATGACACCTGTCGATGGGTCGGCTGAAAGAATGACCTCATATCCGAAGTCACCAACACATCTTCAAACCGGCCTCTTCTTGCAGGCGCTGTTGGATTGGTACCCGCAAATCCTTCTCTGGGAGTGGGAATTGCTCCTCTGCCAGCGCACGCAAAAGCAGAATGCAGCATTTCTCGAAGCAAGGCCTGGAAGTGCTGCATTCTGACAGCCCTCTGCGACGGCGGTAACATTTCCGCCATTTTGTGTTTGTACCGGGGGTCTAAGTACGTTGCCACCCAGTACTGGTCCTTGACCCTCATGCTTTTTATACGGGGGTCCCTATTAAAACACTGGAGCATGAAGGCCCCCATTTGCACTAAAGTGGAAGCGGTGTGGTGGCCTGGCTCCTGCTCATCATCCAGGATAATGTCGTCCTCTTCATTCTCCTCTCCCCATCCTCGCACAACAGGGATCCCAGAAAGGTTTAAAGCATGCTCTTCTTGCTCCTGCTCATCCGCCCCGGCACCATCCTCCTCTGACTCCTCATCAGACTCCTGTTGTTGACTTGTCTCAGATAGAGTAGCCCCCCCTGGGAATTCATCCAGCATTGCGACTTCCTCATCTTCCCGCTCCTGCTCCTCCACAGCCTGATCAATGACACGACGCAATGCACGCTCCAGAAAGAAGGCATAAGGTACCATGTCACTGATGGCGCCATGGCTGCGACTGACCAGTTTGGTGATCTCCTCAAATGGCCGCAGAAGTCTGCATGTGTCGCGCATGAGCAGCCACTGGCGCGGTGAAAAAAAACCCAGCTCCCCAGAACCGTTTCTTTCGCAGAGTTCATACAGGTAGACGTTAACTGCACGTTTCTGCTGGAGCAGCCTATCAAGCATATAGAAGGTTGAGTTCCATCGCGTCGGGCAATCGCAAATAAGACGTCTGACCGGCAGATGGTGTCGCCGCTGAATGTCAGCAAGGCGAGCCATGGCCGTGTAAGATCTTCTGAAATGGGCCGAGATTTTCCTTGCCTGCCGCAAGATGTCCTGGACCCCAGGGTATTTGACAAGGAATCGCTGCACGACCAAGTTTAAGACGTGTGCCATGCACGGCACGTGCGTGATTTTGCCCTGTTTCAATGCGCTAAGCAGATTGGCACCGTTGTCACACACCACTTTACCAACTGTCAAATTGAGCGGTGTTAGCCACTCATCTGCCTGTGAACGCAAAGCTGAAAGGAGTGCCGGGCCAGTGTGGCTCTTTGCTTCCAGGCACAACAGACGCAGCACGGCATGGCAACGTCTCACCTGGCATGTGGAATAGGTTCTGGGGAGCTTGGGCGGTGCAGTGGAAGAGACGCTAGCAGCGGAAAAGGAGGAGGCAGCTGAGGAGGAGAGGGAGGAGGATGGAGTAGGAGGAGGAGAAGAAGAGTCAGGCCTGCATGCAATCCGTGGCGGTAAAACCAAATCTACACGGGTGCCACGGGTTACATGCTTGACGGCCGTCAGAAGGTTCACCCAGTGGGCAGTAAAACTGATATACCTTCCCTGCCCGTGTTTGCTAGACCACGTGTCTGTGGTCAGATGTATCTTGGCACCGACACTGTGTGCCAGAGATACATTCACTTGCCGCTGAACATGGCCATATAGCTCTGGGATGCCCTTCTCTGAGAAATACTTCCTTCCTGGGACCTTCCATTGTGGTGTTCCAATGGCCACAAATTTGCGAAAGGCCTCCGAGTCCACCAGTTTATATGGCAGTAGTTGGCGGGCTATGAGTTCTGACAAGCCAGCCGCCAACCGTTGGGCAAGAGGGTTATCCGGCGTCATCATTTTTTTACGCTCAAACATTAGGCCCACGGAAGCCTGCCTTTTTGCAGAAAAATGTGAGCTTGGCGTGATGGAAGGTGGAGTGGAGGACAATTGTGAGGAGAGAGGAGAAGGAGAAGTAGAAGACGAGGCTGGACGGTGAGAGCCTGCAGTGTGGCTTTGTGTGTTCCGTTGCTCCCACTGGGCTCGGTGATGGCTGCTCATGTGCCTTCTTAAGGCGGTCGTCCCTAGGTGAGTATTGGGCTTACCGCGACTAACGCGTTGACTGCAAAGATTGCAGATGGCAACGCTATTGTCAGCAGCGGACACGTTAAAAAAAGCCCACACTGCGGAGCCATGTGCCGGTGTCCTGGGAGCGCCAGATGTGACCGTACATGGTCGATGACTCGCTCCTGATACATTTGCAGTCTGCTTTGTCCCTGCTGTGCAATGTAAGTCATTGCTGCTTCTCCTCCCTATCTGCTGGTCCATATCTCCCTCTGAACTCCCCTCCTCTTCCTCTCTTGTGGGCACCCACGTGACATCACTAGACACGTCATCATCAACGTCACCTTCCCCACCGCTATAAGTAGAGATCTCGGAGTAGGCAGCAACACCGGGGACCAACCTCCTCCTTGGGCTGATCTGGGTACTGGCGTCAGACTGCTGAGTAGCGCTTGTTGCTACCTCCTCTTCCTGATCCAATACCAAGAGTGGCTGCGCATCAGAAATGTCCTCTTGATATGGATCGGAAAATAATTCCAGTGACTCAAGCGGAAGGTATGTGGTGGTGGTGGTGGTGGTCGTGTTGTTGGTGGTAGTGTCTTTGGGGGTGCACATAGCAGAGAGTGAAGAAGAGGGTGCAGATCGAGAGGATGAGGAGGGTGCAGAAGAGTAAGGCTGAGCGAGCCACTCAACCAAGTCTGGTGCATCCTTTAAAGTAATTGAACGCACCTTCTGCAACTTCCCACTTTGGCTCAAGCCTGTTGCTCCTGCCCTACCCCTACCACCCCTGCGGAAGGGCCTGCCTCTTCCTCTGCCTGTCATTTTTTAAATGACCCTGTGACAAAACTCTTAGTCCCTATACCGATGAAGGACTGCTGCAGTATAGGGCAGCGGTCAGCAGTGGTGCACGTCAACCCTATCTATTGTGGACCGATAGCGGTCCTTACAGAACAGCAGACTGTACCGCACTCAAGCCTATGTACCGTAGCACCCTATACCAAGTTACCAGTCCTTATAAGAACTTTTGTGGAACAAGCAGGTTGTGTGTTAGTGATTAGCAGACTGTACGTCAGTCCCTATACCGCTGAAGGACTGCTGCAGTATAGGTGAGCGGTCAGCAGTGGTGCACGTCAACCCTATCTATTGTGGACCTATAGCGGTCCTTACAGAACAGCAGACTGTACCGCACTCAAGCCTATGTACCGTAGCACCCTATACCAAGTTACCAGTCCTTATAAGAACTTTTGTGGACCAAGCAGGTTGTGTATTAGTGTTTAGCAGACTGTACGTCAGTCCCTATACCGCTGAAGGACTGCTGCAGTATAGGGCAGCGGTCAGCAGTGGTGCACGTCAACCCTATCTATTGTGGACCGATAGCGGTCCTTACAGAACAGCAGACTGTACCGCACTCAAGCCTATGTACCGTAGCACCCTATACCAAGTTACCAGTCCTTATAAGAACTTTTGTGGAACAAGCAGGTTGTGTGTTAGTGATTAGCAGACTGTACGTCAGTCCCTATACCGCTGAAGGACTGCTGCAGTATAGGGCAGCGGTCAGCAGTGGTGCACGTCAACCCTATCTATTGTGGACCGATAGCGGTCCTTACAGAACAGCAGACTGTACCGCACTCAAGCCTATGTACCGTAGCACCCTATACCAAGTTACCAGTCCTTATAAGAACTTTTGTGGAACAAGCAGGTTGTGTGTTAGTGATTAGCAGACTGTACGTCAGTCCCTATACCGCTGAAGGACTGCTGCAGTATAGGTGAGCGGTCAGCAGTGGTGCACGTCAACCCTATCTATTGTGGACCGATAGCGGTCCTTACAGAACAGCAGACTGTACCGCACTCAAGCCTATGTACCGTAGCACCCTATACCAAGTTACCAGTCCTTATAAGAACTTTTGTGGACCAAGCAGGTTGTGTATTAGTGTTTAGCAGACTGTACGTCAGTCCCTATACCGCTGAAGGACTGCTGCAGTATAGGGCAGCGGTCAGCAGTGGTGCACGTCAACCCTATCTATTGTGGACCGATAGCGGTCCTTACAGAACAGCAGACTGTACCGCACTCAAGCCTATGTACCGTAGCACCCTATACCAAGTTACCAGTCCTTATAAGAACTTTTGTGGAACAAGCAGGTTGTGTGTTAGTGATTAGCAGACTGTACGTCAGTCCCTATACCGCTGAAGGACTGCTGCAGTATAGGTGAGCGGTCAGCAGTGGTGCACGTCAACCCTATCTATTGTGGACCGATAGCGGTCCTTACAGAACAGCAGACTGTACCGCACTCAAGCCTATGTACCGTAGCACCCTATACCAAGTTACCAGTCCTTATAAGAACTTTTGTGGACCAAGCAGGTTGTGTATTAGTGTTTAGCAGACTGTACGTCAGTCCCTATACCGCTGAAGGACTGCTGCAGTATAGGGCAGCGGTCAGCAGTGGTGCACGTCAACCCTATCTATTGTGGACCGATAGCGGTCCTTACAGAACAGCAGACTGTACCGCACTCAAGCCTATGTACCGTAGCACCCTATACCAAGTTACCAGTCCTTATAAGAACTTTTGTGGAACAAGCAGGTTGTGTGTTAGTGATTAGCAGACTGTACGTCAGTCCCTATACCGCTGAAGGACTGCTGCAGTATAGGTGAGCGGTCAGCAGTGGTGCACGTCAACCCTATCTATTGTGGACCGATAGCGGTCCTTACAGAACAGCAGACTGTACCGCACTCAAGCCTATGTACCGTAGCACCCTATACCAAGTTACCAGTCCTTATAAGAACTTTTGTGGACCAAGCAGGTTGTGTATTAGTGTTTAGCAGACTGTACGTCAGTCCCTATACCGCTGAAGGACTGCTGCAGTATAGGGCAGCGGTCAGCAGTGGTGCACGTCAACCCTATCTATTGTGGACCGATAGCGGTCCTTACAGAACAGCAGACTGTACCGCACTCAAGCCTATGTACCGTAGCACCCTATACCAAGTTACCAGTCCTTATAAGAACTTTTGTGGAACAAGCAGGTTGTGTGTTAGTGATTAGCAGACTGTACGTCAGTCCCTATACCGCTGAAGGACTGCTGCAGTATAGGTGAGCGGTCAGCAGTGGTGCACGTCAACCCTATCTATTGTGGACCGATAGCGGTCCTTACAGAACAGCAGACTGTACCGCACTCAAGCCTATGTACCGTAGCACCCTATACCAAGTTACCAGTCCTTATAAGAACTTTTGTGGAACAAGTGAGTTGTGAATGTTTAGCAGACTGCAGCAGAAGGGCAGCAGTCAAGTATAATATCCTTTCTATATTTGGAAGAAAGAATATTATACATGTACAAGCCTATTACTGTACCACTGATACCAGTCCTGAAAAGAACCTTTGTGGAACTAATAATAACAGCAAGTCTTTAAAATTACCCTCACTGCCTGACAACACTGCTTCCTTCCTGTCCCTATACAAATTGGCAAAAAAAGAGAACGATTAGTGGTTACTGGAACAGCTCTTTTGTGGACCTTGATAGTAACAGCTAATGATGATGATGATGATGATGATGATGAAAGACTAATCTGGCTGTCCCTGTAGCATACACCGTCCTTTCCCTTTCTCTAAACTAACAAAAGACACTCAGGCTGCTGCAAGAATCAGCAGCACAGCAAACCTATCAACACCTAACACCTATACCAGTCCTGAAAAGAACTTTTGTGTACCAAATAGCTAGTGGTTTATCTCTCCCTACTCCACACAGGAACCTGTCCCTATCGTAACAGAAGAAAGAATGTAAAATGGCCACCGGATCGGGTGTATTTATAGGTTAGGGGGAATGTACAAGTGTCCATGTGCTGTCATGTCTCAATTGGCTGTCCTGTATCACATGATAAACGTGTCACCAAAGGTTAAAGTTCTTGTATACATTAAACACGTAAGTCCGCCGCGGCGAACGACGGAAAAAGGCGTTCGAACGTGCGGACCGCGAATGTCGGAAATTCGCCGCGAAACGACCGCCGGGCGAACCGTTCGGCCATCACTACTCAAGAATGGGTGAGTATATCGAAAACCAATATATAGTGGGTAGGCATAGGCCAAACAGAACTCCCGAACAGGGGGAAAGTTCTAACCCAAACAGCAAACCCCATTGAAGTCTATGGGAGCCGAACAGGAAAAATCAAAAGTTTCCATTTTGAAGGCTTATATGCACATTATTGGCCATAAAAGGGGTTTAGGTACTGCTCTGGGACATGTATCTGTTAGATACCTGATGATGAGCCTGACTTGGTAGGAGAAGACCTCTCTTATGACTCTGGTTCAGGGGCCACTGGAATGGAGACAGTGGTTTCGTGAGCACAGCGGGGTAGGAGTGTCTGAGCAGGTTGCAGGGGCTGACGTGAAGCAGGGTGAAGATTCTCCAGGAAGGTTAGAACTGCAGGAGATGGCTGAAATGATAGCGGATCAGCGACCAGAGGACCGGCGGATGCCGGAGCAGAGGCTACAGGACCTGGATAGGAAACAGCACACTTGAAGCAAGGCAGAATAATAGTCAGGCAAGCTGGGTCAAAGCAGGTAGACAAGCAGGCAGATGCAGCAGGCTGGAACAAGGTCAGATGGAAGGCAGGGGTTTGGCAACAAAGATCAGGCAGAAGTCCATAAGCAGGGTCAGGCAATCCGGGATCGGGACAAGAGAGGTCAGAGTGGTCAGACAGGAGCCGGGTCGGTAATCACAGGATGAAACAAGCAGGAATCAAGAACTTGGGCACAGAGCTGCAGACGAACGGCGCCGCACAAGTGTAGCTGTGATCCTCTTAAAGGGCCATTGGCTCCAAACGGCGCTAGCGGGTACGCGTGTGCGCCCATTGTGCGTGCACCCGCATCCAATAGTTTTTTCAGGAGCAGTGATTTTATTTATGCTTAAAGTGCAACAATAAAAATGTTAAATTCCTTTAAATATAGTGCCTGGGGGTCCCCTTAGTCTGCCTGTAAAGTGGCGCATCTGTAGCCTATGTAGAACATGCTGCAGCAAACATGAACTTTTGAAAGAAAAAAAATTAGTCCAATCACATTTAAAATGACTCGCGGTTACAATTCCTGGCTATTGAAAAAATGAAAAAAGAAAATGGCGTGGGGCCACCTACGCCAAAATTTAAAGAAAAAAAGGCATGGGTCACCCCCCAAAATCCATACCAGACCATTATTCGGGCATGCATCCTGGCAGGTCAGAAAAGGGAGGGGCGAGCGAGGGCCCCCTCCCTCCTGAACCATGTCACATGCCCTCAACATGGAGCAGTGGGTGCTTTGGTGCAGGGGGGCTCTGCCCTCCCCCACCTCGAAGCACCTTCTTCCCATGTTGATGGAGACAAGGGCCTCATCCCCACAACCGTGGCCGGTAGTTGTGGGGTTCTGCGGGTGGGGGACTTATCGGAATCTGGAGGTCCCCTTTAACATGGGAGCCCCCAGATGCCGCCCCTCCAATGTGAATTAGTATAGGGTAAAAAGTGTCAAAAAGTTCCAAAAACAAGAGACAAGTTTTTGACAAATTTTTTATTAAGAAATAAAAACATAGTGTCCTTTGATGTAAATCCATTGTCAATCACGCTGCCTGCCGGTGATGTGTCGATTACTGCCCCCCGTCGGATAGTCTCCGCCCTGTACTGTGCTTGTGCAGTACGGAGGACAAGGAGATGCCGAAGGTCTCTGAAGATGAACGCCGCCTGCGCCGTGAGTCCAGGTTCAAGCCCCCACCATCCAAGTGGACATAGAGTTAGAATAAACAATAGCCGAGCGAAGCGAGGCCCTGCCTGAAGCGTGGCGAGCGAAGCGAGCCCGCAAGGGGCCCTGTTACTATGTGCTACCGTATCTCCACTTGGATGGTGGGGCTTGCACCTGGACTCAGTGTGCAGGCGCCGTTCATCTTCAGAGACTTTTCGGAGTCTCCTTCTCCTCTGTACTGCGCAAGTGATGCACCTGCCCAGTATGGAGCAGACACCATCTGATGGCCGGACAGTTTTTGACAGACCACCGGATCCGAAAAATAAAAATAAACCAAAACGCTCCGCCTTTTGGGATGGCCGCCCGCTGAATGCCTCCTCTGCGCCTTGACAGTACTTATATAGGTAAGTTGCAGGGCCACCTGACTATGTCACCTGGTGATATCACCCCCTTCTAATGCTATTGGCTGGTGCATACTGGGCCCCCCCTGCCCAAAGCACCCACTCCCCATGTTGGCCTGGTATGGTTCGGGGTGGGGGGGACGCTCGCTTGTACCTCTTTTCCTGACCTGCCATTCTATGTGCCCGGAAAAGGGTCAGGTATGAATTTTGGGGGGGACTCCATGCCATTTTTTGTTTAAATTATGGCTTTCCTGCTCCGTTCCTTAACAGCCAGCTTTCACTGCACCCTGAGTGGACAAAGTTTTGCCCGCGCTTTTGTTCAGTGCTCGGTGCATTGCAGGATGTTCGGTCGAACAACTCAGTAAATGTGAGTGCTCGGCGAGTAGCCATCGGGCTAAGTAGCCAAACAGGCACACTAATAGCATATTATATATATATATATATATATATATATACAGTGCCTTGAGAAAGTATTCGGCCCCCTTGAACTTTTCAACCTTTTGCCACATTTCAGGCTTCAAACATAAAGATATAAAATTTTAATTTTTTGTGAAGAATCACCAACAAGTGGGACACAATTGTGAAGTGGAATGAAATCTATTCGATAATTTAAACTTTTTTAGCAAATAAAAAACTGAAAAGTGGTACGTGCAAAATTATTCGGCCCCTTTACTTTCAGTGCAGCAAACTCACTCCAGAGGTTCAGCGAGGATCTCTGAATGATCCAATGTTGTCCTAAATGACTGATGGTGATAAATAGAATCCACCTGTGTGTAATCAAGTCTCTGTATAAATGCACCTGCTCTGTGATAGTCTCAGGGTTCTGTTGAAAGCGCAGAGAGCATCATGAAGACCAAGGAACACACCAGGCAGGTCCGTAATACTGTTGTGGAGAAGTTTAAAGCCGGATTTGAATACAAAAAGATTTCCCAAGCTTTAAACATCCCAAGGAGCACTGTGCAAGCGATCATTTTGAAATGGAAGGAGTATCAGACCACTGCAAATCTACCAAGACCTGGCCGTCCCTCTAAACTTTCAGCTCAGACAAGGAGAAGACTGATCAGAGATGCAGCCAAGAGGCCCATGATCACTCTGGATGAACTGCAGAGAACTACAGCTGAGGTGGGAGAGTCTGTCCATAGGACAACAATCAGTCGTACTCTGCACAAATCTGGCCTTTATGGAAGAGTGGCAAGAAGAAAGCCATTTCTCAAAGATATCCATAAAAAGTCTCGTCTAAAGTTTGCCACAAGCCACCTGGGAGACGCACCAAACATGTGGAAGAAGGTGCTCTGGTCAGATGAAACCAAAATCCAACTTTTTGCCCACAATGCAAAACGATATGTTTGGCGTAAAAGCAGCACAGCTCATCACCCTCAACACACCATCCCCACTGTCACACATGGTGGTGGCAGCATCATGGTTTGGGCCTGCTTTTCTTCAGCAGGGACAGGGAAGATGGTTAAAATTGAGGGGAAGATGGATGCAGCCAAATACAGGACCATTCTGGATGAAAACCTGTTGGAGTCTGCAAAAGACCTGAAACTGGGACGGAGATTTATCTTCCAACAAGACAATGATCCCAAACATACAGCAAAATCTACAAAGGAATGGTTCACAAATAAACGTATCCAGGTGTCAGAATGGCCAAGTCAAAGTCCAGACCTGAATCCAATCGAGAATCTGTGGAAAGAGCTGAAAACTGCTGTTCACAAACACTCTCCATCCAACCTCACTGAGCTCCAGCTGTTTTGCAAGGAAGAATGGGCAAGAATTTCAGTCTCTCGATGTGCAAAACTGATAGAGACACCCCAAGTGACTTGCAGCTGTAATCGCAGCAAAAGGTGGCTCTACAAAGTATTAACGCAAGGGGGCCGAATCATTTTGCACGCCCCACTTTTCATTTTTTTATTAGTTAAAAAAGTTTCAAAAATCCAATAGATTTTGTTCCACTTCACAATTGTGTCCCACTTGTTGGTGATTCTTCACAAAAAATAAAAATGTTATATCTTTATGTTTGAAGCCGGAAATGTGGCAAAAGGTTGAAAAGTTCAAGGGGGCCGAATACTTTCGCAAGGCACTGTGTATATATATATATATATATATATATACACACACATACATATACGTATGGTATACATACCTATATATACATACAAAAACACAGAAACAGTATATATATATATATATATATATATATATATATATATATATATATATATATATATATTGAATTTGCTATAAAGAAACTGTAGTTTGCAGTAGCAGCCGCTCCATTAGGGCCTTTATGTGCCTGGCCAGTAATCTCCACGCAGGGCACCGGACGCATGGATTTAAATGTTTTTTTTTTATAGAAGCACATGATTAAAGCCTGAGTCTCTAATTGGCTTCAAAAAAGGGTGGGCTTGGGGCGCAGTGCTCTGTGCCCTGAGCCCACCCAGCTGTGTGACATTAGCGAATTAGTATTCGCTAATGTCTTCCCGCTTCTTTTCCCTGCCAATCAGGAAGCGGATCCTGAGACCCCCCCCCCCCCCGATTGGCCGGTATTTCCTAAGACCCGATTGGCCACAAATTCCGAAGTCCTGATTGGCCGAGAGGAGAAGCAACTGCTGGGAGAAGACACGGGAGGGGAGGGGAGGGAGCACACAACCTGAATGGGGTAAGTACGGGACTGGCGTGGGGCCTGATGGGTGAGCGGAGCGACCATCAGTCGATCGAGCGGCGTGGGGTAGGGGGTAGTTGGCTGGCTGGGGGCAGGGAGGATGGCACCAACCGCCACTGGTAGTTTGCATTGTTCTTTCATACATCCCTATACCATGCATATTCGTTTTAAAGAAATATAATAAATGTAAGGCAAACCATTATTTTGATGGAAATTACAATATATTTATACTTCTTATATCAGTATAATATTTGCAGTTTTATCATTTTTTTTTTTTAATGGTGGAGTCACACTTTAATTTTTCTCCTTTCAGCCGATTCCCTGAAATGCTACACGTGCACCGGTGCAACCAGCGACAGCGACTGCATGACAGAGACGACCTGCCCATCCGTCTCCAGCTACTGTGTGAGAATCGAAGGCACCATTTCATTCAGTAAGATTTGCTCAATCACATTATTATTTTATATCCAACACGAGGCCAAAGAGCACAGAGCGGTCATAATGCAGTGTGAAATATAGGGAGCAGCTGCAGCAGATCAGCAGCTGATCGTGTACACAGATCTCACCCGCTGCATCCCAGGTGCCTTCCTACATGCAGCATTTTCTTATAATACCGCCTGGAGTTTATGGAATACGTTTTTGCCAAACTATGAATGAGAGAACAGAAGTGACCCCGGAATGCTGCCCAATCCTGGAAGTATAAATTATAGACATGTGCAGTTTGTTTTGTTCCAAATTAATATTTGGACACATTTTTCGTTTTTGGAAAAATCCAGATGTATCCGAATTTCCGAATTACAATAGTACCGAATTTAAACAAATCCGAAATAACAAAAAAAAATAAAAAAAATTGGACCAAATTCGAATTCAAATCGACTCAAATAGTTTTCGAATTTCGAAAAGTTTTTTAATTTGATTAGTTTTCGATTTGTTCTCCAATTTCCATAGAGAATAGAATATACAAAAAAAAGGAATAGAAAATAGAATAGAGTAGAAAAGAATATAATAGAAAATAAAAGAATAGAACAGAATAGAATAGATTAGAAAATAATAAAATAAAACAGAATAAAAAAAAGAATAGAATTAAATAGAAAGAATATAAGCATCTTCTGAAATTCGAATTTCACATAGAATAATTTTGAATTCAAATCCATAAGAAAAAATATAATGGATAATAATAGATTAGAAAAAAAAAGAATAGAAGGGAAGAGACTATAATAGAATAGAAAAGAATAGAATAAAAAAAAATAGGATAGAAAGAATAAAACAATTTTCCAAAATTTAAATTGAATCAATTCAAATTTGAATAGAAAAGAATAGTTTAGAATAGAATATAAAATAACAGAATACTATAGAAAAAAAACACCACAATAGAATAGAAAGAATATACCGTAACCATCTTTCAAAATTCAGGAGATTAGAATAGAAGAAAAAAAACAATAGAATAATGTAGCCTTTGAAATTCGAATAGAAAAGAAGAGAATTCAAAAAACAATAGAATATAATAGAATGGAATGGAATAGAATAGAAAGAATATAACCATTTCCCAAAATTCAAATAGAATCAATTAGAAATAGAATCAATCGAATCAAATAGAAAGGAATAGAATAGAAAATAGCAAAATAGTATAAAAAAGAATAGAATAGAACAACAAGAATATAACCATCTTCCACAATTTGGAAGAATAGAATAGAGTAAAAAATAATAGATAGGAAAATAAAATAGAATAGAATAAACACATTGAAAAATAATAGAATTCAAATAACAATGAAATAGAAAAGAATATAACCATTTCCCAAAAAGCCGAATAGAATCAATTTGAATAGAATATAAAAGAATAGATCAGATAGGAAGATGGTTATATTCTTTCTATTCTATTCTATTGTTTTTTTCTATACTATTCCGCTATTTTCTATTCTATTCTATTCAAATTTGAATTGACTCTATTTGAATTTTGGGAAATGGTTATATTTTTTTCTATTCTATTACATTCCAGTCTATTATATTCTATTGTTTTTTGAATTTTATTATTTTCTATTTGAATTTCAGAGGATGGTTATATTCTATTTCTATTCTATTCTTTTTATTCTAATATATTTGTTTCTATTCTATTATGTTCTTTTTTTTCTATTCTATTTTGTTCTGTTTTACTTTATTATATTCTATTCTTTTTTTTGTTTTATATTCTTTTCTATTCTATTTCTTTATTCTATTTTATTCTCTTTGGAAATTGGAAAACAAATTGAAAATTAGAATTTGAAAACTATTTGAATTCAAAAACCTTTTGAACTCGAATTTGAAAATGACTGGCTTTATCGGCGTATAACACGCACCCCAAGTTTAGGAGGGAAGTTTATGGAAAAAAAAACTTACATTTAAATGCCTATCAATGCAGCCTTATCAGTGTCATTGCAACATGATTGTTTAAAATTACCGCCGCCGAGGTAGACAGAGCCGGATGACCTGTGTACTCGGCTCCTCTCGGCTCCTCTCGCAGTCAAACCCGAACACTTTAGCGGCGCACAGCATTTTTTTAATAGTATAAACGATACATATATTTTGCTATTAAATAACATTTCTAATCATATGAAGTTAATAACAAGAGTTCCCCTTACATCTGAATCCGCAGAGTTCCCCTTTTACATCTGAATCCGCAGAGTTCCCCATTCACATCTGAATCCACATAATTTCCTTTTTACATCAGAGTCCACAGAGTTCTCCTTTTACATCTGAATCTGCAGAGTTTCCTTTCACTGTAAGGGGGGACTCTGCAGACTCTGATGTAAGGGAGAACTCTGGGGACTCTGACATAAGGGATGCTCTGGGAACTCTGATTTAAGGTGGAACACAGAGAACTCTGATGTACAGAGAGGACTCTGATGTAAGTGGAAACACTGTGTAAAGGGGAACGCTGACGTAAGGGATGCTCTGGGAACCCTGATTTAAGGTGGAACACAGAGAACTCTGATGTACAGAGAGGACTCTGATGTAAGTGGGAACACTGCGTAAAGGGGAACGCTGATGTAAGGGGTGCTCTGAGAACCCTGATTTACCTTAGTGTACTCAGAGGCAGGAGAGAGAAGGGGGGAGACTTAATTTACAGACGGGGATGGATGGTGAGCTCACTCACCCCTTAGCAGTCAGCACCTCTCATCCAGATGTATCTGAGTCTGCTGGACTTCAAATTTCCGACCCCCCCCCCTTCTTTTTCTGAGGCTCAGCCCCGGGGATTGGAGTGTGGGCAGACACAGAGGGGTAGGGGGAGGAAGAGGAGCAGATCAATCCCTCTCTCCTCTCCCATCAGTGTGAGGGGCAGAGGGGTGGGGAAACTGTTAGTATTGTTAATAGGTGGCTCCAAACACTGAGCCATCGCACTGTCCACAGATTTAACATTGACATATGCATAACCACGTTAATAAACAAATATGTCCCCGCTACATAATACAATACTTGAGATGCTATAGTAAGTAGGCCTTATGCCTGCCTAGTGTCAGTTGCTATATTCCTCCTCCATGTGACTATGGATCCCAGCGAGGCCTGTATATAAGTCTGGCTAGGTGCAAAGTTTAGTAAACTGTGGGCCGCAACCCACTCACCAACTGGATCGGAAGCTCGGTATGGTAGCTCTGGTCAGGTGTCTGCAGCTTTCTTCTATGTCAGCCGGTTTCCGTCACTCCGTTCCATTCTGATAGGTGGACCTGGTATTCCGATGCCCAAACGAGTGTCTCCGGATCTTCCCAATCCAATCACTGTGTCTCTGGCACTTCAGGTCACTCACACAACCGAGCAGGGTTGCGCTCCGCAAGGGCATTAGGCTGCTTCCTCCGGGAGGCCGCCTCGCAAGTCCTCACAGGCAGTCCACGCGTTCCGAGAGACCTAAGATGGCCACTCGGGCTCCTTTTATCTCCTACCCAGCATGCACTGTCAGAGAGGGTGTCCATGGGTAGGTCACTCAGCATCCTGGGTAAAAAGGTCAACTCTCCAGTGTAAATAACAGTCACTTCCTGTACAAAGTTCAATGCTTTGATAAAGCAAAAATCATTTAAGTCCACTATCAGTGTTTGGTCGCTAGATGGCGCCAAACACTAAGCCATAGAAACGTCCATAGACTTTCATTGTAAATGCTAACATAATTTAGTAGGCAAGGACACCAGTGCTACATACAATTCCATCCACCCTTCCCTCAACCCCAGCTGAGGCTTCCTAGGACAGACCTTGGCCTTCCATCCTGGAAGAAGTTGAGGGGCCCAGCTGGAGCCAGGTGTAGTATTTTTTAACATATTTATTGTCTGAAAATGATTGTTGTTAACTAGATGTTATTCTTGCTAACAAATGAATGATTTAACAAAAACTGTTTAACATATCAATTGACAGAAGGGGCCAACAATTTGTGTGACAAGAATGAAAAATGCTGGGGTCAGAATGATAGTCTTTTTTATTTATTAAAGCAGAGGTCCACCCTAAAGTGGACCTTCCGCTCATTGGAATCCTCTCCCCCTCCGGCGCCACAATTGGCACCTTTCAGGGGGGAGGGGGGTGCAGGTACCTGTACAGTACAGGTATCTGCACCCACTTCCGGCGTAGATTCTGCAGAAGGTACGCCCCTTTCCGCAGAATCTACGCCCCTTTCCGAAAGTCCCCCGCTGCCTGCTGGGAAACACATGGATCCCAGAGACAGCGGGGACCATCCTCATTGCGCAGCGCGACTCGCGCATGCGCAGTAGGGAACCGGGAAATGAAGCCGAAAGGCTCCACTTCCTGATTCCCATACCCAAGATGGCGGCGGCAGCACCCGAGAGGCGCGCTGGGCGGGTAAGTGTCCTTATTTTAAAAGTCAGCAGCTGCAGTATTTGTAGCTGCTGGCTTTTAAAAAAATAAAAAACGGCGGACTCCCGGCGGACTTCCGCTTTAACATTCAATTTTTAGCAGTGATAAGCTGAAATCTGGGTGTGATTGATGAACCAAAAACTAAAAGAATGTCCCTTTTTCATACACAGGAAGACCTCAGCCAGGACGAGGCTCTGGAATGTGGTAGACAGGAGGAGGCGGGGGTAAGTGTCAGCCAGGAGGAGGCGGGGGTAAGTGTCAGCCAGTAGGTGGCAGGGCCCTTTAGCCTCACCCAATCCCAGGTGCCTCCCCTCCGCCTTCCAACAAAAAGGGCCAGGAAGGGGAGTAACTTGGAGGAGGCAGCACTGGGCCTCATTAAGGAGGCTAATGCGGCCCTGAAAATCCCCCCCCCGACTCTGAAGAGGCCTATGGCTGCTATGTAGCTGCTAAATTGCAGCAAATGGAGGAGGGCCAACCCCTTAGGTGTGAGAAATCAATTTTTAAAGCCATTCAGAAGGGGTTGAGTGGCCAAATAAGTGATAACATGCACTTATAAATGCTCACCCAGCCTCCTCCTCCTCCTCCTCCTGCCACAAGTCCGGCTCCAGAGCCACATCCTCCAAGGAAGGCTGCAGGGAAGGCTGCAAGGAAGACAAGAAAGTGATGGCATGGGTTCAGTCCGGTCTGACAGAAGACGCAGGCTGTTGTAGTACCACGGCCTGGGGACATATATGTCATCTGCTGCTGTTCCTGATCTCTGTGAGTCCTGGACCAGATTGTGCTCCCCATTATATGGACTTCTCAAGCTACCAATTTTATTTTCCAAATAGTTGATGTGTGCCCTGTGGTAGAAAGGCTTCGCAAATTCCAGCAGTTTCTCCAGTGTTGCCTTCTTTATTTTGTTATCAGCCAGAATAAATGGAGATTTTTTTTAAATACTTGCCTATGTGTTTTTCTTCAAATAGGATAGTTTGTGAGTAGACAGGTAAATTTCAAAAATACAATGTCAAATTAACAAGGGACACCAACCAACCTCCTTGAGCTTTAAAAAGACAAGATAATAATGTTGTTATGTAAACTTGACGCACACAAAAAAAATGATGGAGATTAGGGATGGGCTTTATGTTCGAGTCGAACATGAGTTAGACTCGAACATTGGCTGTTCGTCAGCTCGCCGAACAGCGAACAAATTTGGGTGTTCGAAAGCTGCAGAACACCCTTTAAAAGTCTATGGGAGAAATCCACATGCCCTCAACATTGAGAGGGTGTTTTGGTGTAGCTCCAAAGCACCTTGTTCCCATGTTGATGGGGAGAAGGGCCTCATCCCCACAACCCTTGCCTGGTGGTTTTGGGGGTCTGCGGGCGGGGGCTTCTTGGAATCTGGAAGCCTGCTTTAACAAGGGACCCCAGTTCCCAGCCCCCCCTGTGTGAATTGGTAATGGAGCACAAATGTACCCCTACCATTTCACGAACAAAGTGCCAAAAGGGTTAAAAAACACAAGAGATGGTTTTTGACAAGTCCTTTAATAATTTCTTCTTCTTTCCGCTTCTTCCACCTTCTTTCTTCTGGTCTTCCTTCGGTGTTCTTCTTCCTCCATCTTCTTCTTCTCCATTTTCTTCTCCATCTTCTTCTTCCTCCGCTCTTCTCGTCCCACATCTTGCTCTGGCTTCTTATTTGCTCCGTCCGCACGATCCGCCTCAGTGGGAGTCTTCCACCGTGTGATGCTTCTGTTCTTCTGACATGTCTTATATAACGGAGGGTGGGGCCACCCGTGACCCCACCCCCTCTGGCTTTCCCTGTGATGTCAAAGGGGGTGGGATCACCTTGTTTACGTAAACGGGTGACCCCATCCCCCTCTGACAACACAGGAAAGTCATAGGGAAGTCACCAGGTGGCCCCGCCCTCTGTTATATAAGAAATGTCAGAAGAACCGAAGCATCACACGGTGGAAGACTCCCAGTGAGGCGGATCATGTGGACGGAGCAGAGAAGAAGCCGGAGCAAGATGCGGGACAAAGAGAATGGAAGAAGAAGAAGATGATGAAGAAGATGATGAAGAAGAAGAAGATGAAGAATAACGAAGGAAGACCAAAAGAAAGAAGATGGAAGAAGAACCAGAAAGAAGAAGAAATTAATAAAGGACTTGTCAAAAACCATCTCTTTTTTAACCCTTTTGACACTTTTTTTGTGAAATGGTAGGAGTACATTTGTACCCCATTACCAATTCACACAGGGGGTGGGATCTGGGGGTCCCCTTGTTAAAGAGGGCTTTCAGATTCTAATAAGCCCCCCACTCGCAGACCCCCACAACTACCGGGCAAGGGTTGTGGGGATGAGGCCCTTCTCATGGGGACAAGGTGCTTGGGGGGGGGGTACTACCCCAAAACACCCTCCTAATGTTAAGGGCATGGGGCCTGGTATGGCCCCATCTTTTCCTGCAGCCTGTCATAGTCATATAATCCCACTTCTGGATTTCATTCAGGAAGGATAATATAAAGGAAATAAAAGACTGTTACATTTGTTCTCTCTGTAGATGGAACTTCTGCAACTGAACTAAACAAAACCTGCACGGCCAGCTGTCCAGCAACCACCGTCAGTGCCTCTCTGGGTTCGGCCAATGTGTCCTGCTGCTCCAGTGACCTGTGCAACACCAACGGAACCATCACCAACGAAATCAACACCAACGAAACCAACACCAATGGATTCATCACCAATGGAACCATCACCAATGGAACCATCACAAATGGAACCATCACCAATGGAACCAACACCAATGGAGTCATCACCAATGAAACCATCACTAATGGAACCATCACCAGCGGAGTCATGACCAATGGAACCATCACCAACGGAACCAACAACAACAGAGTCATCACCAATGGAAACATCACCAATGGAGCCATCATCAACGGAACCAACACCAACGGAGTCATCACCAACAGAACCAACGAAGTCATCACCAATGGAAACCTCACCAATGGAATCAACACCAATGGAGTCATCACCAATGGAACCATCATCAACGGAACCATCACCAATGGAACCAACACCAACAGAGTTATCACCAACGGAACCAACACCAACAGAGTCATCACCAATGAAACCATGACCAACGGAACCATGACCAATGAAACCATCACCAACAGAGTAATCACCAATGGAACCATCACCAATGGAACCAACACCAACAGAGTTATCACCAATGAAACCAACACCAATGGAGTTATCACTAATGGAACCATCACCAACGGAACCATCACCAACGGAACCAACACCAACGGAGTCATCACCAACGGAGTCATCACCAACGGAACCATCACCAACGTAGCCATTCCCAGCGGAGCCATCAGCATCAAGTCCAGCTATTCCATCATTTCCCTGGAGGTGGGAACCCTTGTGATGCTCATCAGCGATTCCTTTCTCTGATATATGACATGAGATAGCAGATTGTCCTTTGAGGTTAAAGTGTTTGTAACCTTAAAAATGAAACATAATACATGCGGCTCTTAAAGGCATAAACAGTGTTTTGTGATATACAACATACATATATACAGTGTATATATAATTATATATATATATGTTATTGTGCTCCTTTGGTAATTCCTGGTTGATCCTGCCTTTTCCCCAAATCAGCTGATTTGTGCTGGCGTGGTCAGTTTGCATCCCTTTTTACCCTGTTTTGGAGTTGCAGGAACACCGTTAAAGCAGCGTGCCTGTGTCTTCCATGGTCAGAATGTAGCCACGCCCCTGCCCATCCCTCCTCTCCAGATCGACAATGGATTCCCCTTTAGTGGATCCCCAGCTTCACTGTCGAGCTGACATCAATGCCCCCCAAGTTGGTCACACCCAACTGCAGGTCTGCGATGCACTGAAAGAAGAAAAGCGATCCCATAACCTGCACCAGAAATCAGTGAAAAAGACATATAAGCATATTTTTTTTTAACATTTATAATTATGTATTATTGAAAGATATATTGATACTTATTAGAATACATTTATGGGATAACATAACTTCACAATTACTTTAACCGCATGCTGACCACCCTAGAGCATATTTACTTCTACAGGGCGGCCGTTCTGTTCAGAATTACATATATATACTTAAATCTGCTCTTCCGGGTAGGAAGTGCACGAAAACGCTGCCATTGTGCAGATTCTGCTGTGATTAATTACAGCAGATGCTGATCAGCGGGTGCCGGCCAATGGATGTCTGCCAGCACCTCAGTAATCAGCAAGGAGACAGGCCGGATGGTGCTCTGCCTATGTAGACAAGGCAGAGTTCCGTTCTGTCAGTGGGGATGTGCTAGATTTTGTTTCCCTGCAAAGCACATCCCTTAGTAAAATCAGCACACATAATGTTCACATAAACACTGGCTAGGCACACAGTTTGATCGCCCCTGATGTGCGCCTAGCCAGTATTTATGTGAACACTATGCGTGCTGCTTTTCCTAAGGGATGTGCTTTGCTTTGTACTAATGATACTGGCCCCAACCAGTGTCATTAGTACAGTGACAGTGCATATTTTTTAGCACTGATCACTGTATTAGCCCCCGTACACACGGTCAGACATTCTGCCAACCAAATCCGTCGGATTGTGTCCGAAACTGTTGCATACACACGGTCGGACAAAGTTGTCGAAAAATCCAATCTTTCAGAACGTGATGACGTAATTTCGTTACGATGGGACTACGTTCAGGCTAGTAGCCAATAGCTTTGATGTAGGAATTTGATCTGAGCATGCATGGCACTTTGTCCGATCGGAATTCTCTACACATGATCGGAATATGTCCTATCGGACCAGTTTGTCGGAAAATATTTCCAACAAGTTGGAAAATTTGGTCCGACGGATATTCCGATGGAATCAGTCCGATGCATACCACACACAGTCGGATTATCCGACGACACGGTCCGATAGGACACATTCCGACGGATTCTCCGACCGTGTGTACGGGGGCTTAGTGTCACTGGTTCCCACAAAGTGTGAAAAGTGTCAGATTGTCTGCCACAATATCACAGTCTATAAGTTGCTGATCCCCGCCATTACCAGTATAAAAATAAATAAATAAATACAAATTTCAGTATATTTCCCATAGTTTGCACACGCTATAACTTTTATGTAAACCAATCAATATACGCTTATTGTAGCAGAATACATATTGGCTTAAATTTATGAAGACATTTGATTTATTCAATTTTTTTTTTATTGGATATGTTTTATAGCTGGAAGTTAAAAATATTGTTTTTTCCTTTTTTGTTTATAGCGCAGCTAATAAAAACCGCAGAGGTGATCAAATACAACCAAAAGAAAGCTCTATTTATGAGAAACAGATGATATAAATTTTATTTATGTACTGTGTCGCACGACCGCGCAATTGTCTGTTAAAGTAACGCAGTCCTGTATTGCAAAAAATTACCTGGTCACAACAGGGGAGGGAGGGGGGGGGGTGGATCTTCCAAAGCAATCAATCAGATTCCAGTCTCTCCCCCATTTTGGTTTCCTGAACACAAAAATCTGGTGCCAAAAAAGTTCACATACATAAAGAGTGCAACACAAAAACGTGCAAAGTGTATAGCATAAGTCCTCCGAAATCGAGGGACCTTACCCTGATCCCCCGGGGCGTTAGGCTCCAGATGGGGACTGGGGTACTTACACTTGGTCCATCTAGCCGAAACCAGACAGACCCCATTCTTTGGAGGGTCTGCTGAAACAGACCCCCCCCAAGTACTAGGTAGGACTCCCCTGAAGGGAGATCCCATGAGAGAGGGCGAGCCAAGCCAGAAGGCCATGTCCACCCCCTCCCAAGACTTTCAGGGCAGCCCCGATGACCTACACCCTACCAGTCACACATGCAAAACGGTGTAAAAACAGGGGGCTTCAATAAAAGAAAGTGGTGGAGAAGGAAGCGGAGAGGAGAGTGAAAAGTTACCATTGAATCAAAAATTCCTCAGGTCCCAGCCAAAAGGCCCGGCCCAGGAGGCAGGTGAGGAAAAAAAGTGTGGGAAGTGCAGTGACCTTGGTGCCACAACACAAAGTGACCCTCACTCATTGTGAATTTATGGCACCCCTGGACTGCCACTCCAGGGGCACATGCACCACGGGCTTCTTTTCTGGCCTGGCCTTCAGCAGGACCAGTGCAGCCCCCATCCCTGCCAGATAGTGAGCCCTTCTAGGTTTTCTCTGGGAGAGGCTTGGACATCAAACACAACCTTCACTGATACTAGCCTTTCCAGGCCTCCATCATTTCAGTGGATTTACATGGCAACACCCTGATCCCTCAGTCAGGGTGACAGCTCCTCCACCGGACGCCAACAGGAACAGAAACCACACCAATCCTAGCCAAAAGGCCAGGATGGCCCAGCCTTCGGCCAGATCAGCCAAGCACCCATCCTCACCAGGAGTACCCTTCTGGCCCGCTCAGACTCGACCGAGTACTAGCCTCCTAAAATTCCAAGGAGCACCAGGTTCAGCCCCTGCTGAAACAGACCATCTAGATACCATCACGCCAACGGATTTGCATAGCCCTCCCTGATGGGAGCAGCAAAGCGCCTCCTCTGGCAACTGATAAGAACAGATTTTTTTTTTTTAAACGCTACTCAGACTATTGTAGCATATTCTAGCGTATACTTACAAAAAGGTAAAACCGTGGATAAAATTCATATATACAGAATCTCACAAAAGTGAGTGCACCCCTCACATTTTTGTAAATATTTTCTTCTATCTTTTCATGTGACAACACTGAAGAAATGACACTTGTCTACAATGTAAAGTAGTGAGTGTACAGCTTGTATATCAGTGTAAATCTGCTGTCCCCTCAAAATAACAAGTCACATGACACTGAGGAGGGAAAGTGGCTAATTGGTCCCAATTTGGACAATTTGGACATTTTCACTTAGGGGTGTACTCACTTTTGTTGCCAGCGGTTTAGGCTGTGTGTTGAGTTATTTTGAAGGGACAGCAAATTGACACTGTTATACAAGCTGTACACTCACTACTTTACATTGTAGACAAGTGTCATTTCTTCAGTGTTGTCACATGAAAAGAATAAAATATTTACAAAAATTGTGAGGGGTGTACTCACTTTTGTGAGATACTTTACATCATACATTTTTATTCTTACCCCTCTCCCTCCTGCTACCTCCCAAAATTCCACAACACATCCGCCTCCTCCACCCCCATACTCTTCCTTTCTACAGCCAAAGCATAGAACATCTTCGCCATCACTCAATCTACACAATTCTTTTCAGACAACACCATCTTTTTCTTCACAGTAAAATAGTAAATAGATACCAAACATGTCACTCTTTATAATTACACGCACTCGTGGAATGACGACAAACTACGATACCTAAAAATCTCCATAGGCGACGATTTACATTTTTTCTCTGGTTACCAGGTTAGAGTTACAGAGGGAGGTCTAGTGCTAGACCCAGGCACCACCACCTCACGTGATACACACTGAACATACGGGTTCTTAATCAGAATCCCCACCCCCTTATTTCCGGAATCGCACATGGGAGACTGCAGAGAAGCCCCGTGCTTCCACTCCTCACCGAGAGCCCTTTCCACTTTTAGAAGAGGACTGAGCAGTCTCATCCATTGCAATCATTAGACGTCTAAACTCTCGTCGCTGTCCATCTCCTCATCTTCGTCCTCTTCCTCCTCCTCAATACTAGATGACAGCCCGCTCATTAATTCCGAAAGTAGTCCAGGGCTTGTCAGTGCCACACTCCCCTGCACCTCCTCTGGTCCAACGACACCTTGACTTGTGGGGATCTTTGTGCCAACCTCTCTTCCTACACCTCCGGGTGACTTGAAACCACACTGGCTTCCACTTGGTGTTCTTCACCTACCACAGTTACAAGGCTCCCGGAGCCAGCGCTAACAACCTGCCACTGCACACACAGTAGCAGTGCCAGCGCCCACATTCCAGATTACCACCTCCACCTTCTCTGTAGGTACAGCATTACTGGCCTGGGGATGCAGCAGGCTGAACCGCGTCAGCGGGTCCCGCACTGCCACCTCCCCTCCGCAACTCCGTTAATAACCTATGCTGCTGCTTCGCATGCTTCTCACCACTCTCTCCTCTAAACTAGGATCTCTCTTAGCAGCAAAGTATTCTTCACACTGTCTCACCAGTTTATCCATTTTTTTGCAGATGTTACACATCTTCTTTTGCCTGCATTCTTTTGAGGGATGATGCTCTTTACCACAAAACCTGCACTTAGCCCTCCAATCACACTCCCCACTTGTATGACCATAAATGTAGCGTTTCTTAGCCCTTGTACACACGGTCGGACATTCCAGCGGAAAATATCCGATCGGACCGTGTTGTTGGATAATCTGACTGTGTGTGGGCTCCATCGGACTGTTTCCGTCGGAATATCCGACCGAGAAAGTTTTAGAGCTGGGCTATAAAACTTTCCGACAACATGCTCCGATCGGACTTTGTCCAATTATGTGTAGAGAATTCCGATCGGACAAAGTGCCACACATGCTCAGATCAAATTCCCTAGAACAAAGCTATTGGCTATTAGCCTGAACGTAGTCCCGTCGTAACGAAATAACGTCATCACGTTACGTACGATCGGATTTTCCGACAACTTTGTCCGACCGTGGGTATGCAACACAAGTTTCGGACAAAATCCAACAGATTTTGTTGTCGGAATGTCCGACCGTGTGTTCTAGGGCTTACAGTAAACAGGTTGTCCTGTGTAGAAGATAAACCCCCTCTCCCCACCAATATTAAATACCGCAGGGGGCCTCCTCACCCTCCCAACACAATCTGGGTCAGATTAGAATCTCCCATAAAATCAATATTTCCCAGTCCAGATGTCAAATTTATTAAAGTGGTTGTAAACCCTTACAAACCACTTTGACCTACAGGTAAGCCTAGATTAAGGCTTACCTGTAGGTCCAAGAAATATCTCCTAAACCTATACGGTTTAGGAGATATTTACCCGAAGACAGCCACAGCTGTCTACGGTGCATGTGCCGTAAACAGCGGCGCCCAGGTGCACTGGGCAGTCCGCAGATCGCGGCGACATGCCGCGAGTGTCGGCTCCCATGCGCATGCGCGGGAGTGACGTCATCGCTGCTCCGGCGAATCACAGCGCCGGAGCAGCGAGACCACCCACCAAGAAGATGGACGCTCGGAACTACAGGGGACAGCGGTGACTTCGCTGGCTCCTGTGTCAGGTAAGTGACACATAATGGATTACTATGCGATGCCATGCATAGTAGTCCATTATGCTTTACCTTTGCAGGGAATCAAAGAGGAAGGAAACCCATCAGGGTTTCCTTCCTCTTTAAGCACCTTATAACCACCCCGCATGTCTTCACAATAATTGTTCAGAAATTCCTTAACCAGGCTCACATCCACAAAGGGATTGTACTATTGTCTTCTCGTCCTACATAAAAAGTGGTATAACCATTTTCTGCAGCAATTTATTATCTGCATTCTTCAACTTTTCATAGACATTCCAAAAGATCTCAGTAGAAAGAAATGTGATATCATATAACCTCTGCTGAGGTAAATCTTGTAGACAAACAATATCTCTTACCCTCAGGCCAAGAAACTCCATCGGGATATCCACCACAATAGTTCTCAAGCTGACTTCTCCTCTATTCTCCGGTTTCATAAGGAACCGTATCGAGTCACGCATACCGCGGAACGTCATCCTGGCACCCAAGGGGGCCCCTGAAGCTCTCTCCAACCGCCTTTAGAAGGGAGATCGCTCCTCGTTGCCTGGAGGCTATGCCTTAGGCCAATAGCAGCGGGGGGGGTCATCGAAAAGGGACGCTCCCCCCAAGGCTGACCCTCGGGTACCCCAGGCACCTTTCAACTAAGATACAAGGCAGTCGGACAACACTTTATCTTAGCCAAAAGGCCGAGCGGTCAGCAAGCAGTAAAAGGGAGTGCTTCTAACATCAGTTTGTTACCTGTATAAAAGACACCTGTCAAAAGAAACATTCAATCAATCAGAAAAGAGAATTTTTTTTTACTGAGCATCTGAGAATCATTTAGCACCACGTCCCTCATATAAGCAAAGCATATCAGGGAAGAATTTGGGGATTTTAAAGGTGCACAAATACAGAAAAAAAATCTAAAAAAAAAAATCTAAATTAATTTATAAAAGGCATTAAAAGCAATATGGGGACATGAATATATCAAAACATGATCATACAATACATAAACAGGTGCAAACTCATTGAATCTCTACATGTTTCGCCATACCAATGTGTTATTATCAGGCACTGTACAAATGATCACGAAAGAGTCAAAAATAGAAACTTTTTTTAGAGAAAGATAAAAAATATAACAAATACAAAATATAAATCTGTACATTATTTAATTTCATTTTCCTGGGTGGGCAAGAATCAAGCGACAACCAAAATTAGGTCAAATGGATTACCTGTGAATTCAAAGAGTAAGTTTTAAAAGATTTTGAAGGCTCTAGAGTCATAGGGATGAATCAATTTTAATCAATTGGTGTAACCGTAGAGAGAGATATATATATGTATAAACAAATGCCCACTAATGGTCCATCTATGGGAAAAGACAAGGGGTAATCAATAGAGGATAAAGATCCACTAATCCAAAAACAGCGAAAAAAAAAGGGCCTTCCAAAGATTCAGATAATTCTCATCATTCCCTTCTTGGATAGGTGGAGAAACCAGGAGGGGAATGGAGGGGAGAAATAAAGAAGGTTTTTTTTCCTTAGGCCGCGTACACACGGGCGGACTGTTCGCCCAACTTTGTCCGCTGAACAGTGTTTGGGCGGACAGTCCGCTCGTGTGTGGGCTTTCAGCGGACAGTTTCAGCGGACAGTTTGACGGACAAGGTTTTTCGGAATTTCCGAAAAACTGTCCGCTGAAACCTTGTTTCAGCGAACAGTCCGCTCGTGTGTAGGCTTGTTCGTCAAACAAAGTTGCGCGCATGCTCAGAAAGGATTTTCACGCCGAAAGTTATAATGCAGTGTATAGGACGTCATATTTTTCGTCCCGTCGTACGTGCCGTTCACGTCATCGCGCACGGTTTCAGCAAACTGTTCGTTCGTCGTGTGTGGCCATGTCCGTCCATGCTAATTTTGAGCGGACTGTTTGCCAAAACTGTTTGAGGGACAAAGTTGGGCGAACAGTCCGCGCGTGTGTACGCGGCCTTAGAGTTCCAACAAATCAGAGGCCACCTTTTGAATCAAAAACAAATGACCAAATCAACACATTTAAAGCGGAGCTCCACCCGATTTATAGACAATGGTTCCCGACAATTATATAGCTGCTGTAAATATAAAACGGGCCTTTTTTTATATATTTTTTTCAATGTACCTTTTTTTTCCTGCACATTTTGCCTATTTCCTGGTTCTGGGGATTGCGGATATGGGCGGGGTTGCTGCGGCTATTTTGTCAGTTCCTTTTGTTCCGCACTGTCTCCTGGGATCTTTTTTGCTTGTTCCCAGAAGTCTGTGCGCGATTTAGAAACCTGAAGTGACGTCAAGCTTCCGCCTGTTGCGATGGCAACCTGAGCTGTTGACGGTAGGAAAGAAGTGTCAGAATTGTCCTGGGTGGCAAGTTGGTAAAATGAAAGGGAGGCTTGGTTGTTTATATTGGGCCGCATGACGCTGGAGCTGAAATCGAGGCATGGGTGCTGGTATTGGATATAAAGGAGATGAGTAGACATGGCGCTTGCGCCTTGAAATGAGTCCTATTGTGACGAAATGCGTAGGGAGGAGTTATCTGTTTTATCATTGTGCTACCCAGAACTGAAGGCGAATACACCATTTTCCTGCCTGGAGATTTTCTGACATATGCATGGTTTTTCAGATGGAACAGAGGGCACGGGTGAAGAACTCAGGCACCTTGAACTGCGGCCTTGCAAAGTCTCCAATTCCACCCAGTGAGTATCCACTCGCAGCTGGGTATCTCAAGGCTGAACAGATCTCTAGCCAGAGATCGTGGCAGTCAGCAATTGACTCAAAACTTGAAACAGTCCTGTGAACATGGACAAGTTGTAACTAAAGGTGAACAGGAACCTTTTTCTCAGTACCTGGAACGTTTCCCGTCTCCTCAATGGTACTGGAAAAGCGTGAATTCGTCAATGTCCTTCCCAACTCAGTAACCAGGCACTTCCAAGGATGCCACTTGCCGGCCCTCCTCTGAAGAGTCCTCCCCCGGTCACTTCCACGAGCTGTGGTGCCTCTCCAAGCCGAGAGCACACCCGGACACCTTGAATCCTCCCTCAGTTACTGCACCTCGGATCAGCCGGGTACGAGACTTGGGAACAGACGGATCCCTACCCCAGACCAGACAGGTCTATCAGGGGCCTCCAACAGGAACATGTTGTGGGGTGTCGAACACCCCGTCACCGGGACCCCTCACGGGGCTCCTGGAACCAGAACAGACCACACGGGTCTCACAAACTCCTCTCCCTGAACACATGACCCACCCCTATTAAGTACCCCTTCCCAGGGTCCTCAGCAGGCCCCGGCACTCCCACTGATTGCTTCCGAGAAGGCTGATACTTAAACATCCAACCAGGCCTGGCTCTGGCCTGTCATGTGCACCTCACCGCTCACATGACCAGGCAGAACTTCCAAACACAACCTGGCCAGACTGATGTCAAGCCAACCTATGTAATTAACCCTCAGAACCCCTAGTGTTCTGAGGCAAAAACTAAATTTACAATGCGTATGACATTTTGTCCAAAATGTCATCCGCTACAAATAAATACCAGGTTTTAAGATTTTACACTCTATAGTGCTTTATTTATTGACCTCATGCATTTGGGAGTCCATGGCTCCTACTGCGGATTACACTCAATGATACCGCCTCTCTGCTGTTTCTACGATCCCTGTTGGAGTGTGTAATAGGGGGAGTCCCCATTGAGTGTTTGACCTCGCTGTCAAAGGGGTCCGGGCCTTTTGGTAAGAGCATATCCCATTTGTGTGGTGGTGGTTGACCCCTGTGATGGAGGGAGCGTGATTCATGCCATCGCTTATCCTTGGTTGCAAAATCGACTACTTCTTGACTAGTGTAGCCCAGATAAGACCCACTCTGTTGTAACCGACCCTTTTACTCCCAACCCTTTTACCCCCTTTTATTAAGAGACCACACCATTCTTTTTGTGGAGTAAAATGGCCACAACAGCCTTTATTAAACCAAACAAAATAAAACTCCAAAATTTAATTTTAATATAATAAACATTTTCCACAACATGTGGAAACAACATATGAGAAACAACATGTTTTACCCAGTTTTTGTTGGTCAGTGACGGAGCTACTTTTTCCAAGTATACATATCTGTATACACACCAGGGGGCACTGCGGGACCTTTACCACAACCTTACCGGCCTCCAGCTGTATCGCTCCGAGACAACCACCTTTCCCGCAGTGCAACAACACCATTAACATCAAAACTTTTGATGTACACACCGGAGGGGCCATCTCCCGATGAGCCCCCCACCTACTTAACCACTTCTTTTAATGCTACCGTCACTGACCAACAATAAATACCACCACAGCCTGAAAGGGTAAAACCTCACCCTTGATGGCACCTCCACACCCGCAGGGCCGCCCGAATACCCTCCTGAAGCCCCTGAGACCAAAGGTCGATGCCCACGTCAGTGAGGTGGACCCCATCCTTTCGTAAATAGAGACCCACATTGGTCTCCAATTCCCTATGGCGAATTACCATCCCCCCATCCAGGGGCAGAAACCACCCGATCACTTTATTTACCCTAATCCTCGCCTTATTCAGTCTATACACCAACCGAGCCATGCGCCACGTAGTCCGTGCCACCATGTCCGACCATAGTATCAATGTATCCGGTTAGGCCGCGTGCAGGTACACTAGGTCAGACTTTATGTCCGCTATCAGATCCCTGACAGTCCGCACTCCCAAATCATTGCCCCCTGCATGTATCACCAATACATCCGGCGGTCTGTCCATCCTCGCATACCTCTCCACTTCCGGGACCACCCTGCCCCACAACATACCCGGTCTACCCATCCACCGTATAACCGCCTCCCTCCTAGAGATACCCAACTGTCTCCCACCTGGTCTTGCGTCCCCTCTCTGGGCATCCCAACAAACATATGAGTGCCCCAGGATCCAGATGAGGCGTGTAGGCCCTCCATCTGAAAAGACAAACACACCCAACTGTCAGCGAACCAACAGCATCCCCGCATCTTAACCAGTACTAACATAACAACCCCCCCGTTTAGGGTAACAGTAACATTTCATTTTATTTATTTATTCTTATTTTTTTTATTTTTTTTTAAATTATTCACACACCAACTGAGGTCGAATGTAAGAGCGGAATCGCTTAGATTCCCATCTACCCAATCTGCGCACTTCCGCCTCATCCAACCCGCGCCTGGCGGCCTCAGTGGCCACCCCAATGCGGAAGGAGTGTGAAGTGTATGCAGAACTTTCCATGCCCATCTTCCCCAAACATTTCCGTAGTACTGCCACAAACTGGAACTTTGACAGGTGTGACCCATCCTCATGTATCAAGAAAGGACCCTCTCCCCTGGGTCTTACCCGTGCAAAATTCCCCACAGCCCGAACAGGGCATACCGCACACCCCTGAATGGCGTACAACCCTATCAGCACTCCCCTTTGATCGGTTTTTGACCTCCGCAGCCGCACCGACACCCTATCCTCGAACACCTCTACATCCTGGTTATATAATCCACCCACCATCCGCCGAGAAGGGCTCACCAATTCGCTAATGCGAAACGCCCCAAAAAAGGCCAACGAAAAAGCGGCCAAAAACAAAACAACCTCATATAGAGAGGAACACACCGACTCCAGTTGTTCCCCCAGCGCCAACAAATTCGCAAATGTAATAGGCCACCTCTTATCTTGCCTCCTGTGCCCCTTCCTGTACCCTTTCATGGCTTGCTTAACCCAAAAGTCCTTAGTCCAATCCGACATACCCCGCAGTTTAAACCAAAACGCTATGCCCGCCATCTTGTTTTCTATCGATGAAGCGGACTTCCCCGCCTCCATATTCCTGGAAACAAAGTACAAAACCAGCAGACGAAAATCTGTCTCGCCCCCGCTGACCTCCGACTCCAAAATTAACTCCGACCACTCCTGCCATACCTTTTGGTACGCCGACCACGTGGACATACTCACTGACCGTTGTATCCACCTCACGGCGATTCCAACTCAATCCCCAGATCCAATCCGGGCACGGTACTCCTTCCTTGTCTGCCTCCGGCGCCAGGGCCCTGAACTTGTCCCACTGGAATCGAGACAAAGAATCAGCTAGGGTGTTGTCCACTCCCGGAATATGTACAGCATAGAGAAAGACATTCAATTGCAAGCAGCGCAACACCAACTGTTGCATCAAGCATATGACAGGTTGTGAAGACGCCGACATGCTATTGATAACCTGCACTACGCCCATGTTGTCGCAATTCAAACGCAGTTTCAGGTTCCGGCAAGCCTGTCCCCACAATTCCAAAGCCAGCACTACCGGAAAAAGTTCCAACAGTACTAAATTCCTCAAGAAACCGGCTTCAACCCACGATTGAGGCCAAAGCGCAGCACTCCAGCGGCCTTGAAAAAACGCTCCGTATCCTGTAGATCCTGCGGCGTCCGTAACCAACTCTACATTGAAGTTGCTCACCGGGCCCGACATCCACACTGACCTGCCGTTGTACTCGGAAAGGAACTGATACCAAATCCGGAGGTCCTCCCTATGTTCCCCACTCAGCCGGATAAAGTGCGCAGGCGCCCTTACCCCCGCCGTAGCGGCCGACAGCCGCCGACAGAAAACCCTCCCCATGGGAATGATACGGCAAGAGAAGTTCAACTTTCCCAGCAGGGACTGCAATGCACATAATTGAACCTTCCTACAACCATAAACTGCCCTAATCTCCGCCTGCAAATCCCTGAGCTTCCCTTCCGGCAACCTGCACTCCATGGCCACGGAGTCAATCACAATGCCCAGGAAACTCAGTTCCATCCGCGGGCCATCCGTTTTGTCGGCAGCCAAAGGCACACCAAACTTTGCTGCAATGTGTTGCAACGTGGACAATAAAATCGCACACACATTGGACGAAGGAGGGCCCACGCAGAGGAAATCATCCAAGTAATGGATGATGGAATCCAACCCAGCGACGTCCCATACTACCCACTCTAAAAAGGAACTAAATGCTTCAAACACAGCACAAGAAACCGAACAGCCCATGGGCAAACACCTATCCACGTAATAGCTTCCCTGCCAACAACAACCCAGCAAATGAAAACTGTCGGGTGCACCGGTAATAGCCGAAACGCCGACTCCACATCGGCTTTAGCCATTAGCGCCCCCTGGTCCTAACGGCGAACCCATCGGACTGCCGCATCGAACAAGGGATAAGAAACCGTGCAGGCCTCGGGGTCGATGAAATCGTTCACCGAACCCCCTTTCGGGAACGACAAGTGGTGTATCAATCTAAACTTATTTGGCTCCCTTTTGGGAACCACCCCCAGCGGGAACACCACTAAATCGTCTAAAGGAACCTGATCGAATGGCCCAGCCATTCACCCCAATGATATCTCCTTTGCCAATTTTTCAGAGACCACTGCCGGGTGTTGCAAATTATTCGCAATCGGGGGAATCACAGTCAATGTACACGGGATCCTAAAACCGTCCTGAAATCCAGCGCTGATCAACCTCACCGCCGCTCTATCTGGGTACCTATTTAGAAAAGGCAGCATCCTTTCCCGCATCACCGGAGTCGTCCCTCTTGTACGCAGGCTCCCCAGCACGCTTTCCTTTTTTGAAACACTTGGCGAGGGTATGCGCACCCCCGCATCCTGAACACTCATGCTTAAATCTGCAGCCACCGCCGAACTTGCAAGAGCCCTCGTTGAACTGCCAGCATACTCCCCACTTTTTTCCGGCCGGCAGTTCCGAGGAGGTGCTACCCCTGGCCCCCCCTTGAAAGGACTGTGGCGGGGCCCGAACCGACGCCATTAGCCGCATCCAGAGGCTAATATCCTTATGGTCCCAACGCAGGGCCGGGCGTACCGCCCTGCGCTGGCGAAACTGCTCATCATAGCGCAGCCATGCCGAGCCCCCATAAACCCGATACGCCTCCCCAATGGCGTCCATGTAACAAAATAATGCCGAACAGTGTTCGGGGTTCTTCTCACCGACGACACTTGCAAAGATAGCAAAGGCTTGCAGCCAATTTGTAAATGTATGCGGAATCAGGCGGTAACGCCGTTTCTCTTCATCCTCCTTCTTCGTATCGTCCGGTTTTACCCTGTCCAGGTTAAACTTCTCAAGAGGTAACAGGGAGAAAATCTCCACATATTCCCCTTTCCAAATTTTTTCCCGGACCTCCTGCTTTAAGTGGGCTCCTAACGGTCCCTCGAAGCACACATACACCTTGCAGTGCGCTGCATCCGCGATTCTCACAATGTCGGCTCTCCCTGCTCATTCCGTGGTCCCTGACTCTGACACACTCACCTTCTCCGTGGCCTCCACCGCCTCCTGGACTGGCGGCGTCCCCGCAGCCAAGGGACCCTGCTCTCCTCCGACGACCGGCACCACTCTTGTCGTGGCACCGCCCCCAGGGGCATCCACCGGCGTGTTCACCTGGCCACCCTCGAACCGGACTACCAAAACCCGCAGACCATCCAGCAATGCCTGCAAATGACCCCCGGAACCCGGGACCGTAGCCCCACTCTCCACCCACGGTTGGACAGGACCTGCCAACAGCGTAGCGGGAGGCACCGTCTCCCCCCCCTTGCAGAAGCCACACCCATCGCAAAGCCATCGCAGTGCCGGCCAAGTGACGTGGCTGTCCTCCCTCTGAGCACGCAGGTGGGCCGGACCTAGCACCACTCCTGCCGCGTAAGTCCCGTCCACTGTCTCCTGGTGGCGTCCGCCCACCCACAGCACCGTCCAGCGAAACACTAGCATGACCCCCAGAGGCTGTTGCTGACGCCCCCCTGCTGTCCCCCGCCCCTCAGCTCGTGCGAAGCCACCGGGGGCTTTACGCGGCCTGCCTGGACGCCGCCTGCCTCGCGTTCTTCGCCGCGCTGCGTGGCCTCCTGCCACTGACCCCCTTCTGCTCGTGCAGAGCTGCAGGGGTGACTGTTCCAGCTGCCATGTGTCCTGGCTCCTTCCTCATCCTTGCAGTGCCATGTGCTGACGACCCCCCCTCCCCCTCAGCTCGTGCAGAGCTGCTGGGGGCGACACCAGTGTAGGGTCCCTGTCCTCCCGCCCCACCCACAAGTCCCCATCCACCCCTCTAGGGCTCCTGGAAGTGCGTCTTCTCCTTCCCCCTGACTCGTGCAGAGCCACTGGGGATGATCTTGCCTGGGATCCTCTCCTCCTCTCCCCCGGGGAAGCGGCGCCATGTAGGCCCGTGGCCCCACCCCCCGTCACGAGGCCGCGGCGTGCAGGCCGCCCTGGCCCCACCGGGAACTCTGGCTGGCTCCGTTTAGCTGGTGGCATTGACCGATCCCCCCTCGTACTCCTGGCCCCCCAGGAAGGCCCCACCACAGCCCCTGGAGAGTACCTTGTCGGCGGCCTCGATATCCTGCCGCGAGTTACTGCGCCGTCCTCCCCTGCACGTCTGTCTTCGTCTTGCCGTCCTCCCGCTTCTGCCAACACTGCCGTGACCTGCCGCTTAATCCATTAGGGCCCCCGGGATGCCGCCGCTGCTCTCAGCTGGGCCAACAAGTCCGTCGCGTCCGCCACCTTGCGAGGTATACGAGGAGCAGTGAAAAAACTGCCTCCTCGTGCGTTCTCTCTTCCCAACTGCCCGCTCGTGGCTCCGCCCCTTTTTAAATGGCCGCTCCCCCTCCTCCGTTCCGCCTACATTTTTCTTTAAACCACACCCCCTAGTGCAGGGGTGGCCAACCAGACGAAGACCAAGAGCCAAATTTTTTACCGAGTTACCGCAAAGAGCCACATCATACGCATGCTGGATAAATAAGTGAAAAGAAGCTGAAATGGTTAACAGCCAGCAGTGTGTCACACTATCAACAGACCAAGAATGTGCTGAGCAGATCTTATCAGTGTTCAGGTGAAACGTTATTAAAAAAAATAAAAAAAGTACAGAGCAAGACAGAGGGAGAAGGGAGGACAGATCAGTAACCTGCACACTTGTGGTCATACCTTTTTGTATCTCATCGGCTTCAGATACAGCGTGTTTCTCCTTCCTCTGCCCCCTTTCAGCCTCACTCCAGCGCCTATGTATTCAAATGTGGCGGGCTGGGGGACACTACACGCTGATTGGCTGTTGATGTGTGGGAGGAGCGGAGGAGTGCAGAGACTCGGGCTGCCTGTCACCGCAATGAAACAGCCCGAACCAGCCCGAAGAGCCGAAGGAAACCGATCGACACAGCCCGAAGAGCCGAAGGAAACCGATCGACACAGCCCGAAGAGCCGAAGGAAACCGATCGACACAGCCCGAACCAGCCCGAAGAGCCGAAGGAAACCGATCGACACAGCCCGAACCAGCCCGAAGAGCCGAAGGAAACCGATCGACACAGCCCGAAGAGCCGAAGGAAACCGATCGACACAGCCCGAACCAGCCCGAAGAGCCGCAGGAAACCGACCAAAGAGCCGCATGCGGCTCGAGAGCCGCGGGTTGGCCACCCCTGCCCTAGTGTGTCACTCGACACGCCGTCATGTCCGGCCCTCCTCTACATTCCTCTTGGATGCATTCTCGATCCGGTCCTCTCTTTTTCATCAACACTTTTTTATATATGTTATGTTTTCACTTGGGATAGAGCAACATACTTTTTTTTTATATCTCTTATTATAAGGTCAACGACTCTCAATCTCTTATCCTGGATTTGGACATAGACGGCACTTTGCAAAATCTGTTGCAACATGTACAGTATATCCATATGTCTGGGACGAATCAAACATCTCTTACTTGGGGATCACTCGGACTAAAACCACCAAAGGGCTATATAAAGGAAATGACATCCCCTTCCGTCAGAAATGTAGTCAGGATCTGCTCCAATTACCTAAATACAAATTTTCCTGGGCAGGGCGTCTCACAGCCTTTAAGATGACCATCTTAAATCAACTATTATATTTATATCGCACCCTCTCAATCTGTATACCCCAATCCTATTTCACTCCCCTTTAAATGTTACTAGGATGCTACATCTGGCAGGGATAAAAAACCCTGAAGCACCCACAGGCGTCTTTTTAAACATAGGAAAGCAGGTAGTTCAGGACTAGTGGACATTATAACTCTGCTACAATCCTAGAGCAGATGAATGAAAGGTTTTACTCAACACCAAATATTTTTGTAGGGAGACTTAGAAAGAGCAGTGGGTCGTAATCTTGGGGTATAGCTATATAGCACTCGCCCTGATACCCCAGTTCCTCCTCACTATCCTCCTACTCTTATGCCCTGTATTCCGACGGAAAAGGTCCGATCGGATTATGTAGTCGGAAAATCTAATTGTGTGTGAGCTCTATCGGACTTTTTCCGTCAGAAATTCCGATGGAAAAAGTTTGAGAGCTGGATCTAAAAAAATTTCCGACAACAAAATCCACTCTGACTTTTTCCAATCGTTTGTAGAGAATTCCAACGGACAAAGTGCCACGCATGCTCAGATTAAATTATGAGACCAAAGCTATTGGCTACTGGCCTCTACGTAGTCCCATCATACGTAATGGATGTCACCTGATTCCGAACGATCGGATTTTCCGACAACTTTGTCCGACCGTGTGTATGCAACACTAATTCCAAGGGATTTTGTGGTCGGAATGTCCGACCGTGTGTACAGGGCATTAGGCTGGGTTCACACTAGAGCTGCACGATTCTGGCTAAAATGAGAATCACGATTTTTTTTGCTTAGAAGATAGATCACAATTCTCTCAGGATTCTCACGGCATAACATAATTTTTCACATTAAAACAAAAAAAAATTGTGCTAACTTTACTATTTTTTTATTTTTTTATTTATTGAAGTGTATTTTTCCCAAACAATTAGTGTGACATAAAATATTGCAGCAATTGCCATTTTATTCCCTAGGGTCTCTGCTAAAATTATATATTTTATATATATATATATATATATATATATATATATATATATATATATATATATATATATATATATATAATGTTTGGGGTTACAAGTAATTTTCTAGCAAAAAATATTGATTTTAACTTGTAAAGTGTAAAGGGATTGTAAAGTAAAAAAAAAATAAAAAATAACAAACATGTTATACTTACCTCCACTGTGCAGCTCGTTTTGCACGGAGTGGACCCGACCCTGCTTTTCTGGGGTCCCACGGTGGCTGTCTCTGCTTCCCATGGTGAGAAGCACCTGCGGGCACGCTCCCGTGATACAGCCGGCGGCTATAGCCGCTCGCTGTATCACACGGCCCCGCCCCCGGCGCTCCATGTCATGTGATGTGATTGACAGCAGCGCGAGCCAATGGCTGCGCTGCTTTCAATCCATCCACTCCAGCCAATCAGCGGCCAGGCTGAGCGGGGAAGAGGACGGCAGGGGCGAGCGCGGGACTTTCGAGGGGTGAGGTAAGTAAAACGGGGGGGGGGGGGTTGGGGGCGCAGGCGAGATGCATAGAATGCATTAAGGTGAAAAAACATTTACCTTTACAACCCCTTTAAGAAAGAAGTGTCAGAAAAAGATTTAGACTTTAAGTGGTTAAACTTCCTGCATTTACAGGTGGTTGAAAGCTTGGCAGACTGCCCAGATTATTTGTTTACACAAGAAGTTCTATCCCTTTGATCTAAGAAGTAAGTTAGTTACAATGTTTCAAGTTCTAAACTTGGCAGATTGCCCGGGATGCTTTCTTTTGACAGCTGAGTGAGCGGATAATCTCTCCACTTGTTTATATGAAAGAATCGCCTACTCTTAGCGGGAGAGATCGTCAAGGGAGTGAATCGAGATTGTGTTTTTTTAACGATTAATAGTGCAGCTGTAGTTCACACTACTGCGAATTGGATGCGGGATCACCGCAACTAATTCGCAATAGCAGGAGATTGTGACTGGCTCTCTCCGTACATTTCTCCGATGCGGGTCACGGTGCGAATTCGCACAGGAGTTCTGTGAGTCCTTTGGTCCGTTTCAGGTCCAAATTCAGCCCAAAATTCAGGCTGAAATCGGACCTGAAACGGTGAACCAGGACGCACCGGACCCCTGCTGTGAGCCGCACCAGCATTAGGAGTGAACCGAGCCTCAAAGCTATGTTGAAGACCTACATTGCAGTGTTTTTGCATTTTTTTTTCCTGCTGATCCATAATCTTTTAGCACTTGTACACACGGTCGGAGAATCCGTTGGAATGTGTCCTATCGGACCGCGTTGTCGGATAATCCGACTGTGTGTGGTCTGCATCGGACTGATTCAGTCGGAATATCCGTCTGACCCAATTTTCCAACTTGTTGGAAATATTTTCCGACCAACTGGTTCGATCGGACATACTCCGATCATGTGTAGAGAATTTTGATCGGACCAAGTGCCACGCATGCTCAGATCAAATTCCTACATCAAAGCTATTGGTTACTAGCCTGAACGTAGTCCCATAGTAACGAAATTACGTCATCACGTTCTGAATGATCAGATTGTTCGACAACTTAGTCCGACCGTGTGTATGCAACAGTTTTGGACAAGATCCGACGGACAAAATCCGACGGACAAAATCTGACGGATTTGGTTGTCGAAATCTCCGACCGTGTGTACAGGGGCTTAGAAGGATTTCATAAAAATGTTCTTGTGCAAACTTTGAGTTGTGTTTCCTTATCCTGACATGTACACCTTTGTACTCTATTTGATTGTCAATTAAAATCAATAAAATCTTGGGGAAAGAAATATAATGCTTTTGTTTGAATGTCAGAATAGTCGGACGATACATAAAAGTACATGAGAACAAAAATGGCATCATTGGTATTTTTGCAAAAGGCATCATGTGACGCCAGACAGGCACGGTATGGAGGTGTCTGCTCTCCACTATTATAGACATTGTAAGAACCAGACAAATCAAGGGTTTTATAATAAAACCTGTTTATTGATGCAGGTTGGACAATCTGTTATCTCATGTCATATATCAGAGAAGGGTGTGGCTGAAGAGCATCACAACGGTTCCCATCACCAGGAAAATTGTGGAGTAGCTGGATCTGATGCTGATGCCTCCATTGCACAAGTCACTGGAACAGCAGGACACAGAAGTTGAACCCCCGATACTATTGACATTGGATTCCATGCAGCTGAATGAGCAGGACTTAGTCATTGCAGTTGTACCTACAGAGAGAACAAATGGAACATTCTTTAATTTCCAGTATATTATCCTTCCTGAATGTAACCTGGAAATTGGATTATATGATTACGTTTGGAGGCAATGTACCTCTTAGGTGGACCTGTCCCAAAACAGGCCAATTCAAGTTAAAGAGGAGGGCCGTTTAAAAAAAAAAAGGGACACTTACCTGTCCAGGGCGATGACGGCCGCCCGAGGCTGACCCGTCCCTCGGCTCTTGTGTCCCGGCGCCGCCATTTTGGCTAAGGGAAACAGGCAGTGGAGCCTTGCGGCTTCACTGCCCGTTTCCTACTGCGTATGCGCAAGTCGCGCAGCGCTTTGTGAATGGGGCGCGCTGTGTTCTGGGACACACAGTTCCCAGAACACAGCACGACCCATTACTCAGAAGACGCCACACGGAGGAGAGAAGACAGAAGATCTCCGCGGAGGAGGAAGAGGCAGATTAGGACGATGTGCCTAGCAACAGGCATTTCTGGTAAGTTAAAAAAAAATATTTTTTTTAATGTATTTTTTTTTTTTCAGGGTGGCCCTCCACTTTAAGCATATGATGAAAAAAATGCATAAACAGAGACGACCTTCGGTGAAAGCCATTTGTCACAATAATCAGTAAATTTAGAGCTATAGGCAGCTAACTGTGTATGCAATCCTGACTTTTCCAGTGTAAGTCAAGATTTGCCCCTTACAACACTTGAAGCTTCTTGGTGATTCCTTAGTTGATCTTTGAAGCAATCCATCCCATTAAGAAATTCAGGCAGCTAAAGGGAGGGGGCAATCTTCAACTTTCACATGGAAATATAAGATTTGATATTTTCAGATCCAATGATTGTTTTGACACTTGTTTTGTGAAAGCTTTACATTAAAGCAGCCATTCTCAACCAGAGTACAATGAAACCCTAAGGTTCCTCCAGAGGTTGCTGGGGGTTTGTTGACCTTACATAGTAGGTGAGCTTAAAAAAAGACACAAGTCCATCAAATCCAACCTATGTGTGTGATTATATGTCAGTGTTACATTGTATATCCCTGTATGTTGTGGTAGTTCAGGTGTTTATCTAATAGTTTCTTGAAACTATCAATGCCCCCCCGCTGAGACCACCGCCTGTGGAAGGGAATTCCACATCCCTGCCGCTCTTACCGTAAAGAACCCTCTAGGTAGTTTAAGGTTAAACCTCTTTTCTTCTCATTTTAATGAGTGGCCACGTGTCTTGTTAAACTCCCTTCCGCAAAAAAGTTTTATCCCTATTGTGGGGTCACCAGTCCGGTATTTATATATTGTGGGGTCACCAGTACGGTATTTGTATATTGAAATCATATCCCCTCTCAAGCGTCTCTTCTCCAGAGAGAATAAGTTCAGAGCTCACAACCTTTCCTCATAACTAATATCATCGAGACCCTTTATTAGCTTTGTTGCCCTTCTTTTGTAGTCGCTCCATTTCCAGTACATCCTTCCTGAGGACCGGTGCCCAGAACTGGACAGTATACTCCAGGTGCGGCCGGACCAGAGTCTTGTGGAGCTGGAGAATTATCATTTTATCTCTGGAGTTGAACCCCCTTTTTAAAGCGGAGGTCCACCCTAAAGTGGAGCTTCCGCTCATTGGAACAGTACAGGTATCTGCACCCACTTCCGGCGTAGATTCTGCAGAAGGTACGCCCCTTTCCGCAGAATCTACGCCCCTTTCCGAAGGTCCCCCGCTGCCTGCTGGGAAACAGACGGATCCCAGAGACAGCGGGGACCATCCTTATTGCGCAGCGCGACTCGCGCATGCCCAGTAGGGAACCAGGAAATGAAGCCGCAAGGCTCCACTTCCTGATTCCCATACCCAAGATGGCGGCGGCAGCACCCGAGAGACGATCGAAAGATCGGCTTCGGGTGATGACATCGCGGGCGCACTGGGCGGGTAAGTGTCATTATTTTAAAAGTCAGCAGCTGCAGTATTTGTAGCTGCTGGCTTTTAAAAAAAAAAAAAAAAACGGCGGACTCGTGCTTTAATGCCAATATTCTGTTTGCTTTGTTAGCAGCAGCATTGCATGCCATTGCTGAGCCTATCATCTACTAGAACCCCCAGGTCCTTTTCCATCCTAGATTCCCTGAGACTTCCCATCTAACGGTGCATGCATAATTTCATGGCCAACACTACATGGGTGGTTGGATAGCACCAATTATCTTTTTAGATGTCTGAAATGGTGGATTTTTGATCACCACTGTAAGGAGGGTATTGTTCCCACTGACCAGCAATGCAAGGCGCATTGATCCATCTAACCACCACTGTAAGGAGCATTTAAAATCTGTAAAAAGTGATTTTGCGCAAAAAATAATAATAAAATATTTATCACTAAAAACACTATAATAAGATACCCAACAGATAAATTACTCAAAACGGGGGGGAAGAGTGTCTCCACCTGATAACAATGTGCAAAAATACAATGTGAAAAAATGTCAGCAAAGTGTCCTGTAAGGATTAAGGTATGTGGAAAACAAAATGGTTGACCGTATGTCTTACTAAATACATGTATTTTTCTATCCTTCTCTGTAAAATAAGGATTCGTCATCTATTGTCACGTACTCATCAAGAAGAGGCCGCATCAGCCCTAAAAAGCAGTCTACGCCCAGAAGATTGTCTTATCAGCTGATAACACCCGGAGAATTGTCTTTTCTTTGAAAATGTTGTTTTTTTTACATTTGCTGATGTTTGCCCTTTTCTGTCTATAAAAGATGTAATAAAGAAGCCTCAGAGCCAGAGTCAGTCAGAGACAGTCAGAGTTAACGACGGACTTCTGAGCAGAAATACTGAATAATACCTCTGTGTCTCTTTGCTTGGATAAGAACTCTAACTAACAATTGGGAAACGGTAACATAACCTGACAAATAGGTGACTTGTTGAGGTCACACCTAACATTTCTGGCGCCGCGAATAGGGACTCGCTGAAGAAACTACAAGAGGCGAACGAACATAAGGACGGAACGAAATGGTCGGGCACATCAAGAACCACAGACAAATCCTGCGCAGGTAAGAAAAGCTTTATTTTCTTATAAACTCTGTGCTTCTTAGATTTGTGCCCACCTGATCTGTCTGAATTGTTCTTCAGGTAAACACCAACCTCTGTAGTAAGCGGGTCTTGAACTTAATATTTTGGCTTATGTTACCGTTGTTTCTTGTCTGTCTACTTGTCATCTGTCTGTTGTGAATGAGATAAGCCCTGTTTGTATGGTGTGAATTGAAACATATATCATCCCAATGGGTAACGGAATGCGCCCTTAACTCGTAAGAGTACTTTGGGGGTCCGACACTTAAGTTTGATATACGCTTTTTGATTCATGAGCCTAAAAACGGGTTGAAAGTATAAGTCCTGACTGCCTCAATAAAGCAGGAATAAGAAACGAATGCTGAGAGATTCCATGGTAATGGGAAGGAAATAAGGTCTCCACAAAGCCCGGAGACCTAGTCATATGTGTTTGGCCACCAAAAGGGAATGCTTGTATATGTTGTAGCCGTCAGTCTGGTCATAATATTTGTCAGTTGGCTAGCATATAAGGTAATTCGATTTCAGAAATCTCATCCAGGAGAGGTTTTTTAGTATTTTGGCACCCTAGGAGGAGAAGGCAACGAGACACTTAGTAAGTGATCCAAACGCCACCTAGGCAGGACTGTCAAAATGGGCCAGACACATGGTAAACCCCAGGAGGAATCTCAGAAATGTTATGCTGTTAAAGACATAATTACAATGTTGTATGGGAAGGATAAGGCACAGGGCACAAATAGGGTTCTCAAGAAATTGGGGATGGATGGAGAAAATGGATTAAGTGTAGAAGGTTGGGAAGAAATAAAGAGAGACAGACAGGGAGAGATATTGCAGAACAGATGGGTATCACAAATACAATGTTTAATTAAGGTTTCCAACAGGGCTGAAGAGGAGGGATGGGAGTATTGTCAGGAAAAGGGTGGATGGGATATGAAGGTCCGACACAAAAGTCTTCCTTCTGCTCCCGGCGATAGGGTAAATACGGGAGGTACTCCACCTCCTTATAACACTACCACACCAGGTAATGAAAGACCAAAACTTTATCCTTCCTTAAGAGGAAGAGGATGGGTATGCCGAGTATGCGGTATCCAGAACCCAGACTGGGCACAGGAATGTGTGCATTGCGGCGCTCAAAGACCAGAGCCCGTAGCTCCAGTCCATAGTCGGACTAGGGTAATACAAGTAAATAATCCAAATGCGGGTCAAGCAGGACAGCCACCTACAGTGACCCGACAAGTCGTTCTGAGGACATGGACACCTTGGTCGGCTGACACTCTTATGGCATTAATACAGAATGCTCCTGATCCCGTAGCAAAACCTGCCGCATTCTGTAGATTCGTGACACAATTACTAGACACACATGAAGCAACTTGGCAAGATGGGGAAGAATTGTGTAGACATAAAATGACACTAACGATGTTTAATCAATTTATGAATGAAATTGCTCCACATAGACCACAAGGGGATCCAGCGGCAGATCCGCCAGGAGTACATCCCCGTCATATAGACTCTAGACCCCTGTTTATTGCTCAGTTACGAGAATTTTGCCAAGGGAAACAGCAGGAAAGGGGTTCGACAGCGCCCATAAAACAGGCCCCAGGTCAGACTGTTACAGAATTTTACCTCAACATGGAAAGCATGATGGCTGACGAAGGTCTAGATTTAGCCTTACCCGTCACTATTAGGGCTTTCAATCGACAGTTTATGGAAGGACTAGTACCCCAAATAGGTGACAAACTGAAGGTATGTACTCCCGAATGGAGAGCCATACGGGACAGAGGAACATTGTTGCAGAAAGCACAAGGCATAGAGGCTGATTTAGCAGAAACTAAACCCAGAAGGACACCGGGAGTTAACACTGTTGCCCGGGTCGGGGAAGGAGGGAATTCCTCCCGTAAACCTCTTACCTGTTATTACTGCAACAAGGTGGGACATATAAAAAGAGACTGTAGGAAAAGGATAAAAGACGAACAGGAAGGAAACACGGACAGAGACACGAGGGACTACAGACAGAGGCGTACCAATGATAGGGACGATCCGACCGCATGACTTGCCCCAGTCCTAGCTGAATCAGAGAACAAAATGCTCCACATGTTGATGAAGGTGGAAGGTAAACATATTCCTTGTTTGGTTGACACAGGAGCGTCACGCAGTCTGTTGTCTGATTCAGTAGTCCCTCCACACATGACGTCCCGTGACACCATACCCATAAGTGGTTATGACGGTCTTTTGACTGATGCCCCACTGACTAAACCTTAAAAAGTAAAAATAGGGGGAATGGCTACCGCCTGACACTTGTGTATTGTTGCAATATGTAGATGACCTATTGTTATGTTGTCCGGATAACGATACTTGTTTAAAAGCCACTCTCTCATTGTTACAATTCCTGGCTGAAAAAGGGTGCAAGGTGAATAGAACTAAGTTACAGGTATGTCAGAAAAAGGTTGTCTTTTTGGGCCACTGTATATCCCAGGGTACTCGACACCTCACTGAAGACCGAGTCCAGGCCATAAGACAAATGAATATCCCACGCAACTTTAAGCAACTTCGTATGTTTCTGGGAATGGTGTCATATTGTAGACAATGGATACCACATGCCAGTTCTCTGATGCAGCCATTATATGATTGCTTGAAAATAGTACCCTATGTACTCACAGAAGCAGGTCATGAATCTTTTAGCACCTTAAAAAGGTTACTAATTTCGGCACCTGCGATCGGGATCCCTGATTATACCAAAACATTTCATTTGTACATTGCTGAAATCACGGGACACGCAACAGGGGTGTTGACACAACAACACATCAAACAAAGGCCGGTAGCATACTTCTCGGCGGCTCTCGATCCTGTCTCTAGAGGATCACCGTCCTGTGTACGAGCAGTCGCAGCAGTGTCAATTATCATTGACAAATCCTCAGAAATTGTCTTAGACAATCCTGTAGTGGTACATACCACACATGACATACACGCCATCTTGTCACAGGTCCAACCAAAATACATATCAATGGCAAGGCAGCTGCGTCTACAATGCACTTTGCTCCTACCCCCCAATGTTACCTTTCAGCGATGCACTTCTTTTAACTTAGCACAGCTTTTACCATTACAGACAGATTTGACAGGGGGGAGTAATGATGATAATGGTGTAGATACAGCACAAGATACTCAGGATTCTGACACACTTTCATTTCATGACATAACATCTGATGAACACGATTGTTTTCAACTTATGGAACAAGAAACCACGGGGTTCCCACATGTCACAGACATACCCATTGCAAATGCAGAACACACACTGTACATAGATGGTAGTAGATTTGCCGATGACAAAGGTAAATATCACACAGGTTATGCTGTGGTAACGGACACACAGGTAATTGAGGCAAAGTCACTACCAGCACACATGTCGGCACAAGAAGCGGAACTAACCGCTCTAGAGAAAGCCCTAGAACACTTGGAGGGACAAGAAGGGAACATTTACACTGATTCCGCATACGCCTACGGTGTGGCACATGATTATGGCCACATATGGAAAGCTAGAGGTTACCTTACAGCAGCAGGCACACCTGTTAAACATGGTGAAGGAATCAAAAGAGTCCTGAACAATCTTCAAAAGGTTAAAAGAGTAGCCATCATGAAGATAGCGGCACACACGAGCGCAAAAACAACTGAGGCAAAAGGAAACGCATTTGCAGATTTAACTGCAAAGAAGGCAGCTCTAGGGGAAGTAAGCCCTGAGACCTTAGCCACGGTACAGGTGAGTATGCCCGAAACCACATGGCAGCAGCTAATGGAACTACAGGAACAAGCAGGGGCTATTGAGAAGGACCGTTGGGTTAAGGAGGGAGCTGCACCAGGCCTTGACAATGTATGGAGAGAAGGAGACAAAATATGTCTACCCGCTTCTCTATACCCCGCAATGGCAGTGGCTGTTCACTTACCCACTCATGTCAGCTCCAATTCTATGTATAGGATTGTAAGCCAAGGATGGCTAGCCCCTGGATTCAGTAGTACTGCAAGGAACTACTGTGCTGCATGCCAAATCTGTCTGATTAATAACCCAGGACAGAGAGTGAAAACCCCACGTAAACATCAGGTCCGGGCCCAATATCCTTTTCAGAGACTGCAGATTGACTACATACAAATGCCTAAGAGCGGCCCCTTTGAATTTGTTCTCGTGTGCATCTGCCTATTTTTCAGGCTGGTCCGAAAGTTATCCTGTGAAATCAGCTACGGCAAAAGCCACCGCCAAGAAACTGATTACTGAGCTGATACCTAGGTTTGGTCTCCCAGAAACAATAGAATCAGATAGGGGGACACATTTCACGGGAGAAATAATGCAAAATGTGATGGCAATGTTAGGGGTTCAACAAAGTTTTCATACTCCTTACCACCCACAGAGTTCAGGATCAGTAGAAAGAGTAAATGGTACAATCAAGCTGAAAATACAAAAAGCTATGCAGGAGTTGAACAAACCATGGCCTGAGTGCCTAGCTTTAGCTTTGTTCTCTATTAGGTACACCCCAACAGGAAAAACAGGGTTATCCCCATATGAAATACTGTTTGGAAGTGCACCTAGATTAGGTTTATATTTTCCTCAAAGTATGCAATTACAATGTGATAGGTTAACTACGTATGTAATACAGTTGCAACAACGTCTGACTAAAATCCACAAGAGTGTGTATTCTTCTCTTCCAGACCCTAATTCTGTCACAGGTACTCACGATCTACAACCAGGAGACTATGTGTATGTAAAGAAACATACCAGAAAGACACTGGAACCAAGGTTTGAAGGTCCTTTCCAGGTGCTATTGATTACAGCAACCTCAGTGAAATTGGAAGGGAAACCTATCTGGATCCACGCTTCTCATTGTAAAAAGGAGCCAGTTGGCAAATGACAACATGTATCTTTTTATTGTTTCAGTAATTCTGGCTAATAGTTTGGTTACCTCACAGAATAAAATACACAAGGATGAAGGATTTTCTAAAAAAATGTTATTACTGAAGTTTAAATATGCTTATGCCCAGAAGTCAGGATATGAGAAATGTTGGATTTGTAGCAAATTACACCCCAGCACAGCAAGTATACCACTGATGGCAGGGCCTATAAACTATACTGATCTTGCTAACAGTAGCATTAACATAATTAGAACAAATACCAATGAGACAGTAATGTTTAAGTCAAATGGTCTCGCCTTTTCCCCTGATTGGTGTTTCAACTTAGGGAACACAACGGGAGGAAATGGAGAATGCCAAGACAGCAAGTTTAATTTGTCCATTGTCGTATTAAATGGAAGCTTCTATCCCAGTAATTCCAGCACACACCAGACATTATCTGACTTCCTCACTAACATTGTGGATAATAATAAACTTATCCCTCTATGGATACACCTCTCGTTATAGAAATGATATCAGTTCAAGATCAGTAGCTCTAGGAAACAATATATACATCTGTTGTGAGGATAAATGTTATACTTGGATACCTAGAAGAGCTCAGGGATGGTGCTACCTCGCAAGTTTAGTACCAGTAATGGGAGTAGTAGGTGATGAACGAGGTGATCACCTATTAGAAGCTAGCATGCATCCTAGATATCCCCTCAGGTATCGTAGTAAAAGAGAAATATTCCTGAAGAAGGACATGGCATGGGCTTGGTTCCCGTCCTGGACAGGATGGGGTATAGACTTAATGAAAAGACTAAATAACTATACAGGAATTATTAATGATGTTTTGGAGAAAAACTCTGATGATATTACTAAGTTAAATCTGGAGACCAGAGCCATCAGACAACAATTAGAATTACATGAATTAGCAATTGAAAGTATGAGTGCAGCACTGACAGGACTCTGTGAAACTACTGAGGACTATGAGTGCTGTACTTGGATACATAACACCAGCATTGAGGTACCTGACTATTATGACATCATTGCACAACACCGTACGGAAGTAAAGAATTTACAAGAGAAGGCCCGAAATATTGGTCGCGACTGGGATCCGTTTGGTGGAACTTTTAGTTTCTCAGGGTTATTCTCTTGGGTTAAGAAGGCAGCAATGACGATTATAGTGGTGCTCTTATTCGTATTTTTCTTTTATGTATGCTTTAAACTGCTCATGTGCTTTTGCAAGAAAGCCAAGGTAAATGATGCGGAAAAGATGGAACTTTTGTGAAGATAGGTAGATTTAGTTTCTTGACATCACCCATCTGTCAGAAAAGCCACTCTTCCTGAATTTTAGATGTTGGTACTGTCCAGGGGGATGGGTGTATACCCCTCTGACAACTCGCGGTCAGGGAGAGTACTCTGGATATAGGCTGACTAGAACTTGTTCAGGTGGACCCAGGGCAAGAGGGAGGGGTGATGTCAAAGGGGGAAATGTAAGGATTAAGGTATGTGGAAAACAAAATGGTTGACCGTATGTCTTACTAAATACATGTATTTTTCTATCCTTCTCTGTAAAATAAGGATTCGTCATCTATTGTCACGTACTCATCAAGAAGAGGCCGCATCAGCCCTAAAAAGCAGTCTACGCCCAGAAGATTGTCTTATCAGCTGATAACACCCGGAGAATTGTCTTTTCTTTGAAAATGTTGTTTTTTTTACATTTGCTGATGTTTGCCCTTTTCTGTCTATAAAAGATGTAATAAAGAAGCCTCAGAGCCAGAGTCAGTCAGAGACAGTCAGAGTTAACGACGGACTTCTGAGCAGAAATACTGAATAATACCTCTGTGTCTCTTTGCTTGGATAAGAACTCTAACTAACAATTGGGAAACGGTAACATAACCTGACAAATAGGTGACTTGTTGAGGTCACACCTAACAGTCCCAAATGTGCTAAATGAAGGACTGTGCAAAACTAGCATTAAAATGTGCAAAAATAGCAATCCAGTGTGCAAAAAATGGCAATGAAGTGTCCAAAGCAGTTCCTAAGGTCACATGAAATAATTAGTCTTCAAAGATAAAATAAACAAAGAACGTACACATGAGTAAATCTCAAAAGGGTAAATAAAATGGGGCTACAAGCCTCTAAATTAGTGGATAAAGTAATAAATAAAATGATCAAAATTCCGCCGTCTTCATGGACTGATGGATCCATATAAAGAGAACTGATAAATGGATGTCCATACTTGAAAATGTCCATGTATGTTCTTTGATATTTTGAAGGCAGCCTCTTAGGCCGCGTACACACGGGCGGATTGTCTGCCCAACTAAGTTCGTCAGACAGTCTGACAGACAGTCCGTCCAACTTTTAAATGAACGGACTTGACCACACATGACGAACAGACAGTCCGCTGAAAACTTGCGCGATGACGTGTACAGCGCGTACGACGGGACTAAAAACACGAAGTCCAATACACTGCAATGCAACCTTCCGCCGTGGAAATCCTTTCTGAGCATGCGCCAAACTTAGTACGTCCAACTTGCCTACTCACGAGCGGACTGTCCGCTGAAACCAAGTTTGGACGGACTGTCTTACGGAAATTCCGAAAGACTTGGTTCGGCAGACTGTCCGCTGAAAAAGTCCGCTGAAGCCCACACACGAGCGGATTGTCCGCTGAACTGTGTTTCGGCGGACTAAGTTGGGCGGACAATCCTCTCGTGTGTACGCGGCCTAAGTGCTCAAGTCTCCCAAAACTCTCACCTCAATTCTACAAGTAAATTGCATCCATAAATAGTCAGGAGTCTCCACTGTCACTCATGGGCACTTCATTAGGGAGTATGCACTGTAGCTAAGCTCTCAGATATTCCTCCAATAGATAGGATAAAGTGAGGTATTCCGCTCACAAACTCAGATATATTCAGAACAACTTGCCTCAGTATAAAAGGGGAACAAAGCAAAGAAGCCTCCAATAGTGAAGAAAGTTATGGACAAAACAAAATCCTATTTATGAAAACTACCCAAATGGACTCTTATGTAGCGCTGGCTCCTGAAGAGCATGCACTATGTGTTTTTGTCATTTAATATTCCTGGAACCACAGTTTGATTTTCGGCTCAATTACACAAAATTTTGGTCTCAGTACTGAAGGGATATTTAGCTTAACCGCTTTCATTCTTTAAGAAATTTGGTTTCCATTTTGTGTCTCTCTAACATCCACTTCACAAAATGTTTAAGTTTTGCTAATTTAGTTTTGTTTCTCATGTTACTGTTATCTTCTTTCAGTTGTTTCGTTTCTTGGAAAGCACATGATTTTGAGGAATCTCTAGTTTCACTTTTATTGTAGGCTGTACTTGTATAGGATTGGATAATCTGTATGACACGTTCAAAGGGTGGTACTTTCTGAAAGCCCCCTTTAAATATTCACACCAAAGAATAAAGATTAGATTTGCTCGGAGAGACTTTGTTGTTTTGTGTCATTGTCTCAATGGGCTAATCTCCCAGGCCTGTGTGGGTGATTGGACATCACACTTTAACAGACATGAAGGGGTTAAAAAACCACCTCTAGACAATCTACATTTCCCTTCAAGTACCAGTCTATCTGGATTGCATTTGTTCTGCTTGACCATATGTGGCTCTGTCATCTCTGGCAGGTGCCAGAACACAGTCCAGTTGCACTGAGTGCCAGTTCTCTCTCGGAATCAGCCCAGTGGGAGTGTCACTCTTGCTGTGCATTCTGGGAGGGGGTCCTTAAGGTGCTGACATCACGTGCTTTAGGGTTCCGGTCCAGAAGTGCTTTCTGTCTGTTTGGTCCTGGTCCTCCCGATCAGCCCCCAGGGCTCACATGGCCTGGGGTGTGGATCCACTCGATTGCAAGTCTCGTGGCTGGCTGGCCCGAGGCAAAGTAATTGAAGGAAGAATTCGTAGGTGGTCCAGTGCCGTCTTGGTTTGTGGAGAGGCCCAGCAACTGGGAAAAGCATCCAGAGGAGGACTCTTCGGGAGAAGGCCACGCAAAGGTTGGCTTCTCAGAAGGAGCCTGGAGGCTTAGTTGAAAGACCCCAAGCGAAAACCGATCTCCTATGGTATCGCCGGACCGACTGCAAGATACTGGTACTGTACGAGGGTTCTCTAAGTTGTCTACATCTTTCAGTTATTCAAGGGTTCTACAATAAGTCTGTGGCAGAGACTTTATTCAAGTGTTCTATAACAAGTCTGTGGCAGAGACTTTATTCAAGTGTCCTATAGCAAGTTTTTGGCAGAGACTTCGCTTTGTTTGAGCACTCTATCAGCTGCTAGGCCTGGTGAGAGAAGGACTATCTGATAAGGGTGAGGATCCAGCTGTGAATGGCTATTCTCTGGATTTTCCTAATGTGAGAGACTCTTTTCTACTTGACTTAGTTCCAAGAGTACCTGGACTTTTCTACCTAAACCCTCTAACCCTACTTTGAGAGACTGTGTTTCATTTATTCTTCTTTGCAAAAAAAAAATCCCTAAAGTGGACCTTCCGCTCATTGGATTCCCCCCCCCCCTCTGGCGCCACAATTGGCACCTTTCACGGGGGAGGGGGGTGGAGGTAGCTGTACAGTACAGGTATCTGCACCCACTTCCGGGATAGCTCTCTGTGGAAAGGGGCGTAGATTACGCCCCTTTCCGAAAGTCCCCCGCTGCCTGCTGGGAAACACACAGATCCCAGAGGCAGCGGGTCCATCCTTATTGCGCAGCGCGACTCGCGCATGCGCAGTAGGGAACCGGGAAATGAAGCCAAAAGGCTCCACTTCCTGATTCCCATACCCAAGATGGCGGCGGCAGCACCCGAGAGACAATCGAGAGATCGGCTTCCGGTGCCGACATCGCGGGTGCGCTGGGCGGGTAAGTGTCACTATTTTAAAAGTCAGTAGCTGCAGTATTTGTAGCTGCTGGCTTTTAAAAAAAAAAAAAAACATGGACTCCCGGCGGACTCCCGCTTTAAGTGGATTTGGTGTCAGTCTTTGCAGTTCTTGGGCCATCTACCTCGGGAAACCCCTAGACATACACGAGGTCAAGAAGGTAACAGTAAGCCCAATCAAATCAGCCGCTCCTTCGGGGGTCAGCGCTACACTTACATTAAAACATTAAAAACAGGCCCCTCCTTTTGTAAGGAGCATTGTTCCCACTGACCACCACTGTGACTACAAATGTATAAGGCATTTTGTTAACTTACACATGATGAACTAGTTTTAACAAGGGGGTTTCTTGGGGCCTATAAATTATTTGGGTTCCTCTAGAGTAAAAAGGTTGAGAAAGGCTGATTTGAGGTTAAATCTCTATTTTATTGAGAACAAAAAATACTATAAGGACAGCAATATACAGTACAAAGCTAATGGGCACTGTACAGGAAGGTTTCTGAATATCCATGGTGTGTACTCCATGACATACTAGGTCCATGCTGAGCAATAAAAAGGAAAAACAAAAAGGATATCCTTTTTGATGTGATGCATAGCATTTAAACTTGAAATAACAGAACAATTTCTTCGCAACATAAACATGTATACTTAGCTGGGTATACATATTTATATAGTAAACAGCAGAGCACAGTGCATGTTCACAGTCAGATTCGTATCATTTGAGACTATTATAAAATTAAAGGTCTCTTGTTCTGGATAGACAGAGATTTATTTGGTAGTACATGTGGGGACTTTGAGATTAACTGAAGTGTCCTTAATTCAAATGAAATGTTTGAAGCTAGGCTGTAGCCAGCCTGAGCTTTTTTATTGTTGTCTGAATATGTTAGGTTTCTCCTGGACCCATGGACATTGTTTGCTTCTGTCTGCTTCTTGGTATGGGGTTCCCTAGTAGATAGAGTAAGAAGATACAATATAGGTTATGAATATGCTGGCCTGGACAATCAGAGCGGGGGTGTCAAACTCCATTTCATTGTGGGCTGCATCAGCAGTATGGTTGCCCTAAAAGGGCAGGTTGTATGTGGGGTGCACTACGTTCAAGAGTGCATTATGTGCAGAGTGCAGGGTTCAGGAGTGCACTACATACAGAGTGCAGGGTTCAGGAGTGTACTACGTACAGAGTGCAGGCTTCAGGAGTGCGCTACATACAGAGTGCAGGGTTCAGGAGTGCGCTACATACAGAGTGCAGGGTTCAGGAGTGCGCTACATACAGAGTGCAGGCTTCAGGAGTGCACTACGTACAAAGTGCAGGGTTCAGGAGTGCACTACGTCCAGAGTGCAGGCTTCAGGAGTGCGCTACGTACAGATTGCAGGCTTCAGTACTGTGCTACATACAGATTGCAGGGTTCAGGAGTGCACTACATACAGAGTGCAGGCTTCAGAAGTGAGCTACATACAGAGTGCAGAGTTTAGGAGTGCGTGCAGACTTCAGGAGTGCACTATGTACAGAGTGCAGGCTTCAGGAGTGCGCTACGTACAGAGTGCAGGCTTCAGGAGTGCGCTACATACAGAGTGCAGGCTTCAGGAGTGTGCTACATACAGAGTGCAGGCTTCAGGAGTGTGCCACATACAGAGTTCAGGGTTTAGGAGTGCGCTATGTACAGTGAGCAGGGTTTAGTAGTGCGCTATGTACAGAGTGCAGGCTTCAGGAGTGCGTTACGTACAGAGTGCAGGCTTCAGGAGTGTGCTTCATACAGAGTGCAGGGTTTAGGAGTGTGCTACATACAGAGTGCAGGGTTAGGAGTGCCCTACGTACAGAGTGCAGGCTTCAGAATGCATTACATACAAAGTGTAGGCTTCAGGAGTATGCTGCGTACAAAGTGTAGGCTTCAGGAGTGCACTGCGTACAAAGTGCAGGCTTCGGGAGTGTGCTATGCAAAATGTGCAACATCTTATTTCCATCCCTCCTCCCGGGTTCCGATCTGTGAACCCATCCCCCCACCTTTGCACACATCTGCCTCCACACCTCCACAGCCCTCAACACCTTCCCCCAAAGTAAACCTCACATCTGTACTCTCTCCTACCTGGCCCAGCTCTATTACCTCCTGGTGTAGGTGGCTCCCACCCTGTGTATTGGGCTGTAGTTATTACCTCCCTGTGCAGCTTCAAAACGAGTGAATTTAGTTCTGGGCTAGTATAATATGTTTTATTTCACCATAAAAAGCAATTGCAATCACATGTAAAATGTATGCTGTACGATCGTTTTTAAAACACTGTCTCTCTTCATGGCCACTATTGGGTGCAGCAAGTCCTCAAAGGCTTTCCCTCAGGACACAGCCCTCTGGATGGGGAAGAACACAGGCGCCGGAGCTGTCATGCACCTCCACCGCTAACAGGCTATGCCAGACCAACCGTTCATGCGCTCAGCTACATACAGAGCCGACACCGTTTGGGAGAATGAGGAGAGAGCAGGTATTAGTTATGCTTGCTGTCAAGGAGACCATGACAGTGCAAAGCAGATGGTGTGGAAAGGAGGTGGCGGCCAGATTCGGCCCATGGGCCTTGTGTTTGCCACCTGTGACTTAGAGGTTTATATCAGAGGTGTGGGCTGGGGAAGTGTCAGTAGAGTCTAGCACTTCTGTTCCTCATTCCAGCATTCTGGTTTTGGCTGTGGCATTCCCCTCGTCTGTCTGTCCACCAGCAAGGTGATTAATATAGACAGTATCTGGGTGGAACCCAACCATGATTTAAGCCTGCCAACCCTGCAGTCTCGTTCTTCTGATATTGTGTTTGTTACATGTGTTCAAAGCTCCCTGTTTATCTGCCCTGCTTTGCTGAATTGGATTTGCTTGTTGAGAATCTCGGCTCAGATATCAGACTATTCTCTGAACTATGCCAACTACAGATTGAACTTGAGTATTCTAAACCTCGCCTGCCTTGTACCTGGACTGTCATTGAACCACTCTGCCTGTCTGCCAACCACAAGAATTTGTTTGCTTTGCTCAGTTTACACCTGCCCTGGCATGGTAGGCAGGCATTATGGCATTGTGTATAAGTTCTGGTGGCAACTGAGCCCTGGTAGGCCGGCTTGCCTTATGGGAAAGAGGGCTGCTCTAGGCGAAGAACACAGAAGATAGCTATAGTGTCTGACCACCTGTGTTAGGGGTAAGCGTGACAGGAAGGGAATAAATATTTGGGGATAACTTCTAGAAGAGTAATTGCTTCCCAGACTTTGCTTCCCAGACTTTGTTTGGAGAGGATATGAGTCCAAGAGTTTTTCCTACCCAGGTTTGGCCAGGAAGGATGTCAGTGTGAGGAATTCTTGTCTTTGCGTCCCTGGACTGCTGGCTGGGGGGATGTAGCTGAAAGGACCCTGTGGGCAGGTTGGGCAGTGCTGTGGTTGCTTGTCATGTCTTCCGTGTCTTCCATGTTTTCCCATTCACTTATTGGGTGCCAAGTGCTGGGTCACATTTAATGGGGGGGGGGATATTCAAGCTTAAGGTGGACCTCTACTCTTGGAGATGAACGTACACCATGCACACTGACACTGCAACTGTTCTTCAGTTAATTCTCGGTTCCCCGTGACAATGTACACCTTCGCCATAACTTGCATTTTGGGGGGACGCGCAAAGGCCACAACCAGCTCTCCAGTGTTTTCCACTACTAGTCCTCAGTAGTGGAGTGGGCCCCGGCGTGCACTCTGCGAAGGCTCCACACATGCACTCAACCTAACTCTTGAACTATCTGTACTTCTGTACAGGATGGGTAACCTCTGTTGCAATCCACTTCTGTTGCTATGGGAGACAGGCCACTGGCGGAAGCAGTGCTGACAACATTTTCCTAACTGCTAGAGGCTGTGCCACCCATAACAGGTACACGCTACTGACAGGCTGCTTGTTACACATCCCTTATGCCGCGTACACATGACCGGACTTTTTAAAGGAACTAGGTCCGACGGACTTTCGGCGGAGTTCTGACGGAGTTCTGACAGAGTTCTGACGGACTTTCCGAATGAACGGACTTGGCCACACACAATCACACCAAAGTCCGATGGATTCGAACGTGATGACGTATGACCGGACTAGAATAAGGAAGTTCATAGCCAGTAGCCAATAGCTGCTCTCGCGTCGGTTTTTGTCCGTCGGACTAGCATACACACGAGCGGATTTCTCGGTAGGAACTGGGTCCGGCGGAGTTCCGGCGGAAAAATTTGAAACATGTTCCATTTCTAAAGTCTGACGGATTTTTGCAAATCAAAAGTCTGCTGCAGCCCACACACGATCGAATGGTCTGCCGGAATCGTTCCGTCGGACCTTTGATGTCGAAAAGTCCTGTCGTGTGTACGCGGCATTACTCTTGGCAACTACTTAAGTCTTCACATTACTCCACTTCACACTGATATCTTCATACCCCAATGTGTTAAGACCCACTAGTTGACCGGTTACGTATGATACACCCCTTTAGTAACTTCAGACCTGGCAAAGACAAGGTTTCAATATTTTGCTTAAGAAAGGTGCAAATTAGACTTCTCACAGACCAACTGAAAAAGGTATTATTATTCCTTATTCCCTAACTATAACTACAGACTTGAGTGCTGCCCAGGCAAACCTGCATAGGGAGAGTCCATTCTTGGCAGAAACCAGGACTTGGCATCTTTAGGTGGGATTGCAGGTTCCAGCAGCTCTCCTACATTTTACTGGCTGTGTGTGAGCAAGTCTCCTTTCCGGGCAAAACTCCTCTGGCACTGGCAGCTGCATTGGCTTTGTGTAGTAGTCAGTGAAGGGAATGTAGATTGTCTAGAGGTGGTTTTTAATCCCTTCATGTCAGTCAAAGTGTGATGTCCAATCACCCACACAGGCCTGGAAGATTAGCCCATTGAGACAATGACACAAAATAACAAAGTCTCTCCGAGCAAATCTAATCTTTATTCTTTGGTGTGAATATTTAAAGGGGGCTTTCAGAAAATACCGCCCTTTGAACGTGTCATACAGATTATCCAATCATATACAAGTACAGCCTACAATAAAAGTGAAACTAGTGATTCCTCAAAATCATGTGCTTTCCAAGAAACGAAACAACAGAAAGAAGATAACAGCAACATGAGAAAGGAAATTAGATTAGCAAAACTTGAGCGTGTCTATTTGTGAAGTGGATGTTAGAGAGACACGAAATGGAAACCAAATTTCTTAAAGAATGAAAGCGGTTAAGCTAAATATCCCTTCAGTTGGAGACTACATGTTGGATCTTGTCTGTGTCCTCTCCCATGCCAACTGTGCGTGCGTGGGCAGCCCTCGCCTTTATATTCACCCCACAGGAAGAGAGGCCAAGCTCAGGGGAAAATGTGGGAAATTGGTTAACCCTCTCCTACCCAGGCGGGGCAGCAGCTATCTCACCACTCAGCATTTCAACCTGCGTAGGGTTGCCACCATAGGTGTGCGCAGCCTATTGCATTGGGGTGTGCACCCTAAAGCACAACCACACGTGTAAAATACAACTAAATGATGACGGATGACTAAATTACGACAAACTAAAACGACATTTTAGTCAAAAGACTATAACCAAAACGAAATCGAAATTTGATGTAAAAATTAACATGGTGTACACCCGCTGTTATTCCTCTGTATACACCTGCTGTCATTCATCTGTATACACCTGCTGTCATTTCTCTGTATACATCCGCTATCATTCCTCTGTATACACCCGCTATCATTCCTCTGTATACACCCGCCATCATTCCTCTGTATACACCCGCTATCATTCCTCTATATACACCCGCTATCATTCCTCTGTATACACCCGCTATCATTCCTCTGTATACACCTGCTATCATTCCTCTGTATACACCCACTATCATTCCTCTGTATACACCCACTATCATTCCTCTATATACACCCGCTATCATTCCTCTGTATACACCCGCTATCATTCCTCTGTATACACCTGCTATCATTCCTCTGTATACACCCACTATCATTCCTCTGTATACACCCACTATCATTCCTCTATATACACCCGCTATCATTCCTCTGTATACACCCGCTATCATTCCTCTGTATACACCCGCTATCATTCCTCTGTATACATCCGCTATCATTCCTCTGTATACACCCACTATCATTCCTTTGTATACACCCACTGTCATTCCTCTGTATACACCCGCTTTCATTCCTCTGTATACACCCGCTATCATTTCTCTGTATACATCCACTATCATTCCTCTGTATACACCCGCTATCATTCCTCTGTATACACCCGCTATCATTCCTCTGTATACACCCGCTATCATTCCTCTGTATACACCCGCTATCATTCCTCTATATACACCCGCTATCATTCCTCTGTATACACCCGCTATCATTCCTCTATATACACCCGCTATCATTCCTCTGTATACACCCGCTATCATTTCTCTGTGTACACCCGCTATCATTCCTCTGTATACACCGCCATCATTCCTCTGTATACACCCTCTATCATTCCTCTATATACACCCGCTATCATTCCTCTTTATACACCTGCTATCATTCCTCTTTATACACCCGCTATCATTCCTCTGTATACACCCGCTATCATTCCTCTGTATACACCCGCTATCATTCCTCTGTATACACCCACCATCATTCCTCTATATACACCCGCCATCATTCCTCTATATACACCTGCTATCATTCCTCTGTATACACCCGCTATCATTCCTCTTTATACACCTGCTATCATTCCTCTTTATACACCCGCTATCATTCCTCTATATACACCCGCTATCATTCCTCTATATACACCCGCTATCATTCCTCTTTATACACCTGCTATCATTCCTCTTTATACACCTGCTATCATTCCTCTTTATACACCCGCTATCATTCCTCTGTATACACCCGCTATCATTGCTCTGTATACACCCACCATCATTCCTCTATATACACCCGCCATCATTCCTCTGTATACACCCACTATCATTCCACTATATACACCCGCTATCATTCCTCTGTATACACCCGCTATCATTCCTCTATATACACCCGCTATCATTCCTCTATATACACCCGCTATCAGCTGTCATTCTGCTGCAGTTTGGCCTTGTTCTTCACATTAGGGCTGATTAGTGCTCTTTGACGCTGTGTTGATTATAAATATAATAATGATAATAATTGGATTGAGTAAATCTTACCAAATAAAGATTTTACCAAGCTGGTCTGGCAGTAGTTGTATAGGAATGGGCAGGCAGTCGTTGTTTTGCAGTTGTTGTTGTTGTTGCTGTTCCTGGTTGCAACTGTGCATGTGTAACATTGCAGCGAATCGGCTGAAAGAGAACAATTTAAAGTGGTTGTTAAGGCTGAAGATCGTTTTTACCAGAAGTACACTGGATTGGTGGAGAGGGTGTGGGTTCAGCAACATCCCTCCTAAACCTTCATTGTGCAGCTTCCCCCCTCAACCCCACCCCTTATACTCACCCGAGTCTCATCCCGATCCAGCGATGTGCATGAGAGCCGAAGCTCTCCTGGGTCTCCACCTCCTCATTGGCTGTGAAACAGCAGCGTGAGCCATTGGCTCCTACTGTTCAATCACAGCCAGTGAGGAGGGAGTGTGAGGGTTCAGGGCAGAGCCTTGCTCTGTGTGTCTCAGAGACGCAAAGAGGTGCCTCGGGAGTGAGCACGCAGGAGTGCCCCCATAGCAACCAGCTTGCTGTTGGGGCTTTTAGCAGGGGGGGCCACAGTGGTGGACCCAAGAATAGGAGGATCGGGCAGCTTTGTGCGAAACCATTACACACAGCAGTTAAGTATGTTTGTTATTTAAAAAAAAAAAAGATGAACCTTTACAAACGCTCTACAGTGCTTTGAAAAAGTATTCATACCCCTTGAAATTTCCCACATCTTGTCATGTTACAACCAAAAACATAAATGTATTTTATTGGGATTTTATGTGATAGACCAACACAAAGTGGCACATAATTGTGAAGTGGAAGGAAAATTATTTATTTTTTCTTTCTTTCTCCCCGTTTTAACCTTTTTCTCTTTATAAAATCATAATTTGTATTTCTGGAGATGCAACTAGTACATTGTATTAACCACTTCGGACCCAGGCCAATTCTGACATTTTTGTCTCCTACATGTAAAATTCATAAATTTTTTGCTAGAAAATTACATAGAACCCCCAAACATTATATATGTTTTTTTTTAGCAAAGACCCCAGAGAATACAATGGCGGTCGTTGCAATTTTTCAAAACACGTTTTTTTCAGAAAAAAAAAACAGTTTCATGCTTTAAAAAAAAAAAAAAACAGTAAAGTTAGCCCAATTTTTTTGCACAATGTGAAAGATGAAGGTACGCCGAGTAAATAGATACCCAACATGTCACGCTTCAAAATTGCACGCGCTCGTGGAATGGCGCCAAACTTTGGTATTTAAAAATCCCTATAGGCGACACTTTACATTTTTTTTTACTGGTTACATGTTTTGAGTTACAGATGGGGGCTAGGGCTAGAATTATTGCTCTCGCTCTAACGTTTGTGGCAATACTTCACATGTGTGGTGTGAGCACTGTTTTCATATGTGGGCGTGACTTACGTATGCGTTCGCTTCTGCGTACGAGCTCACAGGGACAGGAGCGATTTAAAATTTTTATTTTTTTTTATTGTTAATTTTACTTAAATTTTTTTAGTTTGACACTTTAAAAAAAAAAAAAATGTTTTATTACTTTTATTCCTATTACAAGGAATGTAAACATCCCTTGTAATAGGAATATGGCATGATCGGACCTACTTATAGTGAGATCGGGGTCAATAAGACCCCACATCTCACCTCTATGCTGGGAAGCCTAAAATCCCCCCCCAAAAAAACGATCCTGGCTTCCCAGCCGAGGCGGGGCCGTTATTTTGAATGCAGAGGTCGGGCATGACATCATAACATCGCGCCCGGCCTCTGAACTATCATAGAGACTCCGGCAACCATCTGGTCCGCCGGAAATCTCTATGATCATTATCTGGGGGGCCGGCGGATCCTGCGACCGACTCACCGATCGGATCCTGCGACCGACTCACCGATGAAAGCGGTGAGTCGGTAGAAGCACCGGAGGGCGGTGGGAGGGGGGGAGTCCCCTCCCGCCGCCCGTAAGAACGATCAAGCGGTGGAAAAGCTGCTATGATCATTCTTATGGTGCAGGGAATCGCCGGCTGAAAATGCCGATATCTGAATGATGTCTGTAGCCTCAGGCATCATTCAGATATTACACCACAAAGTCGATGCTGTCATATGACGTACCTTGGGCGCCAAGTGGTTAAACACTGTTTTATATGATGCTTTGTTTGTGTTACCTTTCTTTTTTAGATATGTAATAAAAACTTTTTGAACAAAAAAGAAAATGATAAATGGTTTTCCAATTTTTGTTACAAATATGTTTAAAGTGTGGGGGGGGGAATTTGTATGGCGCCCCCCTGAGTGAATACTTTGTAGAACCCCCTTTCTCTGTGTAGCGTCGGTACTCCTAATGAGTACGCACTATGTTCGTAAATGTAGTTTTTGCCCAAAACTATAGTTAAGTTTTGGGGTTAATCGTGCTAAATTGTGCTTTGGCATCAGTTTGGCTGGGCTGTACTAAGGTTCTGCCTTGTCATAGGTGGGGTTCGCACCTGTGAGAGGCCTTAGAACGCAGTCTGGTTGGGCGCATTGGGTACCAATCTCTCTCTCTGAGCCAATCAGTGGGAGTTTGTCTCGCTGTGTAATCCGGGAAGGGGTACTTAAGGTGCCGAAGTCACGTTGTTTGGGGTTCTGGTCCAGAAGTTGTTGTTGACTCCGTGGTCCTGGTCCTCCTGACCAGCCCCCGGGGGCCCTCATGGCCTGGGGTGCGGATCCGTCCGTTTCCGAGCCTCGGAACTGGCTAGTTCGAGGCGCAGTAACTAGGAGGATTCTAAGGTGTTCCGGTGCCGTCTCGGGTTTTGGAGAGGCCCAGCAACTCTACGCGCGACCAGGGGAGGACTCTTCGTTCAGAGAGCCACGCACAAGGCTGGTTGCTCGGTAAGAGCCTGGAAGCTGAGCTGTTATGGACATTGATCGAATACACATTTTTTTACGGTATCGCCGGACAGGCTGAAAGATTCTGGTACAGTAAGAAAAGTTCCTACTTCTACCATTCCAGTCGTAACCAAGTTTATAACCAAGTCTGTGTGAGAGACTTTGCAAGGCTAGAATTACTTGTTGGCTGCTAAGTCCAAGCTCAAGGATTCATCCAACAGCTAAAGGATCCAGTTGCGAGCGGCTATTCCCTGGATCGTGTACAGAGAGAGAGACTTTTATTTGAAGTCAGTAGTTCCAAGCACCTGAGCTAAACTCTACCAAATACCCTCTATTCCCAACTTAGAGACTGAGTTTGTTCAACCGTTTTATGCAAAATAAAAATCCTAACAAGGAATTTAAGTGTCGGTCTCTACAGTTACTGGGTCATCAACCCTGGGAACCCCTAGACAAGGACAACGAGTGCGAGCTGGAGGAGGTAACCGGTAAGCCCAGAAAAATTCAGCCGCTCCTTCAGGGGTAAGTGCTAATCTGCAATTACAGCTGCAAGTCTTTTTGGGGGTGTCTCTACCAGCTTTGCACATCTAGAGAGGACATTTCTACCCATTCTTCTTTGCAAAATATCTCAGGCTCTGTCAGATTGGATGGAGAGCGTCTGTGAATAGCAATTTTCAAGTCTTGCCACAGATTCTCAATGGGATTTAGGTCTGGACTGTGACTGGCCCATTCAAACACATGAATATGCTTTGATCTAAACCATTCCATTGTAGCTCTGGCTGGATGTTTCGGATCATTGTCCTGCTGGAAGGTGAACCTCCACCCCAGTCTGAAGTCTTTTTAAGATTGCCATGTATTTGGCCCCATCCAGAGGCATAACTAGAACCTTCAGGGCCCCGGTGCAAGAAACAATGAAGGGCCCCCCTGACCCCCAGCTGGGGCCCTTCCCTCCGAACCCTGTGGCGGAAATGGCCTGGTGACGTTCGTGACTCTGGTAGGTCTGCCACTGGCGTCTGTTTTTATTTATTATTATTTTGAATTTTTTACAATATTATCTTTTCTAAATATTTTTTACCATTTTTTTTTTTTACGGGGGGGGGGGGGGGGGGGCTTTGGTGAGATATCAGGGGGTCTAAGCAGACGTCTGATGTGTTTCACCTTTAAGACTGAGAAAGGAAATTGAGAACACAGCCTCAGCTGCACAGAATGAACACACAGGAATAGCTCTGTATAGAGAGTCCGTGATCGGTATGGATCGCTGATTCTCCATTCATAAAAGGCTTCCTCCTGACAGATACCCTTCTGCAGCCACCAGGAGAGGGGGGGGGGGAACTCTATGGAGCTGTGGGGACAAGCGGAGGGGCCAGAAGGGAGCACGGAGGAGGGGCAGGAAAAAGTACAGGGGGGGGGGGCTGGAGACCACACAGGGGGGGAGGGGGAACTCTACAGAGCTGTGGGGACAAGAGGAGGGCCAGGAGAGAGCATGGGGGGGCAGGAAAAGGTACAGGGGGGCTGGAGAGCACACGGGGGGGGCAACAGAAAGAAGCTGCATATGAGGAGCGGTGGTAGCAGCTGCATATAGAGGAACTGATCTTTCCATTTCCCCCACTTCTCCTCTCCAGGCTTTCAGCAGCTGCAGCAGGAAAATGGAGAGATTAGTTTCTCTGTATCGGCTCTGATATGGCTCAGTGGGCCACTCTGATGTAAGGGGGCTGCTGATGGGACACTCTGATATAAGGGGGCTGCTCATTGGACACTCTGATGTAAGGGGGCTGCTGATGGGACACTCTGATATAAGGGGGCTGCTCATTGGACACTCTGATGTAAGGGGGCTGCTGATGGGACACTCTGATGTAAGGGGGCTGCTGATGGGACACTCTGAAGTAAGGGGGCTGCTAATGGGACACTCTGAAGTAAGGGGGCTGTTGATGGGAGACTCTGATGTAAGGGGGGTGCTGATGGGACACTCTGATGTAAGGGGGCTGTTGATGGGAGACTCTGATGTAAGGGGGGTGCTGATGGGACACTCTGATGTAAGGGGGCTGCTGATGGGACACTCTGAAGTAAGGGGGCTGCTCATGGGACACTCTGATGTAAGGGGGCTGGTGATGGGACACTCTGATGTAAGGGGGTGCTGATGGGACACTCTGATGTAAGGGGGGCTGATAGGACACTCTGATGTAAGGGAGCTGGTGAAGGGACACGCTGATGTAAGGGGGCTGTTGATGGGACACTCTGATGTAAGGGGCTGCTGATGGGACACTCTGATGTAAGGGGGCTGCTGATGGGACACTCTGAAGTAAGGGGGCTGCTGATGGGACACTCTGAAGAAAGGGGGCTGCTAATGGGACACTCTGATGTAAGGGGGCTGCTCATGGGACACTCTGATGTAAGGGGGCTGCTCATGGGACACTCTTATGTAAGGGGCTGCTGATGGGACACTCTGATATAAGGGGGTGGTGATGGGACACTCTGATGTAAGGGGCTGCTGATGGGACACTCTGATGTAAAGGGGCTGGTGATGGGACAGTCTGATGTAAGGGGGCTGGTGATGGGACACTCTGATGTAAGGGGGCTGTTGATGGGACACTCTGATGTAAGGGGGCTGCTGATGGGACACTCTGATGTAAGGGGGCTGCTGATGGGACACTCTGATGTAAGGGGGCTGTTGATGGGACACTCTGATGTAAGGGGGCTGCTGATGGGACACTCTGATGTAAGGGGGCTGCTGATGGGACACTCTGAAGTAAGGGGGCTGCTGATGGGACACTCTGAAGTAAGGGGGCTGCTAATGGGACACTCTGATGTAAGAGGGCTGCTCATGGGACACTCTGATGTAAGGGGGCTGCTCATGGGACACTCTGATGTAAGGGGCTGCTGATGGGACACTCTGATGTAAAGGGGCTGCTGATGGGACACTCTGATGTAAAGGGGCTGCTCATGGGACACTCTGATGTAAGGGGGCTGCTCATGGGACACTCTGATGTAAGGGGCTGCTGATGGGACACTCTGATATAAGGGGGTGGTGATGGGACACTCTGATGTAAGGGGGCTGCTGATGGGACACTCTGATGTAAGGGGGCTGCTGATGGGACACTCTGATGTAAGGGGGCTGTTGATGGGACACTCTGATGTAAGGGGGCTGCTGATGGGACACTCTGATGTAAGGGGGCTGCTGATGGGACACTCTGAAGTAAGGGGGCTGCTGATGGGACACTCTGAAGTAAGGGGGCTGCTAATGGGACACTCTGATGTAAGGGGGCTGCTCATGGGACACTCTGATGTAAGGGGGCTGCTCATGGGACACTCTGATGTAAGGGGGCTGCTCATGGGACACTCTGATGTAAGGGGCTGCTGATGGAACACTCTGATGTAAGGGAGTGCTGATGGGACACTCTGAAGTAAGGGGGTTGCTAATGGGACACTCTGATGTAAGGGGGTGCTGATGGGACACTCTGAAGTAAGGGGGCTGCTCATGGGACACTCTGATGTAAGGGGGCTGCTGATGGGACACTCTGATGTAAGGGGGCTGCTGATGGGACACTCTGATGTAAGGGGGCTGCTGATGGGACACTCAAAATGTAAGTGGGCCGGTCTGGATGAATTCCAGGGCCAAATTTCTGTCCCAGTCCAGCCCCGGGATGAAATAGAAAAGCAATCACAGTTTAAAAAAAAAAAAAAACGACACTAAGTAGATTAATTGGAAAAGCCCCAATCCCGAAAAATCCTATCCCACAAGTGGAATTATATCCTGATGTCCAGCCCACATCCTGTGTCAAGACAAAGTCGCATCACACAACCATCAGTGTCATATCGATCCAATGACGTCCACAGATTGATGTCAGTAATTCACAGACAAGATAGACCAAAACAGGCCATATATTTTATATAATACCGACCTCGGATCGATTAACACCCATATACGTGCGATACCACTATATAAAAATAAGATATAATGTGGATGTAAATGTGCTATATGAAGAGCAAAATGTTTTACTCTCGCTGTAGAGATCAATATTCATTGCTGCGTCTAGATTATAATTGGTGATAAGATCTGGATAACTGGAAATGAACCCATCGCTGGCTCGTGATATATTAACTGCTTGCTTGCGAATCTAATTACCAAGTCTTAAGTCATTTGGATTGCTTCTCCTGATTTACTTGTACATAAATACTTCTTTGTAATAAAAAGTAGCTGCTGATTTTTAATAAGGAGACTTACCTCTCCAGGGCGCCCTCGGCTCTCGGGTCATAGCGCCGCCATTCGTACTTGTGGCTTCACTGCCCGTTTCCTACTGCGCATTTGCGCGAGTCGTGCGGCGCTTTGTGAATGGGACGCGCTGTGTTAGGGAACACACAGTTCCCAGAGCACAGCACGCCCCATTACCCAGAAGACCGAAGATCACGAGGAGCAGGAAGGAGGCAGATTAGGAAGACTGCCTAGCAACAGCAATTTGTGACCAGGTAAAACATTTTTTTTTTTTAATGTTTAAAAAAAAAAAAAATTAATAATATTAATGCTCTTTTTTTTTCAGGGTGGCCCTCCACTTGAACATTATCTATTAGCCCTTGTACACACGGTCGGAGATTTCGACGGAATGTGTCCTATCGGACCGGTTTGTCGGATATTGTGACTGTGTGTGGTCTCCATCGGACTGTTTCCGTTGGAATATCCGTTGGACCCAATTTTCCAACTTGTTGGAAATATTTTCCGACAAACTGGTCTGATAGGACATACTCCGATCATGTGTAGAGAATTTTGATCGGACAAAGTGCCACGCATGCTCAGATCAAATTCCTACACCAAAGCTATTGGCTACTAGCCTGAACGTAGTCCCATCGTCAGGGCCGGATTAACATAGGGGCTATTGGAGCTGCAGCTCCAGGCCCCCTTCTCAAGATAGGCCCATTTGCCCAAAAAAAAAAAAAAAAATAAAAAAAAAAAAGATCGACTTTGAGGATTGTAGCTCGGCAATCAGGAGTCACAGAGACCCCACATTTGGTGGGTGGGTAGCTAAAGACCCACTCCAGCACTGGTTAAAATATGGGGCTGCTATCATCTATGGTTCCAGAGATACGGGGCTCCTTGCACAGCCTGTCAGTCTGCTGCAGAGTGTTCCAGCTTGTATTTAAACTGGCCGCTCTGTATGTAGCTTCTGAGAGGATGAACTCACAGAGCTTATAATAATTATTTGTATATTACTTATGATAATTAACCCCTTGCCACCCAGGCCCATTCTGAGACTTCTCTCCTACATGTAAAAATCATCATTTTTTTTTTATGCTAGAAAATTACTCAGAACCCTCAAGCATTATATATTGTTTTAGCAGAGACCCTATGGAATAAAATGGTGGTCTTTGCAACTTTTTATGTTACACGATATTTGCACAGCAATTTTTCAAACTTTTTTTTGGAAAGAAACTGTTTCATTCATAAAAAAAACACTAAAGTTTGCACGATTTTTTGTTGTGTACTAAGCAATGCTTTACATTTTTTTTACAGGTTACATGTTTAGAGTTACAGAGGAGGTCTAGTGCTAGAATTATTGCTCTCGCTCTAACTTGTGTGTATCTGGCTCTGATACTAACCAGTGCCTACCCAGGGACTGACTAGTATCTCTCCCCAGCCTGTCCCCACACACCCTCTCACCCGCTGACCTGTGAATGGGGCGATCACTCCCACAGTGTTATTGTGTTCTGCCAGTGAATACAATGATTAGTGTTGCTAACTATAGCTGGCAGCACTGATTGTTTTGGGGAAAACCTGACAGGCTGGTTGTAATCAAGTCGGTTAATAGGTTGACTTGTGTAAAACCAGCTAGCCCATACATAGATCGACTATGGCTGGTCTCTGCTTAATTGGTGGAATTTCAATCCATGTCTGGCCCGCTTAACCACTACGCAGTCCCTAAACATCCTTTCACAAACCTTTGTATTTTTCCTTCCCAGATTACTTCATCCTCCTCTCCTATACATAGTGCCCACTGTCATACTCTCCACACTTCTCTCCTGCACATACTGCTCACTGTCATACTCTCCACACTTCTCTCCTGTACATAACGCCCGCTGTCATATCCTACATACTCCTCTCCTGTACATAGTGCCTGCTGTCATACACTTCTCTCCTGTACATAGTGCCCACTGTTGTACCCTCCACACTCCTCTCCTATACATAGTGCCCACCGTCATACCCTCTATACTCCTCTCCTATACATAGTGCCCACTGTCCTACCCTCCCTCCACACTCCTCTCCTGTAATTACTGCTTACTGTCCTACTCTCCACACTTCTCTCTATACATAGTGCCCACCGTTAGTGATGGCCGAACGGTTCGCCCGGCGGTCGTTTCGCGGCGAATTTCCGACTTTCGCCGTCCGCGGGTTCGAACGCCTTTTTCCGTCGTTCGCCCCGGCGGACTTACGTGTTTAATGTATACAAGAACTTTAACCTTTCGTGACACGTTTATCATGTGTTACAGGACAACCAATTGAGACATGACAGCTCATGGACACTTGGACATTCCCCCTAACCTATAAATACACCCGATCCGGTGGCCATTTTACATTCTTTCTTCTGTCACTGTAGGGAAAGGATCCTGTGTGGAGTAGGGACAGAGAAAACGCTAGCTATTTGGTACACAAAAGTTCTTTTCAGGACTGGTATAGGTGTTAGGTCAGCAGCCTGAGTTTCTTTTGTCAGTTTAGATAAAGGGACAGAGCGCTGTATGCTGCTATTTTAGGGACAGCTCAGCCAGATTAGTCTTTCTTCATCATCATCATCATCATCATCATTAGCTGTTACTATCAGGTCCACAAAAGAGCTGTTCCAGCTAATCGTTCCAGCCTACTCTTTTTTGCCAATTTGTATAGGGACAGGCAGGAAGCAGTGTGTCAGGCAGTGAGGATAATTTTAAAGACTTGCTGTTACTATTAGTTCCACAAAGGTTCTTTTCAGGACTGGTATCAGTGGTACGGTAATAGGCTTGTACACGTATAATATTCTTTCTTCCAAATATAGAAAGAATATTATACTTGACTGCTGCCCTTCTGCTGCAGTCTGCTAATCATTCACAACTCACTTGTTCCACAAAAGTTCTTATAAGGACTGGTAACTTGGTCTGTCTAGGGTGCTACGGTACATAGGCTTGGGTGCGGTACAGTCTGCTGTTCTGTAAGGACCGCTATCGGTCCACAATAGATAGGGTTGCCGTGCACTACTGCTGACCGCTGCCCTATACTGCAGCAGTCCTTCATTGGTATAGGGACTGACGCACAGTCTGCTAAACACTAATACACAACCTGCTTGGTCCACAAAAGTTCTTATAAGGACTGGTAACTTGGTATAGGGTGCTACGGTACATAGGCCTGAGTGCGTTACAGTCTGCTGTTCTGTAAGGACCGCTATCGGTCCACAATACATAGGGTTGACGTGCACTACTGCTGACCGCTGCCCTATACTGCAGCAGTCCTTCAGCGGTATAGGGACTGACGCACAGTCTGCTAAACACTAACACACAACCTGCTTGGTCCACAAAAGTTCTTATAAGGACTGGTAACTTGGTATAGGGTGCTACGGTACATAGGCCTGAGTGCGTTACAGTCTGCTGTTCTGTAAGGACCGCTATCGGTCCACAATACATAGGGTTGACGTGCACTACTGCTGACCGCTGCCCTATACTGCAGCAGTCCTTCAGCGGTATAGGGACTGACGCACAGTCTGCTAAACACTAACACACAACCTGCTTGGTCCACAAAAGTTCTTATAAGGACTGGTAACTTGGTATAGGGTGCTACGGTACATAGGCCTGAGTGCAGTACAGTCTGCTGTTCTGTAAGGACTGCTATCGGTCCACAATACATAGGGTTGCCGTGCACTACTGCTGACCGCTGCCCTATACTGCAGCAGTCCTTCAGCGGTATAGGGACTGACGCACAGTCTGCTAAACACTAATACACAACCTGCTTGGTCCACAAAAGTTCTTATAAGGACTGGTAACTTGGTATAGGGTGCTACGGTACATAGGCCTGAGTGCGTTACAGTCTGCTGTTCTGTAAGGACCGCTATCGGTCCACAATACATAGGGTTGCCGTGCACTACTGCTGACCGCTGCCCTATACTGCAGCAGTCCTTCATTGGTATAGGGACTGACGTACAGTCTGCTAATCACTAACACACAACCTGCTTGGTCCACAAAAGTTCTTATAAGGACTGGTAACTTGGTATAGGGTGCTACGGTACATAGGCCTGAGTGCGTTACAGTCTGCTGTTCTGTAAGGACCGCTATCGGTCCACAATACATAGGGTTGCCGTGCACTACTGCTGACCGCTGCCCTATACTGCAGCAGCCCTTCATTGGTATAGGGACTGACGTACAGTCTGCTAATCACTAACACACAACCTGCTTGGTCCACAAAAGTTCTTATAAGGACTGGTAACTTGGTATAGGGTGCTACGGTACATAGGCCTGAGTGCGTTACAGTCTGCTGTTCTGTAAGGACCGCTATCGGTCCACAATACATAGGGTTGCCGTGCACTACTGCTGACCGCTGCCCTATACTGCAGCAGTCCTTCATTGGTATAGGGACTGACGTACAGTCTGCTAATCACTAACACACAACCTGCTTGGTCCACAAAAGTTCTTATAAGGACTGGTAACTTGGTATAGGGTGCTACGGTACATAGGCCTGAGTGCGTTACAGTCTGCTGTTCTGTAAGGACCGCTATCGGTCCACAATACATAGGGTTGCCGTGCACTACTGCTGACCGCTGCCCTATACTGCAGCAGTCCTTCAGCGGTATAGGGACTGACGCACAGTCTGCTAAACACTAACACACAACCTGCTTGGTCCACAAAAGTTCTTATAAGGACTGGTAACTTGGTATAGGGTGCTACGGTACATAGGCCTGAGTGCAGTACAGTCTGCTGTTCTGTAAGGACCGCTATCGGTCCACAATACATAGGGTTGCCGTGCACTACTGCTGACCGCTGCCCTATACTGCAGCAGTCCTTCAGCGGTATAGGGACTGACGCACAGTCTGCTAAACACTAACACACAACCTGCTTGGTCCACAAAAGTTCTTATAAGGACTGGTAACTTGGTATAGGGTGCTACGGTACATAGGCCTGAGTGCGTTACAGTCTGCTGTTCTGTAAGGACCGCTATCGGTCCACAATACATAGGGTTGCCGTGCACTACTGCTGACCGCTGCCCTATACTGCAGCAGTCCTTCAGCGGTATAGGGACTGACGCACAGTCTGCTAAACACTAACACACAACCTGCTTGGTCCACAAAAGTTCTTATAAGGACTGGTAACTTGGTATAGGGTGCTACGGTACATAGGCCTGAGTGCGTTACAGTCTGCTGTTCTGTAAGGACCGCTATCGGTCCACAATACATAGGGTTGCCGTGCACTACTGCTGACCGCTGCCCTATACTGCAGCAGTCCTTCAGCGGTATAGGGACTGACGCACAGTCTGCTAAACACTAACACACAACCTGCTTGGTCCACAAAAGTTCTTATAAGGACTGGTAACTTGGTATAGGGTGCTACGGTACATAGGCCTGAGTGCGTTACAGTCTGCTGTTCTGTAAGGACCGCTATCGGTCCACAATACATAGGGTTGCCGTGCACTACTGCTGACCGCTGCCCTATACTGCAGCAGTCCTTCATTGGTATAGGGACTGACGTACAGTCTGCTAATCACTAACACACAACCTGCTTGGTCCACAAAAGTTCTTATAAGGACTGGTAACTTGGTATAGGGTGCTACGGTACATAGGCCTGAGTGCGTTACAGTCTGCTGTTCTGTAAGGACCGCTATCGGTCCACAATACATAGGGTTGCCGTGCACTACTGCTGACCGCTGCCCTATACTGCAGCAGCCCTTCATTGGTATAGGGACTGACGTACAGTCTGCTAATCACTAACACACAACCTGCTTGGTCCACAAAAGTTCTTATAAGGACTGGTAACTTGGTATAGGGTGCTACGGTACATAGGCCTGAGTGCGTTACAGTCTGCTGTTCTGTAAGGACCGCTATCGGTCCACAATACATAGGGTTGCCGTGCACTACTGCTGACCGCTGCCCTATACTGCAGCAGTCCTTCATTGGTATAGGGACTGACGTACAGTCTGCTAATCACTAACACACAACCTGCTTGGTCCACAAAAGTTCTTATAAGGACTGGTAACTTGGTATAGGGTGCTACGGTACATAGGCCTGAGTGCGTTACAGTCTGCTGTTCTGTAAGGACCGCTATCGGTCCACAATACATAGGGTTGCCGTGCACTACTGCTGACCGCTGCCCTATACTGCAGCAGTCCTTCATTGGTATAGGGACTGACGCACAGTCTGCTAATCACTAACACACAACCTGCTTGGTCCACAAAAGTTCTTATAAGGACTGGTAACTTGGTATAGGGTGCTACGGTACATAGGCCTGAGTGCAGTACAGTCTGCTGTTCTGTAAGGACCGCTATCGGTCCACAATACATAGGGTTGACGTGCACTACTGCTGACCGCTGCCCTATACTGCAGCAGTCCTTCAGCGGTATAGGGACTGACGCACAGTCTGCTAAACACTAACACACAACCTGCTTGGTCCACAAAAGTTCTTATAAGGACTGGTAACTTGGTATAGGGTGCTACGGTACATAGGCCTGAGTGCGTTACAGTCTGCTGTTCTGTAAGGACCGCTATCGGTCCACAATACATAGGGTTGCCGTGCACTACTGCTGACCGCTGCCCTATACTGCAGCAGTCCTTCAGCGGTATAGGGACTGACGCACAGTCTGCTAAACACTAACACACAACCTGCTTGGTCCACAAAAGTTCTTATAAGGACTGGTAACTTGGTATAGGGTGCTACGGTACATAGGCCTGAGTGCGTTACAGTCTGCTGTTCTGTAAGGACCGCTATCGGTCCACAATACATAGGGTTGCCGTGCACTACTGCTGACCGCTGCCCTATACTGCAGCAGTCCTTCAGCGGTATAGGGACTGACGCACAGTCTGCTAAACACTAACACACAACCTGCTTGGTCCACAAAAGTTCTTATAAGGACTGGTAACTTGGTATAGGGTGCTACGGTACATAGGCCTGAGTGCGTTACAGTCTGCTGTTCTGTAAGGACCGCTATCGGTCCACAATACATAGGGTTGCCGTGCACTACTGCTGACCGCTGCCCTATACTGCAGCAGTCCTTCATTGGTATAGGGACTGACGCACAGTCTGCTAATCACTAACACACAACCTGCTTGGTCCACAAAAGTTCTTATAAGGACTGGTAACTTGGTATAGGGTGCTACGGTACATAGGCCTGAGTGCAGTACAGTCTGCTGTTCTGTAAGGACCGCTATCGGTCCACAATACATAGGGTTGACGTGCACTACTGCTGACCGCTGCCCTATACTGCAGCAGTCCTTCAGCGGTATAGGGACTAAGAGTTTTGTCACAGGGTGATTTAAAAAATGACAGGCAGAGGAAGAGGCAGGCCCTTCCGCAGGGGTGGTAGGGGTAGGGCAGGAGCAACAGCCTTGAGCCAAAGTGGGAAGTTGCAGAAGGTGCGTTCAATTACTTTAAAGGACGCACCAGACTTGGTTGAGTGGCTCACTCAGCCTTATTCTTCTGCACCCTCCTCATCCTCTCGATCTGCACCCTCTTCTTCACTCTCTGCTATGTGCACCCCCAAAGACACTACCACCAACAACACCACCACCACCACATACCTTCCGCTTGAGTGCAAATGGGGGCCTTCATGCTCCAGTGTTTTAATAGGGACCCCCGTATAAAAAGCATGAGGGTCAAGGACCAGTACTGGGTGGCAACGTACTTAGATCCCCGGTACAAACACAAAATGGCGGAAATGTTACCGCCGTCGCAGAGGGCTGTCAGAATGCAGCACTTCCAGGCCTTGCTTCGAGAAATGCTGCATTCTGCTTTTGCGTGCGCTGGCAGAGGAGCAATTCCCACTCCCAGAGAAGGATTTGCGGGTACCAATCCAACAGCGCCTGCAAGAAGAGGCCGGTTTGAAGATGTGTTGGTGACTTCGGATATGAGGTCATTCTTTCAGCCGACCCATCGACAGGTGTCATCCGGATCCAGCATCAGGGAACGCCTAGACCGTCAGGTGTCCGACTACATTGGGTTAACGGCCGATGTGGACGCTCTGAGGAGTGATGAACCCCTAGACTACTGGGTGGGCAGGCTTGACCTCTGGCCAGAGCTTGCCCAATTTGCAATCGAACTGTTGGCTTGCCCCTCATCCAGTGTCCTGTCCGAAAGGACGTTCAGCGCAGCAGGGGGGATTGTGACCGATAAGCGTACTCGCCTAGCTCACGACAGTGTTAACTACCTCACATTTCTAAAAATGAATGAGGCATGGATCTCGGAGGAATTCAACACATGTGATCAGTAGACCATGTATATGTCTATAAACAATTTTTGGAATCAAGCACACAGACCTTCTTAATTCATTTGGCTCACTTCCCTGACCCAAAAAAGCACACCGTACTATATGCCCCTACCCTCCTCTTTGAAGAGGTTGAGCGGTGTCATATTTCTACTGGGGCTGCTTATTATGAGGGGTTCCCACCATCCCTGTGCTGTGCTGACTTCCTCCTGGGTGTTCTTATTATGAGGGGCTCCCACCATCCCTGTGCTGTGCTGACTTCCTCCTGGGGGTTCTTATTATGAGGGGCTCCCACCATCCCTGTGCTGTGCTGACTTCCTCCTGGGGGTTCTTATTATGAGGGGATCACACCATCCCTGTGCTGTGCTGACTTCCTCCTGGGGCTGCTTACGGTGCTGCTGTCAGCGCTGTATGTCACGGAGCTGCTGTCAGCGCTGTATGTCACGGAGCTGCTGTCAGCGCTGTATGTCACGGAGCTGCTGTCAGCGCTGTATGTCACGGAGCTGCTGTCAGCGCTGTATGTCACGGAGCTGCTGTCAGCGCTGTATGTCACGGAGCTGCTGTCAGCGCTGTATGTCACGGAGCTGCTGTCAGCGCTGTATGTCACGGTGCTGCTGTCAGCGCTGTATGTCACGGAGCTGCTGTCAGCGCTGTATGTCACGGAGCTGCTGTCAGTGCTGTATGTCACGGAGCTGCTGTCAGCGCTGTATGTCACGGAGCTGCTGTCAGCGCTGTATGTCACGGAGCTGCTGTCAGCGCTGTATGTCACGGTGCTGCTGTCAGCGCTGTATGTCACGGAGCTGCTGTCAGCGCTGTATGTCACGGAGCTGCTGTCAGTGCTGTATGTCACGGAGCTGCTGTCAGCGCTGTATGTCACGGAGCTGCTGTCAGCGCTGTATGTCACGGAGCTGCTGTCAGCGCTGTATGTCACGGTGCTGCTGTCAGCGCTGTATGTCACGGAGCTGCTGTCAGCGCTGTATGTCACGGAGCTGCTGTCAGCGCTGTATGTCACGGAGCTGCTGTCAGCGCTGTATGTCACGGAGCTGCTGTCAGCGCTGTATGTCACGGAGCTGCTGTCAGCGCTGTATGTCACGGTGCTGATGTCAGTGCTCTGTATTACGGTGCTGCTGTCAGTGCTCTGTATCTCCTGCACCCTCTTGTTTGCCTACCCTGGTCCCTGACCTTCCCTCTCCTCCATTGCCTTCATTAGCTCCATAGTCCTGAATTGTCAGAACAATTTCCCAAATAAAAAAAAAATGCTTGTAGTTATCGATCCCAAATTCACCTCATACATGTATTATGCTATTGTCCAGGTGGTGGGACTACGTGCTACCCCCTAATAATTACCCCGTGGCCGCAAATTCGACCTAAAGGTTTGCGAAATTCGCCTCCCATTGAAGTCAATGGAGCCCGCGGCGAACGGTCGTTTTCGCGAACGTTTGTGCCCGTTCGCGTTTCGCGTTCGCGAAACGTCCCGTCGGAAGTTCGTCCATCACTACCCACCGTTATACCCTCCACACTCCTGTACATATTGCTCACTGTCATACCCTCCACACTCTTCTCTTATACATAGTGCACAATGTCACACCCTCTACACTACTCTGCTGTCCATACTGCCCACTGTCATACCCTTCACACTCCTCTCCTGTACATAGTGCCTTCTGCCATACCCTCTGCACTCCTCTCCTGTACATAGTGCCCACTGTTAGACCCTCCACATTCCTCTCCCTCACCTGCACATACTTCCCACTTTTATACCATCCATACTCCTCCCCTATGCCTCTTAACCACAAAAACTGTTCTTTAAAATTATACTGAATATCCTCAATGTTACCAGCTCTAGAATAGGCACTTTTGACAGTTCAACTAAAGGAAATCTCACAGTCCTCATATTTCTTCTGCCCCATTATTAGTACTTATTTAATTTTGTAATTACTATTGTGATGTATAGAGGAACATAGGGGATGTCAGCTACTCTAAATATAGCACTTGTAAAAAAAAAAAGCGTCCCTGAAAATATTTTTCAAATGTTGACAACTCTGCACTTAGGCACTGCCCAAGGGCCACAGGGTCAGTAGGGGGCCCCATGAGAGGCTCCTGTGATATTAAAGTGGTAGTAAACTTTTCTAACATTATTACTTTTTAGAGGCCATGGGGTAGGTTATGCCATAATGTACAAGTATGCCCAGCATATTAGCACATTAGGGTACACTTAAATTGTCAGACTGAGCCCTCCAGTGCTGTGCTGTGATCAGTCCGGCGGGGCCCGGGCACTTCCATCTTCACCCGGTCTTTCTTCTGGGTTCTGTGCCTTCCGTCATTTGCCTTGGCCAGGCTGCGTTGATGTCATTCCCACACATGCTCATGCGTATCCTCTCTCTACCATCCCCCCTTTCTCTCTCATCCTCCCTCCCTTACCCCTCACACCTCTTTCATCCCCTTTCTCTCTCTCTTTCTCTCATCCTCCCTCTCTCTCTTTAATTTGTTACAACAAAAAATTGTTTGCATTTTTATTTATTTATTGTTTATAAAAGGCCCCACCAAAATCCTCAGCACCAGGCCCATGATGTTCTTAATCTGGCCCTGCCCATCGTAACGAAATTACGTCATCATGTTCTGAATGATCGGATTTTTTGACATCTTTGTCCGACCGTGTGTATGCAACAGTTTTGGACAAGATCCGACGGACATAATCTGACGGATTTGGTTGTCGAAATCTCCGACCGTGTTTACAAGGGCTAAGGTTGAGATGCGATCTAAAAAAGGGGGGGGGGGGGTGAACTCCCATTGGGTTATAATAACGATGAGATGATGTTTGAATACCGGAAGCCTCTGTTTAGTCTCTATCTGGTGTGCGAATATGTTGATTTAGTGTTTTTTCTCTGGAGCTTCAAGAGATCATGTACAACTAGTGTCAGGTCAGTAGAAAGTATGAATGAATGTTAATGGTGCGGCTGAGTGAAATTAGGATGTGTCTGATCAGTATTGATTACTAATTAACAAATGTTAAGATAAAATGACCCAGACCTCAGCATTGCGCATGCTCTGAGGAAGCCTGGGTGTCAGGGGAAACTAGTAAGCAAATGAAACAGCATCATGCTGTACGGAAGATGAATAGCGGTATTTGGAAAAACTTTTAGACCCCTTTCACACTGGGGCGTTTTTCATGCATTTTTCTGGCGCTTTAGCGTTAAAAAAAGCGCGTGTAAAGCCCGACAATCACGATAGGTCTTATTTTGGGGGAAACAGGGTATGTACATGCCAGAATGGTGATATCCTGCTGTAGGGTAGTCGGCATCAGAAATGGAAATCTAATTCAACACATTCATCTTTCTTTGGAGACATTTTTTTTAGAGTATTATTGTCTTTTTTTAATACATATATATATATATATATATATATATATATATATTATTCATTAAACCTCACATGGTCATTGTGGGTATTTCTCTAGAGAAAACGAATATCTGTGTAGATGGAATGGATGTTGTGCATGCTGATTTACAGATAAAGCCTTGTACACACGGTCGGAGAATCCGTCGGAATGCGTCTTATCGGACCGTGTTGTCGGATAATCCGACTGTGTGTGGTATGCATCGGACTGATTCTGTCCGAATCTCCGTCCGACCCAATTTTCCAACATGTTGGAAATATTTTCCGACCAACTGGTTTGATCAGACATACTCCGATCATGTGCAGAGAATTTTGATCGGACCAAGTGCCACGCATGCTCAGATCAAATTCCTACATCAAAGCTATTGGCTACTAGTCCCACCGTAACGAAATTACGTCATCACGTTCTGAATGATTGGATTTTTCGACAACTTAGTCCGACCGTGTGTATGCAACAGTTTCGGACAAGATCCGACGGGCAAAATCCGACGGACAAAATCCGACGGATTTGGTTGGCAGAATGTCCGACCGTGTGTACAGGGGCTAAGAGACACCGGTGTCATATTAATCCCTAGTCTTAATTTTAATGGGTTTGCATTTATTGAGGGATATTTAATAGTTCATTTTTTTTGTATATACATGTGTGTGAAAGCGTTAATAAAATCTTGTTATACCCGCTTTGTCCTCGCTGACGAATACTTTTTGGGGATTCTTTCCATAATTTTTTGTTACTGTGTAAATGTGACTGGCAGTGAATGGGGTTAACCACTAGGGGGCGATCAAGGGGTCAAGTGTGTCCTAGGGATGTGTTCTAACTGTGTGGGAACGGGGCTTACTGTGACATGACACTAGGGTGACCACATTTCCAAACTGCCATTCAGGGACACCCCCCCCCCCAAAAAAAAAGATGATTTTTGACATATTTTTTTGCAGATTTTTGGGGCATATCATGAAATCAGTGGGCCTATGTGCAAGATCAAAGGTGGGCCCTAGGCATCAAGAAGAACAATAATATGGCACGCAAAGCGCATCGTGGTGAACAGTGGACATGTCTTAATATGTGCTAAATATTGGTTTAAAGGGGTGTTGTTAAAGAAAGTCTGAGATGACTTATATAGTGCAGAATGTGGTCATGTTAAATAGGGAATTCAGAGTGTATGGAGGTGAGTAATATGTACAGGAGAGGAGTGCGGAGTGTATGGAGGTGAGTAATATGCACAGGAGAGGAGTGCGGAGTGTATGGAGGTGAGTAATATGTACAGGAGGGGAGTGTGGAGTGTATGGAGGTGAGTAATATGCACAGGAGAGGAGTGCGGAGTGTATGGAGGTGAGTAATATGTACAGGAGGGGAGTGTGGAGTGTATGGAGGTGAGTAATATGTACAGGAGAGGAGTGTGGAGTGTATGGAGGTGAGTAATATGCACAGGAGAGGAATGCAGAGTGTATGGAGGTGAGTAATATGTACAGGAGAGGAGTGCAGAGTGTATGGAGGTGAGTAATATGTACAGGAGAGGAGTGTGGAGTGTATGGAGGTGAGTAATATGTACAGGAGAGGAGTGTGGAGTGTATGGAGGTGGGTAATATGTACAGGAGAGGAGTGTGGAGTGTATGGAGGTGAGTAATATGTACAGGAGAGGAGTGCAGAGTGTATGGAGGTGAGTAATATGTACAGGAGAGGAGTGTGGAGTGTATGGAGGTGAGTAATATGTACAGGAGAGGAGTGTGGAGTGTATGGAGGTGGGTAATATGTACAGGAGAGGAATGCGGAGTGTATGGAGGTGAGTAATATGTACAGGAGAGGAGTGCAGAGTGTATGGAGGTGAGTAATATGTACAGGAGAGGAGTGTGGAGTGTATGGAGGTGAGTAATATGTACAGGAGAGGAGTGTGGAGTGTATGGAGGTGGGTAATATGTACAGGAGAGGAGTGTGGAGTGTATGGAGGTGGGTAATATGTACAGGAGAGGAGTGTGGAGTGTATGGAGGTGAGTAATATGTACAGGAGAGGAGTGTGGAGTGTATGGAGGTGAGCAATATGTACAGGAGAGGAGTGCGGAGTGTATGGAGGTGAGTAATATGTACAGAAGAGGAGTGTGGAGTGTATGGAGGTGAGTAATATGTACAGGAGAGGAGTGCGGAGTGTATGGAGGTGGGTAATATGTACAGGAGAGGAGTGCAGAGTGTATGGAGGTGGGTAATATGTACAGGAGAGGAGTGCAGAGTGTATGGAGGTGAGTAATATGTACAGGAGAGGAGTGTGGAGTGTATGGCGTGGGTAATATGTACAGGAGAGGAGTGTGGAGTGCATGGTGGTGGGTAATATGTACTGGAGAGGAGGGCAGAGTGTATGGAGGTGAGTAATATGTACAGGAGAAGAGTGTATGGCAGTGGGTAGTATGTACAGAAGAGGAGTGTGGAGTGTATGGCGGTGGGTAATATGTACAGGAGAGGAGTGCGGAGTGTATGGCACGGGTAATATGTGCAGGAGAGGAGTGTGGAGTGTATGGTGGTGGGTAATATGTACAGGAGAGGAGTGTGGAGTGTATGGGGGTGGGTAATATGTACAGGAGAGGAGTGCCGGGAAAGAGCATTCCTTGGGTCGTGCTGACAGTGAGAGCCGATTGGGGGCTCTCCCTGTCAGAGGGGGGTCTGTGCTGATAATCCGCACATTGATTATCAGCACAGCCCACTCAGATGTGTCAATCACCTGCCAACCAGTGCCCAGCAGTGTCCCAATATTAAAGTCTGCCAGTGTCCACCACAGTGCCCATCAGTGCCCATCACAGTGCCAATCAGTGCCCACCACAGTGCCAATCCCTGCCCACCACAGTGTCAGTGCCCAGCAGTAACACCTATCAGTAATTTATTAGTACCTCGTCATCATCAGCGCTGCCCATCAGTGCCACCTGTCAGTGCCAATTAGTACCGCCTATCAGTGCCCATCACAGCCGCTTGTCAGTGCTCATCAGTGCCAACTATCAGTGCCCATCAGTGGTGCCCATCAGTGCTGCAAATCAGCGCCACCTATCAGTGCCTATCAATTCTACATATCAGTGCCTCCTCATCAGTGCCCATCAGTGCCACTTTATCAGTGCCAACTCATCAGTGCCCATCATTGCCGTCTCATCAGTGCCCGTCTGTGAAGGGAAAAACTAATTTTTATGACAGAAACTAAGAAAAACTGTTTTGTTTTTTCAAAAATGTCGGTCTTTTTGTTACTTTGTTTAGCAAAAAATAAAAAACCCAGAGGTGATCAAATACCAACAAAAGAAAGTTATATTTGTGGGAAGAAAGTGATAAAAATGTCATGTGGGTACAGTGTTACATGACCGCGCAATTGTCATTCAAAGTGTGATAGCGCTGAAAGATGAAAATTGTCCTGGGCAGGAAGGGGGCAAAAGTGCCCGGGGTTAGAAGTGGTTAAACTGGCTTCTCTGTATGGAGCTTCTGACAGGATCCCTGTATCCCCGGAACCATAAGTCGTAGAAGCCCCAAACTTTGATTAATGGTTGGGTTTTTTTTTGGCAAATGGGCCTATCTTAAGGTAAGGGGCCTGGAGCTGCAGCTCCAATAGCCTCATGTTAATCCGGCCCCGATGAAAGTCAGTCACACACCTTTAACCACTAGAGATCCGTGCTATAGCCGAATGACGGCTACAGCGCGGACCTGCTTTGCCGGGACGATGTCTACTGACGTCGTCCCATGCACGTGCGGCCTGTGATCAGCGAGTCTATGAGACTCGCCTGATCACGGATCGGAGCAAGGGGTCGATCCCGACCCCTTCCCACGTGATCAGCTGTCAGCCAATGACAGCTGATCATGTGACACAACAGAGGCTATTTTTCCTCCTCGCGCTGAAAAAAAAAAGTCGATCACCGGCGGCTGTGATCGGGACATCAGTCCCGATCATGGCTAGCTTATCAGTGCCCACCTGCCCCCTGCCAGTGCCACCTAAATAGTAAAAAAAGCCCCCATCAATGCCATCCATCAGTGCCCATAGTGCCACCCATCAGTGCCACCCATCAGTGCCCACAGTGCCACCCATCAGTACCCACAGTGCCACCTATCAGTGCCACCTATCAGAGCCCACAATCTGCCTCAACAACAGTGCTGCACCCCAGTGCCACATATCCGTGCCCATCAGTGTCATCTACCAGTGCCCATCAGTGCCCAGCAGTGCCACCTATCAGAGCCACTTACCAGTGCCACCTATCAGTGCCCATCAGTCTCATCTATCAGTGGTACCTATCAGTGCCCCTTAGTGCCACCCATCCATGCCACCCATCAGTGCCATCTTATCTGTGCCCATCAGTACTGCCTTATCTGTGCCTATTAGTGCCACCTTAACTGTGTCTATCAGTGCCCACCAGTGCAGCCTATCGGTGCCCACCAGTGCCGCCTCATCATCACATTTCAATGAAGGAGAAAAATTACCTGTTTGAAACATTTTATAACAAACTATGAAACATGATTTTTTTTTTTTTTTTGCATCTTTTTTTGTTTGTTTAGCAAAAAATAAAACTCCGAGCTGTAACTAAATACCACCAAAAGAAAGCTCTATTTGTGGGAAAAAATGATAAAAATTTCATTTGGGTACAGTGTTGTATGCCCGCGCAATTGTCATTCAAAGTGCATCAGCGCTGAAAGCTGAAAATTGGTCTGGGCAGGAGGGGGGTTTAAGTGCCCAGTAAGCAAGTGGTTAAATAATTATTATTCTGAATACAAGAAAAAGAAAAACTTGTGTTATGACTGAATGATCTGAACCATGTGTCTGATGCCGCGTACACACGGAACGAGTCCGTCGGACAAGTCGATCGTGTGTGGGGCTCCATCAGACCTTTGCATGCCAAAAATCCGGCGGACTTTAGAAATAGAACATGTTTTAAATTTTTCCACCGGAACTCCGCCGGACCGAGAAATCCATTCGTGTGTATGCTAGTCTGACGGACAAAAACCGACGCGAGGGCAGCTATTGGCTACTGGCTATGAACTTCCTTATTCTAGTCCGGTCGTACGTCATCACGTTCGAATCCGTCGGACTTTGGTGTGATTGTGTGTGGCCAAGTCCGTTCATTCGGAAAGTCCGTTGGAACTCCACCGAAAGTCTGTTGGAAAGACCGTCAGACCTAGTCCATCGAAAAGTCCGGTCGTGTGTACGCAACATTAGAATGAACATCTTTATGGCTCAAAGCTTTATGGCAGTTTTGTACCATAAAGATGTAATTTTTCTGACGCAAGACAGTTTAAAAAAAAAATGTGGGCTTCAATATTACAATAAGAATTACTGGCTATAAAACTTTGGTGGCCCCTTACCTGTTCCTATGCAGAAAGCGGCCAGGAGAAGAGCGCTTGCTTGTGCTGCCATTGTGAGCTGGAGGAGCCGTGTGATGGATTTTAGCTACGCCTTTGCTCCTTTGTTTTCTGCCTATCCCCAAAACAGAAATGAAACTATTAGCATGGATTCAATACATGCCAGCACACAACATTGGGGTGTAAAGATAACTGGCTCAGAAGCTGGCCGCGTGTAGATACATGCTTCGGTCTTCCCAGAGAAGAATTCCACAGTCAGGTTTTGTACAAAATATCTGCAGATCCGAAGCAGAAGCTGATTTATGACATGAAATGTATGAACCTGAAAACAATGTGCACCCATAGACATGACATGGGATGAAAAAAACAAAGGGGGGGGGGGGCGAACGTTCGTCCGATTTTTCTCGATGTTTCACAGCGAATCGGAACAGATAAAAGAAAATTTGTACAAACATTCTTAATAATATTCTCGTAACACATTTTTTGTTTATTGTTTCTGATCATTTGCAGTCTTTCTTTTCTGATTTTTCTGGAACAAAAACGGTACACATTAAAACGAAAATCGTTCATTCTGTTCCCGTATGAGAAGTTTTTTGGAGTTTGTCCCTTCTGGAGTTTTCGTAAGAAAATTCATAATAATCAGCTGTTAAAAGTTGTGTACACACTATACGAAAATCGAACAGAAGTCTTTGGACGAAAATGCTCATAGTGTGTATGAGCCTTTTACTCCGTCTCTTTCTTTCTCTTTCCCCCTTTTCTCTTTCTCTTTTTCTCTTTTTCCATTTTCTCTTTTTTCCTCTTTTCTTTTTTTTTCTTTCTCTTTACCCCATTCTCTTTCCCCATTTTATCTTTCTCCTTTTCCCCCATTTCTCGTTCCCCTTTTCTCTTTCCCCATTTTATCTTTCTCTTCCCCCATTTTATCTTTCTCTTTTTTTCCCCCTTTTCTCTTCCCCCCTTTTTCTTTTTCTCTTTACCCATTTTATCGCCCCCCCTTTTCTCTTTCCCCATTTTATCATTCTTTCCCCTCCTTTTCTGTTCCCCCCCCTTTCTCTTCCCCCTTTTCATCATTATTCCCCCCCCCCTTTCCTCTTTCTCCCCTTTCATCACTCTCCCCCCCCTTTTCTCTTTCCCCCATTTTATCTTTCTCTTTTTTCCCCCTTTTCTCTTTCCCCCTTTTTCTTTTTCTCTTTACCCATTTTATCGCCCCCCCCCTTTTCTCTTTACCCATTTTATCATTCTTCCCCCCCCTTTTCTGTTCCCCCCTTTCTCTTCTCCCTTTTCTCTTTCCCCCTGTTCATCATTATCCCCCCCCCCCTTTCCTCTTTCTCCCTTTTCATCACTCCCCCCCCCCTTTTCTCTTTCCCCCATTTTATCTTTCTCTTTTTTCCCCCTTTTCTCTTTCCTCCTTTTGCTTTTTCTCTTTACCCATTTCATCGCCCCCCCCTTTTCTCTTTCCCCATTTTATCATTCTTTCCCCCTTTTCTGTTCCCCCCCTTTTCTCTTCCCCCTTTTCATCATTATTTCCCCCCTTTTCTCTTTCTCCCTTTTCATCACCCCCCCTTTTTTCTCTTTCCCCCTTTTCATCCTTCCCCCCCTTTTCTCTTTCTCCCTTTTTTTTCACTTTCCCCATTTTTATCGTTCCCCCCTCCCTTTTCTCTTTCCCCTTTTTCTCTTCCCCCCCTTCTCTTTCCCCCCATTTTCTCTCCCCCTTTCTCTTCCCTGCTTTCTCCTTTCCCCCTTTTCTCTTTCTCCCCTTTCTTTTTCCCCATTTTTATCGCCCCCCCCTTTTCTTCCCCCCCCCTTTTCTCTTTCCTCATTTTCTCTTTCTCCATTTCTCCCCTTTTCTCTTTCCCCATTTGTATAGTTTGTTCCCCCCTTGTTTCTCTTCCCCCTTTTCTCTTTTCCCCCCCTTTCTCCTTTCTCCCCTTTCTCTTTCCCCCCTTTCTCCTTTTCCCCCCTTTCCCCCTTTTCCCCCCTTTCCCCCCTTTCTCCCTTTCCCCCTTCTCCCCCTTTTCTCTTTCTCCCCCTTTCCAGGCAGGACTGTAATATTTATGATGTGACAACTATTGCTGGTGTGTGGTTGCAATGGCCACATTAATACAGCCTTACCTGCCTAGTCAGAGTTTGGGAAGGTGATTCCACGTCTGCCCCTTTACCAAGCAGTACCTGGACTTGAAGCAGGAAACTGTCACTCAGCGTAGCGGAAACTCCATGCCTGTTCTGGTTTTCATCTTGTTCCTCATCCTAAATGTGACATCACAGGTCATGTGAAAAGGGGGTTGGTGCAGAGGGAGATCATGGATTTCATTTGATGGGGCTAATGCTGACACAGACCCATTAAAGGGTGGCAATTAACTCTTCCATCAAAGTACAAGTGTTTGTGAATTAGAAGGAAAGCTGAACTATAATGGTACAAGACATTCAGGTATAACTGGTATCACCATCAACCCTGGTGACTGGGTTAGGAACCCCCAAATAGACACAGCAATTGAGACCATAAGAAATGGGTCCCTGATTCACAAATACCCAATGGTAGGGGTGGTGAGGTCCAGTTCAAGTCCTGCTTCACATGGGTGTGCTTCTTTTGCAGCTTAAGGGTTAAAATTGATTTTCTCTAAACAAGATAATAGTATAATCAATACCACATAAAACTGAAGTAAGCAAAAAAGTATAGATAAGTCTGCCAAAGCAATGGCTATAATCACAAGGTATATGATACATTAGGGATGAGCTTCGTGTTCGAGTCGAACGTACGTTCGACTCGAACATTGGTCGTTCGGCGAATTCCGAACCTTTGGGCCGTTTGCGGCAAAATTCGTGTGGCCCACAATGCACTGCGATGGCGCAGTGCATTGCTGGCTCATGATTGGCCAAGCATGCACTGTGACCCCGCATGCTTGGCCAATCGCAGCGCCAGCAGCGAGGAGAGCCATGATTGGCCACGGGCGTCCTGCCTGTGGCCAATCATAGCTCAGGCTGTGTAGTGCACGCCCCACACTATATAAGGCCGCCTTTGAGGCGGCCTCGTGTAGTGTGTTGGCATCTGAAGCAGTGGGTGTTCTGTGTACCTTCAACACAGTTACACACCAATCGTTTTTGGCTGATTTCCTATCTTGCTCTTGTGTAGTGGTTATTGTCTGCGTGCCCTGACCGCAGTATACACCGCTATATTCACCTCACCTATATAGCTAGTGATCTATCTTTAATAATAGAGCTTGCAGTCAGTAGTGTTAGGAGATAGTGCGTGCTGTCTGCGTGCTCTGTACCCAGTACATACCGCTATAATCCACCTACATAGCTGTTCTCTATTTGGGCCCAATTGTCATCTGCAGGAGTTATTGGAAGTTGTGTGTGCTTCCAGCACAGCACAGTATACATCTGTATATACCCCTTTATCTCTGCTGTTCTATAAAAAAGGCATCTGCAGGAGTTAGTGGGTGTTGTGTGCCTCCAGCACAATATAAACTACCCAACTACTGTTTTACCCAACTCCCTTCAGGCCATTACCATGTCTGGAAGGCCAGCAAGGAGAGGCAGACAGGCGCGAGCCGATAAAAGAGGGCAAGCAGGCTCTGTGTCTAGAGACAACAGTGCTGGTCGTGGACGCGGTGCATTGTCATCAGCACGTGGCCATGGGACATGCTTGTCCTTCTTTTCTGCAGCTGGACATGTTGAACCGCAACATGCCAACGACTTGGTAGAGTGGATGACCAAGCCCTCTTCATCCTCCTCATCCTCTCTCACCCAGTCTCAGGGTAGTAGCAAAGAAGCTGCCAACACATCGTCTTCCCTCCTCTCAATGTCATCATCAGTGACTCCTTCCCTAGACCCACCACGTCCTCCTGAGGAGTCTCCTGAACTCTTTGAGCACAGTGTTGGGTACATGCTCCAGGAGGATGCCCAGTGTTTGGTGGGCTCTGATGATGACACTCAGCTAGAGGAAGGCAGTAGCGTGAGCGCAGAGAGAGGGGATGCTCAAGAAGGACAGCAATCTGGCAGTCATGTTCCACAAGCTGCAGCATACTGCCAGGTTTGCTACAGCGATGAAGAGGGAGGGGATGATGAGGGCACTGACTCCACGTGGGTGCCTGGAAGGAGGGAGGAGGAGGAGGAGGAGGAGGCACATGTCCAACGAGGCAGGATGCCCTCCGGGGGTCAGCTTAGGGGCAGCACACCAACTGAATCACACCGCAGAGCTCCGCCTGCGCAGAGCGCTTCCTCTGCGCGTTATTCTAAAAGTCATTTGGTGTGGGCCTTTTTTGAGACGAGTGCATCAGATCGCACCGCTGCTATTTGCAACATATGTCTCAAGCGTATCTCACGTGGCCAAAACATCAGCCGCTTGGGCACCACATGCTTGACCAGACATATGTTGACCTGCCATGCAGCTCGTTGGCAAGCGTACCTCAAAGACCCACACCAAAGAACAAAGCGGACCTCTCCTTGCTCCTCATCAGCTGACATCTCCAACCCCACTAGACCTTCAGTCCTCTCTGAAACCTGCTATGAGAGGAATGAAGGTGTAGAATTAGGTGTGTCACAGCCAAGTGCTTCCGGGAACTCTGCTAGTGGTACATCCACATCCGATTATAGCAGGCAAATGTCCCTGCCCCAGCTGCTGGACCGGCGGAAGAAGTTTACTCCCAGCCATCCACATGCCCAGCGGTTGAATGCTAGCTTGGCTAAATTGCTAGCACTTCAACTGCTGCCTTTTCAGTTGGTAGACTCGGCCCCCTTCCGTGAGTTTGTACAATGTGCGGTTCCTCAGTGGCAGGTCCCCAAACGCCACTTTTTCTCACGGAAGGCGATTCCGGCTCTCTACCGGCATGTGGAAGGCAATGTCCTTGCCTCGCTGGACAGGGCGGTCAGCGGTAAGGTGCATATTACCGCTGACTCATGGTCCAGCAGGCATGGACAGGGACGTTACCTGTCTTTCACGGCCCATTGGGTCACTCTTCTGGCTGCTGGGAAGGATGCAGGACAAGGTGCAGTAGTGTTGGAGGTTGTTCCGCCACCACGCCTCCAAAATGCTACTATTGGTTGTGACACACCTCTCTCCTCCACCCCCTCCTCTTCTTCTTCCTCCATGGCCTCTTCCAGTGCTCTGTCCTCAGAACCAACGGTGCTCCGTAGGCGTTCCAGGGGCTACGCAAGTATGCAGGCAAAACGATGCCATGCCGTGCTTGCGCTGGTTTGTTTGGGGGACAGGAGCCACACTGGGGCGGATGTTTTGTCAGCTCTGCAGGGGCAGGCCGAGAGGTGGTTGACGCCACGCCAGCTTAAGCCAGGAATGGTGGTTTGCGACAATGGCACCAACCTCCTCTCCGCCCTCCGACAGGGACAACTGACCCATGTGCCCTGTGTAGCTCACGTCCTTAACCTGGTGGTGCAGCGGTTCTTGGGCAGGTACCCCGGCTTACATGATGTCCTGAAGCAGGCCAGGAAAGTCTGTGTGCATTTCCGCCGATCATTTAATGCCTGTGCTCGGCTGGCTGAGCTCCAAAAGGAGTTGAACCTGCCCAAGAACCGCCTTATATGTGACATGCCCACCAGATGGAACTCAACATTGGCCATGCTGCAGCGGCTGCACACGCAGCAGAGGGCCATCAATGAGTACCTGTGCGACTACGGCACCAGGACAGGGTCAGGGGAGCTTGGTTTTTTCTCACCACGCCAGTGGGGCATGATCAGGGATGCATGCACTGTCCTGTCACCGTTTGAGGAGGCCACAAGGATGGTGAGCAGTGACAGTGCATGCATCAGTGACACTGTACCTCTTGTCCACCTCTTGGAGCATACGCTGCGTGGAATAATGGACAGGGCACTTGAGGCAGAACAGAGGCAGGAAGAGGAGGACTTCCTTGCCTCTCAAGGCCCCCTTTATCCAGACAGTGTTCCTGCTGTGCCACCCATCACACAGGAAGAGGGTGAGGAGGAGGAAGAGGAGGAGGAGGATGATTGTGTCAGCATGGAGGTGGAGGCTGGCACTCAGCATCAGCATCAGCAGCAGCAGTCTTATAGGGATGATTTACAGTCCCAAGAAACACGTGGACTTGTACGTGGCTGGGAGGAGGTAGCTGCGGATCATGTTGTCCTTAGTGACCCAGAGGACTCCGGACCGAATGCCTCAGCTAACCTACGCTGCATGGCCTCCCTGATCCTGCAAAGCCTGCGGAAGGATCCTCGTATTCTTCGGATCAAGGAGAGGGACCATTACTGGCTGGCCACTCTCCTTGATCCACGGTACAAGGGTAAGGTTGCCGACCTTATCTTGCCATCGCAGAGGGAGCAGAGGATGAGACATCTCCGGGAGGCCTTGCAGAAAGCTCTGTGCAACGCGTTCCCAGAGACTGGGAGGTCACAAACTCCTGGTCCTGGACAACGTGTTGCTGAGGCATCAGTCAGAAGGAGCGGTGGAGAAGGTGGCCGTCTGACTGATGCTTTCAGACAATTTTTTAGTCCGCAGCCCCAAGGTATGATTGGTTCCAGCACCCATCACCAGCGTCTAATTTACATGGTGCAGGAATACCTAGGGGCAAGGTCAGACTTGGACACCTTTCCCACTGAAAATCCTCTGGCTTACTGGGTCTTGAGGATGGATCACTGGCCAGAGCCTGCACAGTATGCAATTGAGCTACTGGCCTGTCCTGCATCCAGCGTTCTTTCGGAACGCACCTTCAGTGCTGCTGGTGGCTTTGTTACCGATCACAGGGTGTGCCTGTCCACCGAATCAGTTGATCGACTGACCTTCATCAAGATGAATCAGTCTTGGATCACCCACAGCTACCAAGCACCTGAAGCTGATGTAACCGAATAATTTTTTTTGAAATACCACATCCCTTCAAGACTGCCTATGCTGATGCTGAGTGACTGTCCTGTTATGTTGATTGTCTATCCTCTTCCTCCTCCGCTGATATGTTGGAAGAACATTTTTGGTTCTGGGTGATGCCAGCAGCCCAATTTTTCTGCCCCTGTTTAACAGGGGCGTTTAATTACAATTTTTGATGCAATGCTTTGCAGCAGGGCTAATTCCTGCAATAAAACTAGAGTATATGGCAGAGGTTGGAGTGTGGTGGCACCAGCACCAGTGCCTAAGGCCCAATTTTTCTGCCCCTGTTTAACAGGGGCGTTTAAGTACAATTTTTGATGCAATGCTTTGCAGCAGGGCTAATTCCTGCAATAAAACTAGAGTATATGGCAGAGGTTGCAGTGTGATGGCACCAGTGCCTAAGGCCCAATTTTTCTGACCCTGTTTAACAGGGACATGTAATTACAATTCTTGATATAATATTTCACAGGAGGGCCCCTTCCTGTGCCCACCCAGAGTAACGGTGAGGACTTATAGTGTTGTGGCACCAGCACCACAACCACCAAAGGTCAATTTTTCTACCACTGTTCAACAATGGCATGTAATTACAATTCTTGATATAATCGTTCACAGCAGGGCGCTCCAGCGTCCACCAAGAGTCACTTTCAGGGCTTACAATGTTGTGGCAAAACCAACACCTTGTTCCGCCATTTCTGCAGAGCATATAGGGCAGGCCCCTACTTACTAACATCCAACTTACAAACATCAGACAGCAGCAAGTGAGATGAAAAAAGATGTACGACAAAACAAATTATACAGGGGTGATAACCCTTCCCTATGTTTTCCAAAAAGCTTAAAAATAGTATTTTTTGACTGGAGCTACACTTTAAAAATGTACCAGTTGAAAATTACAAACAGATTCAACTTAACACAACAAACCTACACAGTCCCTGTCTTGTTTGCACCGCCTGTATACTGCTGTTCTGAGTATATAGGGCCTGGGGGCCACACGCATTTCCTTTTTTTAATATGGGTACGGGGTTCCCCTTAATATGCGTACAAGACCCAAATAGGCTGGTAATGGGCAGGGAGGGCTACCCATGCCATTTTTCTGAATGATTTTCAACCATATTGCAGGAACCAGATATAACATTAAAACCGCAAGCAGTTTTAAATGGTGTTATTTCCGTTTAATGTCATTTTGTGCAGGGACTGTTCTAAACACGGGAAACACGTGGCACTTCACAGGCATACTACAGACACCCCCCAGGCACCATATTTAAAGGAATATTTCACTTTTTTTTTCACTTTAATCGTCATTAAAATCAGTGCTCCCGCCAAAACGGCCGTTTTTAAAACCTTTTTTTGCATTGACCCATGTCCCCTAAGGCAGGAGTCAGGTCCCCAAACCCTTTTTAGGATAGTATCTTGCATATTAGCCGTTAAAATTAGCACTTTCCATTTCGAACGTTCGAGTCCCATAGACTTCAATGGGGTTCTAACGTTCGTTTCGAACGCGGGGTCCATTCGAAAGTTCTGGTGCGAACCGAACCGGGGGGTGTTCGGCTCATCCCTATGATACATTAATAGAGCAAATGGAGAGGAGGCAGTGGAATGGGAAGAACAGCCCAGACCCCCCTCCCCGAAGATGGAAATTGGGACACATCTAAAGGCGGCATCACAGGTCGATGTAGAGGTGGTATTCTAAGGGTTAAGTCTAGTGGATACAATATCTAAACATAACTTAATTACTTAATTTACTTACTGTAATGTCGCCTTTAGGTTTAGCGCTGACATCCTTGCCTATTGATGTGCTTAGATATGCTTTAATATAAGGTTTATGGACATTACTGTGGTTTCGTACCAGAGCCATCTAGTGACTAACTGGGGTAAAGCACCTGTTTATTATTACCTCAGAACAACCTAAAGACTTGTACAGGAAGTGACTGCTTGTTTGCATTCTGAAGGTTGACCTTGTTACCCAGGAGTACGTGTGCCCTACCCATGAACACTCTCTTATGCAGAGCATGCTGGGTAGGGGATAAAAGGGACCCGAGTGGCCATTTTAGGTCTCTTGGGACCACGCTGACTGCCTGTGCGGATCTGTGGAGAGGTTTCCCGGAGACAGCGGCCGACAGCCATCTCAGAACACCAGCCTGTTTGTTTTGTGAGGTGACCTGATGGAGCCTGAAAGATGGTAGTCGGATTGAGAAGGTCCAAAGACACTCAGTGGAGAATCAGAGAACCAGATTGATTCAGCGGAACGATACAGAGCGTCTGGTCCAGCTGACAGAAAGGCAAGCTACAGTCACCGGACCAAAGTGATCACGCGGAACTCGGATCCAGTTGGTGAGCGGGTTGCGGCCCACCGTTTGATAACTTTTGCACGCAGTTAGACTCACATACAGGCCTCATTGGAACCTGTAGTTCCACGGAGGCACAGCAGAGCAACTGACACTGAGCAGGCTGGAGGCCTATCTACCTTGGCGCCTCAAGCGTTTGTAAATAAGTACCTGGAGTTACACCAGGAGCATTTCAGCTTAATCCTCCATGAACTTTGGATTACAAATACAAAGGACTGACTTTAGCTAGCGAAGAAAGGAAGACCCCGCATAAAAGTACTTTAAATGAGGCCTCACGTATAGCGTTTAAAGCAGGGGAGCTCCCAGGTTATACATATATATGCATTTTGTATCGTGTTATATTGAAATAAATTGTACTGTCGCCCTACGTTGAGATGACACCACAATTCATGTAATCCCCTGTGTAAATATTTTGCAGTAAAGATATTTATGGTTAAGTATCCAGTTGTGTGGCGTACTGTTTCTTCCCATCAGGTGGAGCCAGTGGATCCTGAGGGTACAATACAGGTACTTTGCAAAACTGCATTGTTTTATATTGTACTTTATTACATTGCACCACAGCTGTGCCAAGGGGATTGAGTCAAGTTAGTGGGGTTTCTAAGAAGAGTGCAGGCCCAATCTAATCAGCAGCTCCTTCGGGGGTTAGAGCTACAATAGGATTTGCATGTGCGAGCTATGTGCTCACTTTATGAACTTTGACATTCCATTATCCAGCACATATATGCGTTAACACGCTTTTTAGTATAACATGTGAGGGAGGTCGTATGAACTTACAACCCTCCACTGGATCACTCTACTGCTCATTAACCATCCACTAATGTGTGTGTGATCATCTGCATATCCTTTCCCCTTATTTAGAGGGCCCTCCTCTGGACCCCCCCACAATCGGTCGATCGTTTTGCCCTACTTACCCCATCTCGCTTGTGGCTGGCTTTGGCGGCTTCCCCACTGCTTCTCCTCCTCGGCGGCTTCCCATTGCTTCTCCTACCGGCTAATCTGGACGCTTCTCCTTTCCGACCAATCGGGTCTTAAGACCCGCTTCCTGATTGGCTGGGAGGAGAAGCAGGAAGATAATGACGAATACTAATTTGATAATGTCACACAAGTGAAGGGCTGCCACCCTTTTTGAAGCTAATTAGAGCCTCATGCTCTAATCATGTGCTTCTAAAAAAAAACAAAAAAACCCCCATAGAAATCCATGGGGCATCCTGCATGGAGATTAAGGGCTGGGCACATGGAGATTGGGGGGGGGGGGGTGGCACAAAGGCAGAGAGGGGAGGGCACAGTGTGGGTGTGACTGGCCATAGACCGAGCCATAGACTATCCTAGGTGTGCCAGAGAGGAGAGGCCGGGTGAGCTCCAGGCCTGGTCGCACCAATATTATTGGCAGGTGAGCCAGAGGGGCTGTTCTTGGTGTTGAGAGGCAGAGTATGGAACCAAGTATATGATCACTGATTTTTGAGGATATAGAAAGAGGGAGCCATAGAGGCTACCTTTTGTTGTGTTTCAACAACTAGGAGAAACATATTGGAAAGTTTGAAGGAATCTTCAGAGCTGTTCTGACAGAATGGGGCAGAATCGAAAGCAGAAAAAGGGCAAAATGATTTAGGTGCTTTCATAAAAAAAAAAATGATATTGCCAGTTCCCGTCAGAACTGGTTTTGCGGGTTCTCTGACTTTTGTGTTCGGGGTGTAATTGATGCAGCAACAACAGTTTAGGACCACCGGCAAATCCCTTTTATTCTTAGAACAATGCAAAAATAGTATTCATTCCAAAATGTCTCGTAGTGTTTAGCTCTACAATACCTTTTCCATATAAATCTAATAGTTAACTCTGACGGAAGTTGTAAATGATTTTTTATTTCACATCTCCAGTTTATAGTTTGTTAAAAATTAAATATTATCTTATGATTTTTTTCTAGCTTTTCCTTGTGCGTGACAGTTCAAATAATCTCAGAGAATGTTCTCTTCAGCAGGACGTGTTTGAGGACTTGTGTCTTTGTTGGGGGGTGTCAGATATGGAGCTCCAAACAAAAGAACTCGCTGCTCCTGGTGAGACAGGAAGCCTAATGATATCACGGGTGTCCGCCTCGGCTCGCCTCGATCAACACTGAAGAAATGGCTGCACTCCAAGATCCATCAAAATTCTTGTTTAACCACTTTCAGACCGGACCAATTTGCTGGTCAAAGACCAGACCACTTTTTGCGATTCGGCACTGCGTCGCTTTAACTGACAGTTGCGCGGTCGTGCGACGTGGCTCCCAAACAAAATTGACGTCCTTTTTTTCCCACAAATAGAGCTTTCTTTTGGTGGTATTTGATCACCCCTGCGGTTTTTATTTTTTGCGCTATAAACAAAAATAGAGCGACAATTTTGAAAAAAACGCATTATTTTTTACTTTTTGTTATAATAAATATCCCCCAAAAATATATAAAAAAACATTTTTTTCCCTCAGTTTAGGCCGATACGTATTCTTCTACATATTTTTGTTAAAAAAAATCGCAATAAGCGATTATTGATTGGTTTGCGCAAAAGTTATAGCGTTTACAAAATAGGGATAGTTTTATAGCATTTTTATTAATAATTTTTTATTATTTTTTTTTTTTACTAGTAATGGCGGCGATCTGCGATTTTTATTGTGACTGCGACATTATGGCGGACACATCGGACATTTTTGACACATTTTTGGGACCATTGTCATTTATACAGTAATCACTGCTATATAAATGCAGTGATTCCTGTGTAAATGACACTGGCAGTGAAAGGGTTAACCAGTGGGTGGCAGTGTAGGGGTTAAGTGTTCCTAGGGGAGTGTTACTAACTGTGGGGGGGTTGGGCTTTCATTTAGTGTACACTGATCTCTGCTCCAATCACATGGAGCAGAGATCAGCGTCACTAGTTGCTAGGCAGAATAGACAAATGTTGTTTACACAGCATTTGCTCTATTCGGCCGCTCCGTGAGACGATCGCGGGGATGCCCGCGGCGATCGAGTCCGCGGGTCCCGCGACCGGACTCACGGGGGTCCCGACCAGCGCGGCATCGAATATTGGACGTACCTGTACGCCAATATGCCTGCCCGTGCCATTCTGTCGACGTACATTGTCGTGCGCTGGTCGGGAAGTGGTTAATAAATGAACATCACAAGTGTTACAAACAGTTCAAATGGTAGACGCGTTTCACACACTAACAGGTGCGCTTATTCATTACTCAGATCAGATATGGAGCTACTGGAAACTTGATTCAGTGAGAAGCTGGTATGCAGATCTTAATTGTCTGCTCCCCGATGTTCTGTGGCCACTTCCAAGTCATCCAGATCTTTTGTCACTTTAAAGAGGGATTCCACCTACAAAAAAAATATTAAAAGCCAGCAGCTATAAATACTACAACTGCTGACTTTTAATAAATGGACACTCACCTGTCCCGGGTTCCAGCGATGCCGGCAGCCGAGGCCGATCGATCGCTCGGCTCTCGGCTGCTGCCGCCACCATTCTAGGTGAGGGAATCAGGAAGTGAAGCGAATCGGCTTCACTTCCCGGTTCCCGACTGCGCATGCACGAGTCGCGCAGTGCAATAGGAATTGTCCGCGCTGTCTCTGGGACCCGTGTGTGTCCCAGCAGACAGCGCGGCAGAACAGGAAGAGGCATAGACTCCCACGGGAGTCTATGCCCAGAAGTGGGTGTAAATACCTGTCTTTGACAGGTATCTCCACCCCCTCCCCCCTGAAAGGTGTCAATTGTGACACCGGAGGGGGGGAGGGTTCCGATCAGCGGAAGTTCCACTTTAGGGTGGAACCCCGCTTTAAGGGCATGGCTGTTGAAGCCCAGGTAATCAGAGACAAGGGTTTTTCAGAGACCATGATTCTGACCATGTTGAATGCATCTGTAGCACTCATTAGTGTTGTTGGGTTGCTACAGTGGTTAGGATTTCTGTTAGTATAGGTCAATTTCAGGCTTGGCTAGCAGCCATTGATCTGGCCTGGGAGTGACTCAGGCAGAGCTGGGGGTCTCACAGGCAGCATCACTGAGATCTTCCAGTTATTTCCAGAAAGTGCTGGAACCTTCTGGAAAGATAGGAGGAGAGGTAAGGTGGAGCTACCTGGAGTATTCTGAGGAGCCCTGACCAATCCCCAACTTGGATTGGCAGTGGGTAGGCCTCCTCAAATACTCAGGGTCAGCCCAGCTAGGGGAGGAGTTGTTTGGGTGGAATCTGGAGTTGGCCGTCATGACCTTTGAGGGAGTTCCCCAGTCTGGGGGGCGGGGGGTGACCTTGGGCATGGGCACCGGTGCAGACAGGACCCTCTCACAACACATGGAGGTGTCCTGGACAGGAGCAAGGAGAGGACAGCAGGAGAGCACTGCCAGGCAAGTTTTCAGGAGGAACAACAAGTCGCAGGGCTGGTGAGTGACCCACAGCCAATAGGGACTGTGGTGCAGCACTGGAACTCAGAGTCAACTTATCTACTCTGTACTTTAGTCCTTTCCTAGTAGTGTGCAACACTAACTTTATGGTCAGACATCACCCAGATGCCTAACCAGCAGCTGGCTCAGCCTCTCAGTGCACCACTAAGGCCACTTTCACACTGAGGCACTTTGCAGACATTTTAGCGTCAAAAATAGCGCCTGCAAAGTGCCTCTCCTGTCACTCCAGTGTGAAAACCCGAGTGCTTTCACAGTGGAGCGGTTCGCTTGCGGGACCTTAAAAAAAGCCCTGCAAGCAGAATCTTTGGGGCGGTTTAGGAGCAGTGTATACATCCTAAAATGCCCCAGCCCATTAAAATGAATGGGCACCTCTGCAGAAGTGACTGCAAATCACTTCGGCAGCGGTACTACATGGGGGCTATTAACCCCTTCTTCAGCTAGTAGCGGGGTTTAATGCGCCCTTCTAGCAGTCGAAAAGCACAGCTAAAACTATGGTAAAGCGCCGTTAAAACTACCGCCAAATCCACCCCTGCCCCAATGTGAAAGTAGCCTTAGAGACTGAGCTAGCCACTCCTGCCCCCTCCACACCCCGACACTTCAATGAAAAGGGCACAGCAGAAACCCCTCTCTGTTCAGTGTAGACCAAGAACTGTCCTCAGAAAGGATGTGCTGGAGCTGGGCAGAGTCCAGAGAAGGACAAAAAAGCCCTGGAGAAGAGAAATTTGAGAGGAGACATGATCGCAATGTTCAAATATCTAAATGGTGATTCTAACATAGGGAGAAAACTTTAAGGTTTCAGGTCTCTTAACCCCTTAGCCTCCTGGCCCTTTAAGGGGTTTCAGATGCTGGGAAGTGCGGTTTATGATCACATGATTGGTTGTCACGGTGGTCACTTGTTCGGAAAGCTCCCAATCACAAGCAGCAATCAGGAGCTTTCCGTTAGCCGCTGGTAACTGTGTCGGGGAGCGCACTCTTGGCACAGCTGTGTTTGCAATGTGGTATGAAAATATGCGGTTGTTTGGTGCCACCGCTCACCTGGCGAGAGGCCGCATATTTGCTTGCCGATGGCGCCAAGAGGTTAGGAAGACATGTGGCCACTCAATGAAGTTGGACGAGAAGTGGTTTAACCTTAGACTGTGCTGGGGGTTCTTTGCGGTTAAAGCTGTAAAAATGTGGAACTCCATTCCACATTTTGTGGTGTCAGCGGGGAGTGACAAATTTTTTTTTTTTACAAAATAAAGTGCTAGTGCGCACACCCCCAATAATAAGATCTAAAATACTAAAATAGAAAATAAAAATACAAGTGCAAGCTCCACTAATGCTAATAAGAGAATACCATCAATGAGAGGAAGCAGCCAGCAGAAAAATAGAAAAATATGCAGCGCTACCCCACTTTCTCAAAAAACTCAAATAACATAAAAAACAATAACCCTAATAAAAGGAATGTACAAATCAGTAAAATAAAAATGAATACGATGCAATCAATAAAATACAAAAATACAATAAATAGAAAATTCCTATAGTACAAAATTAAGGTGCAATGTAGTCCATAATAACCATACGGATAATCAGTGCAGTGCAATATCCATGTAAGCAGCAGTGATCAAAAAAGTGCTAAACGTGCAAATAGTTCATAAACACACACACGGTCAGTGCAGTATAAATTCCAGGATGCTGTGATCTTATGATAAATCCATGCAGTGACATAGGAAATAAAGCTGTTCCAAAAAACGGCTCCAAAAAGCTGTGACAGTCCACCAATAGTTCAGTGCTAGACTTGTGCACCACCTATTTCCCCCAGCCTCTCACCTCCAATAAAGACCATTAATGGCCAAATCCAGCGTAATCTGTGTGGCCCACTGGCTACTTTCTCCTCTCCTCGTAATATCAGCCCATCAATGTATTAGGTCCACCAGCCATGCACCGGATAATAAAGAAACAAGAGGGGGACTCCCATGTGTAGAACGTAATATACAACACTTTATTAAAACAATATCCACACTTACAATTAGGTAGAAACAATTGCGAGATGGTAAACACAGGAACTTCCAGTCTAGGCCGCGGCCGGAAGTGATGATCGTGACACCTGGCTCCTCGCTGACGCGTTGCGTCACAGACACGTGACTTTTTCAAAGGGCTTATAGTGTTGTGGCACCAGCACCACCACCACAACCATCAAAGGCCCAATTTTTCTACCACTGTTCAACAATGGCATGTAATTACAATTCTTGATATAATCGTTCACAGCAGGGCGCTCCAGTGCCCACCAAGAGTCAATTTGAGGGCTTACAATGTTGTGGCAAAACCAACACCTTGTTCCGCCATTTCTGCAGAGCATATAGGGCAGGCCCCTACTTTCAAACATCCAACTTACAAACATCTCCTACTTGCAAACGGAAGGAGACAACAGCAAGTGAGATGAAAAAAGATGGACGACAAAACAAATTATACAGGGGTGATAACCCTTCCCTGTTTTCCAAAAAGCTTAAAAATTGTTTTTTTGACTGGAGCTACACTTTAAATATGTACCAGTTGAAAATTACAAACAGATTCAACTTAACACAACAAACCTACACAGTCCCTGTCTTGTTTGCACCGCCTGTATACTGCTGTTCTGAGTATATAGGGCCTGGGGGCCACACACATTTCCTTTTTTTAATATGGGTACGGGGTTCCCCTTAATATGCGTACAAGACCCAAAGGGGCTGGTAATGGGCAGGGAGGGCTACCCATGCCATTTTTCTCAATGATTTTCAACCATATTGCAGGAACCAGATATAACATTAAAACCGCAAGCAGTTTTAAATGACGTTATTTCCGTTAAATGTCATTTTGTGCAGGGACTGTTCTAAACACGGGAAACATGTGGCACTTCACAGGCATACTACAGACACCCCCCAGGCACCATATTTAAAGGAATATTTCACTTTTTTTTTTTTCACTTTAATCGTCATTAAAATCAGTGCTCCCGCCAAAACGGCCATTTTTAAAAACATTTTAGGCATTGACCCATGTCCCCTGGGGCAGGAGCCAGGTCCCCAAACCCTTTTTAGGACAGTATCTTGCATATTAGCCGTTAAAATTAGCACTTTTAATTTCAAACGTTCGAGTCCCATAGACTTCAATGGGGTTCTAAATTTCGTTCGAATTTGGGGTCCGTTCGAAAGTTCTGGTGTGAACCGAACCGGGGGTTGTTCGGCTCATCCCTAGTGGGCGGTGTTGATATTTTATACAGAAAGATTTGTCATTGCTATGTCAGTCTAATTGGTACTTCTTATTGGTTACAATACAAGAGAAATGAAGAAACTTGATGCTTGAAGTTTGGTTGAAGCTGGTTCCCTTATCTCAAATGCATTCTTCTAGCACGGGGGATGTAGGGGGTGGACGCCATCTTTAACTCCGAACGGAGAAGTCAATATGTATATTACATAATAAGTAAGGAGCATAGGAACATGTATACACATAAGCAAATAGACATTTTCTGATTATCATTATGTACATTAGATTCCTTAACACCGGGATGATTAAAGTGCTAACACCAGGTGTTTGGAGTATCTTTATCTGCTGATTGTTAAACTTTCTTTAGCTTCACACCTTTTAAGCCACACCCACTATTTCACTTAAACCACGCCCATTTTCACCAAGTGGGATGGGTCAAAAAGGAAGGGCGGGGTCTGGCGCCCCCCCCCATCCTAAAATTTCACCAGCCGTCACTGGTGTTAACAGCAAGATCAGAGGGGCCTACTGGCTCATGGGTCTGGTTGTAATCTTTGCATCTGTCAATGAATGTTCCCTATGGACATCAGCCCAGGACTGTTTTAGTTTGGTGATGCCTAGTCTTTGAATCCCAAGGGGACTGACTATTTCTCAGTGGGTGTTTAAATAACATGGGGACACCTGTAGTGCACACAAGAGACTTTGTGGGCCACTGATGGATCCGTGGTGATTTACAAAGGCGTGTGAGGGAGATATAGAAGATCTCTATGGTTGGAGTCCTCCTCTGGACCACACTTGTACATTGACCTATAATAGGATTTACATGTGCGAGCTATATGCTCACTTTATGAACTTTGACATACTATTATCCAGCACATATATGCATTAACACGCTTTTTAGTATAACGTTTGAGGGAGGTCGTATGAACTTACAACCCAACCAATCACTCTACTGCTCATTAGCCATCAACCTATGTATATGTGATCATGCTATTGCTTGTTAGCCATCAACCAATGTGTGTGTGATCATCTGCATATCCTTTCCCCTTATTTAGTGGGCCCTGCTCTGGACACCCCTCCGGTCGGTCGATCGTTTTGCCCTACTTACCACATTCAGCTCGCGGGTGGCTTTGGCAGCTTCCCCACTGCTTCTCCTCCTTGGTGGCTTCCCGGGTGGCTTTGGCAGCTTCCCCATTGCTTCTCCTCCTCGGCGGCTTCCCATTGCTTCTCCTACTGGCTAATCTGGACGCTTCTCCTTTCCAGCCAATCGGGTCTTAAGACCCGCTTCCTGATTGGCTGGGAGGAGAAGCAGGAAGATAATAGCAAAAACGAATTTGCTAATGTCACACAAGTGAAGGGCTGCCACCCTTTTTTTAAGCTAATTAGAGCCTCAGGCTCAAATCATGTGCTTCTAAAAAAAAAAAAACACATGGAGATTAGGAGTTGGCACAGAGAAGGGAGGGCATAGTGCTGAGTGTTGCTGGCCGCAGACCGAGCCATAGACTATGCTAGACAGTGCCGGAGAGGAGACGCCGGGTGAGCTCCAGGCCTGGTCGCACCAATATTATTGCCAGGTGAGCCAGAGGGGCTGTTCTTGGGGGTTGAGAGGCAGAGTACGGAACCAAATATATGATCACTACTTTTTGAGGATATAGAAAGAGGGAGACATAGAGGCTTTTTTGTTGTGTTTCAACAACTAGGAGAAACATATTGGAAAGTTTGCAGCAATCTACAGAGCTGTTCTGACAGAATGGGGCAGAATCGAAAGCAAAAGGGAAGAATGACTCAGGTGCTTTCATAAAATAAATATATTGCCAGTTTCCCTTAGAACTGGTTTTGTGTGTTCTCTGACTTTTGTGTTCGGGTGTAATTGATGCATCAATGACAGTGTATGACCACAGGCAAATTCCTATAATTCTTAGAAAAATTTAAAAATAGTATTCATACCAAAATGTCTCGTAATGGTTGACTCTGACAGAAGTCGTAACTAATTTTTTATTCGACATCTCTAGTTTATAAAAAATGAAATATTATCTTATGATTATTTCGAGCTTTTCCTTGTGCGTGGCAGTACAAATAATCAGTTCAAATAATCTCACAGAATGTTCTCTTCAGCAGGACGTGTTGAAGGACTTGTGTCTTTGGTGAGGAATGTCAGCTATGGAGCTACTGGCATCTTGATTCAGTGAGAAGCTTGTATGCAGATCTTGACTGTCTGCTCCCCGATGTTCTGTGGCCACTTCCAAGTCATCCAGATCTTTTGTCACTTTAAGCCCAGGTAATCAGAGACAAGGGTTTTTCAGAGACCATGATTCTGACCATGTTGAATGCTTCTGCAGCACTCCTTAAGCCCTTGTACACACGGTCGGAGAATCCGTCGGAATGCGTCTTATTGGACCGTGTCGTCAGATAATCTGACTGTGTGTGGTATGCATCGGACTGATTCCGTCCGAATCTCCGTCCGACCCAATTTTCCAACATTTTGGAAATATTTCCCGACCAACTGGGCCGGTCGGACGTAATCCGATCATGTGTAGAGAATTTTGATCGGACCAAGTGCCACGCATGCTCAGATCAAATTCCTACATCAAAGCTATTGGCTACTAGCCTGAATCTAGTCCCATCATAACTAAATTACGTCATCACGTTCTGAAAGATCGGATTTTTCAACAACTTAGTCCGACCGTGTGTATGCAACAGTTTCGGACACAATCCGTCAGACTAAATCTGACGGACAAAATCCGACGGATTTGGTTGGCAGAATCTCCGACCGTGTGTACAGGGGCTAAGTGTTGTTGGGTTGCTACAGTGGTTAAGATTTCTGTTAGTATAGGTCAATTTCAGGCTTGGCTAGCAGCCATTGATCTGGGTTGGGACTGACTCAGGCAGAGCTGGGTGACTCACAGGCAGCATCACTGAGAGCTCCCACTTATTTCCAGAAAGTGCTGGAACCTTCTGGAAAGATGGGAGGAGAGGTAAGTTGGAGTTACCTGGAGTATTCTGAGGAGCCCTGACCAATCCCCAACTTGGATTGGCAGTGGGCAGTAGAGAAGGCCTTGCGGTTCACCCAGCGGTCGGTTCGCGGCTAATTTTGCTTGTTCGCGATTCGCCAAACCAGCCGACTTCTGGTGCTGTTCACGGCCGCCATATTTGTTTACATTGTGAAGAACTTTGACCCATGACACATTCATCGTGGGGTACAGGACAGCCAATTGAGACATTTCAGCACATGGGCATACCCCCTACCTTATAAATAGACCTGATCTGGCGGCCATTTTACATTCTGTATTTTGTCAGTGTAGGGAAAGGACGCTGTGTGGAGCAGGGACAGTCAGTCTAATCACTAGCTAGCTAATTAGCTATTACTATTAGGTCCACAAAAGTCCTTTTAAGGACTGGTATAGGTGTACAGTATATAGGGTTGTAATACACCTATAATATACTTTCTTTCAAATATAGAAAGTATATTATGGTGCACTGCTGACTGCTGTGCTGCTAGTGCTGACCGATTCTGCAGCTGTCTTTTATCAGTGTAGGGAGGTACAGTTTGGTGTTTGGAGCAGGGACAGTCTGCAATTCACTAGATACTAGGTCCACAAAGGTCCTTTTAGGGACTGGTATAGGTGTACAGTATATAGGGTTGTACATGTATAATATACTTTCTTTCAACTATAGAAAGCATATTAGCCCTTGTACACACGGTCGGATATTCCGATGGAAAATGTCGGATCGGACCATGTTGTCGGATAATCTGACTGTGTGTGGGCTCCATCGTACTGTTTCCGTCTGAATATTCGACGGACCAAGTTTATGAGCTTGGCTATAAAACTTTCTGACAACATGATCCGATCACGTCAGTTCCGATCGTGTGTAGCCTAGTCCGACGGACAAGGTGCCACGCATGCTCACAATAAAATTCTGAGACGGAAGCGATCGGTCAGGTAAAACTACCGCTCGTAATCGATATAGCACATTTGTCACGCTGCAATGTTAAAAATTCTTTAATGCAGCGCATTCTCTGTTTCTTTATAATGCTAGAAGAAGGAAGTTGTTTTGCTGCTCATATTCACACACACTTCTCCCAAACTTATTTCTTTATTCTTTTTCCTCATTTCATGAATACAATATTTTAATTCGTCACATCTCCCCAATCATTTTTTTTTTCTTTTTGTTTTTAAATTTGGTGGTTGTTTTTTTTAATCAACATCTCCTTTTTTGACAGTTTGCTCATCTTTGCAGTTTTTTTTGGTGTGCTTTGTGTGTCAACTTACCACAATACCATTATTATCTTTTTATTTTCTTGTTTTCTTTTTTAATCTAGAGGAGGTTGTTTGGTGTTGGTGCCCCTTGTTATTCATTTGACTTTGTTTTTTTAAAATGTACCTGCCTACTCACAAATAAACTGTACTTTTTGAAGTAAAACACATAGGCAAGTATTTCTTCAACCAAAAAAAAACTTGATTTAGGTGTCAAACAAATAAACAGGAAGGCAGCGATGGAGAAACTGGTCAATTTGGCGAAGCCTTTGGCCCCCAGGGCAGACGTGAACTAATGTGAAAATTCTAAATTGGTGGCCTGAGGAGTACATATCTCAGGGAGAGCAGTCTGGTCCAGAAGTTCAAGAGATCAGGAAGAGCAGATGCCATCTATGTCCCCAGGCTGTGGTCCTACAAGAGGCTGCATCTTCTGTCAGACCAGACTGAACCCAGGCAATCACTCTCTGGTCTTCCTTAGGCACTTCCCTCCAGGCTTCCTTCCAGGCTGTGGCTCGGCTTCTGTAGTTGGGGCAGGAGGAGGAGGAAAAGGGGGGCGATGGTCGACCTCCTGGCTGCCACTTGCCACAGCCTTCTCCCGGCTAAGGTCTTCCTGTGTATGAAAATGGGACATAGTTTTAGTTTTTTGGTCATCAATCACACAATTTTGTGCTCATTACTGTTGCAAATTGAATGTTACCAAATAGAACAGACTATCATTCTGAGCCCAGCATTTTTCATTCTTGTCCCAATCATTTTTGGTCACTACTGTCTATTGATATGTAAACCACTTTGTTAAATCACAACTTACTGATCAATAATAACATCTAGTTAACATCATTAAATGTACGACAAGAAATATGTTGAACAATGTTATACCTGTCTCAAGCTGGGCCGCTCCACATGTTGCTGCCTGGAAGGCCCAGGTTGGACATCGGAAGCCTCAGCTGGGGGTGAAGGAAGCCTTGAAGGAAGAAGGTAGAGTGATGACCTAGGTTCCCTCTGGTCTACCAGAAAATGCAGCCTCTTGAATTACACCATCCTGGGGACATAAATGGCATCTGGATCTCCTGACCTGGTACTTCTTGCGGACCCTGAGATATGTACTCCTCAGGGCACCAACTTTGGCCTTCACATAGGTCTTGTCTGCCGTGGGGACCATGGTCTTTCCAAAACCAAGCAGTTTCTACAGCGCTGCCTTCCTCTTTCTTAGGTACTTATAAAAGGGGTTGTTCATCTGCCACAGGCAGGGCAGCTCCCTGAGCAGATCAATGAATAGCCCCATAAAATGAGATTTCTGGAAGGGATCCATCTTGTCTGCAAGACACAACACAAGACAAACCCTAATAATAATGCCATGCTAAACTCTCCTAATCTTGTCCCAACATAGGCCTATATAGAAGCAGTATAGGCTAGTTATGTACCAAGTTAAAAATTGTACCTTTGTTTGCACGATCGGCGCGTCAGCTCCTCACTCTGCTCACAGATCGTACGTACGACACGCGCGTGTTGCGTTTTATATACAATGCGCATGCGTGAAACTCCACCCGCCCCTGATGCTCTTTCTAGACTATTCCCCACCCCTTCTCTTTCAGCACAGTGGGGAGAGCACATGGCGGAGACACAGCAGGTGCGCAATAATAATTCCACTAACGAGGAGGAGGACGAGGAAAGCCCGGAGCCAAAATGTCCCGATCCCAGGTGAGAAGATTTAAGGCCTCAAATATGTCTTTTGTTGAGATTTTTGAGATGGTGGAGAGTATACTTTTAGAGAATATACATAAAAACATCAATGATGTTCAACAAAAAATGAAGAACATCATTGATGTTTTGGGGAGAGTCTATAACACCCCAAACTAGCTAGCTACATTAATACCCCATGATGGGAGATAGCACATGTTGACATTAGGCATGGGATCAGGAGGAAACTGGCCACTTTATGATTCTCAATTTGTGTGCATCTTCCAAATTTGGCTTTTCCAAGGGTGACACCCCATTTGATGAAGGCAATATCAGCACAGTTTGTACATATTCATGTCTGATATTGTCTTCACTTTTCAAAGCTGAAATTTGTAAGTTCCTGTGTTCTGTATGTTATGCTTTGATACATGCCTGTTTACACAAAAACGTCAAGTTATAAAAATGTTCCCCAAAATAATGTTATATACGCCAAATATGTTGGTTTGTTTTAAAATCCTTTTCTAAATGCACATATGAATGTGCTTTGAGTAAAAAGTTAAATTATCAGCAATGTGTGGCTTCCTTTTTCAATGCGCAAAAGCAGTATTTGGAGTAAAGTTGTTGTTTTCTGTGGCAATGGGTGGTATTTACTAAAGGCAAATCCACTTTGCACTCCAAGTGCAGTTTCAGGTGCACTTTTGCAGTGCACTTGTAGTGCATAGTGGATTTGCCTTTAGTAACTAACACCCACAGTCATGTTTAAAATTCCCCAATCACGCCATTTTCCTGACCCCACATATTTCTGCCATGGTGCTGAAAATGAGCAATATTTTTGTCACTAATGCACTACATACATTATCAACAAAAACAAGGTGTGTGTGTAGCAGACCCACAACATAATAAGATTATCTGAAGAAGAGACTGTCACCTCAACTTGCTCAGAACTTGGGTTTGCACTGTTGTAGAAAAAAGCCAAAAAAAACACAAAAAAAAACCTAGGAGACACTTAAAACAAAGCCAAGCAGTAAATGAAAACAAAGATTATTGCAGTTTCAAAGAAAAAATTATTAAAAAAATGCCTCTTGGACATTGTCTGGCATATCAATGCCCCCCCCCCCCCCCACCCACAAAGTACTCCATGTATTGGTTTCTGACCTCACGGGCACTTTGGGGGGGGGCAAGCCAGGACGAGCAGCTTCAAGGGCCGTGAGGTTGACATTTTCCGGCAAGTCTGCATCAGGGCCAACTGAGGCCACATAGTTTGATTAATGTTTTTTCAAAAAATTGTGCAGAACGCAGCAGGCAAGCACAATGTGATTTAGTTTATATTCCGCCATGTGGATTGGCATCAAAAATAGGCGGAACCAGCTGGCCATTATCCCAAAAGTGTTCTCCACGACTCTTCTGGCTCTGGCCAGCCACACATTAAAGATCCTCTTATCCGGGGTGAGGGTCCTTATCGGGCCGCATCAGATGGTTTGCCAGAGCAAACACCTCATCCGCGACGAAAACGAACGGGAGTTCTTCTACATTCTCCTCTGGAGTTGGCAAGCCCAGACTGCCACTCTCGAGATGCCAGTAGAATTCTGTCTGTGCGAACACTCCACCATCCGACATCCGGCCATTTTCCCCCATGTCCACATACAGGAAGTCATAGGTCGCTGACACCACCGCCAACATCACAATACTATTATACCCCTTGTAATTATAATAGTAGTACCCCGTGTTGGGGGGTGGGATGATACGGACGTGTTTCCCATCAATTGCACCTCCACAATTGGGAAAGTCCCAACGGATGGCAAAGTGGGAGGCCACAGTCTGCCATTCCTGTGGCGTTGAAGGAAACTGTGGAGTGAAACAAGAAAAAAATTAGTAATTTTGCACATCAACATTGCAAGCAGATTAGACACAAACATTTTTGGACAATATCAGTATAACATTTTGGGAAATTAGTATTTAAAGCCTAAAGTATAAGGTCCCCTTATCAGATTCATCACCCCCCCATCCCCCATCTGATGGGCCATTGCAAAAAATGAGGGGGGGATGTTTTGGACAGGTAACCCTCTCCACTTCATTGAGAGCTGAATGCATAAATAATGTGTGATACTTTGGCCAGCCCCTCCTTACTTACACTATTGGCAGCCCACCAGACAGGTAAGAAGTGTCATAATACAAAAAAGAAGGAACAAATGGAGCACATTTTGACATTCTGCTATTATCTATCAAGATAATAATAGGAGAAAAAAACTTTAAACTGTAGCATTTAAAAGTTTTGAGGCAGACCCTTGCACTACATGCTTTGGTGAATTCATCCATAAATCTGACCAGAAAAAAGGTAGGTATAGTGTGTATTGGGTTTGGCAAAGTCAGCAGATAGAGGATTGCTATCAGCTGACCTAGCAGTTGGGGGGGGGGGGGGGGTTTGCTAATAAGTTTGGCCCAACCCAAAAAAATTTCTGGCACTCTGCATGAATTTAAGCACACACATGGCATTTGTACACATTTTAGGGGGTGTTTAGGGGAAAGCAATACTATGGAGCTGACAAAATACATTGCTAAGTGACTAGGCTATAGGTTTAGGGCCCCAGAAGAGCATGCTGGGGAAGTTAGTGAAGGCAAATATGCATGAAGGACAAAAAAGGAACTTGAAAAGTTTCCAGCATGCATGAGGACAAAGGGGCACAGCATATCAATTAGAGCACATTGCAACCATGGTAATTAGGGAACGAGGAAAGAAATCCAATACATTAGCAAACATTAAATACATAGAATGTGATGTTAAAGGAGAAAACTTACCTTCATATAGTCCTTCTGCAGGACCTGAATGATGGCAGAACAGGTCTCTGGAATAATGATCCCCAGAGCCTGGGGGGAGATGCCTGTCGAGAACTTGAGGTCCTGAAGACTTCTCCCTGTCGCCAAGTAGCGCAACGTGGCAATGAGCCTTTGCTTTGGAGTGATGGCTTGCCGCATGCAGGTATCCTTCCTGCTGATATAAGGGGACAGCAAAGCCAGCAGATGGTGAAAAACGGGTTCTGTCATCCGGAGATAATTCCTGAAATCATCAGGATTATTCTCCCAGATCTCACGAAGCAAAGGCATGTGCGAGAACTGGTCACGCTGGAGCAACCAATTCTTGGTCCACGAACTCCTCCTCGCCCTGTTCATGGACCAGTTTTGTGTCAAAGCTAAAAACCCAACACCAAGCCCCTGCACAGCACGAACTCTACGCCAAGTACGTACACGAAAAATGGCTTAAAACGGTCGGCTGGTCAGGATGGACAACAGAAAGCACAGACAAACAGCAATGCCTGAAAGAACGAACTGAAAATCAGAAACGAGCAGACAATAAGCAATGAAAATCAAAGCGTTCTATACCAAGATATAGTCCACAATGACCAACAAATGCAAACTGACTACACGCACTGATAAGCAGATACGCACCCACAAGCACAAACTGAAGAGCAGTAACAATCTGAAGCACAAATCTGAAAAGCGTGAATCGTCTCTCACCAAACTTCTACTAATGCCGCGTACACACGCGCGGACTGTATGGCGTACTTAGTCCGTCATACAATCCGAAGGACAGTCCGTCATACTTTTGACTGAATGGACTTGACCACACACGGATACCCAAACAGTCCGTCGAAAGCTTGCGCGATGACGTGTACAGCACGTACGACGGGACTAGAAATAGGAAGTCCAATACACAGCAAAGCACCCTTCCTCCGTGTAAATCCTTTCTGGGCATGCGCCATTCTTAGTCCGCCGAACTAGCCTACTGACGAGCGGATTGTCTGCTGAAACCAAAGTACGACGGACAGAATTTCGAAAAATCCGAAATACTTAGTACGCCAGACTGCACGCTGAAAAAGTCCGCTGAAGCCCACACACGAGCGGACTGTCCGCTAAAAATGTGTTTCGACGGACTAAGTACGCCATACAGTCCGCCCGTGTGTACGCGGCATAACACGCGATAAACACGAGATCAGCAGAAAGAGCCCAAAGGGTGCCGGACGTGGTGCTGAACTCCCCTTTGCTAGTCCCGTCGTATGAAGCTTACATCACCGTGTTCTTGGCAACCGGAAATTCCGACAACTTAGTCCAACCGTGTGTATGCAACATCACTTCCGGACCACTTCCGGACTAAATCCGTCAGAATTTATCCAATGGATATGGTTGTCGGAATGTGTCCGACCGTGTGTACAAGGGCTAACAGTTAAAATCAGATTCCTTTTGCTAGAAAATTACTTGGAACCCCCAAACATTATATATATTTGTTTAGCAGAGATCCTAGGGCAGTGATGGCGAACCTTGGCACCCCAGATGTTTTAGAACTACATTTCCCATGATGCTCATGCACTCTGCAGTGTAGTGGAGCATCATGGGAAATGTAGTTCCAAAACATCTGGAGTGCCAAGGTTCGCCATCACTGTCCTAGGGAATAAAATGGCGATTGTTGCAATATTTTATGTCACATTGTATTTGCACAGTGGTCTTTCAAACGCATTTTTTGGGGAAAAATACACTTCAATGAATAAAAAAAAACAAACATGTGAATTTAGCCCAATTTTTTTGTTTAATGTGAAAGATGATGTTACGCTGTGAGAATCGTGAGAGAATCGTCATCTATCTTCTAAGCAAAAAAACGGCGATTCTCATTTTAGCCAGAATCATGCAGCTCTACTGCTCAGTAGCCATCAACCTATGTATATGTGATCATGCTATTGCTCATTAGCCATCAACCAATGTGTGTGTGATCTATACTGTTCCCACTAAGCACCAACAACTTCCTGGAAACAGACTTTATAATTGTACCATAGTGTGCTCCCCTTATTTAAAAGGCCCTCCTCTGGACCCCCCCCCACTCTGATTGGTTGATTGTTCCACGCTACTTACCCCATCCAGCTCGTCTGCGGCTTCGGGAGCTTCCCCACTGCTTCTCCTCCTTGGTGGCTTCCCATTGCTTCTCCTACTGGCCAATCCATATGCTTCTCCTTCCGGCCAATCGGGCCTAAAGGTACGCTTCCTGATTGGCCGGGAGGAGAAGCAGGAAGATAATAGCGAATATTAATTTGCTAATGTCGCACAAGTGGGTGGGCTGCCATCCTTTTTGAAGCCAATTAGAGCCTCAGGCTCTAATCATGTGCTTCTAAAACAAAAACAAAAAACCCCATAGAAAACCAATGTATCTGGCACCCTGCATGGAGATTAGGGGCCGGGGACATGGAGATTAGGGGGGCGGCGCAGAGGCAGAGAGCGGAGGGCATAGTGCTGAGTGTGGCTGTCCACAGACCGAGCCATAGACTAACCTAGGTGGGCGAGAGGCCGGGTGAGCGCCGGGCCTGGTAGCACCAATATTATTGCCAGGTGTGCCAGAACGGCTGTTCTTGGAGTTAAGAGGCAGAGTACAGAACCAAATATATGATCACTGCTTTTTGAAGATATAGAAAGAGGGAGACATAGAGGCTCTTTTGTTGTGTTTCAACAACTAGGAGAAACATATTGGAAAGTTTGCAGCAATCTACAGAGCTGTTCTGACAGAATGGAGCAGAATCGAAAGCAAAAGGGAAGGATGACAGTTTTCGTCAGAACTGGTTTTGCGGTTTCTCTGACTTTTGTTTCCGGGTGTAATTGATGCATCAACAACAGTTTATGATCATAGGCATTCCTTAAATTCTTAGAACAATGTGAAACTAGTATTCATTCCAAAATGTCTCGTAGTATTTAGCTCTAAAATATTTTTTCCACGTAAATCTAATGGTTGACTCTGACAAGTCGTAACTGATTTTTTTAATTTGACATCTCTAGTTTATAGTTTATTAAAAATGAAATATTATCTTATGATTATTTTGAGCTTTTCCTTGTGGAAACCATTGGAGGCTAAATCCCTATGTTTTACCACCATTCAACAAATTACTCGTAAAGTGTACCCAGTCATAACCAGTGTAGTCTAAATGTTCCCTTTACCCTGTTACCCATTATACTCCAACCCCCCAAATTACCACCTAAATGAAGAGACCACACCTTCTTTGGAGTATAATGGCCATAACAGCCTTTATTAACACAAACTCAATAAATTACTCCAATCCAAATATATATATAAATATATATATAAATATGAAAACATTAACATTTAACAGATAATAACATGCCCAGTCTGATGATCTCTGATGGTGACCCTGTCATGGTTATGCAGTGATCTTCCTATGTCTGCTTACCTCTCCTCATGTGTTCAGACTAAGAGGCCAGCCACTTCCACCTGGTGGTTTTTATAACCTCTCCTCTAAGCATGGCCCTATCAGGGAACCCTATATTAACCTGTGCACTGCAACCCAGCGGTGCTGATCAACCATTGTGTATTCATTGTGTGTTTGGCTTCCTGTTTCCTGCTTTCCGTGTGCTCTACGTTTGTCTCTGTTACCGACCTTGGCGTGTTCTCAACGATTCCTGTCTGCTTGTGACCTTGACCTTTTGGCATGTCCCCGACCATCCCTGTCTGCCTGTGACCCTGAACCTTTGGCGTGCACTCTGTTGTTCCTGCCTGCTAGTTGCCCTGACCTCTGCCTTATCCCCTTACTATCCTTGGCATCCCAGCCTACTGCTTCCTTTTCCTGTAGTCTACTGTGAGCGTGAGCTGTGAGACCCTGGGGGCCGCGACCTGGAGCCAGACTGCAGCAAAGTCTATCCTCACCACTGGAGGCTCTGGCGAACACTTGCTGGCTCTTAGACTCCGCGCCCTGGGGAATCTATGCTCCAGCTCCCATTGGGATCTGTGTTAGTGATCCTGTAGACCTGTGTCCTGAATCTCCCTGGGTACAATCCGCAGCAGTCAGTCCTAAGGTCCACTACCTAGCGGTGCACTTCCGACTACTACAGAGTGCAGCTGTCACCTGGTCTCAGGTGACCTGACAGTTTGATCAGCCATGGACCCAGCTGATGTGCCGCTACCCACAGATGATCCATTGCAGGGCTTAGTTCGCAGACTTGAGGCCCAAGAATCTCATCAGACCCAGATGATGCGAATTCTTCAGGATTTGGCATCCCGTTTTGAACAGATTCAGGCCTCATTAGGAACACCGGTTCAACAACCTCAACCGCTATCTGCACCTATAGCATCAGTCGCAGCCAAGTGCGTGGCTACGGGAAGCATAGCCACGCGATCCCCAATACAGGAAGTGTGGTCACGCAGTCCCCGATACAGTAGGCGGAGCCACGCAAGCTTGACCTCGCAGGGAATTTGCATTGGTACAGCTGAACCTCCTGCGTCTGGGGACCATGTGATCCCCGACACAGGAAGCGTAGTCACGTGATCCCCAATACAGGAATCGTGGTCACGCAATCCTGTATTGATCTTGCGCCGCTCTTTTTCTTTCAATCGCGTGAACCTCCGACATGTGAAGGTCACGTGATTGATACCGGAAGTGAGGGTTGCATCACAGCAACATTTAGTTACCTCTCCAGTCCCTGTGTATCATTTTAAGGCATCTTTGTGCATGGCAATTTCCCCTCTTATAACATACATTAGAGAGTGACCCCGGAAGTGGGATTATGGTTATATCCGGTTTCCACCGATGCTGATACAATACACAGATTGTAAAAGTGTAAGTGTTCAGATTGTCAGTGGTGGTTAAGATATTTAAATATTTTGAGACCAGTTTCTGTTCATTTATATTTTCAAGCTTTATGTCAGCTATTATTGTGATATAGCAAGGCTATCAATTGAGATGGATATCTAACAATATTTTAACTTGCATCTTTTGGTATTTACGTATATATCTCTTTCGCTCCATAAACAAGCCATGTTTTAAGATAGCCACATGGATGTGCTGATGACATTAGCATATTATTGATTCCAATTTCCTGCTCCGCCCATTTAAATGGGCGAACCAGTTTTTGAGCAGTGTATTTATTGAGTAGCAATGTGGGGGGACATAGTATGCCCCTGTTGAAGACCGATGGTGTCGAAACACGTCGGGCAGCATTACTTGTACCTCACATTGCTTTTATATGTTTTATTTTGTGGTCACTTTTTAATTTTGTACATCTACCGTTTTCTTTTGATCTGCACCATCCGTAGCCCCTTCTTGTTTTTTCTTTTTCCATATGTTACTCATACGAGTTTTTACCTGAAATCTGAGTTTGGATATGCCTGGTTCCTGAAATACTATTCTTTCCTGGAACTTGGAGACTACCGGACGGTGGCTTTTGTGAATACCTACCTCTATCCGTGATCCGGGACAGTCAAACGAGAACTACACACCGGGATCCTTCCTATTGAAGGCCAGAGCATAACCTTCGGTGAATATAAGCCTTTTAGACCCACTGTCATATGACAGGTGGGTCCAACACCATTGGTAAAAGTAGCTATCTTACATTTATAGAAGGTTCTCATATAAACATCGCTTCAGGCAAATAGATTGTTGCTGTTGGTTCCTTCCTCTCCTCTTGTCATATCCTGGATGAGAAGATTGGTCTTTTTCCCTATTCAGCACAATAAGAGGACATTTTCATAGAGAGACGAACTGACAATAGTTTCTCTTTAGCACTCATTGATATTATGTTGCACAATAACTGTTCATGATATGCAGCTTTATTATGCACTGTATTGCACAATAATTCCTTATAAGATTTAGTTTTGTTTGCACTGTATTGCACAATAACTGTGTGACCATTCTTTCAGTACTTATTCATTTTCTAATTTTTTGTTCACCCACATTAATTGTTTTCATTATCCCAGTGCTACACTATTTATCTGATAACACATTCATTACAACCACCAGCTCCGGCCCGTTTCTCTGGGGACTCCAAGGCTTGCAGGGGGTTCCTTAGCCAGTGCACAATTCATTTTGAACTTCAGTCCCAAAACTTCCTGTCCGTTCGGGCGAAATTAGCATATATTATATCCCTCCTGTCCGGTGAGGCGCTAGCTTGAGCTGCCCCTCTGTGGTAACTGAATGATCCAGTGGTTTCTAGCCTGTCTGATTTCTTGAAACTTTTTCGGAATATCTTCGAGGAACCGAGTCGTGTCTCCTCAGCGGCTAGCGCTCTTTTACGCCTCCGTCAAGAGTCCGCTTCTGTGGGACAGTATGCTCTTCAGTTCCGTATCCTCACAGCTGAATTGAGCTGGAATAATGAGGCCCTAGTTGCAACCTTTTTACATGGCCTCTCTGATAGAGTGAAGGATGAATTAGCAGGAAGATCCCTTCCTGCTGATCTGGACAGTGTCATCACCTTGTGTAACCAGATGGATATTCGCTTTCAGGAGAGGGCCCTGGAAAAAAGACGCCAGCAATCCCCGTTCTTTAGGCAGCCTGAGCCCCCAGTCCCTTTTCTTTAATACGAGGCGCAACCCCTGCCTACTGAGGAACCTATGCAGTTGGGCTGGACAAAGTAATCTCCCGAAGAACGCGCTAGGTGCAGAACTCTGGGCCTATGCCTCTATTGTGGGACCAAGGGTCATTTCTGTGACACTTGTTCTCTTTGTCCAGAAAAACTCTCAGGGCTAATACATCTGAAAGGTGGAGTATTAGACCCTGAAATTTCACCTTCACCTTCTCGTTTTCTCCTTTCTGTGTTGCTTCATGTCGGTGCTTCCTCGTGTTCAGTCTCAGCACATCTGGATTTCAGAGCCGCTGCCAATTTCATGGATTGGGAAACTGCATGCTCCATGAGACTTACATTTTTGCCCCTTACAATGTAATTGGTGGTCTTGGCGATTGATGGCACTGTTCTCCCAGGGGGCCCTATCCGCTTCCAGACCCTTCTTGTTAAGATGTCAGTAGGGACACTCCACCAGGAGTGGCTATCCTACCTTGTCTTACCTAAGGCTTCATCTCCTATCATATTAGGTCTTGCTTGGTTACGGCTCCATTCTCCACACGTTGACTGGTCTGCTGGACAGATCCTGGCTTGGGGTTCCTCCTGTTCCTCTTCCTGCCTACTCAAGGTTACCCCAAAAGAGAAACTAGGTCATGTGGCACTCTGGATGAGGGGCCCATCCATGAATCTGAGTCGATCATTCACTCCAGTTTGCATAACCATTTACCTTTGCCTATCCCTAATCTCCCTTGGACGCACAGTCAGGCTAACTTGTCCGCAAGTTCCACAGTCACTATGCCCTGTGATGCGATTGAGATGGTCACTGCACCTGACAATACTATTCAGTCGGCCTCTGCACCAGTTATGCCAGTCCAGCCCATGCCCGGTGAGCTTCCTGCTTCTTGTTTAGGACCTTCTGTAACCTGGCCTCACCCTACTGCTATTATGTCCGTTCAAACCCGTTTAAGAGGCTCAATCCATCCTTTGGATAGACCGCCCCAATCAGCCAGGTGGGATTTTCAATCTTTTTCTCAGGGCTCTCTGCATTCTGTTTGTGTTTCAGCTATCCAGCTTGACTCTTGTGACACTTCACCTTCTAACCAACCTGACCTCAGGGATCCACTGACCTCTGCTCAGTCTGGTGGTTGTGTGCTGGATGTCCAGCTCATCTTTAAGGGTGTGTGGGACCCTGCTCAGACTCCTGTTGGTCTTATCATGCCCTTACCCATGCCTAAAAAGCCTTTAGTCCTCAATAAGTCCTTCCGTCCTCTCCCTACCTCGGTTCCGGTCTCTGAGGATAATCTAAAATACGAGGTTAGTCAAGTTTTGGATTCCCGACTCCGTAAAGGCATTCTTCAGTACCTCGTACATTGGAAAGGGTTTGGCCCTGAGGAGAGGTCTTGGATTGCTGCATCTGAGGTCTTTGCTCCTCGTCTGTTGAGGAGGTTCCATTTGAAGTTTCCCTTTAAGCCTTGACCCAGGCGGGGGAGGCCTCGTAAGGGGGGGGGGGGGGTACTGTCATGGTTATGCAGTAATCTTCCTCTGTTTGCTTACCTCTCCTCGTGTTCAGACTAAGAGGCCAGCCACTTCCACCTGGTGGTTTTTATAACCTCTCCTCTAAGCATGGCTCCACTGTAGGCCCTATCAGGGAACCCTATATTAACCTGTGCACTGCAAGCCAGCGGTGCTGATCAACCATTGTGTATCCATTGTGTGTTTGGCTTCCTGTTTCCTGCTTTTCGTGTGCTCTACATTTGTCTGTTACCGACCCTGGCGTATTCTCAACGATTCCTGTCTGCTTTTGACCTTTTGGCATGTCCCCAACCATCCCTGTCTGCCTGTGACCCTGAACCTTTGGCGTGTACTCTGTTGTTCCTGTCTGCTAGTTGCCCAGACCTCTGCCTTATCCCCTTACTATCCTTGTCATCCCAGCCTTCTGCTTCCTTCTCCTTTAGTCTACTGTGAGCGTGAGCTGTGAGACCCTAGGGGCCGCGATCTGGAGCCAGACTACAGCAAAGTCCATCCTCACCACTGGAGGCTCTGGCGAACACCTGCTGGCTCTTAGACTCCACGCCCTGGGGAATCTATGCTCCAGCTCCCTGGGTACAATTCGCAGCAGTCAGTCCTAAGGTCCACTACCTAGCGGTGCAATTCCGACTCCTACGGAGTGCATTTGTCACCTGGTCTCAGGTGACCTGACAGACCCATAATATTCCCCAAACAACCAATTCCCTGCGGTATCCATTTTAACATAACCAGGCCTCCAGCTGCGACCCCTCGGAGACAACTTCCGTCAGTGAAACCATACCAGTATTGCATCCACCGTTCTGGAATGCATCGGAGGGCCACATGCTACCAATGAGCCCCCCACCCCTTTCAGATCACCACTGATTTACCGCCAACGGTCAAAGACCACCAGAAACACAGCCACAGCCTGAAAGGGAGATTCTCGCAACCTTGAGGGCGACCCCACACCCGCAGGGCCTTCTGAATTCCATCCTGCAGACCTTAGGTCGATCCCCACATCAGAGAGGTGAGCCCCATCCCTCCTCAAGTAGAGCCCAACATTGGTCTCCAGCTCTCTGTGCCGAATAACGATCCCCCTATTCTGTACCACAAACCTCCCCACCACCCTGTTGATCCTGATACGCATCTTGTTAATGCTCACAGTAGACCTATCCCACCTCCATACTGTCCTGTTTACAATGTCCGACCAGAGCAGCAAGGTCTCCGGGCACTGGCCCCGCAACCTCTTAAAGTCTGCCTTTATGTCCACTAACAGGTCCCTGACCTTACGGACCCCCAGATCGTTGCCCCCTGTGTGAATCACCAGAATGTCTGGGGGCCTGTCCAACCTTGCGTATTTTTGCACTTCTACCACCACTCTTTCCCACTTCATCCCAGGGATCCCCAGCCACCTCAAACAGGCTGTCAGGGTCGTTACCTGGATGGTCGCGGTGCTGCCCGTGTTGGTGCGCGCCGATGTCCTGCGGTGCGTGCTGGGGTGCGTGTTCCTGTGCGTGCGGTGTTGCGCGCTCCTGTGGGCGCCGGTGCGCGTCGGTGTGTGCCCTCATGTGCCCCTGCTGGCGCTGGCGCGCGTCAGCGCGCTGTGGTGGGCACTTCGGGTACCGCTGGTGTGTCTGCCGGCGTTCGGGTGCGCGCGCGCGTTGGCGCGCGCACGTGCGCGGTGCTTGGTGCCAAACGGCCTATTTAGGTTTACCATTGACATCTCCCAGTTGCTGCCTGATCAACAGCTTCTCGGTTCCTGTCCCGTTGATCGTATCCTGTGTTCCTGTTTGCTTATCTCCTGACGACCCGGCTTTCCGTTGACACCGCTGACCTCTGCCTGCATCTGACCTTCGGCCTGTTTGACCTCTCTTTTGCCTGCTCCTTCTGTGCCTCTGCTGCCCGCCTGTTGCCGTACCCTGCCTGCACCCGGACCTGCCTGCTCTGCTCCTGTTCTGTACCCAGTTTGCCTGTGCCCTACCTACACACCTGCTGCCGGAAGCTTCCTGCAAGTTCCTGCTCCTGGAGCCACATCACAGGCTCTCTTACCACTCCGCACTCTCAACCACCTGTCTGCTCTATCAGGGGTTGTAAGTCGGACACGTACGGGAGACCACCCTCTGCCCAAGCGGACTCATCGGTTCGGTAAGTGCCAGCCTGACAGTATCAGGCAGCCATGACTGAGTCCGGGCAGGGGGCCTCCCCTATGGATGAGTTATGCAGACATTTGGCCGGTCTGACCCAAGCCGTGAAGAGTCTCCAGGATGGCTACTCAAGATTGGAGGAGCAAGTCCAAGCCTTGTCCTCCTCATCTAACCCTCAAGGAACCTCCTCCACCGGTCTTTCATCTGCACCCTCTGTAGTGATGCTCCCTCCAGAGCCAAGGGTACCTACACCCGAGAGGTTTTCCGGCGATCGCACCAAGTATCGTGCGTTTCGCAACTCTTGCGAACTGTACTTCGCACTGCAGCCCCGGACATTCTCTCTAGAGGCGACCAAGGTGGGCTTTGTAATTTCCCTGTTGTCCGGCGAGCCTCAAACCTGGGCCCATCGTTTACTGGAGCAGAAATCTGGAACCCTGGATAGCCTTGACAACTTCTTCTTGGCCATGTCTCAACTTTATGAGGATCCTCAGTTGACTGCGACTGCAGAAGCCGCACTACACTCTCTCCAACAAGGTCGCAGAGCGGCCGAGGATTATGCAGTGGAATTTCGCCGTTGGAGCTCCGACACGGATTGGAATGACGCCGCCTTGCGTCACCAATTCCGGATGGGACTTTCTGACCCCCTTAAGGAGGAGTTGGCACGGGTAGGAATACCACAAACCCTGGATGAGTTAGTCAACCTCTCCATCCAGATTGACCGCCGGTTAAGGGAACGCCGGTCAGAGAGGTCCTCCAGCCACTTCCGTCCCACCTGGGTGCTCCCCAAGGTTCCCAGTTCTGCTGGTCAGTTCTCTTCTACCTCTTCTGCTCCCGCTCTGGAAGCTCCGGAACCAATGCAGCTCGGGTTACTCCGGCCCTCGTTGACCCCTGAAGAAAAGCAGCGCAGACGTACCCTTAACTTATGTCTCTACTGTGGTGAACCTGGGCACTATGTCAGGGCTTGCCCCAACAAGACACGTAAGTGTGTTTCCTCCTCCTTCATGTGTGCCTCTGTTCTACGAAAACCCAGTTCTCACCTTGCCCTTCTCCTCACTTTGCAGCTTCCAGGAGGGAGTTTTCCAGTGTCAGCCATCATTGACTCCGGAGCATGCAGCTGCTTTATCGATCTGACTTTCGCTGCCAACCATCACATCTCGCTCATACCCAAGGCTCAGGGGCTTGCTGTACATCTTGCCGATGGCTCCGCTCTTAGTTCCGGTCCTGTCACTCAAGAGACTGTTCCTTTGCTGGCTACTATGGGCACCTGTCACCAGGAGCACCTACGTCTGGATGCCATCTCCTCCCCCTTGTTTCCAATTATCCTGGGGATACCCTGGTTGCAGGCCCACAACCCAAGCATTAACTGGGCCACAGGAGAAATCAAGTTTCTTTCCGATTACTGTCAACAACACTGCTTGGCCCAACCGACATGCGACTCCTCTCAACTTTTCTGTTTGGATGTCGATCCGAAATTGCTTCAGACCGTTCCTGAACCCTACAAGGACTTTGTGGATGTTTTCAGCAAAAAAGGCGCAGATATTCTTACCCCCCACAGGCCTTATGACTGCCCTATTGAACTGTTACCAGGTACCGAAGTCCCCTTTGGGAGAATTTTTCCATTAACGGAACAGGAGTTAGGCACGCTGAAGGAGTATATCGACGAAAACCTAAAAAAGGGGTTTATCCGTCCGTCTACTTCCCCTGCCGGTGCTGGCATTTTTTTTGTCGAAAAAAAGGACCATTCCTTACGTCCCTGCATTGACTACCGGGAATTGAATAAGATTACTGTCAAAAACCGTTACCCTTTACCCCTAGTACCCGAGTTGTTCCAGAGGCTGGGGTCTGCAGTCATCTTTTCGAAATTGGATCTTCGCGGAGCTTACAATTTAATCCGTATCCGAGAAGGTGACGAGTGGAAGACAGCGTTTCGTACTCCTTTTGGGCACTACGAGTACCTTGTCATGCCCTTCGGGCTGTGTAATGCACCCGCAACCTTTCAACATTTTGTCAACGACATCTTTCGTGACTACCTGGATCTATACGTAATCGCATACCTGGACGATATCCTAATCTTTTCCTCATCTTTGGAAGACCATCGTAGACATGTCCGTAGTGTGCTAGCTCGTCTCAGGGTACACGGGCTTTACGCAAAACTCGAAAAATGCGAGTTTGAACGCCAGTCCATCCAATTCCTGGGCCTGGTTATATCTGTGGAGGGCATCAAAATGGATCCCCAAAAAGTATCTGCCATCCTGGACTGGCCTGCACCTGTGGACAGGAAGGGCGTACAACGTTTCGTCGGTTTTTCCAACTTCTACCGGAAATTTATCAGGGGTTTCTCTGCGATTATTGCTCCCATCACCGAACTGACCAGGCAGGGTACCCGATTCTCTTGGACCCCCGAGGCACAGCTGGCCTTCGAAAAACTTAAGATGCTGTTCACCTCTGCCTCTATTCTGAAACATCCGGACCCAGCCTTACCCTTCGTTCTTGAAGTGGATGCTTCGGAAATCGCTGTGGGGGCGGTGTTATCCCAACGGCAGGGTGCCAAGGCCCTTCTTTTCCCGGTGGCGTTCTTTTCTCGCAAACTGTCGTCATCCGAAAGGAACTATGTTGTTGGGGACCGAGAACTTCTGGCCATTAAGGCGGCTCTGGAGGAGTGGCGTTACCTGTTGGAAGGTGCTGCACATCCCATCCTGGTTTACACCGACCACAAAAACCTGGAATATTTGAGAACTGCCAAAAGACTTAGACCACGGCAAGCCAGATGGGCTCTTTTTTTTTTCCCGGTTTCAATTTCATATTACCTATAGACCTGGTTCTAAGAATGTCAAGCCGGATGCCTTGTCACATATGTTTTCTATCCCTGAAGAGACTCGGCCTCCTGATACTATTCTCCCCTCTGGGAACTTCTTGCTCCTCCAAGGGGACCTTATCTCCCGGATCAGACAGGCTTCTGTTGGAATGCCCCCGAGCCCCGAGGTCAGCTGTAGTGAAGGGTTGTTCTGGCATAAAGGCAAGATTGTGGTCCCTGAAGCCTTGAAGGTAAACGTGTTGGAACTCTGCCACGACCATAAGATGGCCGGACACTTTGGTACCCGGAAGACTGCCGAACTGATTCAGCGCACCTTTTGGTGGCCTCAACTTCTTAAGGACTATGTGGACTCGTGTAGCACTTGCTCCCGAAATAAAAACATCCGGACACGGGCGTGGGGCCTACTGAAACCTTTACCTGTCCCTGAGAGACCATGGAAAATGATTTCGATGGACTTTATCGTGGAACTCCCCCTTTCCGAGGGGTTCTCTACTATCTTTGTTGTCGTAGATAGGCTGTCCAAGATGGCCCACTTCCTCCCGATGAGGGGCACTCCCTCGGCTATGGAGACGGCCAAGATCTTTGTCAAAGAAGTTGTAAGGCTGCATGGGATCCCGGCAAGTATTGTTTCCGACCGAGGTGCCCAATTCACCTCGAGGTTTTGGAGAGCGCTCTGTGGGTCTCTTGAAATTGAATTGGCTTTTTCCTCCGCTTATCACCCCCAGACAAACGGACAAACGGAGAGAACCAATCAGTCCCTGGAGCAGTACATCCGCTGTTTTTCTTCTTTCTCGCAAGATGACTGGGTCTCGCTACTACCCATGGCGGAGTTTGCTTATAACAACTCGTTGCACTCCGCCATCAACCAGACACCGTTCTTCGCCAATTACGGCTTCCACCCAGCCTTCTTGCCCAGCTCTGTCCCAGAATGCCTTGTTCCGGCAGTTTCCGAGACATTGGACTTCTTCTCTAAAAATAACCAACTCCTAAAGGAAACCATGGCCCGGTCCCAGGAGTGCTATAAACGGGCGTTTGACAAAAGGAGACGGGGAGAACTCGTTCTGGCTCCCGGCAGCCAAGTATGGTTATCTACAGTCAACCTTAAGATGGCCTGTCCTTCCAAGAAGTTAGGCCCCAAATTCATAGGCCCTTTTTCAGTAAAGAGGAAGATAAACGAAGTGGCATATGAACTTAACCTGCCTGACTCTCTCAGAGTGCACCCGGTCTTTCACGTGACCTTACTGAAGCCCGTTACCCCAAATCCCTTTGCTGACCGCACCACTGACCCACCCGAACCTGTTATAGTGGACAATGAAGAGGAGTTTGAGGTTGAAGCAATCCTTGATTGCAGGAAGAGGGGTAATGTAACCCAGTATCTCATCAAGTGGAAGGGTTATGGACCTGAGAATAACTCCTGGGAACCCGAGGACAATCTACATGCTCAGGAACTTTTACGGGCCTTCAAAAACCGTCAGGTTTCCAGATCGGCTCACCTGGGCAGCCGGAGTCTGCCCTTAGGGAGGGGGCACTGTCAGGGTCGTTACCTGGATGGTCGCGGTGCTGCCCGTGTTGGTGCGTGCCGATGTCCTGCGGTGCGTGTTCCTGTGCGTGCGGTGTTGTGTGCTCCTGTGGGCGCCGGTGCGCGTCGGTGTGTGCCCTCACGTGCCCCTGCTGGCGCTGGCGCGCGTCAGCGCGCTGTGGTGGGCACTTCGGGTACCGCTGGTGTGCCTGCCGGTGTTCGGGTGCGCGCGCGCGCGTGCGCGCGCACGTGCGCGCGCACGTGCGCGGTGCTTGGCGCCAAACGGCCTATTTAGGTTTACCATTGACATCTCCCAGTTGCTGCCTGATCAACAGCTTCTCGGTTCCTGTCCCGTTGATCGTATCCTGTGTTCCTGTTTGCTTATCTCCTGACGACCCGGCTTTCCGTTGACACCGCTGACCTCTGCCTGCATCTGACCTTCGGCCTGTTTGACCTCTCTTTTGCCTGCTCCTTCTGTGCCTCTGCTGCCCGCCTGTTGCCGTACCCTGCCTGCACCCGGACCTGCCTGCTCTGCTCCTGTTCTGTACCCAGTTTGCCTGTGCCCTACCTACACACCTGCTGCCGGAAGCTTCCTGCAAGTTCCTGCTCCTGGAGCCACATCACAGGCCCTCTTACCACTCCGCACTCTCAGCCACCTGTCTGCTCTATCAGGGGTTGTAAGTCGGACACGTACGGGAGACCACCCTCTGCCCAAGCGGACTCATCGGTTCGGTAAGTGCCAGCCTGACAGTGGCATCCCTCCTGGAAATACCTAACTGCCTGCCATCAGGTCGCTCGTCTCCTCTCCTGGCCCCCCAGCACACATACAAGTGCCCTATGATCCAGACGAGGCGAGCCGAACCTCCATCTGAAATCAAAAACCACAACAAATGACCCTTGCAGGCAATAAAAAGTCCCAAATTGCCGTAATGGCTGCTACTATTAAACCCGACCAAAACCCAACGTGCATACAGTTTTAACCTTCCTTTTTTTTTGTTTACATGTTATTCCCTTGCCAACTGTGGCCTCACATAGGTATGGAATCAACGAGATTCCCATCTCCCAATTCTTCGAACAGCCGCCGCATCCAACCCGCACCTGGCAGCCTCCGTGGCTGCTCCAATGCGGAAGGAGTGAGAAGTGTATTCCTTGCTGTTCAACCCCACCTCCTTCAAACATCGCCTAAACACTGACACAAACTGAAATTTTGACAGGAATGACCTGTCCTCATGCCGCAGGAAAGGACCCGTCCCTCCCCCATACGGTGCGGAAATTCCGCACCACCGCCACTGGGCACACCCTAGATCCCGGTAGCTCAAACAGGGACACCACTGTCCCCTTTCCCTGTTGATCCGTTTTGGACCTCCTCAGGCGCAGCCCCACCCGATCAACTGCCAGTAGCACATCCTGATCCAGCAACCCCCGGCCACGCTTTTTGTGGGGCTCACCAATTCCCCACTTCTAAAGGCCCCATAAAACTCCAATGAGAATGCTGCCGTATATAGCAGCGTCTCATAGCCCGAGGTACAAACTGAGCTCGGCCGCTCGCATATCACCGTCAAGTTTGCGAATGGGACCGACCGCCTCGTGTTCCTCCTTTTGTGTTGCTTCCGGTGCCCCTTCAGTGCTTGACATACCCAAAAATCCTTCGACCAATCCTCCTCCCCAAGTAATTTGAACAGAAACTCCAGCCCTGCCAGCTTCCGATCAAGCGACGTGGCTGACAACCCTCTTTCCATGTTCCTTGCTACAAAGTACAGCACTAGCAACCACCGATCAGGTCCCTGATCACTTAACCCTGATTCCTGTACCATTCCCAACCATTCCATCCAAACCTTCGTTCGAGTATGCTGACCATGTGGACTCACTCAAAGACTGTCAGATCCATCCCGCGACAAGTCCCACGGCAGCCTCCACATCCAATTCGGGCAAGGTACCCCTTTGACTTCCGTGCCTGATGCCAGCTCCCTGAACTTGTCCGACTGGAATCGAGACAGAGAGTCCGCCAATGAGTTCTCAACCCCCAGCATATGAACGGCATAAACAAAAATGTTTAACTGCAAACACCTAAACACCAACTGCCGCAGCAACCGTATGACAGGGGGAGAGGAAGCCGTCATGTGGTTGGCCACCTGTACGACCCCCATGTTGTCGCAGTTTATTCTCATTTTCAGGTTTTTGCATTCCTTCCCCCATAGCTCCAAGGCCAGGACAACCGGGAAGAGTTCAAGCAACAACAAGTTTCCCTGGAGCCCCACCCTTTCCCAGGACTGTGGCCAAGGGTCCGCATTCCACCTGCCCCTAAAGAATGCACCGTAACCTGTTGAGCCTGCCGCATCAGTGACCAAGTCCACGTCGAAATTGCTCACCGGGCCAGTCATCCACATGGCCCTACCGTTATAAGAGGATAAAAACTTGTGCCAAACACACAAGTCCTCCCTGTGTTCTTGCTGCAGCCGAACAAAATGAGTAGGGGCCTTTACCCCCGCTGTGGCCGCCGACAGCCGTCAGCAAAAAACCCTCCTCATGGGGATGATCCTGCAAGAAAAATTCAGCTTGCCCAGCAGCGACTGCAAAGTCCTCAATTGCACCTTCCTACGCCCCTGGATCTCCCTAATCTCCTTCTGTAAATCCTCCAATTTATTTCTAGGTAACCGGCACTCCATTGACCCCGAGTCGATCATAATTCCCAAAATACTCAATTCCAATGTCGGGCCTTCCATTTTATTCTCCGCCAAGGGCACCCCAAACCTGCCTGCAATGTCCTGCAACGTGGACAGAAGAATCGCACACACAGCGGAGGCAGGTGGGCCAATGCACAGAAAGTCGTCCAGATAGTGGATGACTGACTCCAGGCCCGAAACATCTCTAATCAGCCATTCCAGAAAGGAGCTAAATGCTTCAAAAAAGGCGCACGAAATCGAGCAACCCATGGGCTGACACTTATCCACATAAAACTGAGCCAGTGACACCGAAACAGCCGAAAGCTATCCGGATGCACCGGGAGCAGACGAAACGCTGATTCAATATCAGCCTTAGCCATAAGTGCCTCCTGCCCATATCGCCTTACCCATCGCACTGCCACGTCAAATGACGTGTAAGAAACTATGCACGCTTCCGGATCAATGAAATCATTGACCGAGCCCCCTTTCAGAAAGGACAGGTGATGTATCAAGCGAAACTTGGCAGTTTCCTTCTTGGCGACAACCCCCAATGGCTTTTCCGCAAACACCTCCCCATGCGCCCCATGGCCACCTCCTTGCCCAGCTTCTCGTCCAAAACTCCCGGATGCTGCAACGCCGATTTCAAGTTTCCCGTCACCGGAGGTGCCACAGCCAATGAAAAGGGTATCCTGAAACCGCCCCAAAACCCAGAAGCCAATAAACGAGCCACTTCCCTGTCCGGATACTTATTTAGGAAAGGAAGCATCCTTTCCAGCTTCACCGGTGTCTTCCCTTTTGTGAGCAGGGTTGCCGGCCTGCTTTCCCTTCTTGAAGCATCTGGACAGCATTTGGGCTCCCCCACACCCCGAGCATTCATGCTTGAACCTGTACATTCCTCCGAACTTACAGGCTCCTTCATTGAACTGCCAACATACCCCCCACTTCTTTCCGGCCGGCAGTCCTGGGGCAGGCACACTCCCGACCCCCCTAAAGAAACTGATGCGGGGCCCGCACCGATGACATAAGCCTCAGCCAGAGGCTGATATCTTTGTGATCCCAACGCAACTCTGGTCGTACTGACTTCCGCTGCCTTTATTGCTCATCGTAGCGAAGCCAGGCCAACCCACCATACACTCTGTGTGCCTCCCCGATGGCATCCATATAGCAGAATAACGCAGAGCAGTGCTCGGGGTTCTTCTCGCCTATGACGCTTACCAAAATGGCAAACGCCTGAAGCCAATTCTAAAAAGTGTGCGGTATCAGCCGATACCCCCTCTTTTCCTCATCCCCCTTCTTGGAATCATCGGGTTTTACCCTATCCAGGTTAAATTTCTCTAACGGGAGCAACGAGAAGATCTCCACATACTCACCCTTACCAATCTTCTCGCGCACCTCCTGTTTCAGATGCACTCCCAGCGGGCCCTCGAAGCATACGTATACTTCGCACCTTGCAGCGTCCGCAATCCTGACCACGTCGGTCCTTACCACCGGCTCCTTAGTCCCTTTGTCCGCTGCCTTTTCCTTAACAACCCCCTCCACTGATATCACCGCGGCCGGAGTGACCGAGGGTGTGGCCCCACCTGTTCCCCCTGAACTATCCTCCAGAGCCCCAGTCCCTGGAGGCATCCAAGGGGCAACCTGGCTTGGCTATCGCGGTCCCCCTTCGAATCTCCCCACCAAGGCCCGCAGGCCCTCCAATAAATCACTCATCTGTGTAGCAGGTCCCACCACAGCAGGAACAGTCCCCGCCTGTGGCTGGTCTGCTGCCGTCGCCTGCATGGCAGGCGCCGCCGATGCCCCTGTGCCCGTCTGTACTGCCCCCAACAAGTCCTGTAACACATTTGACAAGGCAAGATTAGTACTGGACTCACCAGGCTGACCAGGAACTCTTCCCACAGCTGTGCCACTGCTCTCTCTCGGTGGCACCTGCGGCTCCTCTTCTTCTGACAGCTCGCCTTCCGATCTCTCTTTCCGCTCCCAGATGGGTGACGCTGACAGCCCCCCGGGTGAAAGAACTCCGGAGGCCATGCTCCTCAGCTGCGATGCAGCCATACTCCTGGCTGGCACTAAGCTCCGAGGCAGACCTGAGGCATGAACTGGACCTGCAATCCCCTCTGCGACTATCCGCCATGTCCACACCGCCAGCCCTCCCGGCTGAATGACCTTCTGGTGGTCCCCGGGGTGTCCCTCCAGGTGCTCCGCCATACCTCTTGGCATCCCTGCCATCTCTGCTGGGCCCTGCAATGAAAGACTCCCTCTTGGTAAGCTCCTGTAACTCTGGCGGGGAAACAGCACCATGCAGGCCTGTGGCCCGCCCCCCGCAGCAGTGGCGTGTGCACTGCCCCGGGTGCCTGGGACTTCCTCTGTGATCTTTTGGCTGGGGAAAGAACTGTCCTCCCCTGGGCTTCTCCCTGCATGAGGTGGCCGAGATGCAGGCCCTGGTGAAAAACGTGCCGGAGGCCGTGACCTCCATGTGCGCTGCTGCCGCTCACCCATCCGTGCCCCCATCTCCTCCGCTGCCATGATGTCCCCCACCTGCCGCTGAAGCCATGCCGCCCCTCTCTGCATGCCGCCCTCTTCAATTGCACCAGCACGCCCTGGATATCGGCCATGGTGGAGTGAAGGAGCAGTTGGTAAAAACTGCCTCCTCTTTCAGCTTCTTCCTCCGCACTGCCCCTTTAGCTCTGCCCCACCACCTTTATATAGCTCCACCCCCTCCTCTCACAACTGAAACCTACTGCCTTCCCCCTAAGCTGCTCTGCCTCCTCTTAGATTAACCCATTACCAGCCTCCCTTAGCCACCCTGTCATGGCCTCTCCTCTACCTCCCTCCTAAACTCCCCTGTAGGCAGGTGCAGACATCCTTCAGTCCTATAGGTGGCACTGGGCTGATGCTACTGAGAAAGGGGAGATGTTTAAGTAAAATTGTTACCCTAGGCCTAGAGTTTCAGTTTGTCCTCAGTAATTCTCACGGGAGGTCAAGAGGTGAGCTGGGTGAACATGCGTTCGACTCGAACACCGGGTGTTCGCCGGTTCGGCGAAACCAGAATTTTATGGGCCTTTGCGGCATATTTGAGTGGCACTCACGGCCCACAATGCACTGCGGCATCGCAGTGCATTGCTGGCTGATGATTGGCCAAGCATGCACTATGACCTGCATGCCTGTGGCCAATTATGGCTCAGCAGGTTTAGTACAAGCCCCACACTGTATAAAGCCGTCTGTGCGGTGGCCTTGCGTAGTGTGTTGCGGATGGCTCATAGAGACAGATAGGCAGAGTCAGTGTCTTCATTTCTTTTGAACCTAGTGCAATTACAGTCGGTGTATTGTGCCCCCTGCACAGTGTACACCTGAAGCTACCCCAATTGCTGGTGTTGTTCTGGTCCTATACCACAGGCAGCTGCAGCAGTTACAGTCAGTGTATTGTTCCACCTGCACAGTGTACACCTGAAGCTACCCCAATTGCTGGTGTTGTTCTGGTCCTATACCACAGGCAGCTGCAGCAGTTACAGTCGGTGGATTGTGCCACCTGCATAGTGTACACCTCAAGCTACCCAAATTGCTTGTGTTATTCTAGTCCTATACCACAGGCAGGCAGCTGCAGTAATTACAGTCGGTGTATTGTGTCATCTGCTCAGTGTGCACCTAAAGCTACCCCAATTGCTGGTGTTCTCATCTCCGTGCAAGCCATTAGTATGTTTGGAAGGCCAACAAGTAGGGGCAGATAGTCACGACCCAATAAAAGAGGGCAAGCAGGCTCTATGTCTAGAGGCAACAGTGCTGATCGTGGATGCGGTGCATCGTCATCAGCACGAGGCCATGGAACACGCTTGTCCTTATTTTCGGCAGCTGGACGTGTTGAGCCGCAACATGCTGAAGACTTGGTAGAGTGGATGACCAAGCCCTCCTCATCCTCCTCGTCCTCTCTCACCCAGGCTCAGGGTACTGGCAAAGCAGCTGCCAACGCGACCTCTTCCCTCGTCTCAATGGCATCAGTCACTCCTTCTCTAGACCCACCATGTCCTCCTGAGGAGTTCCCCGAACTGTTTGAACACAGTGTTGGGTACATGTTCCAGGAGGATGCCCAGCGTTTTGAAGGCTCTGATGATGATACCCAGCTAGAGGAAGGCAGTAGCGTGAGCCCAGAGTGAGGGGATGGCCAAGAAGGACAGCAATCTGCCAGTCATGTTCCACCAGCTGCAGCATACTGCCAGGTTTGCTCCAGTGATAAGGAGGGAGGGGATGATGAGGTCACTGACTCCATGTGGGTGCCTGATAGGAGTGGAGGAGGAGGCACTTCTCCAACGAGGCAGGATGCCCTCCAGGGGCCAGCTTAAGGGCAGCACACAGACTGAATCACACCGCAGAGCTCCACCTGTTCAGGGCGCTGCCTCTGCGCGTTATTCCAAACTTTCTTTGGTGTGGGCCTCTTTTGAGACAAGTGCATCAGACCAAAACATCAGCCGCTTGGGCACCACATGCTTCACCAGACATATGTTGACCTGCCATGCAGTTCGTTGGCAAGCCATGGTGGGTCTAGGGAAGGAGTGACTGATGCCTTAAAGACCCACACCAAAGAACTAAGCGGACCTCTCCTTGCTCCTCATCAGCTGGGATCTCCAACCCCACTATAACTTCAGCCCTCTCTGAAACCTGCACTGAGAGGAATGAAGGTGTAGAATTAGGTGTGTCACAGCCAAGTACTTGTGGGCACTCTGCTAGCAGTACACCGATGTCCGATTGTACCAGGCAAATTTCCCTGCCCCAGCTGCTGGACCGTCGAAAGAAGTTCACTCCCAGCCATCCATATGCCCAGTGGTTGAATGCTAGCTTGGCTAAATTGCTAGCACTTCAACTCTTTTCAGTTGGTAGACCCTTCCGTTAGTTTGTGCAATGTGCGGTTCCTCAGTGGCAGGTTCCCAAACGCTGCTTTTTCTCACAGAAGGCGATTCCGGCTCTCTACCGGCATGTGGAAGGCAATGTCCATGCCTCGCTGAACAGGGCAGTCAGCTGTAAGGTGCATATTACCGCTGACTCATGGTCCAGCAGGCATTGACAGGGACGTTACCTATCTTTCACGGCGCATTGGGTGACTCTTCTGGCAGCTGGGAAGGATGCAGGACAAGGTGTTGGAGGTTGTTCTGCCACCACGCCTCCAAAATTCAACTACTGGTTGTGACACACCTCTCTCCTCCACCCCCTCCTTTTCTTCTTAATCTATGGCCTCTTCCTGTGCTTTGTCCTTGGAACCAGCGGTGCTCCGTAGGCGTTTAAGGGGCTACGCAAGTACCCAGGCAAAAAGATGCCATGCCGTGCTTGCGCTGGTGTGCTTGGGGGACAGGAGCCACACTGGGGCAGATATTCTGTCAGCTCTGCAGGGGCAGGCTGAGAGGTGGTTGATGCCATGCCAGCTTAAGCCAGGAATGGTGGTTTGCGACAATGGCACCAACCTCCTCTCCGCCCTTTGACAGGGACAACTGACCCATGTGCTCTGTGTGGCTCACGTCCTTAACTTGGTGGTGCAGCGGTTCTTGGGCAGGTACCCAGGCTTACAGGATGTCCTGAGGCAGGCCAGGAAGGTCTGTGTGCATTTCCGCCGGTCATATAATGCCAGTGCTCGGCTGGCTAAGCTCCAAAAGGAATTGAACCTGCCTAAGAACCGCATAATTTGTGACAGGCCCACCAGGTGGAACTCAACGTTGCCTATGCTGCAGCAGCTGCACATGCAGCAGAGGGCCATCAATGAGTACCTGTGCGACTACGGCACCAGAACAGGGTCAGGGGAGCTCGTTTTTTTTCCCCGCGACAGTGGGCCACGATCAGGGATGCATGCACTGTCCTGTCACCATTTGGGGAGGCCACGAGGATGGTGAGCAGTGCATGCATTGGTGACACTGTACCTTTTGTCAACCTGTTGGAGTACACGCTGCGTGGAATAATGGACAGGGCACTTGAGGTAGAACAGAGGCAGGAAGAGGAGGACTTCCTTGCCTCTCAAGGTCCCCTTTATCCAGACAGCGTTTCTGCTGGCCCGCCAATCACACAGGAAGAGGACGAGGAAGAGGAGGATTGTGTCAGCATGGAGGTGAAGCCTGGCATCATCTGCAGTTTTTTAGGGATGATTTACAGTCCCAAGAAACCCGTGGACTTGTACATGGCTGAGAGGAGGTGGCTGCAGATCATGTCGTCCTTAGTCACCCAGAGGACTCCGGACCAAATGCCTCAGCTAACCTATGCTGCATGGCCTCCCTGATCCTGCAAAGCCTTACTGGCTGTCAACTCTCCTTGATCCATGGTACAAGGGTAAGTTTGAGGACCTTATCTTGCCATAATACTGCCTATTCTTAAAACCTAAGTTAAGATGGCAGGAGCCATACTATCCTGGGAGGAAGTCATATAACGTCATATAACGTCCTCCCAGGATCAGGCCTCAGGGGTCGACTCCAGCGCAACCTCTCACCCACTTTGGGCACGGCCGATGACAGATTATGTGATAGCTGTGGCCAATCACAACAGATAATATGAAGGTTGTACACAATGAAAGGCTTTGATTCATGCCATTCATTGTGTACTATTGCCAAGAGCTCTGTTATCACCAGAACTTTCGAAGGGATCGAAAATTCGTAAAAACTTTAGAACCCCATTGAAGTCTATTCGAAATAAAAAATTTTAATGGCTAATATGCAAGATATTGTCCTAAAAAGGGTTTGTGGACCTGGCTCCTGCAGCAGGGGACGTTTTTCTTTTAAAACGGCCGTTTTTTTTCGGGAGCACTGATTTTAATGCTGATTAAAGTGAAAAAAAAGTTAAATATTCCTTTAAATATCATGCCTGGGTGGTGTCTATAGTATGCCTGTGAAATGACACGTGTTTCCCATGTTTAGAACAGTCCCTGCACAAAATGACATTTGTAAAGGAAAAAAAGCCATTTAAAACTGCTTGCGGCTATTAAAGCATTAATTAAGTAATTATTAAGTAATATCTTGTCCTGGCAATATGGAGGAAAATCTTTGAGAAAAATGGCATGGCTACCCCATCACCCCCCTACCGCAGCCCATTACCAGCCCCTTTCGGTCTTGTATGGATATTAAGGGGAACCCCGTACCCAATATATGTTATGTTAATGTTAGGCAGATGCCTGTGTTGCACAAATGAACTACACAACACCAGCAACGAGGGGGTAGATTCAGGTGTATGCTGTGCAGGAGGCACACTACACTGACTGAATTTCAGGCAGATGCCTGTGTTGCACAAATCAACTGCACAACACCAGCAATGAGGGGGAGTAGATTCAGGTGTATGCTGTGCAGGAGGCACACTACACCCACTGTAACAGCGCTAGGTTAGGAAGCAAAGCAAAGCTGACACTGTCCCTGCCTATCCTGCTCTCTCCCTGAACACTACACTCACTGTAACAGTGGTATCTAAAGAAGCAAAGCAAAGCTGACACTGTCCCTGCCTATCCTGCTCTCTCCCTGAACACTACACTCACTGTAACAGAAAAAAAGTAATTTAAAACTGCTTGCGGTTTTAATGTAATATCTGGTCCCAGCAATACGGATGAAAATCATTGAGAAAAATGGCATGGGAAGCCCCCCCTGCCCATTACCAGCCCCTTTGGGTCTTGTATGGAGATTAAGGGGAACCCCGTACCCACATTAAAAAAAAGGAAAGGCGTGGGGCCCCCAGACCCTATATACTCAGAACAGCAGTATACAGGCGGTGCAAACAAGACAGGGACTGTGTAGGTTTGTTGTGTTAAGTGACTCTTGGTGGGCGCTGGAGCGCCCTGCTGTGAACGATTATATCAAGAATTGTAATTACATGCCATTGTTGAACAGTGGTAGAAAAATTGGGCCTTTGGTGGTTGTGGTGGTGGTGGTGCCACAACACTATAAGTCCTCACAGTTACTCTCGGTGGGTGCAGGAACGGGCCCTGCTGTGAAATATTATATCAAGAATTGTTCAATCAAGAACACCTGCAATAAGGGGTATCTTCAGGTGTATATTGTGCTGGAGGCACACAACACCCACTTTAACTGCTGCAGATGCCTGTATTAGAGAACACCAGCAATAAAGGGTAGCTTCAGTTGTATACTGTGCTGGAGGCACACAACACCCACTTTAACATCGCTAGGTTCACAAGAAAAGAACACACTGTCCCTGCCTGTCCTGCTCTCTCCCTGAACGCCGCAACACACTACACAAGGCCGCCTCGCTGGTAGCCTTATATAGTGTGGGGCGTGTACTAAACCCCCTGAGCTATAATTGGCCACAGGCATCCTGCCTGTGGCCAATTATGGCTCTCCTTGCTGCCGGCGCTATGATTGGCCAAGCTTGCGGGGTTACAGTGCATGCTTGGCCAATCATGAGCCAGCAATGCACTGCGATGGTGTAGTGCATTGTGGGCTGTTTGCGCCACACGAATATGGTGCGAACGGTCCACAAAGTTCTGAATTGGCCGAACAGACGAACGGCTGATATTGGAGTCGAACACCGAGCTCATCTCTAGCTCTGAGATTAGCTGTGGCCAATCACAGCTAACCACAATGATAAACACTGAATGAATACATTTTCATTTAGCAAAATTCACAGTTTTAAGCAGTCATAATCTTAAAAAAAAAAAATTCTGATCACCTCCCCATAGTAGTACAGTGGCAACACTGTATTGCTGTGGTCATTGTATGTAAAAGATGAATAAATAAAAAATAAAATAAAAAAGATGTAATAAAAAATAAAAAATAAATACATTTTCAATTTTTACATACCATCACCGTCCCTGATCACTGCTCCACCAGTTATATGATGATGCTGTACTGCACTGGTGATAGTATGTAAAAAAAAAAACATTTTAGATTTCCACATTTTCCCCAAAATTCTGAGAAAAAAATTACAACTTCAAAAAGGTCGCCATGCCTCTTACTAAATACCTTGGACTGTCTACTTTCCAAAAAGGGGTCATTTGGGGGGTATTTGTACTGTACTGGCGTTTTTGGGCCTCAAGAAATTATATTGGCCATCAGTACTTCGGAAATGACCAATTTTCATATACCGTATATACTCGAGTATAAGCCGAGATTTTCAGCCTCTTTTTTGAGGCTGAAAGTGCCCCCCTCGAGCGGGCAGACAGTCATCGCTGTCTGCCCGCTCGATCAGCGTGTCGAGCAAACAGACAGCGGCCATTCTATTCAAAAGCCGCGCCTCCGGCTCCGCCTTCGCCTGTGATAGGCGGAACACTGAATTTCCCAGCAGCCTGTGTTCCGCCTATCACGGACATCGTATCATCCTCGTACTACGGACGAGGATGATACGACGTCTGTGATAGGCGGAACACAGGCTGCTGGGAAATTCAGTGTTCCGCCTATCACAGGCGAAGGCGGCGGCGCAGCTTTTGAATTTTACAATGGCCGCCGACGAAGAGGGCACGGGACGGAGGCAAGGCAAGGCACGGCACGGCACGGGACGGGACGGGACGGGGGCAAGGCAAGGCACGACACGGGACGGATGCAAGGAGGCAAGGCACGGCACGGCACGGGACGGAGGCAAGGAGGCAAGGCACGGGACGGAGGCTCGGGACAAAGGTAGGCTGGACACACACACACACACACACACACACACACACACACACACACACACACACATGGATGGAGACACACACAGGGATGGATGGATGGATGGATGGATGGAGACACACACACACAGGGATGGATGGATGGATGGATGGAGACACACACACACAGGGATGGATGGATGGATGGATGGAGACACACACACACAGGGATGGATGGATGGATGGACACACACACACACAGGGATGGATGGACGGACACACAGGGATGGACGGACACACAGGGATGGACGGACACACAGGGATGGACGGACACACAGGGATGGACGGACACACACACAGGGATGGACAGGCATGTCTCACCCTCGGCTTATACACGAGTCAATAAGTTTGCCAGTTTTTTTGGGGGTAAATTGGGGGCCTCGGCTTATATTCGGGTCGGCCTATACTCGAGTATATACGGTATATATATATATATACATATATATATATATATATATATATATATATATATATATATATCCCATAGTTTGTGGACTCTTTCTTACAGGCTAAATAATATACACTAAATGAGCTATTTTCACAAAAGAAATGTAGTGAAATGCATTTTGGCCTAAATTTACGAAGAAAGTTTATATATTTGCAAAATGTTGTTATAACAGAAAGAAAGGAAGAAAAAAAAAAAACACACTTTTTTGGATCTTTTTTCTCTTATTTAGCAAAATGTAAAAAAACAACAGCGGTGTTATTTAAATTTGAAAATTGGCCAGGGCAGGAAGGGGGTGAAAGTGCCCGGTATTGAAGAGGTTCAAAGTCTACAGGCCAGCTGGTTTAACTTTTATAGTTGGGAAGCAAATTAATAAATAATTAATAATTAAATAAAAGGATCATATAGATGAGCTCTTGCTGGAAAAAATATATATTAAGCAACAGACAGCATGGATACATGAAAGACAGAAGTTGTCAAATCTGATTTATATTATTTCTTTTTATAAGGAGTTAAGTAAAACCTTGGGCAGAGGGGTGGCTGTTGACGTGGTATACTTGGACAGATGGGTAGCTGTGGATGTAGTATACTTGGACAGAGGGGTGGCTGTGGATGTGGTATACTTGGACAGAGGGGTAGCGGTGGACGTGGTATACTTGGACAGAGGGGAGGCTGTGGACGTTGTATACTTGCACAGAGGGGTGGCTGTGGACGTGGTATACTTGCACAGAGGGGTCGCAGTGTATGTGGTATACTTGGAAAGAGGGGTGGCTGTGGATGTGGTATACTTGGAAAGAGGGGTGGCTGTGGACATTGTATACTTGCACAGAGGGGTGGCTGTGGACGTGGTATACTTGCACAGAGGGGTGGCAGTGGATGTGGTATAGTTGGACAGAGGGGTGGCTGTGGATGTGGTATACTTGGACAGAGGGGTGGCTGTGGACATTGTATACTTGCACAGAGGGGTGGCTGTGGATGTGGTATACTTGCACAGAGGGGTGGCAGTGGATGTGGTATACTTGGAAAGAGGGGTGGCTGTGGATGTGGTATACTTGGAAAGAGGAGTGGCTGTGGACATTGTATACTTGCACAGAGGGGTGGCTGTGGATGTGGTATACATGGACGGAGGGGTAGCTGTGGAAGTGGTATACTTGCACAGAGGGGTGGCTGTGGATGTGGTATACTTGCACAGAGGGATGGCTGTGGATGTGGTATACTTGGAGAGAGGGGTGGCTATGGACGTGGTATACTTGGAAAGAGGGGTGGCTGTGGATGTGGTATACTTGGAAAGAGGGGTGGCTGTGGACATTGTATACTTGCACAGAGGGGTGGCTGTGGATGTGGTATACATGGACGGAGGGGTGGCTGTGGATGTGGTATACTTGGACAGAGGGGTGGCTGTGGACATGGTATACTTGGACAGAGGGGTGGCTGTGGATGTGGTATACTTGCACAGAGGGGTGGCTGTGGACATGGTATTACTTGGACAGAGGGGTAGCTGTGGAAGTGGTATACTTGCACAGAGGGGTGGCTGTGGATGTGGTATACTTGCACAGAGGGATGGCTATGGATGTGGTATACTTGGAGAGAGGGGTGGCTATGGACGTGGTATACTTGGAAAGAGGGGTGGCTGTGGACATTGTATACTTGCACAGAGGGGTGGCTGTGGATGTGGTATACATGGACGGAGGGGTGGCTGTGGATGTGGTTTACTTGGAGAGAGGGGTGGCTATGGACGTGGTATACTTGGACAGAGGGGTGGCTGTGGACGTGGTATACTTGCACAGAGGGGTGGCTGTGGACATGGTATACTTGGACAGGGAGGTGGCTGTGGATGTGGTATACTTGGACAGAGGGGTGGTTGTGGAGGTGGTATATTTGGACAGAGGGGTGGCTGTGGACATGGTATACTTGGACAGAGGGGTAGCTGTGGATGTGGTACACTTGCACAGATTGGTGGCAGTGGATGTCGTATACTTGAAAAGAGGGGTGGCTGTGGATGTGGTATATTTGGACAGAGGGGTGGCTGTGGACATGATATACTTGCACAGAGGGGTGGCTGTGGACATGGTATACTTGTACAGAGGGGTGGCAGTGGCTGTGGTATACTTGGACAGAGGGGTGGCAGTGAGCGTGGTATACTTGGACAGAGGGGTGGCTGTGGACATGGTATACATGGATGGAGGGGTGGTTGTGGACGTGGTATATTTGGACAGAGAGGTGGCTGTGGACGTGGTATACTTGCACAGAGGGGTGGCTGTGGACGTGGTATATTTGGACAGAGGGGTGGCTGTGGACATGGTATATTTGGACAGAGGGGTGGCTGTGGAACGTGGTATACTGTGACATAGGGGTGGCTGTGGATGTGGTATACTGTGACAGAGGGGTGGCTGTGGACGTGGTATACTTGGACAGAGGGGTGGCTGTGGACGTCCACTTAGGTGACTCCGCACACAGCACCCTCAGAGTATGAAGCAAGTGCACCCAGAAAAGAATCCTCCACCACTAGATCCAGTGAGGCTTACCAGCTAGCCAGATCTCTTTTTAAGGAGATCACACGTGCCTGTAATTTTAACCCCCGATCCGGACCTTTAAGAAACGCAGCTGACACCTCCAATCTGTATATCCCCTCCTCAGAACGTCTCTCATTCCAACCACATTGATTTAGTGAGATAAAACAAACAGAAAAGGTCCCATAGCGTTACTCCGTATAAAACTTTTACTAAACCATATAAAATTAAGATTCCGTGCTGACCTCGACTGCCGCAATCTCTGGTTCTAAGCCCTGGTATATCCACGCCGGATGTCCGGGGCTTAGAAATCCCCTAAGCTGAATGTCCAAAATGTCTCTCGTCAGGAGGGAGGTTTTGGGGCAATTGGCGACACTGACCAATCAGCAGCTGCATAGCCCATCCTGTCAGCTATGGAGAAGACATGTGGCTGCAGAGAGGATTTCGAAGCCCTGGACTCCTAGTGCGGATTTATACCGGGGCTTAGAACTGGAGATTGGGGAGGTCTAGGTTAGCGGGCCCGGTGGGGGGGGGGGGGGTTTGGGGGACCTGTGTAAGTTCCCCTTACATATTGTTCTATGAAGGTGAACTGACACTTTAATGAATCTTACTCTGAATGGTCTTAAAAAATCTTAAAAAAAAAAATTCTGATCACCTCCCCATAGTAGTACAGTGGCAACACTGTATTGCTGTGGTCATTGTATGTAAAAGATGAATAAATAAAAAATAAAATAAAAAAGATGTAATAAAAAATAAAAAATAAATACATTTTCAATTTTTACATACCATCACCGTCCCTGATCACTGCTCCACCAGTTATATGATGATGCTGTACTGCACTGGTGATAGTATGTAAAAAAAAAAACATTTTAGATTTCCACATTTTCCCCAAAATTCTGAGAAAAAAATTACAACTTCAAAAAGGTCGCCATGCCTCTTACTAAATACCTTGGACTGTCTACTTTCCAAAAAGGGGTCATTTGGGGGGTATTTGTACTGTACTGGCGTTTTTGGGCCTCAAGAAATTATATTGGCCATCAGTACTTCGGAAATGACCAATTTTCATATACATATATATATATACATATATATATATACATATATATATATATATATATATATATATATATTGTAAGGGATCTTCCCGGGGTAGGGTGTGTTTGGACACAGTTCACAGCAGACTTGGAATTTATAAAGCAGATCTTGGCGTTTATTCGTGGTACAAACAGTCCAGCAAACAAAAGTATACAGCAACACCGTGCTTTTAAGTACAACAAAAATAAAAGACCTAGCCCGGCTGGGCGCTTACTAACAGGTTCTGCTCACCTATCTGACACTTACAAACACAGCGTCTTTCGCCTGGATGTCGCAGGGTGAGTTTTAGCTCCAGCAGTGGCTGTGCTTGCAGCTTCCTTCAACACACAGATTGTTCATTCCCTGGCTCAGAGCAATCACCTGCAGGCCTCGCAGAGCCTTTAGCTTCCCAGGCTAATTAGGATCAAAGCTCACCTGATCCCAAACCCAGAACTGGATCGGGGGATGTGGAATGACAGGTCCCTCTACCAAACCTACCTGCCATTCCATATAAACCCAGGCCCGGCAAAATTAAATAACAACTCAGCAGCATATCGCTGCTGAGAAACTGATCCATCCTGGATTTACCATCTCACACTGTGTAGCAACCTAGGTGAGATGTACACCCCCTCGATCACTTCTCCAGTGACATGTCTACATATCCCCCCCCTCTTTTTCAGACCGGAGGGCTGAGCCTTTTGTCCCCACAGACAACTCACCCTTGACAATGCGTCAGCATTTGCCTGTAATTTCCCTGGCCTGTGTTCCACAGTGAAATTAAAGTTTTGTAGGGAGAGAAACCATCTAGTCACTCTTGCATTTCTCTCCTTGTTTAACTTCATCCATGTTAGGGGGGCATGGTCTGTCACCAACTTGAATTTCCTGCCTAGCAAGTAATACTTTAACGATTCTAGAGCCCACTTTACTGCCAAACATTCTCGCTCCACAATGGCATAATTTTTCTCGGCCGGGGTTAGTTTTCTACTCAAGTACGTCACTGGATGCTCCTCACCATTCACTACTTGTGAGAGTACTGCACCTAAGCCTGTGCTAGAGGCATCTGTCTGGACCAGAAATTCTCGCCTGAAATCGGGGGTGACTAACACAGGTGGTTGGCACAAGGCAGACTTAAGGCTTTGGAAAGCCTCCTCGGCCTCTGGGGTCCACGTGACCATTGCTGTCTTTCCGCCCTTTGTCAAGTCAGTTAGTGGAGCAGCAACTGAGGCAAAGTTCGGCACAAATCTACGGTAATACCCCGTAATACCCAGGAAAGCTCTAACCTGTTTCCTTGTCAGGGGTCTAGGCCAATTCTGTATTGCCTCAATTTTATTTAGCTGTGGCCTAACCAATCCTCTTCCAACAATGTAGCCCAGATATTTGGCCTCTTCTAGGGCTAGAGCACACTTCTCGGCATTTATGGTCAACCCTGCATCACTTATGGCATCCAACACGGCCTGTACCTTACAGAGGTGACTTTCCCAATCAGGGCTAAAAATGACCACATCATCGAGGTAGGCGGCTGAGTAATCACGATGTGGTCGCAGAATCAAGTCCATCAACCTCTGGAAAGTTGCAGGCGCTCCATGTAACCCGAACGGCATCACTACATACTGGAATAGCCCATCAGGGGTGGAGAAAGCAGTTTTCTCTTTAGCCTCGTCAGAAAGTGGAATCTGCCAATAGCCCTTTGTGAGATCGAGGGTGGTTATGTACCTGGCGTTACCCAACTTCTCAATCAACTCATCTACCCTGGGCATAGGATACGCATCGAACTTGGAGATCTCATTCAACTTTCTGAAATCGTTACAGAACCTCCAAGTTCCATTGGGCTTTGGGATTAGCACAATTGGGCTGGACCATTCACTCTGTGACACCTCAATTACCCCCAGAGCAAGCATACGTTTTACCTCGGCAGATACGGCTTCCCTACGTGCCTCGGGTATCCTATAGGGCTTAAGGTTTACTCTGCTTCTAGGCTCAGTTTCAATGTGATGATGGATGAGGTGTGTACGCCCTGGGAGGTCAGAGAACTTGTTTTTGTTTTTCTGTAAAAATTCCTGAGCCTCCTGTTTCTGTGACACTGATAGAGTATCACCTACCTTGACTGGAGGGATTGGTTGTGACAAATTATTAACAGTATTTGTCGCCCCCAAGGATTCCCTGTCTTTCCAGGGCTTGATCAAGTTTATGTGATAAACTTGGAAAGGCTTCCTTCTACCTGGTTGGTGCACCTTGTAGTTCACCTCACTGATCTTTTCAACAATTTCATAAGGACCTTGCCACTTCGCCAAGAATTTACTCTCAACAGTGGGGACTAGTATAAGGACCCTATCGCCTGGGTTGAATGTCCTGATTCTTGCGGACCGGTTGTAAATTCTACTTTGGGCCTCTTGAGCTCTCTGGAGGTGTTCCCTTACCAGGGGCATTACAGTGGCTATACGGTCCTGCATTTGTGCTACATGCTCAATAACACTCTTGTATGGGGTGGACTCATTCTCCCATGTCTCTTTTGCAATGTCTAGTAGACCCCTAGGGTGATGACCATAGACCAACTCGAATGGTGAGAACCCTGTGGACGCTTGGGGCACCTCCCTAATAGCAAACATGAGGTAGGGTAATAAATGATCCCAGTCACGACCATCTTTTGCCACCACTTTCTTCAACATATGTTTCAAAGTTTTATTAAATCTCTCCACCAATCCGTCCGTCTGGGGGTGGTACACAGAGGTACGGATGTGTGAGATTTTAAATAGTCTGCATAATTCCTTCATTACTTTCGACATAAATGGCGTACCTTGGTCAGTTAGGATTTCTTTGGGGATCCCAGTCCTAGAGAACATATAAAACAACTCACGTGCAATTGTTTTAGATGCAGTGTTTCTTAAGGGTACAGCCTCAGGATAGCGGGTCGCATAATCCAGGACTACCAAAATATACTGGTGTCCTCTAGCTGACTTTACAATGGGACCCACTAAATCCATGGCAATACGCTCAAAAGGCACCTCTATAATAGGGAGCGAAACCAAAGGACTGCGAAAATGTGACACTGGGGCACTAACCTGACATGTGGGGCACGACTCACAGTATTTTTTAATGTCATCATATATGGCCGGCCAAAAAAACCTCTGGAGAACCCTCTCTCGCGTTTTGTCAGTCCCCAAGTGTCCCCCAAGAACATGGTTATGTGCCATGTCAAGCACCTGACGCCGGTACGGCTTAGGTACCAGTAGCTGTTCCACAATCTCATCCTTAACCTTATTAACCCTATAGAAAAGATCATTAGTCACCGAAAAATGTGGAAATCTTTTTTCAGCATCTGGTTCCTGAGGTACCCCATTCATTACAGCAACCTGCTCTCTCGCATTTTTGAGAGTGGGGTCCTGTAATTGTGCAGCCCCAAAATTATCTCTAGACACCTCTAATTCTAGTATATTTTGCTCAGTGGGAGGAGCCTCCTCCTCCCCAGCCAGGACCTGTAAAGGAAAACAATCATTTTCATCCTGCATACTTTTATCATTCACAGTGGACAAGGCAACCCCCTTAGAGGTATCCTCACTCCTTTTGGGGATTTTTCTTTTTTCCCAGAGAGCCCAGAATAATGGAAAATCGCGCCCCAATATTACATTATGCATGAGGTTTTTAACCACACCCACTTCATATTGTACGGTGCCTTGTTCAGTCCCGACTTTAGCCAGCACTATAGGGTACATTTTTGTATCACCATGTATGCACACAACACTCATATGCTTTTTAGACTCTAAGTCCCCAGTCACCAGGCTAGCATGCACCAAGGTTACAAGGCTTCCTGAGTCCATTAACGCTTTAACAGGAAAGTCATTGATTGTAATATCGCAGATTTGCGGTTCAGTCTCTAGTCCAGGAACTGCAGCACAAGATGGTTCCGCAAATAGCGACTGACGCCGGCTAGCGTCACATTCCATGGGTTCAGAGGTAAGAGGGCAATGGGCCGACACGTGTCCCGCCTCATGGCATCTCCAACACTGGATAGGGCCTGGTCTCTTTGGCAAGGAGTCCTTTTCAGAGCCCCTTAGCCACCCGGGACCATCACCAGTCTTTTGTCCCTGAGACACCACTTGAGCCCTTTTCCCCCCATCAGCACCCCTCCACACTCCCCCAATAGATGGAAGTCTCTTACCAGCTGACGGCACAGATCTGGCGCTCCGGGGAGGTGAAGATGCTGCAGGAACATCACGGAGGTAGTCCTCAGTCGCCTGGAACCTCTCCACAAGGTTGACAAGTTCGTTTGCATTCTTAGGATCACCTTGTCCCACCCAGCGTTGCAAGTCAGTAGGAAGGGCTCGGAGGTAGCGATCCATCACGACCTTCTCTAGGATTTGTGCAGGAGTAGAAGTGTCTGGCTCCAACCACTTTCTTGCCAAATGGATTAGGTCATACATCTGGGACCTCGCTGATTTGTCCAGACTGTAGCTCCAGTTGCGTACCCTCCGGGCACGGACTGCAGTAGTAACTCCTAGTCGGGCAAGCATCTCCTCTTTTAGCCGAGTATAGTCCTTAACCTCTTGCTCACTGAGGTCATAGTAGGCTTTTTGAGGTTCACCTGTTAAATAGGGCGCAATTACCTCTGCCCACTCAGCGGCTGGTAACTTCTCTCGCTCAGCCACGCGCTCAAATACTGTTAGATAGGCCTCAACATCGTCCTCAGCAGTCATCTTTTGCAGCGCTTTCTGCACAGTCCTTCTCCCAGAAAAAATCTCTGGAGCGGCTCCCATCACCACAGGCGCCTCTCGATTTGCTATCAGGTGCTCAATAAGTTGTTGTTGTGCAGCCATGGACTGTTCATGTCGTCTATTGACCTCTGTCTGAGCCTGCTGTTGTGCAGCCATGGACTGTTCATGTCGTCTATTGGCCTCTATCTGAGCCTGCTGTTGTGCAGCCATGGACTGTTCATGTCGTTGCTGTTGTTGCAAACTCACTTGCATAAACTGCTTCAGCATCTCCTCCATGTTGCTGGACTGTTCCTGGAGTGTCATTGCAGCTTTCACCCAGGACATAAGCAGCTGTAGCCAAGTCTGTCCACACCGTTGCCCCTAGCAACCGACTTTGCCCGCATTCGAACACCAATTGTAAGGGATCTTCCCGGGGTAGGGTGTGTTTGGACACAGTTCACAGCAGACTTGGAATTTATAAAGCAGATCTTGGCGTTTATTCGTGGTACAAACAGTCCAGCAAACAAAAGTATACAGCAACACCGTGCTTTTAAGTACAACAAAAATAAAAGACCTAGCCCGGCTGGGCGCTTACTAACAGGTTCTGCTCACCTATCTGACACTTACAAACACAGCGTCTTTCGCCTGGATGTCGCAGGGTGAGTTTTAGCTCCAGCAGTGGCTGTGCTTGCAGCTTCCTTCAACACACAGATTGTTCATTCCCTGGCTCAGAGCAATCACCTGCAGGCCTCGCAGAGCCTTTAGCTTCCCAGGCTAATTAGGATCAAAGCTCACCTGATCCCAAACCCAGAACTGGATCGGGGGATGTGGAATGACAGGTCCCTCTACCAAACCTACCTGCCATTCCATATAAACCCAGGCCCGGCAAAATTAAATAACAACTCAGCAGCATATCGCTGCTGAGAAACTGATCCATCCTGGATTTACCATCTCACACTGTGTAGCAACCTAGGTGAGATGTACACCCCCTCGATCACTTCTCCAGTGACATGTCTACATATCCCCCCCCTCTTTTTCAGACCGGAGGGCTGAGCCTTTTGTCCCCACAGACAACTCACCCTTGACAATGCGTCAGCATTTGCCTGTAATTTCCCTGGCCTGTGTTCCACAGTGAAATTAAAGTTTTGTAGGGAGAGAAACCATCTAGTCACTCTTGCATTTCTCTCCTTGTTTAACTTCATCCATGTTAGGGGGGCATGGTCTGTCACCAACTTGAATTTCCTGCCTAGCAAGTAATACTTTAACGATTCTAGAGCCCACTTTACTGCCAAACATTCTCGCTCCACAATGGCATAATTTTTCTCGGCCGGGGTTAGTTTTCTACTCAAGTACGTCACTGGATGCTCCTCACCATTCACTACTTGTGAGAGTACTGCACCTAAGCCTGTGCTAGAGGCATCTGTCTGGACCAGAAATTCTCGCCTGAAATCGGGGGTGACTAACACAGGTGGTTGGCACAAGGCAGACTTAAGGCTTTGGAAAGCCTCCTCGGCCTCTGGGGTCCACGTGACCATTGCTGTCTTTCCGCCCTTTGTCAAGTCAGTTAGTGGAGCAGCAACTGAGGCAAAGTTCGGCACAAATCTACGGTAATACCCCGTAATACCCAGGAAAGCTCTAACCTGTTTCCTTGTCAGGGGTCTAGGCCAATTCTGTATTGCCTCAATTTTATTTAGCTGTGGCCTAACCAATCCTCTTCCAACAATGTAGCCCAGATATTTGGCCTCTTCTAGGGCTAGAGCACACTTCTCGGCATTTATGGTCAACCCTGCATCACTTATGGCATCCAACACGGCCTGTACCTTACAGAGGTGACTTTCCCAATCAGGGCTAAAAATGACCACATCATCGAGGTAGGCGGCTGAGTAATCACGATGTGGTCGCAGAATCAAGTCCATCAACCTCTGGAAAGTTGCAGGCGCTCCATGTAACCCGAACGGCATCACTACATACTGGAATAGCCCATCAGGGGTGGAGAAAGCAGTTTTCTCTTTAGCCTCGTCAGAAAGTGGAATCTGCCAATAGCCCTTTGTGAGATCGAGGGTGGTTATGTACCTGGCGTTACCCAACTTCTCAATCAACTCATCTACCCTGGGCATAGGATACGCATCGAACTTGGAGATCTCATTCAACTTTCTGAAATCGTTACAGAACCTCCAAGTTCCATTGGGCTTTGGGATTAGCACAATTGGGCTGGACCATTCACTCTGTGACACCTCAATTACCCCCAGAGCAAGCATACGTTTTACCTCGGCAGATACGGCTTCCCTACGTGCCTCGGGTATCCTATAGGGCTTAAGGTTTACTCTGCTTCTAGGCTCAGTTTCAATGTGATGATGGATGAGGTGTGTACGCCCTGGGAGGTCAGAGAACTTGTTTTTGTTTTTCTGTAAAAATTCCTGAGCCTCCTGTTTCTGTGACACTGATAGAGTATCACCTACCTTGACTGGAGGGATTGGTTGTGACAAATTATTAACAGTATTTGTCGCCCCCAAGGATTCCCTGTCTTTCCAGGGCTTGATCAAGTTTATGTGATAAACTTGGAAAGGCTTCCTTCTACCTGGTTGGTGCACCTTGTAGTTCACCTCACTGATCTTTTCAACAATTTCATAAGGACCTTGCCACTTCGCCAAGAATTTACTCTCAACAGTGGGGACTAGTATAAGGACCCTATCGCCTGGGTTGAATGTCCTGATTCTTGCGGACCGGTTGTAAATTCTACTTTGGGCCTCTTGAGCTCTCTGGAGGTGTTCCCTTACCAGGGGCATTACAGTGGCTATACGGTCCTGCATTTGTGCTACATGCTCAATAACACTCTTGTATGGGGTGGACTCATTCTCCCATGTCTCTTTTGCAATGTCTAGTAGACCCCTAGGGTGATGACCATAGACCAACTCGAATGGTGAGAACCCTGTGGACGCTTGGGGCACCTCCCTAATAGCAAACATGAGGTAGGGTAATAAATGATCCCAGTCACGACCATCTTTTGCCACCACTTTCTTCAACATATGTTTCAAAGTTTTATTAAATCTCTCCACCAATCCGTCCGTCTGGGGGTGGTACACAGAGGTACGGATGTGTGAGATTTTAAATAGTCTGCATAATTCCTTCATTACTTTCGACATAAATGGCGTACCTTGGTCAGTTAGGATTTCTTTGGGGATCCCAGTCCTAGAGAACATATAAAACAACTCACGTGCAATTGTTTTAGATGCAGTGTTTCTTAAGGGTACAGCCTCAGGATAGCGGGTCGCATAATCCAGGACTACCAAAATATACTGGTGTCCTCTAGCTGACTTTACAATGGGACCCACTAAATCCATGGCAATACGCTCAAAAGGCACCTCTATAATAGGGAGCGAAACCAAAGGACTGCGAAAATGTGACACTGGGGCACTAACCTGACATGTGGGGCACGACTCACAGTATTTTTTAATGTCATCATATATGGCCGGCCAAAAAAACCTCTGGAGAACCCTCTCTCGCGTTTTGTCAGTCCCCAAGTGTCCCCCAAGAACATGGTTATGTGCCATGTCAAGCACCTGACGCCGGTACGGCTTAGGTACCAGTAGCTGTTCCACAATCTCATCCTTAACCTTATTAACCCTATAGAAAAGATCATTAGTCACCGAAAAATGTGGAAATCTTTTTTCAGCATCTGGTTCCTGAGGTACCCCATTCATTACAGCAACCTGCTCTCTCGCATTTTTGAGAGTGGGGTCCTGTAATTGTGCAGCCCCAAAATTATCTCTAGACACCTCTAATTCTAGTATATTTTGCTCAGTGGGAGGAGCCTCCTCCTCCCCAGCCAGGACCTGTAAAGGAAAACAATCATTTTCATTATATATTTGCAAAATGGTATGGACGTGGTATACTTGGAAAGAGGGGTGGCTGTGGATGTGGTATACTTGGAAAGAGGGGTGGCTGTGGACATTGTATACTTGCACAGAGGGGTGGCTGTGGATGTGGTATACATGGACGGAGGGGTGGCTGTGGATGTGGTATACTTGGACAGAGGGGTGGCTGTGGACATGGTATACTTGGACAGAGGGGTGGCTGTGGATGTGGTATACTTGCACAGAGGGGTGGCTGTGGACATGGTATTACTTGGACAGAGGGGTAGCTGTGGAAGTGGTATACTTGCACAGAGGGGTGGCTGTGGATGTGGTATACTTGCACAGAGGGATGGCTGTGGATGTGGTATACTTGGAGAGAGGGGTGGCTATGGACGTGGTATACTTGGAAAGAGGGGTGGCTGTGGACATTGTATACTTGCACAGAGGGGTGGCTGTGGATGTGGTATACATGGACGGAGGGGTGGCTGTGGATGTGGTTTACTTGGAGAGAGGGGTGGCTATGGACGTGGTATACTTGGACAGAGGGGTGGCTGTGGACGTGGTATACTTGCACAGAGGGGTGGCTGTGGACATGGTATACTTGGACAGGGAGGTGGCTGTGGATGTGGTATACTTGGACAGAGGGGTGGTTGTGGAGGTGGTATATTTGGACAGAGGGGTGGCTGTGGACATGGTATACTTGGACAGAGGGGTAGCTGTGGATGTGGTACACTTGCACAGATTGGTGGCAGTGGATGTCGTATACTTGAAAAGAGGGGTGGCTGTGGATGTGGTATATTTGGACAGAGGGGTGGCTGTGGACATGATATACTTGCACAGAGGGGTGGCTGTGGACATGGTATACTTGTACAGAGGGGTGGCAGTGGCTGTGGTATACTTGGACAGAGGGGTGGCAGTGAGCATGGTATACTTGGACAGAGGGGTGGCTGTGGACATGGTATACATGGATGGAGGGGTGGTTGTGGACGTGGTATATTTGGACAGAGAGGTGGCTGTGGACGTGGTATACTTGCACAGAGGGGTGGCTGTGGACGTGGTATATTTGGACAGAGGGGTGGCTGTGGACATGGTATATTTGGACAGAGGGGTGGCTGTGGAACGTGGTATACTGTGACAGAGGGGTGGCTGTGGATGTGGTATACTGTGACAGAGGGGTGGCTGTGGACGTGGTATACTTGGACAGAGGGGTGGCTGTGGACGTCCACTTAGGTGACTCCGCACACAGCACCCTCAGAGTATGAAGCAAGTGCACCCAGAAAAGAATCCTCCACCACTAGATCCAGTGAGGCTTACCAGCTAGCCAGATCTCTTTTTAAGGAGATCACACGTGCCTGTAATTTTAACCCCCGATCCGGACCTTTAAGAAACGCAGCTGACACCTCCAATCTGTATATCCCCTCCTCAGAACGTCTCTCATTCCAACCACATTGATTTAGTGAGATAAAACAAACAGAAAAGGTCCCATAGCGTTACTCCGTATAAAACTTTTACTAAACCATATAAAATTAAGATTCCGTGCTGACCTCGACTGCCGCAATCTCTGGTTCTAAGCCCTGGTATATCCACGCCGGATGTCCGGGGCTTAGAAATCCCCTAAGCTGAATGTCCAAAATGTCTCTCGTCAGGAGGGAGGTTTTGGGGCAATTGGCGACACTGACCAATCAGCAGCTGCATAGCCCATCCTGTCAGCTATGGAGAAGACATGTGGCTGCAGAGAGGATTTCGAAGCCCTGGACTCCTAGTGCGGATTTATACCGGGGCTTAGAACTGGAGATTGGGGAGGTCTAGGTTAGCGGGCCCGGTGGGGGGGGGGGGGGGGGTTTGGGGGACCTGTGTAAGTTCCCCTTACATATTGTTCTATGAAGGTGAACTGACACTTTAATGAATCTTACTCTGAATGGTCTAAGGCCGCGTACACACGCGGGGACTGTCTGCCGAAACTAAGTTCGTCAAACAGTCCGATCAAACTTTTGAATGAACGAACACGCCCACACACGGCACTTTTTGAGCGGACAAATACGGCAAACTTTGTTTGTCGTACTAAGTCCGCGCAACTTTTGAAATGAACGGACTCGCCCACAGACGAGGCAACAGTCCGCTCATTTCGAGCGCGTGTCAAGGTAGGCGGGGCCCGCGACGGAGACGTCGCGGGCTCCGCCGCCTGGAATGGACTTAAAGGGGAACCCCAATGCCGAAAAAAATCGGCGTGGGGGTCCCCCCAAAGTCCACAACAGACCCTTGGGCCGCGTACACACGCGCGGACTGTTCGCCCAACCTTGTCCGCTGAACAGTGTTTGGGCGGACAGTCCGCTCGTGTGTGGGCCTTCAGCGGACAGTTTCAGCGGACAGTTGGACGGACAAGGTTTTTCGGAAATTCTGAAAAACTGTCCGCTGAAACCTTGTTTCAGCGAACAGTCCGCCCGTGTGTAGGCTTGTTCGACAGACTAAGTTTGGCGCATGCTCAGAAAGGCTTAACACGCCGAAAGTTATAATGCAGTGTATAGGACGTCGTATTTTTCGTCCCGTCGTACGTGCCGTTCACGTCATCGCGCACGGTTTCAGCAAACTGTTCGTTCGTCGTGTGTGGCCATGTCCGTCCATGCTAAGTTTGAGCGGACTGTTCGCTCAAACTGTTGGACGGACAAAGTTGGGCGAACAGTCCGCGCGTGTGTACGCGGCCTTGTCCGAGCACGCTACCCGGCCGGCCAGGAAAGGGGGGCGAGCGAGCGCGCCCCCCCTCCTGAGCCGTACCAGGCCGCGTGCCCTCAACATGGGGGGTGCCTTGGGGAAGGGGGGGCCGCGCGGCCCCCCCACCCCAAAGCACCTTGTCCCCATGTTGATGAGGACAAGGGCCTCTTCCTGACAACCCTGGCCGTTGGTTGTCGGGGTCTGCGGGCGGGGGGCTTATCGGAATCCGGGAGCCCCCTTTAATAAGGGGGCCCCCGGATACCGGCCCCCCACCCTATGTGAATGAGTATGGGGTACAATGTACCCCTACCCATTCACCTGTAAAATAAAAGTACCCAAAAAAAAAACACAACACACGAGATAAAATATTTTATTGCACAGCTCCGGGGGTCTTCCGTCTTCGGGGGTCTTGTCCCCCTCTTCGGTTCTTCTGCCGGGCCACCGCGCCTTCTTATAGCTCTTTTGCAGGCGGTGGCCCGGTCTTCTGTCGCCGCCTTCCGTTCTTCTGTCGCCGCCTTCAGTTCTTCTGCCGGGCCACCGCGCCTTCTTATAGCTCTTTTAGAGGCGGTGGCCCAGTCTTCTGTCGCCGATGTCGCCGCCGCCTTCCGTTCTTGTTCTTCTTCTTGTTCTTCTTGTTCTTCTCTAGGAGATGTTGACACGTCGCTCTCTCCGGCCGGAATGCCAGAGCCGCGCTGAGCGGCCACTTATATAGTGACAATGGGGCGGTGTCACATGGTATATGTCACATGGGTTGGTCACATGGGTTGATGTCACATGGGGACTATGACATCGTAAGGGGGCGGGGTCACCATGTGACATATACCATGTGGCACCGCCCCATTGTCACTATATAAGTAGCCGCGCAGCGCGGCTCTGGCATTCCGGCCGGAGAGAGCGACGTGTCAACATCTCCTGGAGAAGAAGAAGAAGAACAAGAAGAAGAAGAACGGAAGGCGGCGGCGACAGCGGCGACAGAAGACCGGGCCACCGCCTCTAAAAGAGGTATAAGAAGGCGCGGTGGCCCGGCAGAAGAACGGAAGGCGGCGACAGAAGAACGGAAGGCGCCAGCGACAGAAGAACCGAAGAGGGGGACAAGACCCCCGAAGACGGAAGACCCCCGGAGCTGTGCAATAAAATATTTTATCTCGTGTGTTGTGTTTTTTTTTGGGTACTTTTATTTTACAGGTGAATGGGTAGGGGTACATTGTACCCCATACTCATTCACATAGGGTGGGGGGCCGGTATCCGGGGGCCCCCTTATTAAAGGGGGCTCCCGGATTCCGATAAGCCCCCCGCCCGCAGACCCCGACAACCAACGGCCAGGGTTGTCGGGAAGAGGCCCTTGTCCTCTGGGGACAAGGTGCTTTGGGGTGGGGGGGCCGCGCGGCCCCCCCTTCCCCAAGGCACCCCCCATGTTGAGGGCACGCGGCCTGGTACGGCTCAGGAGGGCTCGCTCGCCCCCCTTTCCTGGCCGGCCGGGTAGCGTGCTCGGACAAGGGTCTGTTGTGGACTTTGGGGGGACCCCCACGCCGATTTTTTTCGGCGTTGGGGTTCCCCTTTAAGTCCATTCCAGGCGGCGGAGCCCGCGACGTCTCCTTCGCGGGCCCCGCCTACCTGGAGACGCGCTCGAAATGGGCAGACTTTCCTCCGAGCGGGAACAGTTTGCTCATTTCGAAAGTGGCCTACACACGGGCGGACTGTCCGCTCAAACCAAGTTTCAGCGGACAGTTTTTCGGAATTTCCGAAAAACTTTGTTCGTCAAACTGTCCGCTGAAACTGTCCGCTGAAAGCCCACACACGAGCGGACTGTCCGCTGAAACACTGTTCAGCGGACAAAGTTGAGCGAACAGTCCCCGCGTGTGTACGCGGCCTTAGGTTATCAGTGGTGTACCCCAAGGTTCAGTGTTATCAGTGGTGTACCCCAAGGTTCAGTATTATCAGCAAAATACCCCAAGGTTCAGGGTTATCGGTAATATACCCCAAGGTTTAGTGTTATCAGTGGTGTACCCCAAGGTTCGGTGTTATCAGTGGTGTACCCCAAGGTTTACTGTTATCAGAGGTGTACCCCAAGGTTCAGTGTTATCAGCAAAATACCCCAAGTTTCGGTGTTATTAGCGGTGTACTCTAAGGTTCAGTGTTATCAGAGGTGTACCCCAAAGTTCAGTGTTATCAGTGGTGTACCCCAAGGTTCAGTGTTATCAGAAAAATACCCCAAGGTTCAGGGTTATCGGTGATATACCCCAAGGTTTACTGTTATCAGTGGTATATCCCAAGGTTCGGTGTTATCAGTGGTGTACCCCAAGGTTCAGGGTTGTCAGTGGTGTACCCCAAGGTTCAGTGATATCAGCAAAATACCCCAAGGTTCAGTGTTATCAGTAAAATACCCCAAGGTTCAGTGTTACCAGTGGTATACCCCAAGGTTCAGTGTTATCAGTGGTGTACCCCAAGGTTCAGTATTATCAGCAAAATACCCCAAGGTTCAGGGTTATCGGTGATATACCCCAAGGTTTACTGTTATCAGTGGTGTACCCCAAGGTTCAGCGTTATTAGAGGTGTAACCCAAGGTTCAGTGTTATCAGTGGTGTACCCCAAGGTTCAGTGTTATCAGCAAAACACCCCAAGGTTCAGTGTTACCTGTGATATACCCCAAAGATTAGTGTTATCAGTGGTGTACCCAAAAGTTCGGTGTTATCAGTGGTGTACCCCAAGGATTGGTGTTATCAGAGGTGTACCCCAAGGTTCATTGTTATCAGCAAAATACCCCAAGGTTCGGTGTTATTAGTGGTGTACCCCAAGGTTCAGTGTTATCAGAGGTGTACCCCAAGGTTCAGTGTTATCAGTGGTTTACCCCAAGTTTCGGTGTTATCAGTGGTGTACCCCAAGGTTCAGTGTTATCAGTGGTTTACCCCAAGGTTCGGTGTTATCAGTGGTGTACCCCAGGGTTCAGTGTTATCAGCAAAATACCCCAAGGTTCGGTGTTATTAGTGGTGTATCCCAAGGTTCAGTGTTATCAGTGGTTTACCCCAAGGTTCAGTGTTATCAGTGGTTTACCCCAAGGTTCAGTGTTATCAGTGGTGCATCCCAAGGTTCAGTGTTATCAGCAAAATACCCCAAGGTTCAGTTTTATCAGTGATATACCCCAAGGTTTAGTGTTATCAGTGGTGTACCCCAAGGTTCAGTGTTATCAGTGGTATAACCCAAGGTTCAGTGTTATCAGTGGTTTACCCCAAGGTTCGGTGTTATCAGTGGTGTACCCCAGGGTTCAGTGTTATCAGCAAAATACCCCAAGGTTCGGTGTTATTAGTGGTGTACCCCAAGGTTCAGTGTTATCAGAGGTGTACCCCAAGGTTCAGTGTTATCATTGGTTTACCCCAAGGTTCAGTGTTATCAGTGGTGTATCCCAAGGTTCAGTGTTATCAGCAAAATACCCCAAGATTCAGTGTTATCAGTGATATATCCCAAGTTTTAGTGTTATCAGTGGTGTACCCCAAGGTTCGGTGTTATCAGTGTTATAACCCAAGGTTCAGTGTTATCAGTGGTGTACCCCTAGGTTTAGTGTTATCAATGGTGTACCCCAAGGTTCAGTGTTATCAGCAATATACCCCAAGGTTCAGTGTTATCAGTGGTATACCCCAAGGTTCGGTGTTATTAGAGGTGTACCCCAAAGTTCGGTGTTATCAGTGATGTACCCCAAAGTTCAGTGTTATCAGTGGTGTACCCCAAAGTTCAGTGTTATCAGTGGTTTACCCCAAGGTTCAGTGTTATCAGCAATATACCCCAAGGTTCAGTGTTATCAGTGGTGTACCCCAAGGTTCATTGTTATCAGAGGTGTACCCCAAGGTTCAGTGTAATCAGTGGTTTACCCCAATGTTCAGTGTTTTCAGTGGTGTACCCCAAGGTTCAGTGTTATCAGTGGTGTACCCCAACGTTCAGTGTTATCAGTGGTGTACCTCAAGGTTCAGTGTTATCAGCAATATACCCCAAGGTTCAGTGTTATCAGTGGTTTACCTCAAGGTTCAGTGATATCAGCAATATACCCCCAAGGTTCAGTGTTATCAGTGGTGTACCCCAAGGTTCAGTGTTATTAGAGGTGTGCCCCAAGGTTTAGTGTTATCAGTGGTGTATCCCAAGGTTTACTGTTATCAGTGGTGTACCCCAAGGTTCAGTGTTATCAGTGGTGTACCCCAAGGTTTAGTGTTATCAGTGGTATATCCCAAGGTTTAGTGTTATCAGTGAGGTACCCCAAAGTTTAGTGTTATCGGTGGTATATCCCAAGGTTCAGTGTTATCGGTGGTATATCCCAAGGTTCAGTGTTATCAGTGGTATATCCCAAGGTTCAGTGTTATCAGCAAAATACCCCAAGATTCAGTTTTATCGGTGATATACCCCAAGGTTTAGTGTTATCAGTGGTCTACCCCAAGGTTCGGTGTTATCAGTGGTGTACCCCAAGGTCCAGTGTTATCAGCAAAATACCCCAAGGTTCAGTTTTATCGGTGATATACCCCAAGGTTTAGTGTTATCAGTGGTGTACCCCAAGGTTTGGTGTTATCAGAGGTGTACCCCAAGGTCCAGTGTTATCAGCAAAATACCCCAAGGTTCGGTGTTATTAGTGGTGTACCCCAGGGTTTAGTGTTATCAGAGGTGTACTCCAAGGTTCAGTGTTGTCAGTGGTATACCCCAAGGTTCAGTGTTATCAGTGGTGTACCACAAGGTTCAGTGTTATCAGAAAAATACCCCAATGTTCAGTGTTATCAACGATATATACCCCAAGGTTCATTGTTATCAGTGGTATATCCCAAGGTTCGGTGTTATTAGCAAAATACTCCAAGGTCCAGTGTTATCTGTGATATACCCCAAGGTTTATTGTTATCAGTGGTGTACCCCAAGGTTCAGTGTTATTAGTGGTGTACCCCAAGGTTCAGTGTTATCAGTGGTGTACTCCAAGGTTCAGTTTTATCAGCAAAATACCTTAAGGTTCAGTGTTATCTGTGACAAGGAAGGATGCAACTTTTTGAGGACACCCTTAGGCAAATCACAGAACATATCACAGAAATAATTCGATTTTTCCTTCTCTACTTTCTTTAAGCCAGCATACCAAGGTGTCACAAGGGCAGGGCCCATTGGTATGCTGGTATGAGGAGGCAAAATATACAGTATATATATTAAGGCATGGGTCTTAGAGGGCCAAGGTTCAGTGTTATCAGCAAAATACCCCAAGGTTCAGTGTTATCAGTTGTGTACCCCAAGGTTCAGTGTTATCAGTGGTGTACCCCAAGGTTCAGTGTTATTAGAGGTGTGCCCCAAGGTTTAGTGTTATCAGTGGTGTATCCCAAGGTTTACTGTTATCAGTGGTGTACCCCAAGGTTCAGTGTTATCAGTGGTGTACCCCAAGGTTTAGTGTTATCAGTGGTATATCCCAAGGTTTAGTGTTATCAGTGAGGTACCCCAAGGTTTAGTGTTATCGGTGGTATATCCCAAGGTTCAGTGTTATCGGTGGTATATCCCAAGGTTCAGTGTTATCAGTGGTATATCCCAAGGTTCAGTGTTATCAGCAAAATACCCCAAGATTCAGTTTTATCGGTGATATACCCCAAGGTTTAGTGTTATCAGTGGTCTACCCCAAGGTTCGGTGTTATCAGTGGTGTACCCCAAGGTCCAGTGTTATCAGCAAAATACCCCAAGGTTCAGTTTTATCGGTGATATACCCCAAGGTTTAGTGTTATCAGTGGTGTACCCCAAGGTTTGGTGTTATCAGAGGTGTACCCCAAGGTCCAGTGTTATCAGCAAAATACCCCAAGGTTCGGTGTTATTAGTGGTGTACCCCAGGGTTTAGTGTTATCAGAGGTGTACTCCAAGGTTCAGTGTTGTCAGTGGTATACCCCAAGGTTCAGTGTTATCAGTGGTGTACCACAAGGTTCAGTGTTATCAGAAAAATACCCCAATGTTCAGTGTTATCAACGATATATACCCCAAGGTTCATTGTTATCAGTGGTATATCCCAAGGTTCGGTGTTATTAGCAAAATACTCCAAGGTCCAGTGTTATCTGTGATATACCCCAAGGTTTATTGTTATCAGTGGTGTACCCCAAGGTTCAGTGTTATTAGTGGTGTACCCCAAGGTTCAGTGTTATCAGTGGTGTACTCCAAGGTTCAGTTTTATCAGCAAAATACCTTAAGGTTCAGTGTTATCTGTGACAAGGAAGGATGCAACTTTTTGAGGACACCCTTAGGCAAATCACAGAACATATCACAGAAATAATTCGATTTTTCCTTCTCTACTTTCTTTAAGCCAGCATACCAAGGTGTCACAAGGGCAGGGCCCATTGGTATGCTGGTATGAGGAGGCAAAATATACAGTATATATATTAAGGCATGGGTCTTAGAGGGCCAAGGTTCAGTGTTATCAGCAAAATACCCCAAGGTTCAGTGTTATCAGTTGTGTACCCCAAGGTTCAGTGTTATCAGTGATGTACCCCAAGGTTCAGCGTTATCAGCAAAATACCCCAAGGTTCAGTGTTACCAGTGGTATATCCCAAAATTCAGTGTTATCGGTGGTATATCCCAAGGTTCAGTGTTATCACCAAAAACCCAAGGTTCAGTGTTATCAGCAAAATACCCCAAGGTTCAGTGTTATCAGTGGTGTACCCCAAGGTTTAGTGTTATCAGTGGTGTACCCCAAAGTTCAGCGTTATCAGCAATATACCCCAAGGTTCAGTGTTATCAGCAATATACCCCAAGGTTCAGTGTTATCAGTGCTGTACCCCAAGGTTCGGTGTTATCAGTGGTGTAACCCAAGGTTCAGTCTTATCAGTGGTGTACCCCAAGTTTTGGTGTTATTAGTGGTGTACCCCAAGGTTCAGTGTTATCAGTGGTGTACCCCAAGGTTCAGTGTTATTAGTGGTGCACCCCAGAATTTGATGTTATCAGTGTTGTACCCCAAGGTTTGATGTTATCAGTGGTGTACACCAAGGTTCAGTGTTATCAGCAATATACCCCAAGGTTCGGTCTTATCAGTGGTGTTCCCCCAGGTTCAGTGTTATTAGAGATGTACCCCAAATTTCGGTGTTATGAGTGGTGTCCCCCAAGGTTTAGTGTTATCAATTGTGTACTCCAAGGTTCAGTGTTATTGGCAAAATACCCCAAGGTACAGCGTTATCGGTGATATACCTCAAGGTTTAGTGTTATCTGTGGTATACCCCAAGGTTTAGTGTTATCAGTGGTGTACCCCAAGGTTCAGTGTTATCAGTGGTATATCCCAAGGTTTAGTGTTATCAGTGGGGTACCCCAAAGTTCAGTGTTATCAGTGTGTACCCCAAGGTTCAGTGTTATCAGTGGTGTACCCAAGGTTCAGTGTTATCACTGGTATACCCCAAAGTTCAGTGTTATCAGTGGTGTACCCCATGGTTCAGTGTTATCAGTGGTGTACCTCAAGGTTCAGTGTTATCGCTGGTATACCCCAAGATTCAGTGTTATCAGTGGTATATCCCAGGGTTCTGTGTTATCAGCCAAATACCCCAAGGTTCAGTGTTATCGGTGATATACCCCAAGGTTTATTGTTATCAGTGGTGTACCCCAAGGTTTAGTGTCATCAATGGTGTACCCCAAGGTTCAGTGATACCAGTGGTGTACCCCAAGATTCAGTGTTATCAGCAAAATCTCCCAAGGTTCAGTGTTATCGGGGATATACCTCAAGGTTTAGTATTATCAGTGGTATACCCCAAGGTTTAGTGTTATCAGTGGTATATCCCAAGGTTTAGTGTTATCAGTGGTGTACCCCAGGGTTCAGTGTTATCGGTGGTATATCCCAAGGTTCAGTGTTATCGGTGGTATATCCCAAGGTTCAGTGTTATCAGCGAAATACCCCAAGATTCAGTGTTATCGGTGATATACCCCAAAGTTTAGTGTTATCAGAAAAATACCCCAAGGTTCAGTGTTATCAGTGGTGTATCCCAAGGTTCAGTGTTATCAGTGGTGTACCCCAAGGTTTAGTGTTATCTGTGGTATACCCCAAGGTTTAGTGTTATCAGTGGTGTACCCCAAGGTTCAGTGTTATCAGTGGTATATCCCAAGGTTTAGTGTTATCAGTGGGGTACCCCAAAGTTCAGTGTTATCAGTGGTGTACCCCAAGGTTCAGTGTTATCAGTGGTGTACCCAAGGTTCAGTGTTATCACTGGTATACCCCAAAGTTCAGTGTTATCAGTGGTGTACCCCATGGTTCAGTGTTATCAGTGGTGTACCCCAAGGTTCAGTGTTATCGCTGGTATACCCCAAGATTCAGTGTTATCAGTGGTATATCCCAGGGTTCTGTGTTATCAGCCAAATACCCCAAGGTTCAGTGTTATCGGTGATATACCCCAAGGTTTATTGTTATCAGTGGTGTACCCCAAGGTTTAGTGTCATCAATGGTGTACCCCAAGGTTCAGTGATACCAGTGGTGTACCCCAAGATTCAGTGTTATCAGCAAAATCTCCCAAGGTTCAGTGTTATCGGGGATATACCTCAAGGTTTAGTATTATCAGTGGTATACCCCAAGGTTTAGTGTTATTAGTGGTATATCCCAAGGTTTAGTGTTATCAGTGGTGTACCCCAGGGTTCAGTGTTATCGGTGGTATATCCCAAGGTTCAGTGTTATCGGTGGTATATCCCAAGGTTCAGTGTTATCAGCGAAATACCCCAAGATTCAGTGTTATCGGTGATATACCCCAAAGTTTAGTGTTATCAGAAAAATACCCCAAGGTTCAGTGTTATCAGTGGTGTATCCCAAGGTTCAGTGTTATCAGTGGTGTACCCCAAGGTTTAGTGTTATCAGTGGTGTACCCCAAGGTTCAGTGTTATCGGTGGTATATCCCAAGGTTCAGTGTTATCAGTGGTGTACCCCAAGGTTCAGTGTTATCAGCAAAATACCCCAAGATTCAGTGTTATCCATGATATACCCATTGTTATCAGGTATGTACCCCTAGGTTCAGTGTTACCAGTGGTGTACTCCAAAGTTCAGTGTTATCAGCAAAATACCCCAAAGTTCAGTGTTATCAGTGGTGTACCCCAAGGTTCAGTGTTATCAGTGGTGTACCCCAAGGTTCAGTGTTATCAGTGGTGTATCCCAAGGTTCAGTGTTATCAGTGGTGTACCCCAAGGTTCAGTGTTATCAGTGGTGTACCCCAAGGTTCAGTGTTATCAGTGGTGTACCCCAAGGTTCATTGTTGGGACCGTTACTTTTTAACATCTTTATTGATGATACCCCCCGATTTCCTGGCTCCTCCTCCTTTGCTGTTGCCCCCAATAGGAAGCAGGTTCCCATGGGGGCACTCATGTGGGCTCGCTCCTACGAACGGAGACACAGACAGTGGGACACGGCCCCCGCCCTGCGCCCCCTTGCCACTGGAGTTTATTGAAAGGAGTCGGAGCCAGTGGCTTCCACTGCTATCGATCTGCCAGAGACAAGGCCAGGAAAGACGCAGCTCTCATGCACAGCACTGGATCACGATGGGGCTCAAGTAAGTATAAGGGGGAGTAAAGGGGGAGTGACAAAAAAAAACTTGAGGCTTTATAACCACTTTAACAGCTTGCCGACCAGCCACCATCATTATACTGCGGCAGGTTGGCAAGGCTGCGCAAATCACCGTATCTGTACGTCGGCCGCTTTAGGAGCAATAGTAGGTGCATGCACGTGTCTCAAGAGCCGATGCCTGTGGCCAACAATCTGCTGTTTCTAGTGAGCAGGAACAGCGATCTTTCTCTACTCCTTGTCAGTTCCCTCCCCCCACAGTTGGAAACACCTCCCTAGGGAACACATTTAACCCCTTGATCGCCCCCCTTCCCTGCCAGTGACATTTATACACTAATCAGTGGCTATTTTTATCTCCGATCACTGTATAAATGTCACATGTCTCAAAAGTGTCAAAAGTGTTCGATCTGTCCGCCGCAATGTCGCAGTCCCGCTAAAAATCACAGAATGCCCCCATTACTAGTAAAAAAAAAAATAATAATAATAAAAATTCCATAATATATCCCCCTATTTTGTAGATGCTATAACTTTTGCGCAAACCAATCAAGATACGCTTATTGCAATTTTTTTTTTACCAGAAATATGTAGAATACATATTAGCCTAAATTGATGAAGACATTTTTTTTTTTTTAATTTTGGGATATTTATTATGGCAAAAAGTTAAAAATATAGATTTTTTTTTCAAAAAGTCTTTTTTTGTTTACAGCGCAAAAAATAAAAAACAGAGGTGATCAAATAACACCAAAAGAAAGCTCTATTTCTGGGGGAGGAAAAAGGACTTTTAAAAAAAAAATTTAAATGATAATTTATTTTCTTTATTAGTTATTTTATTTTATTTATTTTTCTTTCTTTGCATTTGTAAATATAAGATGTGAGGTCTTTTTGACCCCCAGAACTTATATTTAAGAGGACCTGTCATGCTTTTTTTTTTCTATTACAAGGGATGTTTACATTACTTGTAATTGGAATAAAAGTGACACATTTTTTTTGTTTTTTAAAAACAGTGTAAAAAAAAAAAAAAAAAAAGGTAAAATAAATAAGAGGTTTTTTTTTTTTAAGTGCGTCCTGTCCCGACAAGCTTCGCATGCAAAAGCGAACGCATGCATGAGTAGCTCCCGCACATAAAAACGGTGTTTCAAACCACGCATCTTTGGTTTGAACACCAATCGTTAGAGTGAGAGCAATAATTCTAGCCCTAGACCCTCTGTAACTTAAAACATGCAACCTGTAGAATTTTGTTTTTAAATGTCACCTACGGAGATTTTTAAGGGTAAAAGTTTGTCGCCATTCCACGAGCGGGCGCAATTTTAAAGCGGGACATGTTTTTGGGGAAAAAATACACATTTTTGAATTAAAAAAAATAAGACACCAGTAGAGTTAGCTCAATTTTTTTTATATTGTGAAAGATAATGTTACGCCGAGTAAAATGATACATTTTACTCGGCGTAACATTATCTTTCACAATATAAAAAAAAAATTGGGCTAACTCTACTAGTGTCTTATTTTTTTAATTCAAAAATGTGTATTTTTTCCCCAAAAAAAGTGCGCTTGTAAGACCGCTGCGCAAACACGGTGTGACAGAAAGTATTGCAACGACCGTCGTTTTATTCTCTAGGGCAGTGATGGCGAACCTTGGCACCCCAGATGTTTTGGAACTACATTTCCCATGATGCTCATGCACTCTGCAATGTAGGTGAGCATCATGGGAAATGTACCGTATATACTCGAGTATAGGCCGACCCGAATATAAGCCGAGGCCCCCAATTTACCCCCAAAAAACTGGAAAACTTATTGACTCGTGTATAAGCCGAGGGTGAGACATGGCTGTCCATCCCTGTGTGTCCGTCCATCCCTGTGTGTGTGTCCGTCCATCCATCCCTGTGTGTGTGTCCATCCATCCATCCATCCCTGTGTGTGTGTCCGTCCATCCATCCCTGTGTGTGTATCCATCCATCCATCCATCCCTGTGTGTGTGTGTGTGTGTGTGTGTGTGTATCCATCCATCCATCCATCCATCCCTGTGTGTGTGTGTGTGTGTGCATCCATCCATCCATCCATCCATCCCTGTGTGTGTGTGTGTGTGTGTGTGTGTGTGTGTGTGTGTCCATCCATCCATCCATCCCTGTGTGTGTGTCCGTGCAGCCTTGTGTGTGTGTCCAGCCTACCTGTGTCCCGAGCCTCCGTCCCGAGCCTCCTCTGTCCCGAGCCTCCTCCGTCCCGTGCCTCCTCCGTCCCGTGCCTCCTCCGTCCCGTGCCTCCTCCGTCCCATGTCGTGCCGATGGATCGCCGCTCCAGGATCGCCGCTCTTCTCGGCGGCCATTCTACAATTCAAAAGCCGCGCCTCCGCCTCCGCCTGTGATAGGCGGAACACTCAATTTCCCAGCAGCCTGTGTTCCGCCTATCACGGACATCGTCTCATCCTCATCCGTAGTACGAGGATGAGCGGATGTCCGTGATAGGCGGAACACTGACTGCTGGGAAATTCAGTGTTCCGCCTATCACAGGCGGAGGCGGAGAAGGAGGCGCGGCTTTTGAATTTTAATGTCCGCCGTCTGTCTGCTCGATACGCTGTTCGGGCAGTCAGACAGCGGTGACTCGAGTATAAGCCGAGGGGGCACTTTCAGCCTCAAAAAAGAGGCTGAAAATCTCGGCTTATACTCGAGTATATACGGTAGTTCCAAAACATCTGGAGTGCCAAGGTTCGCCATTACTGCTCTAGGGTGTTAGAAAAAAATATATAATGTTTGGGGGTTCTAAGTAATTTTCTGGCAAAAAAAAAAAACAACAAATCTCAGAAAGAGGCCCGGTCCTTAAGCGATTAAAAAAAAGAGCTGGATGCATTTCTGAATGCACAAAAAAAAAAAAAAATTACTGGATATTGGCGCTTATAGGTAAAAACATCAGGGGTAGAAGAGAATATCCGATAACTTTCAGGGGGGATCAGGAAAAAAAATAAATTCTCTGCCGTTGGCACAAATTTGATCATGCTTTATTGGGTTTTTTTTAGCCTTCCTCTGGGGTATAGAATTTTATATATGGAGGTTTTCTATTTGTACGTGTTTTTTTTTTTTTTTTTTTTTTATTGATTGAACAAGAAGATGCATTTTTGTGTTTTTTTTAGCATGACTAACTACATGACTACTGTATGTATCCTTTGTTCCTGACAAGGAAGGATGCAACTTTTTGAGGACACCCTTAGGCAAAGCACAGAACACATAATAGAAATAATTCGATTTTTCCTTCTCTGCTTCCTTTAAGCCAGCATACCAAGGTGTCACAAGGGGCAGGGCCCATTGGTATGCTGATATGAGGGGGCAGAATATACAGTATGTATATTAAGGCATGGGTCTTAGAGGGCCACATTCACAAGCCTCCTCCAGCTTACAATGGCACCACACGCAAGAATCCTACTGCTGGCCGCTCTCTTTGTAGGATCAGGTAAGGGGCATCATTAATATTCTGATTTTTTTTTATGGGGAATTTTATCATTTTATAATATATTAAAAAACGTTTTTTTTTTTTTTTTTTTTTTTTTTTTTTTTTTTTAGCAACAAGCAATATATAGAAACTAGATACTTGTAATTCCCTTTGAGATGACTGCAGTACCATTTCATTAGTATCCTGCTCAATGGCTGCAAGCATGTAGTCTGGGGTTGGAAGAGGGCGCCCTTAGGTCCCATCCTCCATTTATTTATTTTGCCTCTATCTCAGGCAGGCATTACCAACATCCCCCCAGTTACAGGGGGTGGTGTGTGGGTGGAAAATCGTATTCCAGTGCAACTAAGTAGGAGAGGGGCAAGTTGGGGTAGGTATGGATATAGGGGTCCAGAGCGGATGGAAAGGAAAAGGACTTGGAGGTGGTAGGCTTGGAAGAGATCCCGAGGGGCAATTGCTTCCAAGCCCACCACCTCTATGTCCTTTTCCTTTTCATCCGCTCTGGACCCCTATACCCATACCTACCCCAACTTGCCCTTCTCCTACTTAGTTGCACTGGAAGGTCCCCTCCTCCATTTATTTCTTTTCCCTCTACCCCAGACATTACCAACATCCCCCAGTTACATCCCGTTGCCTCTCAGGATCGCTCCCAAGCCTACCACCTCTATGCCCTTTTCTGCTCTAAACCCCTAGATCTCTACCTACCCCAACTTGCCCCTCTCTTACTTAGTTGCACTGGAATACGATTTTCCTCCACACACCACCTTCACACTTGCAGCTGGTTGTCTTTTCTGCTAAAAATTGCCTTACACCTGTAGAATTTTGTTAGAAAATGGTCCTGTTTAGAAGGTTTGTTCAGTTAGAGGGACGATTTGACAATTGGTTTTCAACCAAGCAAGCAAAACAAATCAAAGGTCAAGGATGGAATACATTTTGTAGAATCTAATGGGAACACATGTCTAATTGTTGAATTCACTCACGCCGATAAAAATTGTTATTAGTCGGACAGCCCTTGTCCCTCATTACTTCCTTGGTCCTCCTTTTCCTTTCCACCTTCTCCCTTGTCTAGCCCCTTTCTTTTCTTTCTCTTCTTACCTTCTCTTTTTTGCAGCACATCATCACCGCTCACTGATTAGTTGATAGAGGTTACAGTACATCATTTCTGCTTGCTCAAATTATTATTTTTTAATTATTAATTGCTCTTACATGGAATGTATGACAAATAAATTAGTTGTTACTCTCCAGTAATATAATGATCTCTGGTACCCAACGTGTTTCTGGTTCAAGCACCTTCGTCAGGGGTATTAGATAAGAGTGTATGCAGTGATATATTTTGTCTTACATGTGAAATGTTCTGCCACACAACTTTGCGTCTCCCTGTGATCCCCAGGCCAATTGAATGGGCAATCTCCCTTTCTTTGGATATTACTGTGTATTATTGGTGTTCCCACTGGGCAGCCACTGACACCCCCGCTGATAGTGCTTCATCTGCTATTTTTCTAAAGTTGTATGGCGGAAACATTTAACATGTAAGAGAAAAATTATGACTGCATTCGCTCTTATCTAATACCCCTGACGAAGGTGCTTGAACCAGAAACACGTCGGGTACCGGAGATCATATTTACCTGTGTGTTTGCTGCCTACAAAGTCTCAAAGAAGGGGAGAATTTATTTTTTCTTAATAAATAGGGATGTGGCAACAGCACACTTATCTGACATGGTGAAACCCTCTTTTTTGCAATAAATGTATCATGCCTGATTTTTTATACCGGAATTTTTACACGTCCTGATATACTCATCCCTGGGATTTACCTGACCACTGTGCTGCTTCTACAATCAGCAATGTATTAATAAATAATAATAAGAAATATAATAAAAAAATAAATAAAAATAATAAGAAGAAATATAATAAAAAGTTGGATTATAAATCAATTTATTATATTTAATATGTATTACTGTTAGAACATATAGGGCTACATTTACATTTACCCATTTATTTAAACAGTTAAAAAAAAAAAAGGCATGCCGGTAATGCTAACTGCACATTGGCTGTGCTCTCAGCCAAACTATCAAACCATCCAATGGCTGGTGTCAAAACAAATCACATGTGCAGCACCATAGCAGTTGAAGATTAAACAAAGGCAAATATGGCAGCTTCCTTGGCTGAAAACGATAGGGGAGTTTACTTCCACTTTAAACTCCTTCCTGCCCAGAGCAATTTTCAGCTATCAGCGCTGTCGCATTTTGAATGACAATTGCGCGGTCATGCTACACTGTACTCAAATGAAATTTTTATCATTTTTTCCCCCACAAATAGAGCTTTATTTTGGTTGTATTTGATCACCTCTACGGTTTTTATTTTTTGCTAAACAAATAAAAAAAGACCGATTTTTTTTAAAAAAAAATGTTTTTTTTGTTTCAGTTTCAAAACGTTGTAAATAAGTAAGTTTTCTCCTTCACTGATGGGCACTGGTGGGGCGACACTGATGGGCACTGATAAGGCGGCACCGATGAGGTGGCACCAATGAAATGGCACTGACGAGGTGGCATTGATGGACACTGATATGTGGCACTTATAGGCGGCACTGATGGGCACTGATAGGCGGCACTGATGGGCGACACGGATGGGCACCACAAATTGGCACTGATAGGCGGTACGGATGGGCATGGATAGGCAGCACAGATGGGCACTGATAGGCGGCACAGATGGGCACTGATAGGTGGCACAGATGGGCACTGATTGGCGGCATTATATTGTTTTATACTGTACTAATGGATGCCAATCAGTGCCAACAATAATGCATGCCAATCAGTGATGCCCATTGTGGGCACTGATTGGCATCCATTGTGGGCACAGATTGGCATCCATTGTGGGCACTGACTGGCATCCCTGGTGGTCTAGGGTGGCATACCTTGTGCTGGGCATCCCTGGTGGTCTGGTGGCGTCCCTGGTGGTCCAGTGTGGGCATCCTCGGGGGGGGGGCTGCGCTGATAATCGATCAGGACAGACCCCCCCTGTCAGAGGAGCAGCCGATCGGCTCTCCTCTACTCATGTCTGACAGACGCGAGTGAGGAAAATCCGACCACCGGCTCCTCCTATTTACACTGTGATCAGCTGCGATTGGACATGGCTGATCATGTGGTAAAGAGTCTCTGTCGGAGACTCTTTACCGAGATCGCAGTTGTGGGGTGTCAGACTGACACCCCGCAACAACGATCGCCGCGATGCGCGCCCTCGGGGGGCGCGCAGCGGCTCAAAATCCTGATCACGTCATATGACATCCGTGCTTTTGTTATAGGGCGGGGCGTCAAGTGGTTAATGTGAAAGATGATGTTACGCCGTGAGAATTGTGATCTATCTTCTAAGCAAAAAAAGAAAATCATGAGTCTCATTTTAGCCAGAATCGTGCAGCTCTAGTTGCACAATATACAATATTTGTGGAATTGTTTAGCAAATCTATATTTTTCAGGAACATTAACAAGATCCCCCCATAAAAAAATAAATAATTAGCACTTTAAAGGTGAAAATATTTTTCAACTTAAGTATAAAACATCAAAAGATATTTTTATTATGCCTATTAAAATTTGGCAATAAAATCCATCAAACATGGTTTTCCGGAGTTACAGATCACATTATACATATGTACATGTCAGAACATAGTGTACATGTCAGAACATAGTGTACATGTCAGAACATAGTGTACATGCACTATTTAACTATAATGTATTGCCAGCCCCCGGCTAAACAGATTAAAAAAAAAAAAAAAAAAAAAAAAAAAACATCATGGAGTCCCCCCTCCAATCCATATCAGGCCCTTCAGGTCTGATATGGATTTTAAGGGGAACCCCACGCAAAAAAAAAAAAAGGTGTGTGCCCGGCCCCCCCCTCAAAATCCATACCAGACCCTTATCCGAACATGCAGCCTGGCAGGTCAGGAAAAGGAAGGGATGAGTGAGCGCCCCCTCCTCCTTAACCATACTAGGCCACATGCCCTCAACATGAGGGGGTGGGTGCTTTGCGCTCCCCCCACCCCAAAGCACCATGTTGATGGGGTCAAGGGCCTCTTCCCAACAAACCTGAGCTATGGTTGTCAGGGTCTGTGGGTGGGGGGGCTTATCAAAATCTGGTAGCCCCCTTTAACAAGGGGGCCCCCAGATCCTGCCCCCCCCATGTGAATGGGTATCGGGTACATTGTGCCCCTACCCATTCAACAAAAAAGTCAAAAAGTAAAAACCAGAGAAGACAATTTTTGACAAATCTTTTATTAAAAAATAAAAAAAAGTTTTCAGCAATGTAAATCCAATGCAGCCTATCAATGCAGCCTATCAGTGCTGCCAATCAGTGCCGCTAATCAGTGTTGCCTATCAGTGTCACCTCATCAGTGCCTATCAATGCAGCCTATCAGTGCTACCAATCAGTGCCCTATTAGTGAAGACTATCAGTGCAGCCTATCAGTGCTGCCAATCAGTGCAGCCTATCAGTGCCCATCAGTGCTACCAAATGAGTGCCCATCAGGGCAGCCTATGAGTGCCCATCAGTGCAGCCTATGAGTGCCCATCAGTGCAGCCTATCAGTGCCCAGTGTTGCCTATCCGTGCCCATAAGTGTTGCCAATCAGTGCAACCTATCAGTGCAGGCTATCAGTGCTGCTAATCAGTCTAGCCTATCAATGCTGCCAATCAGTGCAGGCTATCAGTGCCCATCAGTGCTACCAATGAGTGCCCATCAGTGCAACCTGTCAGTGCCCATAAGTACTGCCAATTAGTGCCCATCAGTGCCTATTTTTTTATTTATTTAGCAAAAAGTAAAAAACCCAGCAGTGATTAAATACCACCAAAAGAAAGCTCTATTTGTGGGAAACAAACTATAAAAACTTCACTTGGGTACAGTGTTGCATGCCCGCGCAATTGTCATTCAAATTGCAACAGCACTGAAAGCTGGAAATTGGCCGGGGGAGGAAGGGGGTGAAAGTGCCCGGTAGAGGTTAAAGCGGGAGTCCGCCGTTTTTTTTTTTTTTTTTTAAAAGCCAGCAGCTACAAATACTGCAGCTGCTGACTTTTAAAATAATGACACTTACCCGCCCAGCGCGCCCGCGATGTCGGCACCCGAAGCCGATCTCTCGATCGTCTCTCGGGTGCTGCCGCCGCCATCTTGGCTATGGGAGTCAGGAAGTGGAGCCTTGCGGCTTAATTTCCCGGTTCCCTACTGCGCATGCGCGGGTCGCGCTTCGCAATAAGGATGGTCCCCGCTGTTTCTGGGATCCATGTGTTTCCCAGCAGACATCGGGGGGACCCTTCGGACAGGGGTGTAGATATCTGCGGAAAGGAGCGTATATTCTGCAGATATCTATGCCGGAAGTGGGTGCAGATACCTGTACTGTACAGGTACCTGCACCCCCCTCCCCCCTGAAAGGTGCCAATTGTGGCGCCGGAGGGGGGGGGGGGTTCCAATGAGCGGAAGCTCCACTTTAGGGTGGACCTCCGCTTTAAGAAAGGCTAATCTAAAGTCAAACCTAAATAACCCCCCCCGCATCCATAGTGGTGGATCCATCCAGTCCTCCACTAACTGTTATTTGTGCTGAAATCTCTACATCAAACCATCTCAGATTTTTTTTCTGGACATCATTTATCATTGAGTTATTCTATCGAAAGAAAGAGAAATATGATGAAAGGAAGGAAAACCATTATACTGAGGAAAGCAGTGGTGTACTCATCATGTTCGGCTTAGTATAGTATTAGTATTAGTATAAATGTAGAAGTTTTATCTGCCTTTAACTAAAGATGGAGTCACACTTTAAATTGTTCTTTTTCAGCCTATTCCCTGACATGTTACACATGCGATCGGCAAAGCAGCTACAGCAACTGCAAGTCGGCGGCGACCTGCCCCAACGAACATGGCTACTGCCAGGCGGCTGTACAAAACAGTTCAGCAAGTAAGACTTCTTAACAAAACATTACTCATTAAAGAGGTCATCTACACATCTACTTAAGCCAAGCACCTTGGGAATCTCCAATGCTTAGATGGTAAAAGCCTCGCACCATACAGGGTCTTGGTTTTTACAGTGCCACCCACCATAAACCCCTCCCCCCCCCCCCCCAGGTTCATCTGGAATTATGTGAAGAGCAGGCATCTTGGTCCCAATATCTCATGGACTGTACACCATGGTCATTCTGAATCCTGCCTACTATATGGGGAGGCCAATAAGTTCTCACCCTCACCATGATCTAGATGTGCTAGGGCTCTGACATTTTGCAGATTTATAGATGTAATATGCCTGCCAGTTTTTGTTTTTGTAGGTTGTGGTGAATTATAGTTAGAGCCAAGAGAAATGGAGTAGGTGTCCTGCTGGAAAAGGTTGAATGCCAAGCCGTGATTGGGTTCCTCCACCTTCAAAGGAAATCTGCCCAAATAATCCATGAAGGGATGTCAACTGTGTATGGATGATATGGATGAAAGCTGAGTGTATCTATATGATCCTGAGACTAAAAGAATGAGTAAAACATGGAAATGTGTAGTAGACATGTACAATTCGTTTGGTTCCGAATTCGTTTTTTGAAAAAATTGGCAAAATTTCAGAATTTTGACATTTCGGAATTTTGAATTTTGGAATTTTGATATTTCGGGAATTTTCGACATTTTGAGAACTTCGACACTTCGGAATTTCTGGAATTTCGACACTTCGGAATTTTTCGACATATCAATATTTTGAAATTTCGGAATTTTTCGACATGTCGGAATTACGACATTTCGGGAAATTGGCGCATTTGGGAAAGAATGATTAAAACATGGAAATGTGTAGTAGACATGTACAATTCATTTAGTTCCGAATTAGTTTTTTTTTTTAAATTGGCAGAATTTCTGAATTTTGACATTTCTGAATTTTGACATTTCAGCGTTTCAGAATTTTGAATTTAGGAATTTTGATATTTTGGGAATTTTCGAGATTTTGAGAATTTCGACACTTCGGAATTTCGGAATTTTGACATGTCGGAATTTTTCGACATGTCGGTATTTTGACATTTCTGAATTTTTCGACATGTCGGAATTTCGACATTTCGGGAAATTGGCACATTTGGGAAATTTTAAATGAGAGAAATTGGAATTTGGAAGTTTGGAAATTAGAAATTTCGGAAATTGAAACATTTTGGTAATTTGAAATTTTCGGAAATGTTCGGAAGTTCGGAAATTAGAAAAATTCTAAATTAGGAAATTTGAATATATTCTAAATTCAATACATTTTTAAATTCTAAAATTTGGAAATTTGAAAATCCAAGAATAAGAGTGAAAATCTGAAAGCTTGAAAACCCAAAAATCAGAAATAATAACTAATAATAAATATTAAATTATAGGCATTGGAATTTTCTTTCAAATTTGACTGTTAGTGAATGTAACGAGTACGAATTTATCTCGAAGTGCCGAATTATCTGAAATAATGAATGCCGAACAGCCAAAATTTGAAAGGAAATTCCAATACCTATAATTTAATAGTTATTATTTCCTTTTTCAGATTTTCGAATTTTCGAAAATTTTGGAAAATCCGGGAAAATTCTAAATTCGGAAATGTGAAAATCCGAATTTTAATTTTCAGAATTTACGAATTTTAGAATTTCCAAAAAAAAGGAAAACTAAATTTTTTTTATGTCAGTGCATATGTCTATGTACCGCCCTATTCACCAATGCTGCCCTATACAAGCCTATGAGAATGCAAATGCAACTGAAGCAAATCAGAAGGTTAACTGCAGGTCCAACGCACGTGTCAGTAAATTCTAAATGATCTCAGAAGCATCTCAAACTGATGTGGAAAGCGTCCTACATTTGCCCATGGAAGCTCTTGGACACAGGCCAGGAACCTATAGCCAGTCTTAGATGGTAGGGGGACTAGCTGGACTAACACAGTAAAAGTCAAGATTGAGCATACATTCAGGTGCTGGATCTATCGATAATTGGATCATATGGATTTCACCAAAGGTTTCCTCATCATATGCTTAGCTTGAAGTGGCCTGGTTTGTGACATTTTGCACACTTTAAGAGGTACAAAGTCTCTAAGTGATAAGAGGTTACATAGTCCTGGTTCCGGGTTTCATCCAGGGAAAATATTATATTAGAGCTTAAAGAATGTTCCATATGTTTTCTCTCTGTAGATGGAGTAGCTGTAACTCTGATTACAAAGGGGTGTGTAGAGGAGTGCGTACCTTTCACTTCCATCCTTGGTGGGGATTCATTCATTGTGACCTGCTGCACCACCGACCTGTGCAACATCAGCGGAGCCATCAGCATCAAGTCCGGCTATGCCGCCATTGTCCTGGTGATGGGAATCATCCTGATGTTCTTCAGTGACTCATTTTCTCTAATATATGATGTGAGATAACAGATTGTCCAACCTTCATCAATAAACCTGGTGTATTAAAAGTCTTGGCGTTGTGTGTCTGTATCTTACCGTGTCTACAATATTGGATATCAGAACTTCTCCTCCATATGGAGCCCATCTGATATTACATGGTGCCTTATGCAACAATACCCATGGGGTCATTTCTTCCTCCCAAGGACTTTTTTTTAATACTTTTATCTGAAATCCAACAAGAAGCACTCTACTTAAATGGTCCGTCCACCCAATAGTGATACCTACAGTAAGTGGAACCCGGTGGGATAATATTTTAAACCCCCCGATGAAGGGGGTCCTTTTGAATACCCAATGCACTGGACTGTTTTGGGAATTTTGATTAATAAAAATTATTTGGAGCTTAAGAGATCTTCCACACCAAAATAATGGGGGGGGCGGGGCTCAAACTAGGTGAAAATGCAGAAAGAGTAGCGGAATGAAGGTATTCCTTTGAAAAAATAAAGAAATCTTATTTAAAATGGTATGTTCACAAATGCAGAAAGCCTTGCAAACAAAATAGATGAACTAGAGCAGTGATATCTCCAAACTGTGGCCCGGGGGACGGATGTGGCCCTTTGCTTGCTTTTATCTGGTCCTTGAGGCATTATTCCCCCCCCCCCAATGTTGCTGACAGTGTCTGCCACAGACACACCAACAATGGGACACCATTCCTCCCACTGATACTAATGATGGGGCACTAATCCTCCCATTGACACCAATGATGGGGGCACTTTTCCAACCACTAACACCAATGATGGGGCACTTTTCCTCCCACTGATACCAATGATGGGGCACTATTCCTCCCACTGATACCAATGATGGGGCACTATTCCTCCCACTGATACCAATGATGGGGCACTATTCCTCCCACTGACACCAATGATGGGGCACTATTCCTCCCACTGATACCAATGATGGGGCACTATTCCTCCCACTGATACCAATGACGGAGCACTATTCCTCCCACTGACACCAATGTTGGGGCACTAATCCTCCCACCGATACCATTGATGGAGCACTAATTCTCCCACTGACACCAACTATGGGGCACTAATCTTCACACTGACACCAATGATGGGGCACTATTCCTCCCATTGATACCAATGATGGGGCACTATTCCTCCACCTAATACCAATCATGGAGCATTGTTTACTCCAACTGATGCCAGGACATTTTTTTTTACTACTGGCCACAGCGCAGCCCCCTAAAGTTTGAAGGACTGTAAACTGGCCCTTTGTTTAGAAAGTTTGAAGACCCCTGAACTAGAACGTCATTTATTCCAGGAACACTTTGACTTTGTGTGAACATCCTGATTGGACAGCTCACACAACTGCAAACATTAGGGGTTACACTGTATTTCAGAGGGACGGGATTGGCAGAAGAGGTGGAGGGGTACGTAAGTGTGTGTAAGTGGGTTGTGATGGTGAGGAAGAGTCATTATGGCTGGAGCTCTATAACCACTTAAAGTGGTTGTAAAACCTGGCACCAATGAGCAGGCACTGACGGACACCGACGATGGGCGCTAATATGCGCCACTGATGGGCACTGGTAGGCGGCACTGATGGGTGGCATTGATATGCAGCACTGATGGGCATTGATAGGCGGTACTGGTGGTCATTCATGGGTGGCACTGGTGGGCACTGATGGACACTGATAGGCGACACTAATGGGCACTGAAGGGCTGAAAAGATGGGTAATTATGGGTGGCACTGATAGGTGGCATTGTTGGGCACTGATTGGCGGCACTGTTGGGCACTGATGGGCACTGATACATGGCACTGATATGAGACACTGATTGGCATCCCAGGTGGCCCTGGCAGTGGTAGGCATTGTCAGTGGGCACTGATTGTTAGCTGCCTGGGCATTGTTTGGTAGCTGCCTGGGCACAGTTGTGCATTTCCCTGGGGGTCTGGGGGGGGCGTACCTGGTGGCCCAGTGTGGATGGCCATCCTGGTGGTCCTGGGTGGCATGATGGTGGTCCTGGATGGAATCTGAGGGGGGCTGCGCTGATAAACTATCAGCACAGACCCCCCCCTTGTCAGGAGAGCCGCCGATTGGCTCTCCTCTGCTCGCGTCTGTCGGATTGGACACAGCTGATCATGTGGTGAATTGTTTCCATCAGAAACGCCTTACCTAGATCGGTGTTGCGGGGTGTCAGACTGTAACCCCACAAAAACGGGGCATGCAGCGGCTTAATTTCCTGAGGACGTGATATGCCGCCCAGTCAGGATATTGAAACCACTTTGGTTAAAGTAGCACAGTGCTGAATAGCAAAAAATGCTCTGGCCATGAAGGGGTGAAACCTTCTGGAGCTTAATTGGTTAAAGTGGTTGTACACCCTGTACAACCACTTTTACCTACAGGTAAGCCTAGATTAAGGCTTACCTGTTGGTGCTGGAAATAACTCCTAAACCTCCACGGTTTTGGAGATATTTACTATAAAACTGAGCGCCAACGACTATGACGCATGCGTCAATGTCATCTTTCTAATAGGGATCATGCCGTGACTGGAGTGACGTCACGCGACTCCAGCCAGTCACAGAGCTGGAGTTCGCAGCCCCGGAAAGGGAGAGGGGCGAAGACGGATGCTCCCTGCTAGTCAGGACAACGGAGACATTGCGAGATTCAGTTTCAGGTAAGTGACTCATATGGGCTACTATGCGATACGATGCGATGTGATGCATAGTAGCCCATTATGCTTTTCCTTTGCAGGGAAATAAAGAGGAAGCAAAATCCACCAGGGTTTACTTCCTCTTTAAGAGTGCAACAAATAGCACATTACTTGTGGGAATGTGTTATAGGCCCTCATATGGCTAGCAGACTGAAATGGCTGGGAAGCAGGGTGGTGTTATTACTTTGGTCGATTTTTTGGAATTGCACAATCAGCAAAGTTCTGTCATATCTCAAACTAATTTCAGGACAATTTTATGAAACAGATGGTGGAAGCCCCAAAGAGGCAAAATGCTCTCTTGGTGCCATTATAGTGGTGTTCCACCCAAAAAAAAAAAAAACTTCATGAGTGTGCCTAAAAAAAAATAAGAAAAAAACATTTGGAAATTTTTTTTTTTTTTACTCACCTCTAAATGGCTGTTGCTAGGGGGTCCCTCGTAATCTGCCTCCTTCAGTGCCTGGGCTCTTGACGTCACTTCCCCTCGGCGCAGGAAGGGCTCAGCTCTGCCCCCTCCCTCTTGTCAATCATCTGGGACATGTGACAGGTCCCAGATGATCGCTCACCCAATCACTGCACGTGAAGCCACAGCTGGGTGCCCACAGTTACAATGCAAGCGCCACCGAACGGAGTGGGAGATGAGCAGGGCTTCGATCCCCCCGCATTGCTGGACCCTGGGACAGGTAAGTGTTTGATTATTAAAAGTCAGCAGCTGCAGTATTTGTAGCTGCTGACTTTTATTTTATTTTTTATAATGGGAACACCACTTTAAAGTGGTTGTAAACCCCTACAAACCACTTTGACCTACAGGTAAGCCTACATTAAGGCTTACCTGTAGGTCCAAGAAATATGTCCTAAACCTACACGGTTTAGGAGATATTTACCTGAAGACAGTCACCGCTGTCTACGGCGCATGCGCCGCAGACAGTGGCGTGCAGGCGCACTGGGTAAGCCGCAGATCGCGGCGATATGCCACGAGTGTCGGCTCCCGTGCGCATGCGCGGGAGTGGCGTCATCGCTGCTCTGACGAATCACAGCGCCGGAGCAGCGAAACCCACCAAGAAGATGGACGCTCGGAACTACAGGGGACAGCAGTGACTTCGCTGGCTCCTGTGTCAGGAAAGTGACACATAATGGACTACTATGCGATGCGATGCAATGCATAGTAGTCCATTATGCTTTACCTTTGCAGGGTTTACTTCCTCTTTAAGTTCAAACAACACAGAGCTTATTACAGATGTGCCGATTACAGACAACTTGGGTAATAGTGATCACAGAGTAATCACATTTTCCATAAGTTACAGGATAGAGAAGCAGGTTGGTAGGAAAAGAACTCTACATTTCACAAAAGCCATCTTCAATGACCTGAGAGCCTTACCGCACAACACTCAATGGGACCAAATAATTGCAACAAAGAGCAAGGCAAGAACAAGAGCAAGTGGGAGTGTTATAAATTAGGCAACTTAAGCAAGTGCACTAGTCATTGTATACCATTGGGTAACAAGCATAAAAGAACAAAATCCTATGAGGCTAAATTCTAGGGAAAAAAAATAATTAATGAAAAAAACAGCCCTTTAACCATTTGACCTCCGGAAGATTTACTCCCCTCCCATTCATGACCAGGCAATTTTTCGCGATACGGCACTGCATTACTTTAATTGATAATTGCGCGGTCATGCGACAATGTACACAAATAAAAATTGATGTCCTTTTTTCCCCCCTTTCTTTTGGTGGTGTAGCACTGGTGGGTGCTAATAGGTAGATCTTAGAAGAAATGGCCAGTGCCTTACTGTTTGTTTGTTTAGGCTTGGTGTGTTGATCTGGGTTTGGGAGGAGCAGTAGAATAGAGGGGGGTGTGACCACCTGTTCTTCACCCTGGAAGACCTCCCTTCAGGGACGGACTGATAACTCATGGGGCCCCCGGGCAATAGGAGATTATGGGGCCCCCGTGCAATAGAAGATTATGGGGCTCTTGGGCAATAGGAGATTATGGGGCCCCCAGGCAATAGATTATGGGGGCCACACAGTATAGACACACAATATACACACACAGTATGCACACACAGAATACACATACACACACTGAAAAGGTACTGGAGAGGCAGGGCAGCTATAATCTTGGGATTTTTTTAAAAACACTGATTTTACATACTGTCCATGGTTTTATTGAGGCTGGCAACCCTGATGGGGCCCCTTGGTGGCATGGGGCCCTCGGGCAGTGCCCGAGTGCCAGAATGATCAGTCCGCCCCTGCCTCCCTTGTTTCTCCAGGGCAATGTTCTGGAAAGAAGGTGGGGCAGGGACTGAAGAGCAGGCAGTGTATATGGCTCTGGCCCAATCCTTAATTTGTATGGGTAGGGGCAGGACATACATATATACTGAGGTTACATGCTTCCTAGGGGGAGATGGGAAGAGACTGGGTCCAGAGAAGCTTTCCAATGTGACCTTCAGGAACAGGCTCAAATGCCTGGGGTTTCAGATGCCCCAGCACCGGAGAGCAGGAACCTAACCGTAAAGCCTGAGGGTTCAGAGACCTCAGAGCTGGATGGTTCAAGCCTACAATCTGCACCAGAAATCCTGGGAAAAGAAACCAGGCATCCCGGCTGGGATGGACCATTGCACAATGACAGGGATGTAGCTGCAAAGCAGACAGAGTAGACCGGGGGGCGCCTGGACTTTCCTGAACTGGCCTGGGGAGGATTTGCAGGAGGCGAGAGAGGCAGGTGAGGCCTGCGACTTCCACCATTCCAATTTACCAAGGTGTTTTTCAGAGGGGGCGTTGGCCAGTTCGCTAACGGAAAGGGTCTTAGCCAGGGGTCAAGTCCTGGGGGAAAAAAGTGTGGGAACTCCCACCCAAGATTCTAATTCTCTGAATAATCAGCATTCATTCAATTGTGCTTCCATGCAAATGTGAACATCATGTTCTGCTCTTTATTGGGGAATTGTATTATGTATATAGAGTGTTTATGTGGGAAGTTTACACTTTTCATTGAACAGAGATTGGATAACGCCTAGAGGCGATTCAGTTCGCATTGTGCGCTATACAAGTATTTCATTCATTCATTCATTCATAACACAGGGTTAAACGGAAAGGTCATAAATGAACTGCACATTATCTGGACAGAATGCTTGGGGAGATAGTGATGTGTTCCTGCTTAGGAGATGTATGTTAGCTTGAGGGGCTGCAAACTCTGCAGAGGCTCCAACACACACTCACTGCTATTCCAACCCTTCACATATTTCCACATAAACTTCCCTCCTGGCATTAAACTTTGCCAGGTATTGTGCTCAGCTTACCACCCCAAACTGATGTTCCTCCCTCAGCTGACCTCTCTCCCTGCATGTCCTGTGAGCAGAATGGCTGTGCTCCTCCGCTGGGTTCTCTCATCATAAGGCACTGAAGATAGAGGAGGGGGGGATTCAGCGGGACACACAGAGAAAGTATGCAGGAGACTGGGGGGGGGGGGGGGGGTTGGTTGAGGAGACAGAAAATAAGGAGGGGCCGGCGGGGAGGAGCGCATCAGGAGAGGTCTGACTAAATACAATCTCTTAGCAGCAGGGACCTGATCTACCCGTCAGCTAGCTGTGATTGACAGGTAGATCGAAGAGAAAGCTGTCATGGGGCCCCCTACTGGCAATGCCTGAATGGTCAGGTGTGCGGCCCTTACTATTGTGAACTGTGTCGGCAGCTGCTGGTGTAGCACCTGCCACACACCTCGCATACTTCAAAGTCTTGCAGGACACGGCTGCTAACGGGAATTCAGTTCCCGTTGTGGAAAAAGTACAGGAACTCCGTTCCTATGTGTTCCCGCAGGACTTGAGCCCTGGTCTTAGCTACTCAATATGAAACAAGAAGAGGCAGCTCATACTTCCTTGCACTACTGATAACACCATGGACCGCAGCAAGAAAATAAACGTTCACTGTTCAACTGTTCGAATGTGTCTGTTGTTACTCGTGTGGGGTGGAAGAGCGGGGGTTAAATCAGCAGTACTGTAATGAACTACACCAGCAGCTCCCAAGGGAGTAGTGCGCTACAGTGGTATTTGATCACCCCTGGGTTTTTTTTGTGGGCTATAAACAAGACCGACAACAAACCACTTAAGGACCAGGCCTATTTTTCAAACTTGTTGCTAACAAGTTAAAATCAATAATTTTTTTGCTAGAAAATTACTTAGAACTAATGCCCTGTACACACGGTCGGAATTTCCGTCAGAAAAGGTGCAATCGGATCATGTTGTTGGACAATCCGACCGTGTGTGGGCTCCGTCAGACTTTTTCCGTCTGAATTTCCGACCCACAAAGTTTGAAATCTGGATCTCAAATTTTCCGACAACATGATCGCGTCAATTCCGATCGTGTGTAGCCTAGTCCGACGCACAAAGTGCCACGCATTCTCATGTAGCGCTGGCTCCTGACAAGCATGCGTTATATGTTTTTCAAAGTTAATTCTCCTGAAACCACAGTTGGGTTTTGGGGCTAATTTTACTAAATTTATGGTTTCAGTACCAGTCTGGCTGGGCTGCACTGAGGTTCTCCTTGACCGCAGGTGTCGCTGTCACCGCCGGCAAGTTTGAGAACACAGTCTAGCTGGGTGTATTGAATGCCACGTTTCTTTCGGAACCAGCCCAGTGGGAGTGTTCTCCTGCTGTGCATCCTGGGAGATGGTATTTAAAGTGGGAGTCCACCGGGACTCCGCGTTTTTTTTTTTTTTTTAAAGCCAGCAGCTACAAATACTGCAGCTACTGACTTTTAAAATAGTGACACTTACCTGTCCAGAGCGCCCGCGATGTCGGCACCCGAAGCCGATCTCTAGGTCGTCTGTCGGGTCCTGCCGCCGCCATCTTGGGTATGGGAATCAGGAAATGGAGCCTTTCGGCTTCATTTCCCGGTCCCCTACTGCGCATGTGCAAATCGCGCTGCGCAATAAGGACGCTCCCTGCTGCCTCTGGGATCTGTGTGTTTCCCAGCAGGCAGCGGGGCACTTGCGGGAAGGGGCGGGCACTTGCAGAAAGGGGCGTAAGTTACGCCCCTTTCCGCAGAGAGCTATCCCGGAAGTGGGTGCAGTTACCTGGATTATCCAGGTAACTGCACCCTCCTCCCCCCTGAAAGGTGCCGATTGTGGCACTGGAGGGGGGGGAGGGTTCCGATGAGCGGAAGGTCCACTTTAGGGTGGACCTCCGCTTTAAGGTACTGACATCACGTGTTCCGGGGAATATTTTCTGTCTGTTTGGGTCTGGTCCTCCTGACTAGCCCCCATGGCCCTCCTGGCCTGGGGTGCGGAACCATGCATTTCCAAGTTTCGGGGCTGGCTAGCCCAAGGTGACGCAACTGCAGGGACCGGCCTGAATGGATATCGGGGGCCTATTGATTTAAAGGTGGTCAGGTGCCGTCTCATCTAAGGGAGAGGCCCAGCAACTGGAGAAGCACCCGAGGAGGACTCTTCAGGAGAAGGCCGTGCACAAGGCTGGCTACTGAAGGAGGCTCAGTTGAAGGACACTTCATGGATCTACACTCATACGGTATCGCCGGACCGGCTGAGAGATACTGGTACCGTATGATAGCTCTTTAAATTTATCTATGTCCCTCAGTTACATCCAAGTCTGTGGCAGAGACTTTTCTCAAGTATTCTACATTCAAGTCTGTGACAGAGACTTTTCTTAACACCCAACCGGCTGCTAGGCCTAGTGAGAGGAGGTCTATCCGGGGGTTGTAAAATCCATCTGTGAAATGGTTATTCACTGGATTTCTTCTGTAAGAGACTTATCATTCTTTCAGTCCAAAGTACCTGAACTTAATCCTAATCCTCTACCTTAAACTGAGAGATTCTGTTTATACTTCAAATAAATAACCTAAAAGAAGATTCAGTGTCAGTTTCCACATTTCTTTGGGCCATCTACCACGGGAAACCCTAGACAGAGAAGCAGTCAAGAAGGTAACAGTAAGCCCAATAAAACCAGCAGCTCCTTCAGGGGTCAGTGCTACACTCAGAATAAATTATGAGACGGAAGCGCTCGGTCTGGTAAAACTAACGTTCGTAATGGATATAGTACATTCATCACGCTGCAATGTTAAAAATTTTCTTTATAATGCTAGAAGAATGAAGTTGTTTTGCTGCTCATATTCACACATATGACTTCTCCAAAACGTATTTCTTTATTCTTTTCCCTGATTTCCTGAATAAAATATTTTTATTCGTCAGATCTCCCGAATCATTTTGGATTTTTATCTTTTAATTTTATTTGAAATTTTGTGGTTGCTTTTTTAAAATTTTGGTCATCTTCGTAATTTTTTTTGTGTGTTTTGTGTGTCAACTTACCACAACACCATTATTATCTTTTTATTTTATTGTTTTATTTTTTAATCTTGAGGAGGTTGTTTGGTGTTGGTGTCCCTTGTTAATTTGACTTTGTATTTTTGAAATGTACCTGCCTAATCCCAAATAAACTGTCCCTTTTGAAGTAAAACACATAGGCAAGTATTTCTTTAACCAAAAAAAAAAAACTTTATTTAGGTGTCATAATCAAATAAACAGGAAGGCAACGCTGGAGAAACTGGTCAATTTGGCGAAGCCTTTGGCCCCCAGGGCACACATCAATTATTTAAATGCAAAATTGGTGGCCTGAGGAGTCCATATCTAAAGGGAGAACCGTCTGGTCCAGAAGTCCAAGAGATCAGGAACAGCAGATGACATCTATGTCCCCAGGCTGTGGTCATACAAGAGGCTGCATCTTCTGTCAGACCAGACTGAACCCAGGCCATAGCTCTCTGGTCTTCCTTAGACAATCCCAATATGCTCCCTGACCCTCACCCGGACCACCATCTAAGCATGCAAAAATAGAAAACAACAAACATGTAATCTCAGCTGTATAGAAATTGTCCATGGAATGCAAAAGGGAGGAAGGGGCGTGACAGTCCATAGAAACAAGTGGGAGGGGCATGACAGCCTTTAGGCCAAATAAAAATAGTCCCAAAGAAAAACTCAAAAGTCTCTTGGATGGCTTCTGAAACGTCCATTAAATTCACAGAAAAGGAAGGAAAAGGAAATGTCCACATTATAACTCTCATTCTGCTCAACTTTTCCCAAAACCTTTTGGTTCAATTCTGTGATCACTCATATGTACAGACATGAATTCTCTACCCCAAAACACTGCCTCTTTGTAAGGACAGAACTTGATATCCACAGACAGACTGGAACTGATGCGTTGGGCGAGACCGGGGACTTTTGGCTGGCACATCTCTGTGTTCTAGGGGGAGCCTTAAGGTTATATGTGGCCTACCCGGTAAAATCACTAGTAACACACTCATTGGACATAGAGGGGATGTGCATTCAGAGTCTACAGGAACTCCACAGTGTTTGACACCTTAGATCGTGCCCTACGCCACACTTCATGCATACCTCCGGCCCCCATACTGAGATGGCCAAGCTACTTTCACAGCTTGCCCTTGCAGGATTCTCTGAGGGTGCCCAACAGGTCCTTAAGCAGACAGCCACTGGCCTTGGACAACAGCACGTACATATGTTGTGAAAGAACATACCATCCATGGATTCTGAATGATTCCAAGGGACAGGGCTGGACTGGGACAGAAATTAGGCCCTGGACTTCATCCAGGCCGGCCCACATACATTTTGAGTGTCCCATCAGCACCCCCTTACATCAGAGTGTCCCATCAGCACCCCTTACATCAGAGTGTCCCATCACCAGCCCCCTTACATCAGAGTGTCCCATCACCAGCCCCCTTACATCAGAGTGTCCCATGAGCAGCCCCCTTACATCAGAGTGTCCCATGAGCAGCCCCCTTACATCAGTGTCCCATCACCAGCCCCCTTACATCAGAGTGTCCCATGAACAGCCCCCTTACATCAGAGTGTCCCATCACCAGCCCCCTTACATCAGAGTGTCCCATGAGCAGCCCCCTTACATCAGAGTGTCCCATGAGCAGCCCCCTTACATCAGTGTCCCATCACCAGCCCCCTTACATCAGAGTGTCCCATGAGCAGCCCCCTTACATCAGAGTGTCCCATGAACAGCCCCCTTACATCAGAGTGTCCCATAACCAGCCCCCTTACATCAGAGTGTCCCATGAGCAGCCCCCTTACATCAGAGTGTCCCATCAGCACCCCTTATATCAGAGTGTCCCATCACCAGCCCCCTTACATCAGAGTGTCCCATCACCAGCCCCCTTACATCAGAGTGTCCCATCACCAGCCCCCTTACATCAGAGTGGCCCACTGAGACATCGGCCCACCGGGAAACTCCCGGTAGTCCCAATGGCCAGTACATGCCTGCCAAGGGATGGTGTTATGTGGCCTCATTGGTTCCGATAGTGGTGATTCTCAGGGACAGTGAGGAACGTCACTTGCTCAAGGCTAGTGTTCATCCTGGATGCCCCTCAAACACCGTTATGCTGGGTCATTGCTTCTGAAAAAGAACATGACCTGGGCATGGTTCCTCTCAGGAGCCTAAGGTGGTATTGACATGATGAAAAGGCAAAACAATTGCTTGAGAGCCCCCTGGGTGACATGGGGGGTTTGGTCTCAATGCTGAATCCTGGATTAATCCTGGATTAGGGATATTGCGATGTTTGTTGTACTGATTTTGCTTATGGTATTACTTTTATATGCCTGCTTCAAGTTTATTATGTGCATGATTTCCGAGGTACTTGACCTTCTGACCTAGCTGCAGCTAATAGAATATATCTTAAAGCGGAGGTCCACCCTAAAGTGGACCTTCCGCTCATTGGAATCCTCCCCCCCTCCGGTGCCACAATTGGCACCTTTCAGGGGGAATGGGGGTGCAGGTACCTGTACAGTACAGGTATCTGCACCCACTTCCAGGATAGCTCTCTGCGGAAAGGGGCATAGATTTACGCCCCTTTCTGAAAGTCCTCCGCTGCCTGCTGGGAAACACACAGATCCCAGAGGCAGCGGGTCCATCCTTATTGCGTAGCGCGACTCGCGCATGCGCAGTAGGGAACCTGGGAAATGAAGCCAAAAGGCTCCACTTCCTGACTCCCATACCCAAGATGGCGGCGGCAGCACCCGAGAGACGATCGAGAGATCGGCTTCGGGTGCCAACATCGCGGGCGCGCTGGGCGGGTAAGTGTCACTATTTTAAAAGTCAGCAGCTGACTTAAAAAAAAAAACGGCAGAACTCCCGGCGGACTCCCGCTTTAACTTTTACTATGGTCACCAGGATGAGTATGTCACAATGAGAAGAAGTAAGTCATGTTCCTGGTTTGATTTCATGACTTAAAGAGGGGATTGTTGTGATATGGCTGAACCAGAGTGACTCCATCTTTATAAGTTCATATAAGATTAACTTGGGTTAACCTACTAGTTAGTTTAAGCATATTCCAATCATGGTCAGAAAACGATGAAAGAAATACAATACATTAGCAAACATTACATACATATAATGTGATGTTAAAGGAGAAAAATTACCTTAATATAGTCAAGACCTGAAAAGCTATATTTTTTACTTTTTGCTATAATAAATATCCCCCAAAAATATATATAAAAAAAAAATTTTCCTCAGTTTAGGCCGAAATGTATCCTTCTGCATATTTTTGGTAAAAAAAAAAAATCGCAATAAGCGTATACTGATTTGTGCAAAATATATAGTGTCTACAAAACAGGAGATAGATTTATAGCATTTTTATTATTATTTTTTTTTTTTTTTTATTAGTAATGCCGGCGATCTGATTTTTATCGGGACTGCGACATTATGGCGGACAGATCAGACAATTTTGACACTATTTCGGAACCATTGTCATTCATACAGCGATCAGTGCTGTAACACTAGGGGGCAATGAAGGGGTTGAGTGTGTCCTAGGGAGTGATTCTAACTGTGGGGGGGGAGTGGCTACACCTCACATGACATTGATTACCGCTCCTGATAACAGGGAGCGGTGATCTCTGTCCTGTCACTAGGCAGAACGCGGAAATGCTTTGTTTCCAAAAGCATCTCCCCGTTCTACCTCTCCGTGACACGATTGCGAGCAACCAGCGGACATCAAGTTTGCGGGACCCCCCGGTCACGGAGACCACGGCAGTGCCATTCTGCCGACATAAATCGCTGTGCGCTGGATGGTAAGCTGTTAATATGAAAAATATCTATGAAAAAAAGAAAGAGTTACAAAGGCACAAAGCGTTAAGAGGCTACATAGTTATAGTTCCAGATTATATCAAAGGAAAGATTTTATATTAGAGTTTAAAGAGTTTAAATATTGTTCCACTGGTTCTCTCTCTGTAGATGGAGTAACTGCAACCGCAATCAACAAGACATGTGCATCCACGTGCTTACCCACCACTGTCATCATTATTGGGTTAGCAGGCGCCACGTCCTGGTGCACCACCGACCTGTGCAACGTCAGCGGAGCCATCAGCCTCAAGTCCGGCTATGCCGCCATTGTCCTGGTGATGGGAATCATCCTGATGTTCTTCAGTGACTCACTTCTCTAATATATGATGTGAGGTAACAGATTGTCCAACCCTCATCAATAAACCTGTTACAATAAAAGTCTTGGCGTTGTGTCTACAATATTGGATATCAGATGCCAGCATGTGGAGTCCATCTGATGTTACAAGATACCTATGGTGCTATTTCTTCCTCTCAAGGACTTTTAACACTAACTATTATCTGACATCCAACCAGAAGCACTATACCTAAAGCCCCGTACACACGAGCGGACTTTTCGACATCCAAAGTCTGACGGACTGAGTCCGTCAGACTATTCGATCGTGTGTGGGCTGCAACGGACTTTAGCTTCGCTAAAGTCTGACGGACTTTAGAAATGAAGCATGCTTCAAATTTTCCCGACGGAACTCCGCCGGACCCGGTCCCTTCGAAAAATTCGCTCGTGTGTGTGCTACTCCGACGGACTAAAACCGACGCTAGGGCAGCTATTGGCTACTGTCTATGAACTTCCTACGTCGAATCCAGTCGTACGTCATCACGTTCGACTCCGTCGGAGTTTGGTGTGATTGTGTGTGGCCAAGTCCGTTCGGTCGAAAAGTCCGCCAGAACTCTGTCGGAACTCCGTCGGAACTCCGGCGGAACTCCTTTGGAGGTCTGTCAGACTTAATCCCTCTCGTGTGTATGGGGCATAAGAGGTCAGTAGACCTACTAGTGATATATAAGTGGAAACCAGTGGGATAACATTTTAAACCCGGCAAAGTACAGAGCAGGTGCCAATTATTACAACTTGGGTACCTCATCCATAGGGCCAGTGTACTTCCTATTCTTAACACCTAATAGGGCGGGAGCCATACTATCCTGGTAGGAAGTCATATAACGTCCTCCCAGGATCAGGCCCCATGGGCCGACTCCAGCGCAGTCTGTCACCCACTGCGTCCTTTTGACACGCCCAATGACCGATCATTTGATCGCTGTGGCCAATCACAACAGATCACATGAAGGTTGTACACAATGAAAGGCTTTGATTCATGCCATTCATTGTGTACTATTGCCAAGAGCTCTGTGATTGCTCACAGTAATCACACGGTGCAGACAGGACTAATCACAGCCTGTCTTTAACATGAGATTAGCTGAGGCCAATCCCAGCTAATCACAATAATAAACGCTGAATGAATCATTTTCATTCAGAGAAAAATGGTTTCTTATAACTGTATATTAGTGGTGTACCCCAAGGGTTAGTGTTATCAGTGGTGTACCCCAAGGTTTAGTGTTATCAGTGGTGTACCCTAAGGTTCCGAGTTATCAGTGGTATACCCCAAAGTTCAGTGTTATCAGTGGTGTACCCCAAGGTTTAGTGTTATCATCGGTGTACCCCAAGGTTCAGTGTTATCAGTGGTGTACCCCAAGGTTTCCGAGTTATCAGTGGTGTACCCCAAGGTTCAGTGTTATCAGTGGTGTACCCCAAAGTTCAGTATTATCAGTGGTGTACCCCAAGGTTCCGAGTTATCAATGGTGTACCCCAAGGTTCAGTGTTATCAGTGGTGTACCCCAAGGTTCAGTGTTATCAGTGGTGTACCCCAAGATTCAGTGTTATCAGTGGTATATCCCAAGGTTCAGTGTTTTTAGTGGTGTACCCCAAGGTTCAGTGTTATCAGTGGGGTACCCTAAGGTTCAGTGTTATCAGCAAAATACCCCAAGATTCAGTGTTATCAGTGGTATATCCCAAGGTTTGGTGTTATCAGTGGTGTAACCCAAGGTTTAGTGTTATCAGTGGTGTACTCCAAAGTTCAGTGTTATCAGTGGTGTACCCCAAAGTTCAGTGTTATCAGTGGTGTACCCCACGGTTCTGTGTTATCAGTGGTGTACCCCAAGGTTCCAAGTTATCAGTGGTGTACCCCAAGGTTCAGTGTTATCAGTGGTGTACCCCAAGGTTCAGTGTTATCAGTGGTGTACCCCAAGGTTCCGTGTTATCAGTGGTGTACCCCAAGGTTCCTAGTTATCAGTGGTGTAGCCCAAGGTTCAGTGTTATCAGTGGTGTACCCCAAAGTTCAGTGTTATCAGTAGTGTACCCCAAGGTTCCGAGTTATCAGTGGTGTACCCCAAGGTTCAGTGTTATCAGTGGTGTACCCCAAGGTTCAGTGTTATCAGTGGTGTACCCCACGGTTCCGTGTTATCAGTGGTATACCATAGGGTTCCGAGTTATCAGTGGTGTACCCCAAGGTTCAGCGTTATCAGTGGTGTACCCCAAGGTTCAGTGTTATCAGTGGTGTACCCCAAGGCTCTGTGTTATTGGTGGTATATCTCAAAGTTCAGTGTTATCAGTGGTGTACCTCAAGGTTCATTGTTATTAGTGGTGTACCCCAAGGTTCAGTGTTATCAGTTGTTTATCCCAAGGTTCAGTGGTGTACCCCAAGGTTCAGTGTTATCAGTGGTGTACCCCAAGGTTCAGTATTATCAGCAAAATACCCCAAGGTTTAGGGTTATCGCTGATATACCCCAAGGTTTAGTGTTATCAATGGTGTACCCCAAGGTTTGGTGTTATCAGTGGTGTACCCCAAGGTTCAGTGTTATCAGTGGTGTACCCCAAGGTTCAGTGTTATCGGTGATATACCCCAAGGATTACTGTTATCAGTGGTGTACCCCAAGGTTCAGTGTTATCAGAGGTGAACCCCAAGGTTCAGTGTTATCAGTGGTGTACCCCAAGGTTCTGTGTTATCTGTGGTGTACCCCAAGGTTCAGTGTTATCAGTGGTATACCCCAAGGTTCAGTGTTATTAGAGGTGTACCCCAAGGTTTAGTGTTATCAGTGGTATACCCCAAGGTTCAGTGTTATTAGAGGTGTACCCCAAGGTTTAGTGTTATCAGTGGTATACCCCAAGGTTCAGCGTTATCAACAATATACCCTAAGGTTCAGTGTTATCGGTGATATACCCCAAGGTTTAGTGTTATCAGTGGTGTACCCCAAGGTTCAGTGTTATCAGTGGTGTACCCCAAGGTTTAGTGTTATCAGTAGTATATCCCAAGGTTTAGTGTTATCAGTGGGGTACCCCAAAGTTCAGTGTTATGAGTGGTGTGCCCCAAGCTTCAGTGTTATCGGTGGTATATCCCAAGATTTAGTGTTATCAGTGGTGTACCCCAAGGTTCAGTGTTATCAGTGGTGTACCACAAGGTTCAGTGTTATCAGAAAAATACCCCAATGTTCAGTGTTATCAGCAATATATATCCCAAGGTTCAGTGTTATCAGTGGTATATGCCAAGGTTCGAATTTATCAGCAAAATACCCCAAGGTTCAGTGTTATCGGCGATATACCCCAAGGTTTATTGTTATCAGTGGTGTACTCCAAGGTTCAGTGTTATCAGCAAAATACCTTAAGGTTCAGGGTTATCTGTGACAAGGAAGGATGCAACTTTTTGAGGAAACCCTTAGGCAAATCACAGAACATATCACAGAAATAATTTGATTTTTCCTTCTCTACTTCCTTTAAGCCAGCATACCAAGGTGTCACAAGGGCAGGGCCCATTGGTATGCTGGTATGAGGAGGCAGAATATACAGTATATGTATTAAGGCATGGGTCTTAGAATGCAAAATACCCCAATGTTCAGGGTTATCAGCAAAATACCCCAAGGTTCAGTGTTATCGGTGATATACCCCAAGGTTCAGTGTTATCACCAAAATACCCCAAGGTTCAGTGTTATCGGTGATATACCCCAAGGTTCAGTGTTATCACCAAAAACCCAAGGTTCAGTGTTATCAGTGGTGTACCCCAAGGTTCAGTGTTATCAGTGGTGTACCCCAAGGTTCAGTGTTATCAGTGGTGTACTCCAAGGTTCAGTGTTATCAACAAAATACCCCAAGGTTCAGTGTTATCGGTGATATACCCAAGCTTCAGTGTTATCAGTGGTGTACCCCAAGTTTTGGTGTTATCAGTGGTGTACCCCAAGGTTCAGTGTTATCAGCAATATACCCCAAGGTTCAGTGTTATCAGCAATATACCCCAAGGTTCGGCGTTATCAGTGGTGTACTCCAAGGTTCAGTGTTATTAGAGATGTACCGCACGGTTCAGTGTTATCAGTGGTGTACCCCAAGGTTCAGCGTTATCAATGGAGTACCCCAAGGTTCAGTGTTATTAGAGATGTACCCCAAGGTTCAGTGTTATCAGTGGTGTACCCCAAGGTTTGGTGTGATCAGTGGTGTACCCCAAGGTTCAGTGTTATTAGCAATATACCCCAAGGTTCGGTGTTATCAGTGGTGTACCCCAAGGTTTGGTGTGATCAGTGGTGTACCCCAAGGTTCAGTGTTATTAGCAATATACCCCAAGGTTCGGTGTTATCAGTTGTGTACCCCAAGGTTCAGTGTTATTAGAGGTGTACCCCAAGGTTCAATGTTATCAGTGGTGTACCCCAAGGTTCAGTGTTATCAGTGGTGTACCCCAAGGTTCGGTGTTATCAGTGGTGTACCCCAAGGTTCAGTGTTATTAGTGGTGTACCCCAAAATTCGATGTTATCAGTGGTGTACCCCAAGGTTCGGTGTTATCAGTGGTGTACCCCAAGGTTCAGTGTTATTAGTGGTGTACCCCAAAATTCGATGTTATCAGTGGTGTACACCAAGGTTCAGTGTTATCAGCAATATACCCCAAGGTTCAGTCTTATCAGTGGTGTTCAGGTTTGGTGTGATCAGTGGTGTACCTCAAGGTTCAGTGTTATTAGCAATATACCCCAAGGTTCGGTGTTATCAGTGGTGTACCCCAAGGTTTGGTGTGATCAGTGGTGTACCCCAAGGTTCAGTGTTATTAGCAATATACCCCAAGGTTCGGTGTTATCAGTGGTGTACCCCAAGGTTCAGTGTTATTAGAGGTGTACCCCAAGGTTCAGTGTTATCAGTGGTGTACCCCAAGGTTCAGTGTTATCAATGGTGTACTCCATGGTTCAGTGTTATTGGCAAAGTACCCCAAGGTACAGAGTTATCGATGATATAACTCAAGGTTCGGTGTTATCAGTGGTGTACCCCAAGGTTCAGTGTTATTAGAGATGTACCCCAAGGTTCAGTGTTATCAGTGGTGTACCCCAAGGTTTGGTGTGATCAGTGGTGTACCCCAAGGTTCAGTGTTATTAGCAATATACCCCAAGGTTCAGTGTTATCAGTGGTGTACCCCAAGGTTCAGTGTTATCGCTGGTATATCCCAAGGTTCAGTGTTATCGGTGGCATATCCCAAGGTTCAGTGTTATCAGTGATATATCCCAAGGTTTAGTGTTATCAGTGGGGTACCCCAAAGTTCAGTGTTATCAGTGGTATACCCCAAGGTTCAGTGTTATCGCTGGTATATCCCAAGGTTCAGTGTTATCGGTGGCATATCCCAAGGTTCAGTGTTATCAGTGATATACCCCAGGGTTCGGTGTTATCAGCCGAATACCCCAAGGTTCAGTGTTATCAGTGATATACCCCAGGGTTCGGTGTTATCAGCCGAATACCCCAAGGTTCAGTGTTATCGGTGATATATCCTAAGGTTTACTGTTATCAGTGGTGTACCCCAAGGTTTAGTGTTATCAGTGGTGTACCCCAAGGTTCAGTGATACCAGTGGTGTACTCCAAGATTCAGTATTATCAGCAAAATACCCCAAGGTTCAGTGTTATCGGTCATATACCCCAAGGTTTACTGTTATAAGTGGTGTACCCCAAGGTTCAGTGATACCAGAGGTGTACTCCAAGATTCAATGTTATCAGCAAAATACCCCAAGGTTCAGTGTTATCGGTGATGTTTAGTATTATCAATGGCATACCCCAAGGTTTAGTGTTATCAGTGGTGTACCCCAAGGTTTAATGTCATCAGTGGTATATCCCAAGGTTCAGTGTTATCAGTGGTGTACCCCAAGGTTCAGTGTTACCAGTGGTGTACTCCAAAGTTCAGTGTTATCAGCAAAATACCCCAAGGTTTAGTGTTATCAATTGTGTACCCCAAGTTTCATTGTTGGGGTCGTTACTTTTTAACATCTTTATAGATGATATAGTGTCTGGGATTAAAAGTACCATTTCAGTCTTTGCAGATGACACCAAGCTATGCAGTGTAATAACAGGAGTAGTAGTAGTAGTAGTAGGAGTAGTAGTAGTAAGAGGAGGTCTATAACTTACAAGCGGACCTCAGTGCTCGGTCTAATTGGGCGACTGTGTGGCAAATGAGGTTTAATGTTGATAAATGTAAAGTTATGCACTTGGGGACTAAAAACATGTTTCATACATACAGTGGTGTGAAAAAGTGTTTGCCCCCTTCCTCATTTCCTGTTCCTTTGCATGTTTGTCACACTTAAGTGTTTCGGAACATCAAACCAATTTAAACAATAGTCAAGGACAACACAAGTAAACACAAAATGCAACTTGTAAATGAAGGTGTTTATTATTAAAGGTGAAAAAAAATCCAAACCATCATGGCCCTGTGTGAAAAAGTGATTGCCCCCTAAACCTAATAACTGGTTGGGCCACCCTTAGCAGCAACAACTGCAACCAAGCGTTTGCGATAACGTGCAATGAGGCTTTTACAGCGTCCTGGAGGAATTTTGGCCCACTCATCTTTGCAGAATTGTCCTAATTCAGTTACATTAGAGGGTTTTCGAGCATGAACGGCCTTTTTAAGGTCATACCACAACATCTCAATAGGATTCAGGTCAGGACTTTGGCTAGGCCACTCCAAAGTCTTCATTTTGTTTTTCTTCAGCCATTCGGTGGTGGACTTGCTGGTGTGTTTAGGATCATTGTCCTGCTGCAGAACCCAAGTTCGTTTCAGCTTGAGTACACGAACAGATGGTCGGACATTCTCCTTCAGGATCTCTTGGTAGACAGCAGAATTCATAGTTCCTTTTATCACGGCAAGTCTTCCAGGTCCTGAAGCAGCAAAACAGCCCCAGACCATCACACTACCACCACCATATTTTACTGTTGGTATAATGTTCTTTTTATGAAATGCAATGTTCCTTCTACGCCAGATATACTTGGACACACACCTTCCAAAGAGTTCCACTTTTGTCTCATCGGTCCACAGAATGTTGTCCCAAAAGTCTTGGGGATCATCAAGATGTGTTGAGGAGAAATTGAGACGAGCTTTGATGTTCTTTTTGCTCAGCAGTGGTTTTCTCCTTGGAACTCTGCCATGCAGGCCATTTTTGCCCAGTCTTTTCCTGATGGTGGAGGCATGAACGCTGACCTTAACTGAGGCAAGTGAGGCCTGCAGTTCCTTGGGCGTTGTTGTGGGGTCTTTTGTGACCTCTTGGATGAGTCATCGCTGCGCTCTTGGGGTAATTTTGGGCGGCCGGCCACTCCTGGGAAGGTTCACCACTGTTCCATGTCTTCGCCATTTGTGGATAATGGCTCTCACTGTGGTTCGCTGGATTCCCAAAGCTTTGTAAATGGCTTTATAACCCTTTCCAGACTGATAGATCTCAATTACTTTCTTTCTCAATTGTTCCTGAATTTCTTTGGGTCTCGGCATGATGTGTAGCTTTTAAGGATCTTCTGGTGGACCTTACTGTGTCAAGCAGCTCCTATTTAAGTGATGCCTTGATTGTGAACAGGTGTGGCAATAATCAGGCCTGGGTGTGGCTAGAGAAATTGAACTCAGGTGTGGACAACCACAGTTATAGTATGTTTTAACAAGGGGGGCAATCACTTTTTCACACAGGGCCATGATGGTTTGGATTTTTTTTCACCTTTAATAATAAGCACCTTCATTTACAAATTGCATTTTGTGTTTACTTGTGTTGTCCTTGACTATTGTTTAAATTGGTTTGATGTTCCGAAACACTTAAGTGTGACAAACATGCAAAGGAACAGGAAATGAGGAAGGGGGCAAACACTTTTTCACACCACTGTACTTACCTGCTCTGTGTAATAGGACTTCACAGAGAGGTCCGATCCTCCTCTTCTCTGGTCCCCCCCCCCGATTTCTTGGCTCCTCCTCCTTTGCTGGTGCCCCAATAGGAAGCAGGTTCCCATGGGGGCACTCATGTGGGCTCGCTCCTACGAACGGAGACACAGACAGTGGGACACGGCCCCCGCCCTGCGCCCCCTTGTCACTGGAGTTTATTGAAAGGAGTGGGAGCCAGTGGCTTCCACTGCTATCGATCTGCCCAGAGACAAGGCCAGGAAAGACGCAGCTCTCATGCACAGCACTGGATCACGATGGGGCTCAGGTAAGTATAAGGGGGAGTAAAGGGGGAGTGACACAGAAGTTTTATCACCTTTATGCATTAAGGTAAAAAAAACTTGAGGCTTTATAACCACTTTAACAGCTTGTCGACCAGCCGCCATCATTATACTGCGGCAGGTTGGCAAGGCTGCGCAAATCGCCGTATCTGTACGTCGGCCGCTTTAGGAGCAAAAGTAGGGGCATGCGCGCGTCCCAAGAGCCGATGCCTGTGGCCAACAATTTGCTGTTTCTAGTGATCAGGAACAGCGATTGTTCTCTACTCCTTGTCAGTCCCCTCCCCCCACAGTTGGAAACACCTCCCTAGGGAACACATTTAACCCCTTGATCGCCCCCCTTCCCTGCCAGTGACATTTATACACTAATCAGTGGCTATTTTTATCTCCGATCGCTGTATAAATGTCACTGGTCCCAAAAGTGTCAAAAGTGTTCGATCTGTCCGCCGCAATGTCGCAGTCCAGCTAAAAATCACAGAATGCCCCCATTACTAGTAAAAAAAATAATAATAATAATAATAATACCTACCCCAACTTGCCCCTCTCCTACTTAGTTGCACTGGAATAATTTTTACCAGAAATATGTATACATATTAGCCTAAACTGATGAAGACATTTTTTTATTTTATTTTTTTAACATTTTGGGATATATATTATGGCAAAAAGTAAAAAAATATTGTTTTGTTTTTTTTTCAAAATTGCCGGTCTTTTTTTGTTTACAGCGCAAAAATTAAAAACCAGAGGTGATCAAATAACACCAAAAGAAAGCTCTATTTCTGGGGGAGGAAATAGGACTTTAAAAAAAAAAAAATTTTTAAATGATAATTTATTTTTCTTTATTAGTTATTTTATTTTATTTATTTTTCTTTCTTTGCATTTGTAAATATGAGATGTGAGGTCTTTTTGACCCCCAGATCTTATATTTAAGAGGACCTGTCATGCTTTTTTTTTTCTATTACAAGGGATGTTTACATTACTTGTAATTGGAATAAAAGTTACACAATTTTTATTTTATTTTTAAAACAGTGTAACAAAAAAAAAAAAGGTAAAATAAATAAGAGTTTTTATTTTTTAAGTGCGTCCTGTACCGACAAGCTTCGCATGCAAAAGCGAACGCATGCATGAGTAGCTCCCGCATATAAAAACGGTGTTTCAAACCACGCATCTTTGGTTTGAACACCGATCCTTAGAGTGAGAGCAATAATTCTAGCCCTAGACCCTCTGTAACTTAAAACATGCAACCTGTAGAATTTTTTGTTTTTAAATGTCGCCTACGGAGATTTTTAAGGGTAAAATTTTGTCGCCATTCCACGAGCGGGCGCAATTTTAAAGCGGGACATGTTTTTGGGGAAAAAATACACATTTTTGAATTAAAAAAAATAAGACACCAGTAGAGTTAGCCCAATTTTTTTTATATTGTGAAAGATAATGTTACGCCGAGTAAAATGATACATTTTAGTCATGCTAAAAAAAACACACAAATGCATCTTGTTCAATCAATAAAAAAAAAACGTACAAATAGAAAACCTCCATATATAAAATTCTATACCCCAGAGGAAGGCTAAAAAAAACCCCAATAAAGCATGATCAAATTTGTGCCAACGGCGGAGAATTTTTTTTTTTTCCTGATCCCCCCTGAAAGTTATCGGATATTCTCTTCTACCCCTGATGTTTTTACCTATAAGCGCCAATATCCAGTAATTTTTTTTTTTTTTTTTTTTGTGCATTCAGAAATGCATCCAGCTCTTTTTTTAATCGCTTAAGGACCGGGCCTCTTTCTGAGATTTGTTGTTTACAAGTTAAAAACAGGGTTTTTTGTTTTTTTTGCCAGAAAATTACTTAGAACAGGAAAAGATCAGGATCAGGAAAAAAAAAAATTCTCCGCCGTTGGCACAAATTTGATCATGCTTTATTGGGGTTTTTTTTTAGCCTTCCTCTGGGGTATAGAATTTTATATATGGAGGTTTTCTATTTGTACGTTTTTTTTTTTTAATTTTTTTTTATTGATTGAACAAGATGCATTTGTGTGTTTTTTTTAGCATGACTAACTACATGACTACTGTATGTATCCTTTGTTCCTGACAAGGAAGGATGCAACTTTTTGAGGACACCCTTAGGCAAAGCACAGAACACATAACAGAAATAATTCGATTTTTCCTTCTCTGCTTCCTTTAAGCCAGCATACCAAGGTGTCACAAGGGGCAGGGCCCATTGGTATGCTGATATGAGGGGGCAGAATATACAGTATATATATTAAGGCATGGGTCTTAGAGGGCCACATTCACAAGCCTCCCCCAGCTTACAATGGCACCACACGCAAGCATCCTACTGCTGGCCGCTCTCTTTGTAGGATCAGGTAAGGGGCATCATTAATATTCTGATTTTTTTTTATGGGGAATTTTATCATTTTATAATATATTTAAAAAAAACTTTTTTTTTTTTTTTTTTTTTTTTTTTAGCAACAAGCAATATATAGAAACTAGATACTTTCAATTCCCTTTGAGATGACTGCAGTACCATTTCATTGGTATCTTGCTCAATGGCTGCAAGCATGTAGTCTGGGGTTGGGTCCCATCCTCCATTTATTTATTTTGCCTCTATCTCAGGCATTACCAACATCCCCCCAGTTACAGGGGGTGGTGTGTGGGTGGAAAATCGTATTCCAGTGCAACTAAGTAGGAGAGGGGCAAGTTGGGGTAGGTATGGATATAGGGGTCCAGAGCGGATGGAAAGGAAAAGCACTTGGAGGTGGTAGGCTTGGAAGAGATGGGATATTTCCCCTTGGGATCTCTTCCAAGCCCACCACCTCTATGTCCTTTTCCTTTCCATCCGCTCTGGACCCCTATACCCATACCTACCCCAACTTGCCCCTCTCCTACTTAGTTGCACTGGAAGGCCCCCTCCTCCATTTATTTATTTTCCCTCTACCCCAGACATTACCAACATCCCCCAGTTACATCCCGTTGCCTCTCAGGATCGCTCCCAAGCCTACCACCTCTATGCCCTTTTCTGCTTTAAACCCCTAGATCTCTACCTACCCCAACTTGCCCCTCTCTTACTTAGTTGCACTGGAATACGATTTTCCTCCACACACCACCTTCACACTTGCAGCTGGTTGTCTTTTGTGCTAAAAATTGCCTTACACCTGTCGAATTTTGTTAGAAAATGGTCCTGTTTAGGTTTGTTCAGTTAGAGGGACGATTCGACAATTGGTTTTCGACCAAGCAAGCAAAACAAATCAGAGGTTAAGGATGGAAAATTTTTGTAGAATCTAATGGGAACACATGTCTAATTGTTGAATTCACTCACGCCGATAAAAATTGTTATTAGTCGGACAGCCCTTGTCCCTCATTACTTCCTTGGTCCTCCTTTTCCTTTCCACCTTCTCCCTTGTCTAACCCCTTTATTTCCTTTCTCTTCTTACCTTCTCTTTTTTGCAGCCAGTTTCTCTTTTCCGTGGGTCTATCCTATCAGTATAGGTCTGCCGGTAGGCACTGACCCGACAGGATGCCAACCACATCTGTCCCACAAGACCGAAGGGTTCTACCTACACACGGTAGTTGCTCTCCTTTTCCCGTTCCTTTTCATTTTTAGGGTCCCTAGTGCCAAATTTTTTTTGCTTTGCACTAGGTCTGTTTTCCTGTGAGTCTCATGCCATAGGGCCAGGGCCATCTTTAATATTGATTGGACCCTGGGCAAACATTTTCTTGGACCCCCCCACTCTGAAACATACAGCAATTAGCAACTAGACTCATAATGAGTTTACTGGAGCAGACCAGGCAGCGATTGCGATTGGTTGCCAGAGGTTAAAGCATATCATTACCACTCGCTGACTGGTTGCTAGAGGTTACAGCACATCATCACCGCTCACTGATTAGTTGATAGAGGTTACAGCACATCATTTCTGCTTGCTCAAATTATTATTTTTTAATTATTAATTGCTCTTACATGGAATGTATGACAAATAAATTGGTTGTTACTCTCCAGTAATATAATGATCTCTGGTACCCAACGTGTTTCTGGTTCAAGCACCTTCGTCAGGGGTATTAGATAAGAGTGTATGCAGTCATATATTTTGTCTTACATGTGAACTGTTCCGCCACACAACTTTGCGTCTCCCTGTGATCCCCAGGCGAATTGAATGGGCAATCTCCCATTCTTTGGATATTACTGTGTATTATTGGTGTTCCCACTGAGCAGCGTCTGACCCCTCCCCCCACCCCCCATTGATAGTGCTTCATCTGCTATTTTTCTAAAGTTGTGTGGTGGAAATATTTCACATGTAAGAGAAAAATTATGACTGCATTCGCTCTTATCTAATACCCCTGACGAAGGTGCTTGAACCAGAAACACGTCGGGTACCGGAGATCATATTTACCTGTGTGTTTGCTGCCTACAAAGTCTCAAAGAAGGGGAGAATTTCTTTTTTCTTAATAAATAGGGATGTGGCAACAGCACACTTATCTGACATGGTGAAACCCTCTTTTTTGCAATAAATGTATCATGCCTGATTTTTTATACCGGAATTTTTACACGTCCTGATATACTCATCCCTGGGATTTACCTGACCACTGTGCTGCTTCTACAATCAGCAATGTATTAATAAATAATAATAAGAAATATAATAAAAAAATAAATAAAAATAATAAAAAGTTGGATTATAAATCAATTTATTATATTTAATATGTATTACTGTTAGAACATATAGGGCTACATTTACAAAATGTTTTCTGTTGTTCTTGTGCTTTTTTTAATTGATACAAATTCAAAAGCACTCACAATACATTTTATATCAGATCTGTATGTAATAGTAGTACGAGTATATAGTGATATTATATCCCTATTAGTGTTTCTTTTAATCAACCCTTATGAAAAAAAAATTAACTTAAAAAACAATTCACAAAGATTCACCACACAGGTTATCAACCCTTAAACACTTTGCCTCTGGAATACATTTTTTCATTTTTCGTAGCCATGGTAAAATCTGTATTTTTATTAAAAAAAGAAAGAAGTTGCTTTATATAAGCTTCAAAAGTATTTACTTGCAATAGTATATACCCTATAACCTGTTTCCCCGAAAATAAGACCTAGCGTGTTTGTCGGTGATGGCTGCAATATAAGCCCTACCCCCAATATTAAGCCCTACCCTGAAAATAAGACCTACAAGGACTTTAACAAGGGCTTATTTGGTGGGTAGGGCTTATATTGCAGCCATCACGGACAATCACGCTAGGTCTTATTTTCGAGGGAAACAGGGTAGTTGCATTAAAAAATTACCAATCTATTGTGCCCTGTCGGTCATCATGGGTTTATGACTACTATTCTGACATACTGTTTTCGGAACTATGTATTCTAAACTGTGTTTTTTTTTATTGTTTTTTGTATTGTACTTTACTAAAATTCTTCAATAAAAATAAAGTTATAAAAAAATAAAAATTACAACACGTAAACAGAACTCTGCACTTTTGGCAAGTAAAAAGTTACGTAAAATCATCAGAACATTATATATTTTGGGAACACAGAGGACCTGTAGAATAAAAAGATGGTAAATATAAATGTTTTGATTGTTACACATAGAGCTGCACAATTAATGGTTAAAAAAAAAATTGTGATCTCGATTCAACCCCCCTGACAATCTCTATTGCAGAGTTTGCCGATTCTTTCATATAACAAGTGGAGGGACTTATCTGCTCACTCAGCTGTCAAAAGAAAACATCAGGGCAGTCTGCCAAGTTTCTTAACATGAAACATTGTAACTAACTCCTCCTTCTTAGATCAAAGGGATAAACTTCTGTGTGTAAAAATCCCGGCAGTCTGCCAAGTTTTTAACAACGTTTAAATGCAGGAAGTTTAACCACTTAAAGTCTAAAACTTTTTCTGACACTTCTTTCTTAAGTTAAAATCAACATTTTTTGCTAGAAAATTACTTGGAACCCCCAAACATTATATATATATATATATATATATATATATATATATATATATATATATATATATATATATATATATATATATATATATATATATATATATATATATATATATATATTTAGCAGAGACCCTAGGGAATAAAATGACAATTGCTGCAATATTTTATGTCACACTGTATTTGCCCAGCAGTCTTTCAAATGCAATTTTTTGGGAAATAATACACTTCAATGAAAAAAAAAACGAAACAGTAAAGTTAGCCCAATTTTTTTTTATTTTAACCACTTTAATACCGGGGGGCACTTAAACTCCTTCCTGCCCAGAGCAATTTTCAGCTATCAGCGGTGTCGCAATTTGAATGACAATTGCGCGGTCATGCTACACTGTACTCAAATGAAATTTTTATCATTTTTTCCCCCACAAATAGAGCTTTATTTTGGTTGTATATGATCACCTCTACGGTTTTTATTTTTTGCTAAACAAATAAAAAAAGACCGAAAAATTTGAAAAAAAAACGTTTTTTTTGTTTCAGTTTCAAAACGTTGTAAATAAGTAAGTTTTCTCCTTCACTGATGGGCACTGGTGGGGCGGCACTGATGGGCACTGATAAGGCGGCACCGATGAGGTGGCACCAATGAAATGGCACTGATGAGGTGGCATTGATGGACACTGATATGTGGCACTTATAGGCGGCACTGATGGGCACTGATAGGCGGCACTGATGGGCGACACGGATGGGCACCACAAATTGGCACTGATAGGCGGTACGGATGGGCATGGATAGGCAGCATAGATGGGCATGGATAAGTGGCACAGATGGGCATGGATAGGCAGCACAGATGGGCACAGATGGGCACTGATAGGCAGCACAGATGGGCACTGATAGGCGGCACAGATGGGCACTGATTGGCAGCATTATATTGTTTTATACTGTACTAATGGATGCCAATCAGTGCCAAACAATAATGCATGCCAATCAGTGATGCCCATTGTGGGCACTGATTGGCATCCATTGTGGGCACGGATTGGCATCCATTGTGGGCACTGACTGGCATCCCTGGTTGTCTAGGGTGGCATACCTTGTGCTGGGCATCCCTGGTGGTCTGGTGGCGTCCCTGGTGGTCCAGTGTGGGCATCCTCGGGGGGGGGGGGGCTGCGCTGATAATCGATCAGGACAGACCCCCCCTGTCAGAGGAGCAGCCGATCGGCTCTCCTCTACTCATGTCTGACAGACGCGAGTGAGGGAAATCCGACCACCAGCTCCTCCTATTTACACTGTGATCAGCTGCGATTGGACATGGCTGATCACGTGGTAAAGAGTCTCTGTCGGAGACTCTTTACTGAGATCGCAGTTGTGGGGTGTCAGACTGACACCCCGCAACAACGATCGCCGCGATGCGCGCCCTCGGGGGCGCGCAGCGGCTCAAAATCCTGATCACGCCATATGACATCTGTGCTTTTGTTATAGGGCGGGGCGTCAAGTGGTTAATGTGAAAGATGATGTTACGCCGTGAGAATTGTGATCTATCTTCTAAGCAAAAAAAGAAAATCATGAGTCTCATTTTAGCCAGAATCGTGCAGCTCTAGTTGCACAATATACAATATTTGTGCAATTGTTTAGCAAATCTATATTTTTCAGGAACATTAACAAGATCCCCCGAGAAAAAAAAATAATAATTAGCACTTTAAAGGTGAAAATATTTTTCAACTTAAGTATAAAACATCAAAAGATATTTTTATTATGCCTATTAAAATTTGGCAATAAAATCCATCAAACATGGTTTTCCGGAGTTACAGATCACATTATACATATGTACATGTCAGAACATAGTGTACATGTCAGAACATAGTGTACATGTCAGAACATAGTGTACATGTCAGAACATAGTGTACATGCACTATTTAACTATAATGTATTGCCAGCCCCCGGCTAAACAGATTAAAAAAAAAAAAAAAAAAAACGTCATGGAGTCCCCCCTCCAATCCATATCAGGCCCTTCAGGTCTGATATGGATTTTAAGGGGAACCCCGTGCAAAAAAAAAAAAAAAAAAGGTGTGTGCCCCCCCCCCCCCCCTCAAAATCCATACCAGCCCCTTATCCGAACATGCAGCCTGGCAGGTCAGGAAAAGGAAGGGATGAGTGAGCGCCCCCTCCTCCTTAACCATACTAGGCCACATGCCCTCAACATGAGGGGGTGGGTGCTTTGCGCTCCCCCCACCCCAAAGCACCATGTTGATGGGGTCAAGGGCCTATTCCCAACAAACCTGAGCTATGGTTGTCAGGGTCTGTGGGTGGGGGGGGCTTATCAAAATCTGGTAGCCCCCTTTAACAAGGGGGCCCCCAGATCCTGCCCCCCCCATGTGAATGGGTATCGGGTACATTGTGCCCCTACCCATTCAACAAAAAAGTCAAAAAGTAAAAACCAGAGAAGACAATTTTTGACGAATCTTTTATTAAAAAATAAAAAAAAGTTTTCTGCAATGTAAATCCAATGCAGCCTATCAATGCAGCCTATCAGTGCTGCCAATCAGTGCCGCTAATCAGTGTTGCCTATCAGTGTCACCTCATCAGTGCCTATCAATGCAGCCTATCAGTGCTGCCAATCAGTGCTGCTAAACAATGCCTATCAGTGTTGCCTATCAGAGCCACCTCATCTGTGCCTATCAATGCAGCCTATCAGTGCTACCAATCAGTGCCCTATTAGTGAAGACTATCAGTGCAGCCAATCAGTGCAGCCTATCAGTACCCATCAGTGCTACCAATGAGTGCCCATCAGTGCAGCCTATGAGTGCCCATCAGTGCAGCCTATCAGTGCCCAGTGTTGCCTATCCGTGCCCATAATTGTTGCCAATCAGTGCAGCCTATCAGTGCTGCTAATCAGTCTAGCCTATCAATGCTGCCAATCAGTGCAGCCTATCAGTGCCCATCAGTGCTACCAATGAGTGCCCATCAGTGCAACCTATCAGTGCCCATAAGTACTGCCAATTAGTGCCCATCAGTGCCTATTAGTGAAGGCGAAAAATAACCTGTTTGCTAAAATTTATAACAAACTAAGACATTTTTATTAATTTTTTTGTCTCAAAATGTTCGGTATTTTTTTATTTATTTAGCAAAAAATAAAAAACCCAGCAGTGATTAAATACCACCAAAAGAAAGCTCTATATGTGGGAAACAAATGATAAAAACTGCACTTGGGTACAGTGTTGCATGCCCGCGCAATTGTCATTCAAATTGCAACAACACTGAAAGCTGAAAATTGGCCGGGGCAGGAAGGGGGTGAAAGTGCCCGGTAGAGGTTAAGAAAGGCTAATCTAAAGTCAAACCTTAATAACCCACCCCAACCCCCCCCCCCCCATCCATAGTGGTGGATCCATCCAGTCCTCCACTAACTGTTATTTGTGCTGAAATCTCTACATCAAACCATCTCAGATTTTTTTTCTGGACATCATTTATCATTGAGTTATTCTATCGAAAGAAAGAGAAATATGATAAAAGGAAGGAAAACCATTATACTGATGAAAGCAGCGGTGTGCATATCATGTTCGGCTTAGTATAGTATTAGTATTAGTATAAATGTAGAAGTTTTATCTGCCTTTAACTAAAGATGTTCTTTTTCAGCCTATTCCCTGACATGTTACACATGCGATCGGCAAAGCAGCTACAGCAACTGCAAGTCGGCGGCGACCTGCCTCCACGAAAATAGCTACTGCCAGACGACTGTAATAAACGGTTCAGCAGGTAAGACTTCTTAACAAAACATTACTCATTAAAGAGGTTATCTAAACATTTACTTAAGCCAAACACCTTGGGAATCTCCAATGCTTAGATGGTAAAAGCCTCGACACCATACCGGATCTTGGTTTTCACAGTACCACACCCCTCCCCCCCAGGTTCATCTGGAATTATGTGAAGAGCAGGCATCTTGGTCCCAATATCTCATGGACTGTACACCATGGTCATTCTGAATCCTGCCTACTATGTGGGGAGGCCAATAAGTTCTTACCCTCACCATGATCTAGATGTGCTAGGGCTCTGATATTTTGCAGATTTATAGATGTAATATGCCTGCCAGTTTTTGTTTTTGTAGGTTGTGGTGAATTATAGTTAGAGCCAAGAGAAATAGAGTAGGTGTCCTGCTGGAAAAGGTTGAATGCCAAGCCGTGATTGGGTTCCTCCACCATCAAAGGAAATCTGCCCAAATAATCCATGAAGGGATGTCAACGGTGTATGGATGATATGGATGAAGGCTGGGTGTATCTATATGATCCTGAGACTAAAAGAATGAGTAAAACATGGAAATGTGTAGTAGACATGTACAATTCGTTTAGTTCCGAATTCGTTTTTTGAAAAAATTGGCAAAATTTCAGAATTTTGACATTTCGGAATTTTGAATTTAGGAATTTTGATATTTCGGGAATTTTCGACATTTTGAGAACTTCGACACTTAGGAATTTCGGAATTTTGACATTTTGGAATTTTTCGGCATGTCGGTATTTCGACATTTCGGAATTTTTCGACATATCGGAATTTCGACATTTTGGGAAATTGGCACATTTGGGAAAGAATGAGTAAAACATGGAAATGTGTAGTAGACATGTACAATTCGTTTAGTTCCGAATTCGTTTTTTGAAAAAATTGGAAGAATTTCTGAATTTTGACATTTCGGAAATTTTGACATTTCAGAGTCTCAGAATTTTGAATTTAGGAATTTTGATATTTCGGGAATTTTCGACATTTTGAGAACTTCGACACTTCGGAATTTCGGAATTTCGGAATTTTTCGACATGTCGGTATTTTGACATTTAGGAATTTTTCGACATGTCTGAATTTCGACATTTCGGGAAATTGGCACATTTGGTAAAAAGAATGAGTAAAACATGGAAATGTGTAGTAGACATGTACAATTTGTTTAGTTCCGAATTAGTTTTTTGAAAAAATTGGCAGAATTTCAGAATTTTGACATTTCGGAATTTTGACATTTCAGAGTTTCAGAATTTTGAATTTAGGAATTTTGCTATTTCGGGAATTTTCGACATTTTGAGAACTTCGACACTTCGGAATTTCGACATTGCGGAATTTTTCGACATGTCGGGAAATTGGCACATTTGGGAAATTTGAAATTCTGAAAATCGGAATTCGGAAGTTTGGAAATGAGAAATTTCGGAAATTGAAACATTTTGGAAATTTGAAATTTTTTCGGAAACTGGATTTTCGGAAATGTTCGGAAGTTCAGAAATTAGAAATTTCAGAAATTAGAAAAAGTTCAAAATTAGGAAATTTGAATATATTCTAAATTCCATAAATTTTTAAATTCAAAAATTTGGAAATGTGAAAATCCAAGAATAAGAATGAAAATCTGAAAACTCGAAAAACCCAAAAATCTGAAATAATAACTAATAATAAATATTAAATTATAGGTATTGGAATTTCCTTTCAAATTTGACTGTTAGTGAACGTAACGAGTACGAATTTATCTCGAAGTGACGAATTATCTGAAATAATGAATGCCAAACAGCCAAAATTTGAAAGGAAATTCCAATACCTATAATTTAATAGTTATTATTTCCTTTTTCAGATTTTCGCATTTTTTAGAATTTTTGAAAATCCGGGAAAATTCTAAATTCGGAAATGTGAAAATCCGAATTTTATTTTTTCAGAATTTCCGAATTTTTGAATTTCCGAAAAAAAGGAACACGACTTTTTTTTTTATGTCAGTGCACATGTCTATGTACCGCTCTATACACCAATGCTGCCCTATACAAGCCTATGAGAATGCAAATGCAGCTCAAGCAAATCAGAAGGCTACCGTATATACTCGAGTATAAGCCGAGATTTTCAGCCTCTTTTTTGAGGCTGAAAGTGCCCCCCTCGGCTTATACTCCAGTCATCGCTGTCTGCCTGCCCGATCAGCGTGTCGTGCAGACAGACGGCGGCCGTTCTACTATTCAAAAGCCGCGCCTCCCTGTCTGTGATAGGCGGAACACTAAATTTCCCAGCAGTCAGTGGTCCGCCTATCACGGACATCCGCTCATCCTCATACTACGGACGAGGATGAGAGGATGTCTGTGATAGGCGGAACACAGACTGCTGGGAAATTGAGTGTTCCGCCTATCACAGACGGAGGCGCGGCTTTTGAACAGTGGAATGGCCGCCGAGGCGCCGACGCCGTCTGTCAGACGAGAAGAGCGGCGATCCTGGCATGGCAGAAGCACACAGGCTCGGGACGCAGGCGGGACGCAGGCTCGGGACGCAGGCTCAGGACGCAGGCTCGGGACGCAGGCTCAGGACGCAGGCTCGGGACGCAGGCTCGGGACACAGGTAGGCTGGACACACAAGGCTGCACACACAGGGATGGACGGACACACAGGGATGGACGGACACACAGGGATGGACGGACACACAGGGATGGACACACAGGGATGGATGGACACACAGGGATGGATGGACACACAGGGATGGACAGGCATGTCTCACCCTCGGCTTATACACGAGTCAATAAGTTTCCCAGTTTTTTTGTGGTAAATTGGGGGCCTCGGCTTATATTCGGGTCGGCCTATACTCGAGTATATACGGTAACTGCAGGTCCAACGCACGTGTCAGTGAATTCTAAATGATCTCAGAAGCATCTCAAACTGATGTGGAAAGCGTCCTACATTTGCCCATGGAAGCTCTTTGACACAGGCCAGGAACCTATAGCCAGTCTTAGATGGTAGGGGGACTAGCTGGACTAACACAGTAAAAGTCAAGATTGAGCATACATTCAGGTGCTGGATCTATCGATAATTGGAACATATGGATTTCACCAAAGGTTTCCTCATCATATGCTTAGCTTGAAGTGGCCTGGTTTGTGACATTTTGCACACTTTAAGAGGTACAAAGTCTCTAAGTGATAAGAGGTTACATAGTCCTGGTTCCGGGTTTCATCCAGGGAAAATATTATATTAGAGCTTAAAGAATGTTCCATATGTTTTCTCTCTGTAGATGGAGTAGCTGTAACTCAGATTACAAAGGGGTGTGTAGACAATTGTGTACCTTCCACTACCATCGTTGGTGGGGATTCATACATTGTGACCTGCTGCACCACCGACCTGTGCAACGTCAGCGGAGCCATCAGCATCAAGTCCGGCTATGCCGCCATTGTCCTGGTGATGGGAATCATCCTGATGTTCTTCAGTGACTCATTTTCTCTAATATATGATGTGAGATAACAGATTGTCCAACCTTCATCAATAAACCTGGTGTATTAAAAGTCTTGGCGTTGTGTGTCTGTATCTTGCCGTGTCTACAATATTGGATATCAGAACATCTCCTCCATATGGAGCCCATCTGATATTACATGGTGCCTTATGCAAAAATACCCATGGGGGTCATTTCTTCCTCCCAAGGACTTTTTTTTAATACTTTTATCTGAAATCCAACAAGAAGCACTCTACTTAAATGGTCAGCCCACCCAATAGTGATACCTACAGTAAGTGGAACCCGGTGGGATAACATTTTAAACCCCGATGAAGGGGGTCCTTTTGAATACCCAATGCACTGGACTGTTTTGGGAATTTTGATTAATAAAAATTATTTGGAGCTTAAGAGATCTTCCACACCAAAATAATGGGGGGGGCGAGCTCAAACTAGGTGAAAATGCAGAAAGAGTAGCGGAATGAAGGTATTCCTCGAAGAATAAATAAATCTTATTTAAAATGGTATGTTCACAAATGCAGAAAGCCTTGCAAACAAAATAGATGAACTAGAGCAGTGATATCTCCAAACTGTGGCCCGGGGGACGGATGTGGCCCTTTGCTTGCTTTTATCTGGTCCTTGAGGCATTATTCCCCCCAATGTTGCTGACAGTTTCTGCCACAGACACACCAACAATGGGACACTATTCCTCCCATTGACACCAATGATGGGGCACTAATCCTCCCATTGACACCAATGATGGGGGCACTTTTCCAACCACTAACACCAATGATGGGGCACTTTTCCTCCCACTGACACCAATGATGGGGCACTATTCCTCCCACTGACACCAATGTTGGGGCACTAATTCTCCCACTGATACCAATGATGGGGCACTATTCTTCCCACTGATACCAATGATGGGGCACTATTCTTCCCACTGACACCAATGACGGGGCACTAATCCTCCTACTGACACCAACTATGGAGCACTAATCCTCCCACTAACACCAACTATGGGACACTATTCCTCCCATTGACACCAATGATGGGGCACTAATCCTCCCATTGACACCAATGATGGGACACTAATCCTCCCATTGACACCAATGATGGGGGCACTTTTCCTCCCACTAACACCAATGATGGGGCACTTTTCCTCCCACTGATACCAATGATGGGGCACTATTCTTCCCACTGATACCAATGATGGCGCACTATTCCTCCCACTGACACCAATGACAGGGCACTATTCTTCCCACTGACACCAATGTTGGGGCACTAATCCCCCCACTGACACCAATGATGGGGCACTTTTCCTCCCACTGATACCAATGATGGGGCACTATTCTTCCCACTGACACCAATGATGGGGCACTATTCCTCCCATTGACACCAATGATGGGGCACTAATCCTCCCACTGATACCAATGATGGAGCACTAATCCTCCCACTGACACCAATGATGCACGTGGTGCCGCTCGCGGCTGTGAAGCCACAGCTGGGTGCCCATAGTTACAATGCAAGCGCCACCGAACGGAGCGGGAGACGAGCAGGGCTTTGATCCCCCCGTATTGCTGGACCCTGGGACAGGTAAGTGTTCGATAATTAAAAGTCAAAACAAAAAGGGGAAAAAAGGGGGGATAATAAGGGCGGGGGGACTTTATATGAAATGCACCACTCAGGGTAGGCTGAGATATAAGTTATAATACATGTAATGTTCTGGAGTGGCAAAAATGGGCATAGGGCAGTATTTAATAAAGTAAATTTAATTAAATGGATAATATGGTACATAATAGATAAAGACATGATACATGCAATATATTAATTAGATCTATGGTACAGAAATATACAATGAAATAAAATACATGATTAATACATTGTCTTATGATCAACAGATATCATACAATATTTCATAGTGAGAATTAATACCATGATAGAAATATATCTCATATAATAAAAGTAATAAATATAAATAATAACTGTCAACAGTATGCCCATAATAGACACACACATAATGAACATAATATAATAAAAAATTAATAAGAAATGAATATCTCAGCCTTTTAATAGAAACCATGGTATAATATATGGATAATGTGACATAGCAGCAAATATGACAGCTCAACGCGTTTCGTGGATTTTTATCCACTCATCAGGAGCAGCTGGTTGGGAATATCTGTAATGGGTTATATACAGGTAATTAGTAAAAAAACAATTCATATAGGGAGAGAGGGAACAACGTCTGTATTCCTAACACTCTTACCTCAAAATTGTATGATATACTGGTAGAATCAGGTACAAATAAAAAACAAATTAATCTTTTGATCAGGTATATCGGGGGGTAATAGACCAAACGTCCACCCGGGAGCTGAGGTTCCGACGAAAACAGCGGCAGGATAAGCCAACGGGAGAAAAAGAATAGGAGAAGTGCTCTACCAAGGTGTCCCTTCCAGCAATGTGATATACGATGTAGTAACATAAGGGTGTACTGTAACAAAGATATATAAATATATAATTAAATTTACTTTATTAAATACTGCCCTATGCCCATTTTTGCCACTCCAGAACATTACATGTATTATAACTTATATCTCAGCCTACCCTGAGTAGTGCATTTCATATAAAGTCCCCCCCGCCCTTATTATCCCCCCTTTTTTCCCCTTTTTGTTTTAACTTACTAGGGATGGAGACCTAGGTACGTCAGGTTCAAGGTCTCGTACAAAGTCCCAAACAATTCGATATTCGAATTCTTTTGGTGGTGTAGTGCTGGTGGGTGCTAATAGGTAGATCTTAGAAGAAATTGCCAGTGCCTTACTGTTTGTTTGTTTAGGCTTGGTGTGTTGATCTGGGTTTGGGAGGAGCAGTAGAATAGAGGGGGTTGTGACCACCTGTTCTTCACCCTGGAAGACCTCCCTTCAGGGACGGGCTGACAACTCATGGAGCCCCCGGGCAATAGGAGATTATGGGGCCCCCGTGCAATAGGAGAAGATTATGGGGCTCTTGGGCAATAGGAGATTATGGGGCCCCCAGGCAATAGATTATGGGGCCACACAGTATAGACACACAATATACACACACAGTATGCACACACAGAATCCACATACACACACTGAAAAGGTACCGGAGAGGCAGGGCAGCTATAATCTTGAGATGTTTTTTAAAAACACAGATTTTTACATACTGTCCATGGTTTTATTGAGGCTGGCAACCCTGATGGGGCCCCTTGGTGGCATGGGGCCCTCGGCAGTGTCCGCGTGCCCGAATGATCAGTCCGCCCCTGCCTCCCTTGTTTCTCCAGGGCAATGTTCTGGAAAGAAGGTGGGGCAGCGACTGAAGAGCAGGCAGTGTATATGGCCCTGGCCCAATCCTTAATTTGTATGGGTAGGGGCAGGACATACATATATACTGAGGTCACATGCTTCCTAGGGGGAGATGGGAAGAGACTGGCACCAGAGAAGCTTCACAATGTGACCTTCAGGAGCAGGATGGTTCAAGCCTACAATCTGCACCAGAAATCCTGGGAAAAGAAACCAGGCATCCCGGCTGGGATGGACCATTGCACAATGACCGGGAAGTAGCTGCAAAGCGGGCGGAGTAGACCGAGGGCGCATAGACTTTCCTGAACTGGCCTGAGGAGGATTTGCAGGAGGCGAGAGAGGCAGGTGAGGCCTGGGACTTCCACCATTCCAATTTACCAAGGTGTCTTTCAGAGGGAGTATTGGCCAGTTCGCTAAGGGAAAGGGTCTTAGCTACTCAATATGAAACAAGAAGAAGAGGCAGCTCATACTTCCTTGCACTACTGATAACACCATGGACCGCAGCAAGAAAATAAACGTTCACTGTTCAACTGTTCGAATGTGTCTGTTGTTACTCGTGTGGGGTGGAAGAGCGGGGGTTAAATCAGCAGTAGTGATGGACGAACTTCCGACGGGACGTCACGTTTCACGAACGCAAACCGCGAACGTGGACAAAAGTTGCTACCTTGCGGTTCGCGGCAGACCCCATTCACTTTAATGGCAGGCGAACCTTAAAAACCTACAGGTCATATTTTCAGCCACAAAATACTAACTAGCTGTGCACACATAGTCCCACAACATGGACACTGACATAACAAAAGTATTAAGTGAATCTGGGATCGACAACGACAAGCATTCTTTATTTATCTGTGAAATTTTGACAATTCAGGAGAGCATGAAGGCCATGGAGGAGAGGCAAGGTCAGGCCAGGCTATGAAGGGGGTGCAGGACATGATCAGTGCCACAGTCAGGGCAGCGCAGTCCTGTGCCAGTGTCCCAGTGTGCCAACCTGTGCTTGAGCCCCTCCCTCTGCCCGGCCCTTACCCCCACCTATGCAGGGCTCCACTGCGGTGGTCCAGAGGTGCCAGTCCAGTGCTGATCCTCAGCCATAGTGCTGGCATTGCCAGCCAATTGGCTTCTCCGCTGCTATCTCCCTCACTGTCTGAAACCAGCAGCGCGATAGAGACTGAGCACTGACACCAGCACCGTGATAGAGAGCACTGACACCAGCAGCACCGTGATAGAGAGCACTGACACCACACCAGCACCGAGATAGAGAGCACTGACAGCAGCACTGATACCAGCAACTCATTGTGGGACCCAAAAATATGACACCGCTCAACATCTTCAAACAGGAGGGTAGGGGCATATAGTACGGTGTGCTTTTTTTGTACAAGTGAGCCAAAGGAAGAAAAAAGGACCGTGTGCTAGATTATATAAATCGTTTATAGAGTTATGCATATACATGTTCTAATGGTCACATGTGTTGAATTCCTCCAAGATCCATGCCTCATTCATTTTTATAAATGTGAGGTAGTCAACACTGTCGTGAGCCAGGCGAGTGCGCTTATCAGTCACGATCCCCCCTGCTGTGCTGAACGTCTTTTCGGACAGGACACTGGACGAGGGGCAAGCCAACAGTTCCATTGCAAATTGTGCCTGCTCACCCAGTAGTCTAGGGGTTCATCACTTCTCAGAGCGGCCGTTAACCCGATGTAGTTGGACATCTGTCGGTCTAGGCGTTCCCTGATGCTGGATCCGGATGACACCTGTCGATGGGTCGGCTGAAAGAATGATCTCATATCAGAATTCACCAACACATCTTCAAACCACCCTCTTCTTGCAGGCGCTGTTGGATTGGTACCCGCAACTCTTTCTCTGGGAGTGGGAATTCCTCTGCCAGCGCATGCAAAAGCAGAATGCAGCATTTCTCTAAGCAAGGCCTGTAAGTGCTCCATTCTGACAGCCCTCTCTGATGGTGGTAACATTTCCGCCATTTTGTGTTTGTACCGGGGGTCTAAGTACGTTGCCACCCAGTACTGGTCCTTGATCTTTATGCTTTTTATACGGGGGTCCCTGTTAAAACACTGGTGCATGAAGCCCTCATTTGCACTGAACTGGAAGTGGTGTGGTGGCCTGGCTCCTGCTCATTCTCTTCTCCCCATCCACGGACAACAACAGGGATCCCAGAAAGGTTTAAAGCATGCTCTTCTTGCTCCTCCTCATCCGCCCCGGCACCATCCTCCTCTGACTCCTCTTCAGACTCCTGTTGTTGACTTGTCTCAGATAGAGTAGCCCCCCCTGGGAATTCATCCAGCATTGTGACTTTCTCATCTTCCTGCTCCTGCTCTGCCACTGTTTGATCAATGACAAGACGCAATGCACGCTCCATAAAGAAGGCATAAGGTACCATGTCACTGATGGCGCCATGGCTGCGACTGACCAGTTTGGTGATCTCATCAAATGGCCGCAGAAGTCTGCATGCGTCGCACATGAGCAGCCACTGGCGTGGTGAAAAAAACCCAGCTCTCCAGAACCTGTTCTGCCGCAGAGTTCATACAGGTAGTCGTTAACTGCACGTTTCTGCTGGAGCAGCCTATCAAGCATATAGAGTTCCATTGCCTCGGGCAATCGCAAATAAGACATCTGACTGTCAGATTGTGTCACTGCTGAATGTCAGATAGGCGAGCCATGGCCCTGTAAGATCTTCTGAAATGGGCCAAGATTTTCCTTGCCTGCTGCAAGATGTCCTGGACCCCAGGGTATTTGACAATGAATCGCTTCACGATCAAGTTTAAGACCTGTGCCATGTATGGCACATGTGTAATTGTGCCCTGCTTCAATGCCCTAAGCAGATTGTCACCGTTGTCACACACCACTTTACCAACTGTCAAATTGAGCGGTGTTAGCCACTGATCTGCCTGTGAACGCAAAGCTGAAAGGAGTGCAGGGCCAGTGTGGCTCTTGGCTTTCAGGCACAACAGACGCAGCATGACAACGTCTCACCTGGCATGTCGAATAGGTTCTGGGGATCTTGGGCGGCGCAGCAGAAGAGACGCTAGCAGCAGAAAAGGAGGAGTCAGCCGAGGAGGAGAGGGAGGATGGAGTAGGAGGAGGAGAAGAAGAGCCAGGCCTGCATGCAATCTACACAGGTGCCACGGGTTACATGCTTGATGGCCGTCAGAAGGTTCACCCAGTGGGCAGTAAAAGTGATATACCTTCCCTGCTCGTGTTTGCTAGACCACGTGTCTGTGGTCAGGTGTATCTTGGCACCGATACTGTGTGCCAGAGATACATTCACTTGCTGCTGAACATGGCCATATAGCTCTGGGATGCCCTTCTGTGAGAAATATTTCCTTCCTGGGACCTTCCATTGTGGTGTTCCAATGGCCACAAATGTTCGAAAGGCCTCCGAGTCCATCAGTTTATATGGCAGTAGTTGGTTATCAGTTCTGACAAGCCAGCCGTCAACCGTTGGGCAAGAGGGTTATCCGGCATCATCATTTTTTTACGCTCGAATATTTGGCCCACGGAAGCCTGCCTTTTTCCAGAAAACCGTGAGGACGGCATGATGGAAGGTGGAGTGGAATACAATTGTGAGAAGAGAGGAGAAGGAGAAGTAGAAGACGAGGCTGGACTGTGAGAGCCTGGAGTGTGGCTTTGTGGGTTCCGTTCTCCCACTGGGCTCGGTGATGGCTGCTCATGTGCCTTCTTAAGGCGGTCGTCCCTAGGTGAGTTTTGGGCTTATCACGACTAATGCATTGACTGCAAAGGCTGCAGATGGCAACACTATTGTCAGCAGCGGACATGTTAAAAAAAGCCCACACTGCGGAGCCATGTTCCGGCGTCCTGGGAGCGTCAGATGTGACCATACATGGTTGATGCCTCGCTCCTGATACATTAGCAGTCTGGTTTGTCCCGCCTGTGCAATCTAAGTTCTGCCTGCTTCTCCTCCCTATCTGCTAGTCCATATCTCCCTCTGAACTCCCCTCCTCTTCCTCTCTTGTGGGCACCCACATGACATCACTAGACATCATCGACGTCACCTTCCCCACCGCTATAATTAGAGATCTCGGAGTAGGCAGCAACACCGCGGACCAACCTCCTCCTTGGGCTGATCTGGGTACTGTCGTCAGACTGCTGAGTGGCGGTTGTTGCTACCTCCTCTTCCTGATCCAATGCCAAGAGTGGCTGCACATTGGCAATGTCTTGTGATGGATCGGAAAATAATTCCTGTGACTCAAGCAGAGGGTATATGGTGGTGGTGGTGTTGGTGGTAGTGTCTTTGGGGATGCACAGAGCAGAGAGTGAAGAAGAGGGTGCAGATCGAGAGGATGAGGAGGGTGCAGAAGATTAAGGCTGAGTGAGCCACTCAACCAAGTCTGGTGCATCCTTTGATGTAATCGCACGCACCTTCTGCAATTTGCCACTTTGACTCAAGCCTGTTGCTCCTGCCCTACCCCTACCACCCCTGCGGAAGGGCCTGCCTCTTCCTCTGCCTGTCATTTTTTAAATGACCCTGTGACAAAAGTCTCTAGAGGAGTGCAGTATGTATGTGGAAGAAGGTATATAACACCCCGCTTCAATCTGTCGTTTTTGGGGGCCACTGGTCTATCACACCAGTTATAATACTTTTTTTTTTAATTGTGTTTGTCACTCTTTATAGTATCGCTGCAGAACCGCTCAGCAGTCACAATGCTGCACAGTGGAAATGCACTATACTATGCTTTCTATCTGTGCAAGTATTTTATACGTGTATTACACCCCTATATACTGCACACCTAATAGTACACCTATACCAGTCCTTAAAAGGACCTTTGTGGACCTAATAGTAGCTAGTGAATTGCAGAGTGTCCCTGCTCCAAAAACCAAACTGTCCCTCCCTACACTGAGAAAAGACTGCATGTAGTGAACTCTTGAGCCGCGTACACACGGGCGGACTGTCTGGCCAACTTAGTCCGTCGAAACACATTTCAGCGGACAGTCCGCTCGTGTGTGGGCTTCAGCGGACTTTTTCAGCGTGCAGTGTGGCGGACTAAGTATTTCAGAATTTCCGTAATACTGTCCGTCATACTTTGGTTTCAGCGGACAATCCGCTCGTCAGTAGGCTAGTTCGACGGACTAAGTATGGCGTATGCTCAGAAAGGATTTACACGGCGAAAGGTTGCATTGCTGTGTATTGGACTTCCTATTTCTAGTCCTGTCGTACGTGCTGTACACGTCATCGCGCAAGCTTTCGACTGACTGTTTGTTCATCCGTGTGTGGTCAAGTCCGTTCATTCGAAAGTATGACGGACTGTCCGTCGGATTGTCTGACGGACTAAGTTGGCCAGACAGTCCACCCGTGTGTACGTGGCTTAATATGCTTTCTATATTTGAAAGAAAGTATATTATACGTGTACAAACCTATATACTATACACCTATAAAAGGACCTTTGTGGACCTAGTAGCTAGTGAATTGCAGACTGTCCCTGCTCCAAACACCAAACTGTCCCTCAGTCCCTACACTGATAAAAGACAGCTGCAGAATCGGTCAGCACTCAGTAGCACAGCAGTGAAGTATAATATGCTTTCTATATTTGAAAGAAAGTATATTATACGTTGTAGACATGTCACTGGAGAAGTGATCGAGGGGGTGTACATCTCACCTAGGTTGCTACACAGTGTGAGATGGTAAATCCAGGATGGATCAGTTTCTCAGCAGCGATATGCTGCTGAGTTGTTATTTAATTTTGCCGGGCCTGGGTTTATATGGAATGGCAGGTAGGTTTGGTAGAGGGACCTGTCATTCCACATCCCCCGATCCAGTTCTGGGTTTGGGATCAGGTGAGCTTTGATCCTAATTAGCCTGGGAAGCTAAAGGCTCTGCAAGGTCTGCAGGTGATTGCTCCCAGCCAGGGAAACGAACAGTCTGTGTGTTTGAGGAAGCTGCAAGCACAGCCAGTGCTGGAGCTAACATCCACCCTGCGATATCCAGGCGAAAGACGCTGCGTTTATAAGTGTCAGATAGGTGAGAAGAACCTGTTAGTAAGCGCCCAGCCGGGCTAGGTTGTTTTGTTTTTGTTATTATTTTGTGCCTGTTATACACAAGAAGCACGGTGTTGCTGTATACTTTGTTTGTTGGACTGTTTGTACCACGAATAAACGCCAAGTTCTACTTTATAAAGTCCAAGTCTGCTGTGAACTGTGTCCAAACACACCCTACCCCGGGAAGATCCCTTACAATTGGTGGAGGTAGCGGGCAACACGGTTGCTAGGGGCAACGGTGTGGACAGACTTGGCTACAGCGGCTGATGTCCTGGGTGAAAGCTGCAACTACACTCCAAGAACAGTCCAGCAACATGGAGGAGATGCTGAAGCAGTTTATGCAAGTGAGTTTGCAACAACAGCAGGCTCAGACAGAGGCCAATAGACGACATGAACAGTCCATGGCTGAACAACAGCAGGCGCAGACAGAGGCCAATAGACGACATGAACAGTCCATGGCTGCACAACAGCAGATGATGGCTGCACAACAGCGGATGCATAAGGAAGAGTTGCAAGCTTTGCGCCAAAGCCAACAACAACTTATCGAGCACCTGATAGTAAATCGAGAGGCGCCTGTGGTTGCTAATCCACCCACAATGGAGGGAGCCGCTCCAGAGATTTTTTTTGGGAGAAGGACTGTGCAGAAAGCGCTGCAAAAGATGACTGCTGAGGACGATGTTGAGGCCTATCTAACAGTATTTGAGCGCGTGGCTGAGCGAGAGAAGTTACCAGCCGCTGAGTGGGCAGAGGTAATTGCGCCCTATTTAACAGGTGAACCTCAAAAGGCCTACTATGACCTCAGTGAGCAAGAGGTTAAGGACTATACTCGGCTAAAAGAGGAGATACTTGCCTGACTAGGAGTTACTACTGCAGTCCGTGCCCGGAGGGTACGCAACTGGAGCTACAGTCTGGACAAATCAGCGAGGTCCCAGATGTATGACCTAATCCATTTGGCAAGAAAGTGGTTGGAGCCAGACACTTCTACTCCTGCACAAATCCTAGAGAAGGTCGTGATGGATCGCTACCTCCGAGCGCTTCCTACTGACCTGCAACGCTGGGTGGGACAAGGTGATCCTAGGAACGCAAACGAACTTGTCAACCTTGTGGAGAGGTTCCAGGCGACTGAGGACTACCTCCGTGATGTTCCTGCAGCATCTTCACCTCCCCGGAGCGCCAGATCTGTGCCGTCAGCTGGTAAGAGACTTCCATCTATTGGGGGAGTGTGGAGGGGTGCTGATGGGGGGAAAAGGGCTCAAGTGGTGTCTCAGGGACAAAAGACTGGTGATGGTCCCGGGTGGCTAAGGGGCTCTGAAAAGGACTCCTTGCCAAAGAGACCAGGCCCTATCCAGTGTTGGAGATGCCATGAGGCGGGACACGTGTCTGCCCATTGCCCTCTTACCACTGAACCCATGGAGTGTGACGCTAGCCGGCGTCAGTCGCTATTTGCGGAACCATCTTGTGCTGCAGTTCCTGGACTAGAGACTGAACCGCAAATCTGCAACATCACAATCAATGACTTTCCTGTTAAAGCGTTAATGGACTCAGGAAGCCTTGTAACCTTGGTGCATGCTAGCCTGGTGACTGGGGACTTAGAGTCTAAAAAGCATATGAGTGTTGTGTGCATACATGGTGATACAAAAGTGTACCCTATAGTGCTGGCTAAAGTCGGGACTGAACAAGGCACCGTACAATATGAAGTGGGTGTGGTTAAAAACCTCATGCATAATGTAATATTGGGGCGCGATTTTCCATTATTCTGGGCTCTTTGGGAAAAAAGAAAAATCCCCAAAAGGAGTGAGGATACCTCTAAGGGGGTTGCCTTGTCCACTGTGAATGATAAAAATGTGCAGGATGAAAATGATTGTTTTCCTTTGCAGGTCCTGGCTGGGGAGGAGGAGGCTCCTCCCACTGAGCAAAATATACTAGACTTAGAGGTGTCTAGCGATAATTTTGGGACTGCACAATTACAGGACCCCACTCTCAAAAATGCGAGAGAGCAGGTTGCTGTTATGAACGGGGTACCTCAGGAACCAGATGCTGAAAAAAGATTTCCACATTTTTCGGTGACTAATGATCTTTTCTATAGAGTCAATAAGGTTAAAGATGAGATTGTGGAACAGCTTCTGGTACCTAAGCCGTACCGGCGTCAGGTGCTTGACATGGCACATAACCATGTTCTTGGGGGACACTTGGGGACTGACAAAACGCGAGAGAGGGTTCTCCAGAGGTTTTTTTGGCCGGCCATATATGATGACATTAAAAAATACTGTGAGTCGTGCCCCACATGTCAGGTTAGTGCCCCAGTGTCACATTTTCGCAGTCCTTTGGTTTCGCTCCCTATTATAGAGGTGCCTTTTGAGCGTATTGCCATGGATTTAGTGGGTCCCATTGTAAAGTCAGCTAGAGGACACCAGTATATTTTGGTAGTCCTGGATTATGCGACCCGCTATCCTGAGGCTGTACCCTTAAGAAACACTGCATCTAAAACAATTGCACGTGAGTTGTTTTATATGTTCTCTAGGACTGGGATCCCCAAAGAAATCCTAACTGACCAAGGTACGCCATTTATGTCGAAAGTAATGAAGGAATTATGTAAACTATTTAAAATCTCACACATCCGTACCTCTGTATACCACCCCCAGACGGACGGATTGGTGGAGAGATTTAATAAAACTTTGAAACATATGTTGAAGAAAGTGGTGGCAAAAGATGGTCGTGACTGGGATCATTTATTACCCTACCTCATGTTTGCTATTAGGGAGGTGCCCCAAGCGTCCACAGGGTTCTCACCATTCGAGTTGGTCTATGGTCATCACCCTAGGGGTCTACTGGACATTGCAAAAGAGACATGGGAGAATGAGTCCACCCCATACAAGAGTGTTATTGAGCATGTAGCACAAATGCAGGACCGTATAGCCACTGTAATGCCCCTGGTAAGGGAACACCTCCAGAGAGCTCAAGAGGCCCAAAGTAGAATTTACAACCGGTCCGCAAGAATCAGGACATTCAACCCAGGCGATAGGGTCCTTATACTAGTCCCCACTGTTGAGAGTAAATTCTTGGCGAAGTGGCAAGGTCCTTATGAAATTGTTGAAAAGATCAGTGAGGTGAACTACAAGGTGCACCAACCAGGTAAAAGGAAGCCTTTCCAAGTTTATCACATAAACTTGATCAAGCCCTGGAAAGACAGGGAATCCTTGGTCGCGACAAATACTGTTAATAATTTGTCACAACCAATCCCTCCAGTCAAGGTAGGTGATACTCTATCAGTGTCACAGAAACAGGAGGCTCAGGAATTTTTACAGAAAAACAAAAACAAGTTCTCTGACCTCCCAGGGCGTACACACCTCATCCATCATCACATTGAAACGGAGCCTAGAAGCAGAGTAAACCTTAAGCCCTATAGGATACCGGAGGCACGTAGGGAAGCCGTATCTGCCGAGGTAAAACGTATGCTTGCTCTGGGGGTAATTGAGGTGTCACAGAGTGAATGGTCCAGCCCAATTGTGCTAATCCCAAAGCCCAATGGAACTTGGAGGTTCTGTAACGATTTCAGAAAGTTGAATGAGATCTCCAAGTTCGATGCGTATCCTATGCCCAGGGTAGATGAGTTGATTGAGAAGTTGGGTAACGCCAGGTACATAACCACCCTCGATCTCACAAAGGGCTACTGGCAGATTCCACTTTCTGGTGAGGCTAAAGAGAAAACTGCATTCTCCACCCCTGATGGGCTATTCCAGTATGTAGTGATGCCATTCGGGTTACATGGAGCCCCTGCAACTTTCCAGAGGTTGATGGACTTGATTCTGCGACCACATCGTGATTACTCAGCTGCCTACCTCGATGATGTGGTCATTTTTAGCCCTGATTGGGAAAGTCACCTCTGTAAGGTACAGGCCGTGTTGGATGCCATAAGTGATGCGGGGTTGACCATAAATGCCGAGAAGTGTGCTCTAGCCCTAGAAGAGGCCAAATATCTAGGCTACATTATTGGGAGAGGGTTGATTAAGCCACAGCTAAATAAAATTGAGGCAATACAGAATTGGCCTAGACCCCTGACAAGGAAACAGGTTAGAGCTTTCCTGGGTATTACGGGGTATTACCGTAGATTTGTGCCGAACTTTGCCTCAGTTGCTGCTCCACTAACTGACTTGACAAAGGGCGGAAAGACAGCAATGGTCACGTGGACCCCAGAGGCCGAGAAGGCTTTCCAAAGCCTTAAGTCTGCCTTGTGCCAACCACCTGTGTTAGTCACCCCCGATTTCAGGCGAGAATTTCTGGTCCAGACAGATGCCTCTAACACAGGCTTAGGTGCAGTACTCTCACAAGTAGTGAATGGTGAGGAGCATCCAGTGACGTACTTGAGTAGAAAACTAACCCCGGCCGAGAAAAATTATGCCATTGTGGAGCGAGAATGTTTGGCAGTAAAGTGGGCCCTAGAATCGTTAAAGTATTACTTGCTAGGCAGGAAATTCAAGTTGGTGACAGACCATGCCCCCCTAACATGGATGAAGTTAAACAAGGAGAGAAATGCAAGAGTGACTAGATGGTTTCTCTCCCTACAAAACTTTAATTTTACTGTGGAACACAGGCCAGGGAAATTACAGGCAAATGCTGACGCATTGTCAAGGGTAAGTTGTCTGTGGGGACAAAAGGCTCAGCCCTCCGGTCTGAAAAAGAGGGGGGGGATATGTAGACATGTCACTGGAGAAGTGATCGAGGGGGTGTACATCTCACCTAGGTTGCTACACAGTGTGAGATGGTAAATCCAGGATGGATCAGTTTCTCAGCAGCGATATGCTACTGAGTTGTTATTTAATTTTGCCGGGCCTGGGTTTATATGGAATGGCAGGTAGGTTTGGTAGAGGGACCTGTCATTCCACATCCCCCGATCCAGTTCTGGGTTTGGGATCAGGTGAGCTTTGATCCTAATTAGCCTGGGAAGCTAAAGGCTCTGCAAGGTCTGCAGGTGATTGCTTCTCAGCCAGGGAATGAACAATCTGTGTGTTTGAGGAAGCTGCAAGCACAGCCAGTGCTGGAGCTAACATCCACCCTGCGATATCCAGGCGAAAGACGCTGCGTTTATAAGTGTCAGATAGGTGAGAAGAACCTGTTAGTAAGCGCCCAGCCGGGCTAGGTTGTTTTGTTTTTGTTATTATTTTGTGCCTGTTATACACAAGAAGCACGGTGTTGCTGTATACTTTGTTTGTTGGACTGTTTGTACCACGAATAAACGCCAAGTTCTACTTTATAAAGTCCAAGTCTGCTGTGAACTGTGTCCAAACACACCCTACCCCGGGAAGATCCCTTACAACGTGTACAACCCTATATACTGTACATCTATACCAGTCCTTAAAAAGGACCTTTGTGGACCTAGTAGCTAGTGATTTGCAGACTGTCCCTGCTCTAAACACCAAACTGTCCCTCTCCCTACACTGATAAAAGACAGTTGCAGAATCGGTCAGCACTCAGCAGCACAGCAGTGAAGTATAATATTATTATTATTATTATTATTATTAACGATTTATATAGCGCCAACAGTTTACGCAGCGCTTTACAATGTACAGGGGGAACAACACAATTACAGTACAATACAAAAGGTACAAGAGGGCCCGGCTCGTAGAGCTTACATTCTAAAGGGAGGGGTTGGTGGTACAAAAGGTAGTAGCTGCAGAGAATGATTTGATGGGGACGGCTCGGGGACATTTTTAGGTGGGTGTGGGATAGGCTTCCCTGAATAAATGAATTTTCAGGGAACTTTTAAAGGTGGACAGGGTAGGGGCTGAGAGGACAGACTGGGGCAGGGAGTTCCAGAGGATGGGAGAGGCTCTGGAGAAGTCTTGAAGACGAGCATGAGAGGAGGTAACAATGGAGCTAGAGAGCAGGAGGTCCTGGGAGGAGCGGAGGGGGCGATATCTGCAGATGAGGTTGGTGATGTAGATGGGGGCGAGGTTGTGGATGGCTTTGTATGTTATGGTTAGCATTTTGAATTTTACACGGTGGGGTAGGGGAAGCCAGTGAAGGGATTGGCAGAGAGGGGCGGCAGTCACGGAACGATTAGTGAGGTGTATTAGTATAGCAGCAGCATTCATAATAGACTGAAGGGGGGATAGCCTGCTTAAGGGTAGGCCATTAAGGAGAGAGTTGCAGTAGTCAAGGCGGGAAATAATCAAGAAGTGAACGAGTTGCTTTGTGGTGTCAGTCAGGAAGGTCGAATTCTGGAGATGTTGCGGAGGTGAAGGCGGCAGGATTTAGCCAGTGATTGGATAGGGGGGCTGAAGGAGAGGTCAGAGTCAAGGATTACACCCAGGACCCCGGCATGTGTGGAGGGACCAATGGTTGTGTTGTTGATATTAATGGTGAAGTCACTGGGGGGGGGGGGGGTGGGAAGGAGGAAATATAAGAAGCTCAGTTTTAGAAAGATTGAGTTTGAGGAAGTGGTGGGACCTCCATACTGATATGTCATTCAGTAAGTTGGAGATCTGTGAGGAGATTGAGGGGGTGAGTTGAGGAGTGGAGAGATAGATCTGGGTGTCATTGGAAACCATGGCAGGTTATCAGCTGGCCCAGGAAAGAGGTACAGAGTGAGAATAGGAGGGGACCCAGGACAGAACCTTGGGGTACCCCAACAGAAAGAGGAAGGGGAGTAGAGGAGTTTGTAAGCGACACTGAAAGTGCGCTGAGATAGGTAGGAGGAAAACCAGGATAAAGCAGAATCGCAGAGGCCAAGGGAGCGTAATTTGCTGAGGAGGAGCAGGTGGTCAACTGTGCCAAAGGCAGCAGAGAGATCTAAAAGTATGAGTATGGAGTAGTGGCCATTGGTTTTAGCAGTTAGTAGATCATTGGTGAGTTTTAGTAGGGCAGTTTCAGTAGAATGTTGTGGGCGGAAGCCAGACTGTAAGGGGTCAAGAAGGTTGTTGTCCATGAGGTAGCGACTCATTTGGTCATGGACAAGGCGTTCGATGAGCTTGGAGGCAAATGGGAGCAGGGAGATGGGTCTTAAGTTGTTCAAACAGGTGGGGTCTAGTAAGGGTTTTTTGAGTATGGCGGGGGGGGGGGGGGGGGTAACCAGTGCATGTTTGAGCGGGGAAGGAAAGGTGCCGGAGGAGAGGTTGAAGATGTGGGTTAGGGAGTTAAGGATAGAGTGGGAAGGTGGCAGCAGTAATTGTGAGGGGACAGGGTCCAGGGAGCAGGTAGTGAGGTGGGCCGTGGAGAGGAGTTTATTAACTTCATCTGTGGTAACTGGGCAAAAAGAGGAGAGTATTGAGTGTGGTGTTGGACCTGTTGTGTTGGGTAGGGGAGGAAGTTGAATGCTGGATATCTCCTTGCGAATTGTGTCAATTTTGCTATTGAAATGGTTGGCAATCTGTTAAGCGGTAAGCAAGTTGGTGGGTGGGGGCAGCGGGGGGGGGGGGTGAAGTAAGGAATTAAGGGTAGAAAAGAGGTGACGAGGTTTGGATGAGAGGGTTTTGATGAGAGTGTTGTAATAGGTTTGTTTAGCAGTGTGGAGGAAGGAGTTGTATTTGAAAAGGGCAGATTTGTAGAGGGTAAAGTCTTGCAGGGACTTAGATATGCTTAATAATAATAATAATAATATGCTAATAATAATAATAATAATATGCTTTCTATATTTGAAAGAAAATATATAATACGTGTACAACCCTATATACTGTACACCAATACCAGTCCTGAAAAGGACCTTTGTGGACCTAGTAGCTAGTGAATTGCAGACTGTCCCTGCTCCAAACACCAAACTGTCCCTCCCTACACTGATATAAGACAGCTGCAGAATCGGTCAGCACTCAGCAGCAGTTTACCATAATATACTTTCTATATTTGAAAGAAAGTATATTAAAAGTGTATTACAACCCTATATACTGTACACCTATACCAGTCCTTAAAAGGAATTTTGTGGACCTAATAGTAATAGCTATAGACTGACTGCCCCTGCTCCACACAGCGTCCTTTCCCTACACTGACAAAAAAACTGAATGTAAAATGGCCGTCAGATCAGGTCTATTTATAAGGTAGGGGGTATGTCCATGTGCTGAAATGTCTCAATTGGCTGTTCTGTACCCCATAATGGATGTACCATGGGTGAAAGTTCTTCACAATGTAAACGAATATGGCTGCCGGGAACAGCGCCAGAAGTTCACCGGTTTGGCGAATCCCGAACGAGCAAAGTTTGCCGTGAACCGACCACCGGGCGAACCGTAAGGCCATCTCCATAACTGGATACTGGCGCTTATAGGTAAAAACATCAGGGGTAAGTGATCTAGAGAATATCCAATTACTTCCAGGGGTGGATCAGGAAAAAAATTAATTCTCCGCCATTGGCACAAATTTGATCATGCTTTACTGGTTTTTCTTTTAGCGTTCCTCTGGATCAATTGGGGTATAGAATTTCATATATGGAGATTTTCTATTTGTAACATATTTTTTTTTTCTATTGATTGAACGAGATGGATTTGTGTCTTTTTTTGCGTGACTAGCTACATGACTACCGTATGTAACCTTTGAGAAGGGTGGATGCAACTTTTTGAGGACAGCCTTAGGCAAATCACAGAAGATATAATAGAAATAATTAGATTTTTCTTTCTCTGCTTTCTTTGAGCCAGCATACCAAGGTGTCACATGGGCAGGGCCCATTGTTATGCCGCTATGAAGGAGGGGTGGGCAGAATATATAGATAAAGGCATGGGTCTTGGAATGCCACATTCACAAGCCCCCCCCAGCTTACAATGGCAATACACACAAGCATCCTAATGATGGCCGCTCTCTGTGTAGGATCAGGTAAGGGGCATCATTAATATTCTGTTTTTCTTTTTCTCTGGGGAATTTTATCATTTTATAATACATAAAAAATGTTTTAGCAACAAGCAATTTATCGAAACTAGATACTTGCAATTCCCTTTGAGATGACTGCAGTACCACTGCATTGGTATCCTGCTCAATGGCTGCAAGCATGTAGTCTGGGGTTGGAAGAGGGAGCCCTTAGGTCCCCTCCTCCATTTATTTCTTTTCCCTCTACCCCAGACATTACCAACATCCCCCAGTTACATCCCGTTGCCTCTCAGGATCGCTCCCAAGCCTACCACCTCTATGCCCTTTTCCGCTCTAGACCCCTAGATCTCTACCTACCCCAACTTGCCCCTCTCTTACTTAGCGGCACTAGAATACGATTTTCCTCCACACACCACCTTCACACTTGCAGCTGGTTGTATTTTGTGCTAAAAATTGCCTTACACCTGTAGAATTTTGTTAGAAAATGGTCCTATTTAGAAGGTTTGTTCAGTTAGAGGGACAATTCGGCAATTGGTATTCAACCAAGCAAGCAAAACAAATCAAAGGTCAATGATGGAACATTTTTGTAGAATCTAATGGGAACACATGTCTAATTGTTGAATTCACTCACGCCGATAAAAATTGTTATTAGTCGGACAGCCCTTGTCCCTCATTACTTCCTTGGTCCTCCCTTTCCTTTCCACCTTCTCCCTTGTCTAACCCCCTTCTATCCTTTCTCTTCTTACCTTCTATTTTTTGCAGCCAGTTTCTCTTTTCCGTGGGTCTATCCTACCAGTATAGCTCTGCCGGTAGGCACTGACTCAAACCACATCTGTCCCACAAGACCGAAGGGTTCTACCTACACGTGGTAGTTGCTCCCCTTTTCCCGTTCCTTTTTATTTTTAGGGTCCCTAGTGCCCAATTTTTTTTGCTTTGCACTAGGTCTATTTTCCTTTGAATCTAATGTCATAGAGCCAGGGCCATCTTTAATATTGATTGGACCCTGGGCAAACATTTTCTTGGACCCCCCCCCCCCCCACTCTGAGACATACAGTAATTAGCAACTAGACTCATAATGAGTTTACTGCAGCAGACCAGGCAGTGATTGCTATTGGTTGCCAGAAGTTATAGCATATTATTACCACTCGCTGACTGGTTGCTAGAGGTTACAGCACATCATCACCGCTCACTGATTAGTTGATAGAGGTTACAGCACATCATTTCTCCTTGCTAATTGATTTCTAGAGGTTACTACACATCCTTACCACTCATTAATTGGTTGCTAGAGGTTACAGAACATCATTACTGCTCACTGATTGGTTTCTAGAGATTACTGCAAATCATTATTTCTCACTGGTTAAATGTTTTAACTTACCAGAAACCCCTGTTGCTAGGCAGTCTTCCTAACAACTCCTGGGGAAGGTGGCGCAGTGTGTTCTGGGAACTGTGGGTGTCCCAGAACACAGCGCGCTCCATTCACAAAGCGCCTCGTGACTCGCGCATTCGCAGTAGGAAATGGCAGAGAAGCTGTAAGGCTCCACTGGCTATTTCCCTTAGTGAGGATAGCGGCGTTGGGACACGGTACGAGGGACGTATCGGCCTCTGGGGGGGGGGGCGCGACATCGCGGGTGCCCTGGACAGGTAAGTGTCCTTATTAGAAGAAAGCAGCTACAATGTTTGTAACTGCTGACTTTTTTTTTTAATTTCCGCTGGAATACCCCTTTAAAAAGAGCAGAACTCCAGCAAGCAGCGGGGGGCTGAAGGAGGTGGGTAGCGCAGGCCCAGGACCCCCTACAATGAGAGGGCCCTGGGCAGATGCCCCTTTTGCCCAGCGTTAAAGACGGCCCTGCATAGGGTATTGGTGTGCATGGCTTATAGCATTAGGGTGTGCACCCAGGTGCACAAACACACATATAGTAGTGCAGTAGAGATTGGTGTCAGTAGGGCAGTGCACAGTGTCGGTTGTTTTTCTTTTTATTTATTTATTTTACATCATTTAAAAATATTTTTTACAATTTAATTTTTTTTATTTTTTTACAATATTTCTTTTTTTTTTTACAGTTTTTTCAGGAGCACCATTGGGGGGCTTTGGTGAAATATCAGGGGTCTAAACATAGAGAAAGGTACAATGGAGGACAGAGCCTCCCCAGTTCCTTTCTCTGCAGCCTCAGCTGCACTTAAATGGGAACTGCTCTTTGCTGAGCAGCTTCCTGTTCGTCCACAAACTGAAACATAGTAAACATAGTTTGCTATCCTTCAGTTAAGAATGAACACAGGAGCGAATGCCATCCTGAAACATCCCCTGCAGCAGCCAGCAGGAGAGGAGAGGGGAGAAGCTGGCAGAACTGCAGGGAAAAGACAGGGGGCGCCAAGAATCAGGGGAAATCGGCAATGCACAGGGTGATTAAGGTGTGCCCAGGCACGCCCGCAATACCCTGTGCGCATGCCTATGCCACAGGGCAGGGATATGCAATTAGCGGACCTCCAGCTGTTGCAAAACTACAAATTTTTATACTTTCTATTATGAACGAAATTCTACAACAATTAATAAATGTACCAAGAAAAAAGAAATTCCCCCTTCGTTGGGACTTTGTAGGCAGCAAACAGACAGGTAAATATGAAAAATGTACTTTATTAAATTTAAAGTTAAAAAGCATAGAAAGAATGCTGTACGAATACACAAAGAGACGATAAACAAGACAAAAATACACAGCAAGTTACATGGAATGTATGACAAAGAAATTAGTTGTTACTCTCCGGTAATATAATGATCTCCGGTACCCAACGTGTTTCTGGTTCAAGCACCTTCATCAGGGGTATTACAGTATACCAGTCCTTAAAAGGAATTTTTTGGACCTAATAGTAATAGTTATAGACTGACTGTCCCTGCTCCACACAGCAACCTCTCCCTACACTGACAAAAGACAGAATGTAAAATGGCCGCCAGATCAGGTCTATTTATAAGGTAGGGGGAATGTCCAATTGTCCATGTGCTGAAATGTCTCAATTGGCTGTCCTGTACCCCATGATGGATGTGCCATGGGTAAAAGTTCTTCACAATGTAAACAATATGGCTGCCGCGCACAGCGCCAGAAGTTCACCGGTTTGGCGAATCCCGAACGAGCAAAGTTCGCCGTGAACCGACCGCCGGGCGAACCGCAAGGCCATCTCTATAACTGGATACTGGCGCTTATAGGTAAAAATATCAGGGGTAAGTGATCTAGAGAATATCCGATTCATTTTAGGGGTGGATCAGGAAAAAAATTAATTCTCCGCCATTGGCACAAATTTGATCATGCTTTATTGGGTTTTTCTTTTAGAGTTCCTCTGGATCAATTGGGGTATAGAATTTTATATGTGGGGATTTTCTATTTGTAACGTTTTATTTTTTTTTCTATTGATTGAACGAGATGGATTTGTGTCTTTTTTTTTACGTGACTAGCTACATGACTACCGTATGTAACCTTTGAGAAGGGTGGATGCAACTTTTTGAGGACAGCCTTAGGCAAATCACAGAAGATATAATAGAAATAATTAGATTTTTCTTTCTCTGCTTTCTTTGAGCCAGCATACCAAGGTGTCACATGGGCAGGGCCCATTGTTATGCCGATATGAAGGAGGGGTGGGCAGAATATATATATAAAGGCATGGGTCTTGGAATGCCACATTCACAAGCCTCCCCCAGCTTACAATGGCACCACACGCAAGCATCCTACTGCTGGCCGCTCTCTGTGTAGGATCAGGTAAGGGGCATCAATAATATTCAGATTTTTTTTTTCTGGGGAATTTTATCATTTTATAATACATAAAAGAAATGTTTTAGCAACAAGCAATTTATAGAAACTAGATACTTGCAATTCCCTTTGAGATGACTGCAGTACCACTGCATTGGTATCCTGCTCAATGGCTGCAAGCATGTAGTCTGGGGTTGGAAGAGGGAGCCCTTAGGTCCCCTCCTCCATTTATTTCTTTTCCCTCTACCCCAGACATTACCAACATCCCCCAGTTACATCCCATTGCCTCTCAGGATCGCTCCCAAGCCTACCACCTCTATGCCCTTTTCCGCTCTAGACCCCTAGATCTCTACCTACCTCAACTTGCCCCTCTCTTACTTAGTGGCACTAGAATACGATTTTCCTCCACACACCACCTTCACACTTGCAGCTGGTTGTATTTTGTGCTAAAATTGCCTTACACCTGTAGAATTTTGTTAGAAAATGGTCCTATTTAGAAGGTTTGTTCAGTTAGAGGGACAATTCGGCAATTGGTATTCAACCAAGCAAGCAAAACAAATCAGAGGTTAAGGATGGAAATTTTTTGTAGAATCTAATGGGAACACCTTTTCTAATTGTTGAATTCACTCACGCCGATAAAAATTGTTATTAGTCGGACAGCCCTTGTCCCTCATTACTTCCTTGGTCCTCCCTTTCCTTTCCACCTTCTCCCTTGTCTAACCCCCTTCTATCCTTTCTCTTATTACCTTCTTTTTTTGCAGCCAGTTTCTCTTTTCCGTGGGTCTATCCTACCAGCATAGGTCTGCTGGTAGGCACTGACTCGACAGGATGCCAACCACATCTGTCCCACAAGACCAAAGGGTTCTACCTACACATGGTAGTTGCTCTCCTTTTCCCGTTCCTTTTTATTTTTAGGGTCCCTAGTGCCCAATTTTTTTTGCTTTGCACTAGGTCTGTTTTTCTTTGAGTCTCATGCCATAGAGCCAGGGCCATCTTTATTATTGATTGGACCCTGGGCAAACATTTTCTTGGCCCCCCCCCCCCCCACTCTGAGACATACAGTAATTAGCAACTAGACTCGTAATGAGTTTACTGCAGCAGACCAGGCAGTGATTGCGATTGGTTGCCAGAGGTTATAGCATATTATTACCACTCACAGACTGGTTGCTAGAGGTTACAGCACATCATCACCGCTCACTGATTAGTTGATAGAGGTTACAGCACATCATTTCTGCTTGCTAATTGATTTCTAGAGGTTACTACATATCTTTACCACTCATTAATTGGTTGCTAGAGGTTACAGAACATCGTTACTGCTCACTGATCGGTTTCTAGAGATTACTGCAAATCATTATTTCTCACTGGTTAAATGTTTTAACTTACCAGAAACCCCTGTTGCTAGGCAGTCTTCCTAACAACTCCTGGGGAAGGTGGCGCAGTGTGTTCTGGGAACTGTGTGTGTCCCACAACACAGCGCGCTCCATTCACAAAGCGCCTCGTGACTCGCGCATTCGCAGTAGGAAATGGCAGAGAAGCTGTAAGGCTCCACTGGCTATTTCCCTTAGTGAGGATGGTGGCGTTGGGACACGGTACGAGGGATGTATCGGCCTCGGGGGGGGGGGGGGGGCGCGACATTGCGGGTGCCCTGGACAGGTAAGTGTCCTTATTAAAAGAAAGCAGCTACAATGTTTGTAACTGCTGACTTTTTTTTTTTAATTTCCGCTGGAATACCCCTTTAAAAAGAGCAGAACTCCAGCAAGCAGCGGGGGGCTGAAGGAGGTGGGTAGCGCAGGCCAGGACCCCCTACAATGAGAGGGCCCTGGGCAGATGCCCCTTTTGCCCAGCGTTAAAGACGGCCCTGCATAGGGTATTGGTGTGCACGGCCTATAGCATTAGGGTGTGCACCCAGGTGCACAAACACACATATAGTAGTGCAGTAGAGCAGAGATTGGTGTCAGTAGGGCAGTGCACAGTGTCGGTTGTTTTTCTTTTTATTTATTTATTTTATATCATTTAAAAATATTTTTTACAATTTAATTTTTTTAATTTTTTTACAATATATTTTTTTTTTTTTTACAGTTTTTTCAGGAGCACCATTGGGGGGCTTTGGTGAAATATCAGGGGTCTAAACATAGAGAAAGGTACAATGGAGGACAGAGCCTCCCCAGTTCCTTTCTCTGCAACCTCAGCTGCACTTGAATGGGAACTGCTCTTTGCTGAGCGGCTTCCTGTTCATCCACAAACTGAAACATAGTAAACATAGTTTGCTATCCTTCAGTTAAGAATGAACACAGGAGCGAACGCTATCCTGAAACATCCCCTGCAGCAGCCAGCAGGAGAGGAGAGGGGAGAAGCTGGCAGAACTGCAGGGAAAAGACAGGGGGCGCCAAGAATCAGGGGAAATCGGCAATGCACAGGGTGATTAAGGTGTGCCCAGGCACGCCCGCAATACCCTGTGCGCATGCCTATGCCACAGGGCAGGGATATGCAATTAGCGGACCTCCAGCTGTTGCAAAACTACAAATTTTTATACTTTCTATTATGAACGAAATTCTACAACAATTAATAAATGTACCAAGAAAAAAGAAATTCCCCCTTCGTTGGGACTTTGTAGGCAGCAAACACACAGGTAAATATGAAAAATGTACTTTATTAAATATGCAGAAAAATATTTGGTCATACAATGACCAGTGGTTAAAAATTATAGAAAGAATGCTGTACGAATACACAAAGAGAGGATAAAGAAGACAAAAATACACAGCAAGTTACATGGAATGCATGACAAAGAAATTAGTTGTTACTCTCCGGTAATATATTATTATTATTATTATTCAGGATTTATATAGCGCCAGCAATTTACGCAGCGCTTTACAATATAAAAGGGAGACAATACAGTTACAATACAATTAAATACAAAAGGATTAAGAGGACCCTGCTCAGAAGAGCTTACAATCTAAAAGGGTGGGGCAGGTGGTACAGAAGGTTATAACTGTTGGGAATGAGTTTATGGAAGTGGTAGGAGATTAGTTTGAGACGTGATAGGCTTCCCTGAATAGATGAGTTTTCAGGGATTGTCTGAAGGTAGCAAGAGTAGGGGATAGCCGGACCGGTGGAGGTAGCGAGTTCCAGAGGATTGGAGAGGCTCTGGAGAAATCCTGGAGACGAGTGTGGGAGGAGGAGACGAGAGAGCTTGAGAGTAGGAGGTCTTGAGAAGAACGGAGAGGACGGTTTGGGTGATATTTGGAGACAAGATTGGTGATGTAGCTCGGGGCAGAGTTGTGAATGGCTTTGTATGTGGTGGTTAGTATTTTGAATTTAATTCGCTGGGTGATTGGGAGCCAGTGTAGGGATTGGAGGAGAGGGTTGGCAGACACTGAGCGGTTGGTAAGGTGGATAAGTCTGGCAGCAGCATTCATGATAGACTGAAGAGGAGATAGCCTATGGAGAGGCAGGCCAATGAGAAGGGAGTTGCAATAGTCAAGGCGAGAGATAACAAGGGAGTGAATGAGGATCTTGGTAGTTTTAATTGTTAAAAAGGGACGAATTTTAGAGATGTTACGGAGGTGAAATCTACAAACTTTTGACAACGATTGGACTTGGGGCTGAAATGACAAGTCAGAGTCTAGGATTACACCTAGTACCCTGGCGTGAGGGGAGGGCCTGATGGTTGCATTGTTGATTTTGATGGAAAAGTCATGGAGGGGGGCATGTGCAGGGGGGATTATTAATAGCTCAGTTTTAGAGAGGTTTAGTTTAAGGAAATGGTGTGACATCCATGCTGATATGTCAGTTAGCAGGTTAGTAATGCGAGAGGAGACTGAAGGAGTGAGGTGAGGAGTAGACAGATAGATTTGGGTGTCATCGGCGTATAAGTGGTATTGGAAGCCGTGGGCGGTTATCAGGTGACCAAGGGAGGAGGTATAGATAGAGAAGAGAAGGGGTCCAAGAACAGAGCCTTGGGGGACCCCCACAGAAAGGGGCAATGGAGAGGAGGATACAGAGTTGTAGGTGACACTGAAGGAGCGCTGTGATAGATAGGCAGAGAACCAGGAAAGCGCAGAATCTCGGAGGCCAAGGGAATGTAGTTTATTGAGGAGGAGCGGGTGGTCAACAGTATCAAAGGCAGCAGAGAGGTCAAGTAGTAGGAGTATGGAGTACTGGCTGTTGGTTTTAGCAGTTAGTAGATCGTTAGTGAGTTTTAGTAAGGCAGTTTCAGTGGAGTGCTGAGAGCGAAAGCCAGACTGTAATGGGTCAAGAAGGTTATTTTCACTGAGGTAGGAGCTAAGGCGGTTGTAGACTAAGCGTTCTAGAAGCTTAGAGGTGAATGGGAGCAATGAGATAGGTCTTAAGTTGTTCAGGTTGGTGGGGTCCAGAGAGGGTTTTTTAAGTATGGGGGTGATCTGCGCATGTTTTAGAGGGGAGGGGAAGGTGCCACTTGAGAGGGAGAGATTGTAGATGTGAGTGAGGGAGCATAGGATAGAATTAGAGGGTGACCTTAATAGTTGTGAGGGAACAGGGTCCAAGGGACAATTGGTTAGGTGAGCATCTGAGAAAAGTTTTGCAACCTCTTCAGTAGTAGCCAATTCAAAAGAGGAGAGTGTTGAATGTGCTATTAGGCCAGGTATGTTGGGTGGGGAAGATGTACGCACAGCGGAGGTGTCCTTGCGAATTGCATCAATCTTGTCTTTGAAGTGATTGGCAATCTCTTGGGCAGTGAGTGAGTTGGTGGGTAGAGGGGGTGGGGGACGAAGCAGAGAGTTAAAAGTTGAGAAGAGCCGACGAGGATTGGATGACAAAGTATTAATAAGAGATACAAAGTAGGCTTGTTTGGCAGCATGGAGGCAGGAATTGTATTTTAGAAGGGCAGATTTATATATGGTGAAGTCTTGGAGGCATTTGGTTTTACGCCACAGCCGTTCAAGAGCACGGCAACGTCTCTTGAGATTTCTAGTGTTGTCAGTTTGCCAGGGTTGTAATGGTCGGGGCCTGATTCTGCGTGTGGTTAGAGGAGCAAGTGCATCTAGTGATGAAGAGAGTGAACTGTTGTAGACAGAGATGGCAAGGTCAGGACAGGACAGGGGAGAGATTATATCATATAGGTGGTCAGTAGCAGAATAGAGAAGAGAAGACTTAAGGTGAAGAAGGTTTCTACAAGTGATAGTTTGCTGATTGGAAGGATGGGTGGTTGGAGACAAAGATACAGTGAAACTAATGAGGTTGTGATCAGAGAGAGGAAAGGGGGTGTTTGTGAGATTGCTGGGGTTGCAGAGATGAGAGAATACAAGGTCAAGGGTATTACCATTAGAGTGAGTGGAAGTATGTGTCCATTGGGTTAGGTCAAAAGATGAGGTTAAGTCAAGAAGTTTAGCTGTAGTTGGGTTGTTAACGTTGATAGGAATGTTAAAGTCACCAAGAATGATGGTGGGTACTTCAGAGGAGAGAAAGTAGGGTAGCCAGGCAGCAAAGTCATCAAGAAAGCGTGACACCGGTCCAGGAGGCCGATAAATTGCTGCAATTCTCAGAGAAATAGGAGAAAACAGGCGAATACAGTGCATCTCGAAAGAAGAGAGGGAAAGAGAGGGCGGGATGGGAAGGACTTGGAAGGTGTATTGTGGGGATAGGAGCAATCCAACTCCACCTCCTTTCTGTCCATTGGGTCTGGGGGAGTGAGTCCAATGGAGACCACCATGGGAGAGGGCAGCAGGAGAAGCTGAGTCCAAATTTTGAAGCCAGGTTTCAGTTATGGCGAGTATGTTGAAGCCATGAGAGATGAAGAGGTCATGTACAGATGTTAGCTTGTTATAGATGGAGCGGGCATTCCAAAGGGCGCATGAGATAGGGGGGCTGCTTTGAGGAAGCAGGGGGATAGAAACTAAATTAAGTGGATTGCGGTGGTTGCCAGAGGGGGAGGAGTTTTGAAGATGTGGCTTGCAGTTTGAGAGTGGCGGCCCAGGATTAGGAGAAATGTCACCTGAGACTAGGAGAAGGAGGAGGGTGAGGAACACAAGATGGGAGTGAGATGAGCATGAGTGCATGTGTCTCGTGGCTTTGGAGTTTATGCCAGCATATGAATGCAGCAAATGCAGGAGATGATGGGTGCAGTAGTAGGGAGAGGGCAGGAGTGAGGGTGATATGTGCATGCTGCAGGGTAGAGGGGAGGGATAGAGTAAGGAGAATTTGAGGATAGAAGAAACTGATGTGAGAAGGAAGATAAGGAGGAGCATCGTACTAGATAGAGTGGGAATCTGACTTGATACAAAATAAAGGAAAATTGCTGGTTTGCGTGTTGTCTTGCAGAGTTCGTGTTGTGTCTTCATCCAGTTCTAGTTATCCTGCTTTCGTTTAAACTGCGTCGCTGAAACTGCGCATCACTCGTGACAGAGCCACTCAGGAAAGAGCCATGATGTCTGCGCCATGCCCCGGTCTAATGATCTCCGGTACCCAACGTGTTTCTGGTTCAAGCACCTTCATCAGGGGTATTACAGTATACCAGTCCTTAAAAGGAATTTTTTGGACCTAATAGTAATAGTGTCCCTGCTCCACACAGCGTCCTTTCCCTACACTGACAAAAGACAGAATGTAAAATGGCCGCCAGATCAGGTCTATTTATAAGGTAGGGGGAATGTCCAATTGTCCATGTGCTGAAATGTCTCAATTGGCTGTCCTGTACCCCATGATGGATGTGCCATGGGTAAAAGTTCTTCACAATGTAAACAATATGGCTGCCGCGAACAGCGCCAGAAGTTCACCAGTTTGGCGAATCCCGAACGAGCAAAGTTCGCCGTGAACCGACCGCCGGGCGAACCGCAAGGCCATCTCTATAACTGGAGGCGCTTATAGGTAAAAACATCAGGGGTAAATGATCTAGAGAATATCCGATTCATTTCAGGGGTGGATCAGGAAAAAAATGAATTCTCCGCCATTGGCACAAATTTGATCATGCTTTATTGGGTTTTTCTTTTAGCGTTCCTCTGGATCAATTGGGGTATAGAATTTTATATGTTGGGATTTTCTATTTGTAACGTTTTATTTTTTTTTCTATTCATTGAACGAGATGGATTTGTGTCTTTTTTTGCGTGACTAGCTACATGACTACCATATGTAACCTTTGAGAAGGGTGGATGCAACTTTTTGAGGACAGCCTTAGGCAAATCACAGAAGATATAATAGAAATAATTAGATTTTTCTTTCTCTGCTTTCTTTGAGCCAGCATACCAAGGTGTCACATGGACAGGGCCCATTGTTATGCCGATATGAAGGAGGGGTGGGCAGAATATATATATAAAGGCATGGGTCTTGGAATGCCACATTCACAAGCCTCCCCCAGCTTACAATGGCACCACACGCAAGCATCCTACTGCTGGCCGCTCTCTGTGTAGGATCAGGTACGGGGCATCATTAATATTCAGATTTTTTTTTTTTTCTGGGGAATTTTATCATTTTATAATACATAAAAGAAATGTTTTAGCAACAAGCAATTTATAGAAACTAGATACTTGCAATTCCCTTTGAGATGACTGCAGTACCACTGCATTGGTATCCTGCTCAATGGCTGCAAGCATGTAGTCTGGGGTTGGAAGAGGGAGCCCTTAGGTCCCCTCCTCGGTTTATTTCTTTTCCCTCTACCCCAGACATTACCAACATCCCCCAGTTACATCCCGTTGCCTCTCAGGATCGCTCCCAAGCCTACCACCTCTATGCCCTTTTCCGCTCTAGACCCCTAGATCTCTACCTACCCCAACTTGCCCCTCTCTTACTTCGTGGCACTAGAATACGATTTTCCTCCACACACCACCTTCACACTTGCAGCTGGTTGTATTTTGTGCTAAAATTGCCTTACACCTGTAGAATTTTGTTAGAAAATGGTCCTATTTAGAAGGTTTGTTCAGTTAGAGGGACAAACATTTTCTTGGACCCCCCCCCCCAACTCTGAGACATACAGTAATTAGCAGCTAGACTCATAATGAGTTTACTGCAGCAGACCAGGCAGCGATTGCGATTGGTTGCCAGAAGTTACAGCATATCACTACCACTCGCTGACTGGTTGCTAGAGGTTACAGCACATCATCACCGCTCACTGATTAGTTGCTAGAGGTTACAGCATATCATTTCTGCTTGCTAATTGATTTCTAGAGGTTACTGCATATCCTTACCACTCATTAATTGGTTTCTAGTGGTTACAGAACACTGTTACTGCTCACCGATTGGTTTCTAGAGATTACTGCAAATCATTATCTCTCACTGGTTGCTAGAGTTTACTGTACATCATTACTTCTGCATCAAGTTGTGAGTGTGGCCAAACTGCACTCACATTGAGGGGTTTCCTATCTACAGAGTTTGATGGTCAGGATTGAGGGTCACACTACATAAAGAGTGCGTAGTTAAAGTGGAGGGCCACCCTAAAAAAACAAATAGAATGAATATTCTTACAATTTTTTAAAAGAAAGCATTTGAAAAAAAAAATGTTTTTACTTACCAGAAACCCCTGTTGCAAGGCAGTCTTCCTTATCTGCCTGTTCCTACTCCATTGTGATCTTCAGTCTTCTCTCCTCCTCGCGCTGTCTTCTGGGGAAGGTGGCGCGGTGTGTTCTGGGAACTGCGTATGTCCCTGAACACAGCGAGCCCCATTCACAAAGTGCCGCGTGACTCGCGCATGCGCAGTAGGAAACGGGCAGTGAAGCCGCAAGGCTCCACTGCCTTAGTGAGGATGGCGGCGTCGGGACAGGATACGAGGGGGGGGGGCGACATCGCGGGCTCCCTGGACAGGTAAGTATCCTTATTAAAAGAAAGCAGCTACAGTGTTTGTAGCTGCTGACTTTTTAAAAAAAAAAAAAAAAATTCAGCTGGAATACCCCTTTAAAAAGAGCAGAACTCCAGAAAGCAGCACAGGGCTGAAGGAGGTGGGTAGGGCATTGGTGTGCACAGCCTATAGCATCAGGGTGTGCACCCCAGAGCACAAACACACATATAGTAGTGCAGTAGAGCAGAGATTGGTGTCAGTAGGGCAGTGCACAGTATCAGTTGTTTTTATTTTATATCATTTAAAAATATTTTTTACAATTTAATTTTTTTAATTATTTTTTACAATATTTTTTTTTCTTTTTTTTTGTTCAGTTTTTTCAGGAGCTCCATTGGGGGCTTTGGTGAAATATCAGGGGTCTAAACATAGAGAAAGGTACACTGGAGGACAGAGCCTCCCCAGTTCCTTTCTCTGCAGCCTCAGCTGCACTTGAATGAGAACTGCTCTTTGCTGAGCAGCTTCCTGTTCGTCCACAAACTGAAACATAGTTAGCATAGTTTGCTATCCTTCAGTTAAGAATGAACACAGGAGCGAACGCCATCCTGAAACATCCCCTGCAGCAGCCAGCAGGAGAGGAGAGGGGAGAAGCTGGCAGAACTGCAGGGAAAAGACAGGGGGCGCCAAGAATCAGGGGAAATCGGCAATGCACAGGGTGATTAGGGTGTGCCCAGGCACGCCCGCAATACCCTGTGCACATGCCTATGCCATAGGGCAGGGATATGCAAATAGCGGACCTCCAGCTGTTGCAAAACTACAAATTTTTATACTTTCTATTATGAACGAAATTCTACAACAATTAATAAATGTACCAAGAAAAAAGAAATTCCCCCTTCGTTGGGACTTTGTAGGCAGCAAACACACAGGTAAATATGAAATAAGGGAAAAGACAGGGGGCGCCAAGAATCAGGGGAAATCAGCACAGGGTGATTAGGGTGTGCCCAGGCACGCCCGGGATACCCTGTGCGCACGCCTATGCCATAGGGCAGGGATATGTAATTAGCAGACCTCCAGCTGTTGCAAAACTACAAGTCACATCATGCCTCTGCCTCTGGGTGTCATGCTTGTGGCTGTCAAGGGTCTTGCTATACCTCATGGGACTTGTAGTTCTGCAACAGCTGGAGGTCCGCTAATTGCATATCCCTGCTATAGGGTATTTTTCAGTGGTTCTGACACTATACTAATATGCAGTTATATTACGCTGTTGTACACCTGTGTATAAGTACTGTGCTGTTTAACAGTTCTAATGTGTGTACCTCTCCACTTACCCCGTCCTTGTACGAGCTGCTTCCCCGTCATTGGACTGCATCAATGTGCATCCTGTTTTGTCCCCATTTTCTGTCAGGGATAATTCTTATTTGTCCTCTACCTTCGTATGCTTACTTTATTATTTAATAAAACGTTAAAAAAAAAAAAATGTTAGGCGCATGCACTTGTCAAAGTTTATTTCAGAAGTAGAACTTTCTTTCTATGATAACGGAGACATTGACATGGCACTTGAATGGAAAGCCATTAGAAATGAGTCAATCCCATCATAAAATGGTCAGATGAGAGATTTTTATACTTTCTATTATGAACGAAACGATTAATAAATGTACCAAGAAAAAAGAAATTCCCCCTTTGTTGGGACTTTGTAGGCAGCAAACACACAGGTAAATATGAAAAATGTACTTTATTAAATATGCAGAAAATTATTCGGTCATACAATGACCGGTGGTTAAAAAGCATAGAAAGAATGCTGTACGAATACACAAAAAGAGGATAAACAAGACAAAAAAACACAGCAAGTTACATGGAATGTATGACAAAGAAAATAGTTGTTACTCTCTGGTAATATAATGATCTCCGATACCCAACGTGTTTCTTGTTCAAGCACCCTCATCAGGGGTATTACAGTATACCAGTCCTTAAAAGGAATTTTGTGGACCTAATAGTAATAGTTATAGACTGACTGTCCCTGCTCCACACAGCGTCCTTTCCCTACACTGGCAAAAGACAGAATGTAAAATGGCCGCCAGATCAGGTCTATTTATAAGGTAGGGGGTATGTCCATGTGCTGAAATGACTCAATTGGCTGTCCTGTACCCCATAATGGATGTGCCATGGGTCAAAGTTCACAAAAAAACACAGCAAGTGACATGGAATTTATGACAAAGAAATTGGTTGTTACTCTCCGGTACCCAACGTGTTTCTGGTTCAAGCACCTTCATCAGGGGTATTAGATAAGAGTATATGAAGTCATATATTTTGTCTTACATGTGAAATGTTCTGCCACACAACTTTGCGTCTCCCTGTGATCACCAGGCCAATTGAATGGGCAATATCCCATTCTTTGGATATTACTGTGAATTATTGGTGTTCCCACTGGGCAGCCACTGACCCCTCCCCCCATTGATAGTGCTTCATCTGCTATTTTTCTAAAGTTGTGTGGTGGAAACATTTCACATGTAAGACAAAAATTATGACTGCATTCGCTCTTATCTAATACCCTTGACGAAGGTGCTTTAACCAGAAACACGTCGGGTACCGGAGATCATATTTACCTGTGTGTTTGCTGCCTACAAATTCCCAAAGAAGGGGAGAATTTCTTTTTTCTTAATAAATAGGGATGTGGCAACCGCACACTTATCTGACACGGTGAAACCCTCTTTTTTGCAATAAATGTATCTCCCATTCTTTGGCTATCACTGTGTATTATTGGTGTTCCCACTGTGCAACCACTGACACCCCCGCTGATAGTGCTTCATCTGATATTTTTCTAAAGTTGTATGGCGGAAACATTTCACATGTTATGCCCCATACACGCGATCGGAAATTCCGACAGGAAAAAGTCCGATCGGATTATGTTGTCAGAAAATTCGATTGTGTGTGGGCTCCATTGGACTTTTTCTGCCGCAATTTCCGACAGAAAAAGTTTGAGGGCTGCATCTAAAATTTTCAGACGACAAGATCTGATCGGACTTTTTCCGATCGTGTGTAGAGAATTTCCGAAGCACAAAGTGCCACGCATGCTCAGAAAAAATTTGGAGACGAAAGCTATTGGCTACCGGCCTTCTACGTAGTCCCGTCGTACGTTTTATATGTCACCTCATTCGGAACGATCGGATTCTCCGACAACTTTGTGCGACCGTGTGTATGCAAGACAAGTTTCGGCCAAAATCCGTCGGAAAGAATCAGACGGGTTTTGTGGTCGGAATGTCCGACCACGTGTATGGGGCATAAGACAAAAATGATGACTGCATACAATCTTATCTAATACCCCTGACGAAGGAACTTGAATCAGAAACACGTCGGGTACCAGAGATCATATTTACCTGTGTGTTTGCTGCCTACAAAGTCCCAACGAAGGGAGAATTTATTTTTTCTTAATAAATAGGGATGTGGCAACAGCACAATTATCTGACATGGTGAAACCCTCTTTTTTGCAATAAATGTATCATGCCTGATTTTATACCGGAATTTTTACACATCCTGATATACTCATCCTCGGGATCTACCTGACCACTGTGCTGCTTCTACAATCTGCAATGTATAAATAAATAAATAATAAGAAGAAGAAATACAATAAAAAGATGGATTATAAAAAAATTATTATATTTAACCACTTACAGACCGGACCATTTTGCTGGTCAAAGACCAGACCACTTTTTGCGATTCGGCACTGCGTCGCTTTAACTGACAATTGCACGGTCGTGCGACGTGGCTCCCAAACAAAATTGACGTCCTTTTTTTCCCACAAATAGAGCTTTCTTTTGGTGGTATTTGATCACCCCTGCGGTTTTTATTTTTTGCGCTATAAACAAAAATAGAGCGACAATTTTGAAAAAAAACGCATTATTTTTTACTTTTTGTTATAATAAATATCCCCCAAAAATATATAAAAAAACATTTTTTGCCCTCAGTTTAGGCCGATACGTATTCTTCTACATATTTTTGGTTAAAAAAAACGCAATAAGCGATTATTGATTGGTTTGCGCAAAAGTTATAGCGTTTACAAAATAGGGATAGTTTTATAGCATTTTTATTAATAATTTTTTATTATTTTTTTTTTTACTAGTAATGGCGGTGATCTGCGATTTGTATTGTGACTGCAACATATTGGGGGACCCATTTTTGACACATTTTTGGGACCATTGTCATTTATACAGTAATCACTGCTATATAAATGCAGTGATTCCTGTGTAAATGACACTGGCAGTGAAGGGGTTAACCAGTGGGTGGCAGTGTAGGGGTTAAGTGTTCCTAGGGGTGTGTTACTAACTGTGGGGGGGTTGGGCTTTCATTTAGTGAACACTGATCTCTGCTCCAATCACGTGGAGCAGAGATCAGCGTCACTAGTTGCTAGGCAGAATGGAGAAATGCTGTTTACACGGCATTTCCTCCATTCAGCCGCCCCGTGAGACGATCGCGGGTATGCCCGTGGTGATCGAGTCCGCGGGTCCCGTGGCCGGACTCACGGGGCTCCCGACCAGCGCGGGAGCGCGCCGCCGGCGGCGCGCTCCCGATGGCAGGGCAGCATTGAAGATTGGACGTACCTGTACGCCAATATGCCTGCCCGTGCCATTCTGTCGACGTACATCGTCGTGCGCTGGTCGGGAACCAGTTAACATGTATTACTGTTAGCTCTTGAACACACGGTCGGACATTCCGACGGAAAATGTCCTATCAGACCGTGTTGTCAGATAATCCGACCGTGTGGGGGCTCCATCTGACTTTTTCCGTCGGAAAGTCCGACCAACAAAGTTTGAGAGCTGGATATAAAATTTTCCGACAGCATGATCTGATCGGACTTTGATCAAATTACGAGACCAAAGCTATTGGCTACCAGCCTGAACGTCATCACATTGTGAACAATCAGATTTTCCGACAACTTTGTCTGACCGTGTGTATGCAACACAAGTTTCGGACAAAATCCGTCGGAAAAAATCTGACGGATTTTGTTGTCGGAATGTCTGACCCGTGTGTACAAGGGCTTAGAACATATAGGGCTACATTTAAAAAACATTTTCTGTTGTTCTTGTGCTTTTTTTTAATTGATACAAATTCAAAAGCACTCAAAATACATTTTATATCAGATCTGTATGTAGTAGTAGTAGTAATTAGAGGTCGACCGATATCGGCCGATATTTGCTGTTTTTTTATTAATCGGCATCGGCCGATTGAGCTGATAAAAAGGCCGATTAGAACTACAGCATGACTTGCAAATGACTTCTGTAATAGAAGTCAATGCAAGTTATCTGAGTCTTGAGAGGCACACTTTCCTTCTCTCTGGGCAGTCTGCCAAGAAAAGAGTAAAGAGATACAATGTTTACACTTATGAATGAACTGAACTCTGTGTGTAGAAGTTCTCAGTTTAACCATTTAAATACTAAATCTTTTCTGTCACTTGTTGCTTACAAGTAAAAATCCTGTATTTTCTGCCAGAAAATCACTTAGAACCCCCAAAAATTATATATATTTTTTTAGCAGAGACCCTAGGGAATAAAATAGCGGTTGTTGCAATATTTTATGTCACACGGCATTTGCGCAGAGGTCTTACAAACGTGATTTTTGGGGAAAAAAATACACTAATGATTTAAAAAAATAAAAAAAATAAAACAGTAAAGTTAGCCCATTTTTTTTTCGGCCAAAAGTTTGGACTACCTGTTTTTATTTAATATTTAATATATAGGCTTTTTTTTTTAATCTAAATTATACATACAAGTAAACTGATGGGAGGTTTGTTTTGTTTAATAAATGTTTCAATGTAAGAAATTTTCTGTATCACTTATTAAGGCTTCCTCCACACTGGAGCGGGCAGGCGTTGGTGGTAAAACGCTGCTAGTTTTAGCGGCGCTTTACCGTCATTTTAGCGGTGCTATTCGGCTGCTAGTGGGGCGTGTATAACCCGGCTAGCGGCTGAGGAAGAGGTTAAATGCGCCTATGAATCGCCGCTACCAAAATAGCATTGCATGCGCTTCGCTAGTGGTGCCCATTCATATCAATGGGCAGGAGTGATGGAGGAGCGGTATACACCACTCCAAAGGTGCCACTTGCAGGACTTTTTTTTAACATCCTGCCAGCGCATTGCCTCAGTGTGAAAGCACTCGGGCTTTCACACAGACTGCAGGGGAGTCGTTTTGCAGGCACTTTACAGGCGCTATTTTTAGCCCAAAAGCACCTGAAACATGGTAAAGGTGTCTGTTTGATTTTATGAGATGGGGGGGGGATAAATATATATATATATATATATATATATATATATATATATATATATATATATATATTCAGAGGGCGTCTGATTTGACGCCCTCTGATGAAGAAGTGATTACGAAATGCGTAAGGGCGTGTCTATGCAGCTGTCCTGTATCCGAGCGTCAGCGCAGGTTATCCAGGGACTCAGTGGCAGCTGGTGAAGTTTTAGGATGGGGGGAGCAAGACCCCGCCCCTTCACATTTGGTACCTCCCACTTCTCACAAGCCACACTCCTTATCGAATCAACATCATATACCAGGCTGCACATTATACACTGGGCTCTGCACATCATATACCAGGCTGCACATTATACACAGGGCTCTACTAAAGCAGATGAATCATGCCTATCTTGTGTATAACCACATCAGGCACCTTTTCTGCAACCTGTAAATTGCACATATCTGCATTCTGTAAATCGCACATATCTGCATTCTGTAAATCACACATATCTACAACCTGTAAATTGGACATATCTGCATTCTGCATATCGCACATATCTGCAACCTGTAAATCGCACATATCTGCATTCTGTAAATCGCATTCTGTAAATCGCACATATCTGCATTCTGCAAACTGCACATATCTGCATTCTGTAAATCGCACATATCTGCATTCTGCAAACTGCACATATTTGCATTCTGCATATCGCACATATCTGCAACCTGTAAATCACACATATCTGCATTCTGTAAATTGCATTCTGTAATTCGCACATATCTGCATTCTGTAAATCGCACAAATCTGCATTCTGTCAATTGCACATATCTGCATTCTGTAAATCGCACATATCTACAACCTTTAAATCGCACATATCTGCATTCTGCAAATTTGCACATATCTACAACCTGTAAATTGGTATGCTGCCAAACACCGATAATAAGTTATTATCAGTGGTTGGCAGCATACCCCCCAAACAAGATTTAAAAAAAAAAGGGTTATTATCGGTGGTCGGCAGCATACCCCCCCTTAGACAAGATTTAAAAAAAAGGGTTATTATTACTAACCCTTTTTTTTAAAAGCTTCTTTGGGGGGGGGTATGCTGCTGACCACCGATAATAACACTTTTTTTTTTAAATCTTGTTTAGCGGGGGGAGGGGTATGCTGCCGAGTGCCGACCACCAATAGTAACCCTGTGGATGTGGAGGGGGTGCCGCCGGCAGCGCTGAATAAATAATGAAGAAGATTGAAGTTGTAAGCAGCCATGCGGCAGCCTTACCTGATCTTCTCAGGCGGGACAGAGAACAGAGCAGTGCCGTGCCAACGTCACTTCCTTGAATGACGTCGGGAGCACCGCCCACCGCTCATTCAAAGTGCAAGCCTATGCACTCACTCGGCCAGTCAATCGTGCCGGAAGCTGTGGCGCGATCGGCTGCACCACAGAGCGCTTTTTTTTGGGCCAAATGAAGCGCCTCGTCTGCAATCTTGTGATTGCATAGACGTGGCGCTTCCTATATTGCACTGCGCCCAGCGCCAGGATACAGTGCACATAGGGAGGGAAATTTAAAAATATATATATATACTTACTTTTTTTTTTTTTTTTTTTTTTTTTTTTTTAATTCTCCTTGTTTATGTTTTTGCATGGGGATAGCAAAATTAAAGCAAAATTAAATAACAAGTGAGATCCTGTTGAGAATTTCCTACCTTCTGAGAAAAATAGGAGTCTGGGTGACCTGACTGGGTATTCTCTCTGATGAGCGGGTGTTTTGCAGTCCTTGACAACTATATGAGCAGCACATTGCATCTGAGGTGCCTCTGATTAACCCTTTAGGGAGTACGTGCACGATCAAAGGGGGTCGCGCTGAGCACGAGGTCTTCTCCATCTGCATGGTGTGGTGTGCATTTTCTGAGAGGGATTTCTAGAAGCCCTGAGGGGTTCCTGGAGCACTTCACTCACTTTATGAACTTTTCATTTATATATATATATATAAATCTTTGGGGACTTTACATTATGAACTAATTATAAGTTCTATTAGGATTGATTGTATTGATATGATTATTTAATATATACTGTGTATATTAAATGCTTTCTTTGCACATATTTATTTATTAATAGATCATAGCGCTGTTAATGCTAAGGTACTTTTTTTAACCATGGTTGAGACTGTATTCAGGCATATTTTTGAAAATTATATATATATATATATATATATATATATATATATATATATATACACACACACACATACATACACACACAGTATCTCACAAAAGTAAGTACACCCCTCACATTTTTCTGAATATTTTCTTCTCTCTTTTCATGTGACAACACTGAAGAAATGACACTTGTCTACAATGTAAAGTAGTGAGTGTACAGCTTGTATAACAGTGTAAATTTGCTGTCCCCTCAAAATAACACACAACCATTAATGTCTAAACCGCTGACAACAAAAGTCAGTACACCCCTAAGTGAAAATGTCCATGTCTTATCACAGGTTGGGGCCAATCACAGCGGCCCTTTACCACGTGATCAGCTGTGCACAATCAAAAAAGGGGACATCTGCACTGATCATCAGTTTCCTGATGATCAGTGCAGTCCCAACAATGCCCATCAGTGCTGCCTATCAGTGCTGCCAATCAGTGCCCATCAGTGCTGCTAATCAGTGCCTATCAGTGCCGCTGATCAGTGCCTATCAGTGTTGCCTATCAGTGCCTATCAATGCAGCCTATCAGTGCTGCCTATCAGTCCTGCTAATCAGTCTAGCCTATCAGTGCTGCCAATCAGTGCTGCCTATCAGTGTCCATCAGTGCTACCAATCAGTGCCCATCAGTGCATCCTATCAGTGCCCATCAGTGTTGCCAATCAGTGCCCACCAGTGCTGCCAATCAGTGCAGCCTATCAGTGCTGCTAATCAGTCTAGGCTATCACTGCTGCCAATCAGTGCAGCATATCAGTGCTACCAATCAGTGCCACCACCCAGTGCCCATAAGTGCAGCTTATCAGTGCCCATCAGTGCTGGCAATTAGTGCCCATCAGTGCCTATCAGTGAAGGAGAAAAATTACCCCTTTGCTAAATTTTATAACAAACTAAGAAAAAAGTTTTTTTATTTTGTCTCAAAATGTTTGGTCTTTTTTTTTTTTGTTAGCAAAAAACAACAATACTACCAAAAGAAAGCTCTCTTTGTGGGAAACAAATTATAAAAACTTCACATGGGTACAGTGTTGCATGCCCGCGCAATTGTCATTCAAATTGCAACAGCACTGAAAGCTGAAAATTGGCGGGGCAGGAAGGGGGTGAAAGTGCCCGGTAGTGGTTAAGAAAAGCTAATCTAAAGTCAAACCTAAATAACCCACCCCAACCCCCCCCCCCCCATCCATAGTGGTGGATCCATCCAGTCCTCCACTAACTGTTATTTGTGCTGAAATCTCTACATCAAACCATCTCAGATTTTTTTTCTAGACATAATTTATCATTGAGTTATTCTATCTAAGAAAGAGAAATATGATAAAAGGAAGGAAAACCATTATATTGAGGAAAGCAGTGGTGTACTCATCATGTTCAGCTTTTATTAGTATAAATGTAGACGTTTTATTTGCTTTTATCTAAAGATGGAGTCACACTTTAAATTGTTCTTTTTCAGCCTATTCCCTGCAATGTTACACATGCACTGAACAAACCAGCAACAGCAACTGCAAGACGGCGACGACCTGCCCCTCCGGAAATGGCTACTGCCAGACGGCTGTAGGAACTGCTTCAGCAAGTAAGACTTCTTAACAAAACATTACTCATTAAAGAGGTTATCTACATATCTACTTCAGCCAAGCACCTTGGGAATCTCCAATGGTTAGATGGTAAAAGGCTCGCACCATACAGGATCTTGGTTTTCACAGTGCTACACACCATAACCCCCCCCCCCCCCCCCAAGGTTCATCTGGAATTATGTGAAGAGCCGGCATATTGGTCCCAATATCTCATGGACTGTACACCATGGTCATTCTGAATCCTGTCTACTATGTGGGGAGGCCAATAACCATGATCTATATGTGCTAGGGCTCTGACATTTTGCAGGTTTATAGATAAATATCTTAGTAATATGCAGGCCAAATTTGTTTTTTGTAGGTTGTGGTGAATTATAGTTAGAACCAAGAGAAATGGAGTAGGTGTCATGCCGGACAAAATTGAATACTGAGCCGTGATTAGGTTCCTCCATCTTCAAGGGAAATCTGCCCAAATAATCCATGAAGAGATGTCAACTGTGTACGGATGAAAGCTGGGTGTATCTATATGATCCTGAGACTAAAGAAATTAGTAAAACATGGAAACATGTGCAGTAGACATGTGCAATTCGTTTAGTTCCGAATTTGTTTTGAAATTTGATATTTCTGAATTTTGACATTTCAGAATTTTGACATCTTGGAATTTCACAATTTTGACACTTCGGAATTTCACAATTTTGAAATTTGGGAATTTAGGAATTTTGACATTTCTGAATTTCGACGTTTCGGTATTTCGACGTTTCGGAATTTCAGAATTTTGACATTTTGGAAATTGGCACAATTCGGAAATTCGAAATTCTGGAAATTGGAATTCGGAAGTTTGGAAATTCTAAATTTCGGAAATTGGAACATTTCGGAAATTCGAAATTTCGGAAACTGGATTTTGGAAGTTTGGAAGTTCAGAAATTAAAAATTTTGGAAATGTAAAAATTCAAATTAGGAGATTTGAATATATTCTAAATTTCATAAACTTAAAAATTCTAAAATTTGGAAATTTGAAAATCCAAGAATGATAATGAAAATGTGAAAATTCAAAAGAATGAAAATCAGAAAATTCGAAAATCTGAAATAATAACTAACTAGTAATAAATATTAAATTATAGGGATTGGAATTTCCTTTCAAATTTGGCTGTTACTGAACGAGTGTGAATTTATCCAAAGTTACAAATTATCTGAAATAACAAATGCCGCATCTAAATAAATGGAACGTAATAATAATAAATAACAATAATAATAATAATAATAAAACCTTTTTTATTTGTTATTATTAATTTGTTCCATTCCATTTGTTTAGATGCGGCATTCGTTATTTAGGATAATTCATAACTTCAGATAAATTTGTATTCGTTACATTCACTAACAGCCAAATTTGAAAGAAAATTCTGATATCTATAATTTAATAGTTATTATTTCGAATTTTACTGATTTTCTTTCTTTTTTTCAGATTAGGGGATTCCAAACCAGAGAATGTCCCAGAGAGCAGGGGCACACTTAAATGGCAAATGAAGCACAATATAACACTTTAAATCGGATTGGTTACCTTTACTCAGGTTGGCTCTTCGAGTCCAGGCAGGAGGAGAGCAGAGGAATGATAATAAGCCATTACTTGTTGATTTGAATAAAGTGTTTAAAGTTGGGCCTGTGGTGTCAGGCCTCTCTTCTGTCTCCTGACACCACAGGCCCAACTTTAAACACTTTATTCAAATCAACAAGTAATGGCTTAACTTCCTAGATAAACTGTCCCACAGAGCCCTGAATAGGTGTGTGCGGATCCGTATGGCTCTAGTAGCTTCAGTCCTTTTGAAGAAAAGATAAAATTTTGTCTTCAGCTAGCCACTTTCGTTGGTGCACTTAAACTCCTGGATAGCAGGGCCACACAACATAACTTGCCTGGATTATCAATGGAAGCAGGCGGGATCTTTCTCCGCAAAGTTAGAGGACCATGATGTCTGTATACAGTGTCCCAGAAATGGATAGCCTTATCTCTTATCCCTGTGGCACTACAAGTGTCAGTAAGATGACGACCAGCAATGATGTCTGTATACAGTGTCCATTTAACTCCTTCTGTGGCACAGTGTCCCTGTTTCTTGCAAATGGGCAAAAAGCCCTCTCGCCACATTCTTCAATCAAGGCCCAAACAAACGTCCTGGAACAGGCAGGCTCTCCTGGTGACCCGACTGGTTACCTCACACTGGAATGCTTCACCGTGCAGGTGTGCCTGGATATGCACCTGTGATCCCACCTCTCTCAGGCTGGATTTCCCAGTGGAGGCCTGAATCACGCGGGGAGATAACCTGAGAGACAGCTACTCTCCTTCAGGTTTGGTCTCTTTCCCTGGCTCGTGCTGACTGAGAACCTCCTCAGGAATTAAAAATCAATTCTTTACTTTCCTGCCCACAGAGAATGCTGGTTTTGGTAGTACCTGTCACTATACAAGGCTATGGGGTCGCTCTGTGCTGGGACTTAAAATTCCAGAGTCCTTTGCAGCCACTTCCTGCAGGTTGTTAAAGTCACTCTGATTGGCTCCTGTAATTTCTCCTACAGTTGGCTCTCCTCTTCCTGCCAATAGGGACACAGGGGAGGCTGCAGAGTGAACAGCTCTGTGTGGGTCCATGAGGAGGGGGGGGGGAGAAACTCCTCATATCTGCAGACACTCTGAACTTTTCCCTTTCAGCTTATTTGTGTTAATTTAAGTCTTGGGCTGCAGCACCTGCTGCACATGCTTCACCACCCACCCCCAAAAAGGCTAAAGGTGCAACATTCATCCATTAATCACGGCTCGGTATTCAATTTTGTCCGACATGACACCTAATCCATTTCTCTTGGCACTAACTAAAGTTAGTCAAGAGCTACAAAAACAAGAACTTTTTGGCCTCCCCTTGTAGCAATGTATTGCATAGAGCTGAGCTTGGGGTCAAATCAAGTCGGTCCCTTAAAGGCGTTGTAAGTGACTTTTACCTAGAGGTAAGCCTAGAATAAGGCTTACCTATAGGTAGAGGAAATCTCTCCGCCGTTTAGGAGACATTTCACTTGAAGTGCTTCGATGTCGTCATCGGCGCATGAGCTGTGAAGAAACGGACCACCATGTCGTTTCTTCCCCCAGCGTGTGCCGTGACTGATGGCTCCCCCGCGCAGGTGCAGGAGGGACGTCACACGACTCCGGCCAGTCACAGAGCCGGAGTACGCGGCCCTGAAAGGAAGAGGTGCGAAAATGGATGCAGCCAACACAGGGGACAGCGCGGGCTTCGTTTGCAGGTAAGTGTCATATAATGGGCTAGTATGCGATGCATACTAGCCTATTATGCTTTTAATTTGCATGCCTTGCGGAGAGCAAAAGAGGAAGGAAAACGCATTGGGGTTTACTTCCTCTTTAAGGGTCGGTTCACACTAGGAATGCCCCGCGTGTTCCTGTGCGATTCATATGTGGTTCAATGTGGTGCAATTTGAGCCCCTTCATTTTGAATAGGCTCAAATCGCACTGGACCACACACTACTGCACCACTCAAACTACTTTTGGAAATGCCCTGCCATTGGATTGGATGGTACGTCTGTACATTGTGATCCGGTGGAGGCAAACACACCGCGCTTGTGACCTGCATCTGGGGTGACGTTGATTCAACATTAGCACCTGCTGCAGATGGCAACTGCTGTGCATTTTTAACGTGGTGCAGGAAATGAAATGCGGGCATCCTGTAGCACTTTTTGGTGTGAACGGGGCCTTAGAATTCTGCACACTCTGAAGGCACCCCATTGTAAAATTGTAAAAAAAATGTAATTAATCGTTTTGAGTAGCAGAATCTACACATGTACCGTGTTTCCCCCGAAAATAAGCCCGGGTCTTATATTAATTTTGTCAGCCAAAAATACACTAGGGCTTATTTTCTGGGTAGAGCTTGCCAAGCAATGTACCATCTTCCCAGTGGTTGCAAAATGACAGTTTCCCCTCTATCAAAGGATCACAGAATTCTAAAGGGGTGCGTCTCTGCAATGCAATTGTGCAAACACATTCTGCCATAGCCTGCCTGAGCTGTCTTCCACCGATCCGAGCACTGCAGAGGGAGGGGAGCGAGATCCCCCGCTGACACCAGCTTCAATGGCCTGCCTGTGCCGTCTTCCATGGCTATAATTAGTGCAGAGGGAGGGCGGCCTGAAATCCCCCGCTGACCCCCAAGAGAAGAGGAGATCAGCTGAGGCCTGCTCACTGCTTTTATGGCCCGCCCCAAGCTGTCTTCCCCGCTCTGAGCAATACAGAAAGGGGGCGCGAGATTCCCCGCTGAAAGAAGAGGAGATCAGATGAGCGCCAAGCGGCTCCGCACCGAACTAGGGCTTATTTTCAGGGTAGGGTTTATATTGCAGCCCTCTTGGAAAATAGCACTAGGTCTTATTATCGAGGTAGGTCTTATTTTCAGGGAAACACGGTAGGACACCGTACACTAGAGGTGATTTGATAGGTACACCACAGCACCTGCTGTGCCGCTAGACATGTGCAATTTGTTTAGTTCCGAATTCGCTTTTTAACAAATTTTGACAAATTCATTAATTCCGAAATTTCAGAAATTTGGAAATTCGAATATTCTAAAGCCGCGTACACACGACTGGACTTTTTCGAGGGACTAGGTCCGACGGTCTTTCCGACTGACTTTCGGCGGAGTTCCAACGGACTTTCCGAATGAACGGACTTAGCCACACACACAATCGTACCAAAGTCCGACGGATTCGAACATGATGACGTGCGACCGGACTAGAATAAGGAAATTCATAGCCAGTAGCCAATAGCTGCCCTAGCGACGTTTTTTGTCCGTTGGACTAGCAAACACACGAACAGATTTTTTGGTCTGGCGGAGTTTCGGTGGGAAAATGTAAAATATGTTCTATTTCTAAAGTCCACCGGATTTTTGGCAAGCAAAGGTCCGATGGAGGCCCACACACGATCGAATTGTCCGACGGACTCGTTCCGTCGGACCTTTGCTGTCAAAAAATCCGGTCGTGTGTACGTGCCATTAGTTTCACAAATTCAAAAATTCTAAAAATTGGAAATTTGAAAAACCAAGAATAAGAATGAAAATCTGAAAATTCGAAAACCCGAAAATCAGAAACAATAACTAATAATAAATATTAAATTATAGGTATTGGGATTTCCTTTCAAATTTGACTGTTAGTAAACGTAACAAGGACAAATTTATCCAAAGTGATGAATTATCTGAAATAATGAATGTCGAACAGCCAAATTTGAAAGGAAATTCCAATACCTATAATTTAATAGTTAGTTATTATTTCTTTTTTCAGATTTTCGGATTTTAGAATTTCTGAAAATCCGCAAATTCAAAATTCGGAAATGTGAAAATCCAAATTTTTGTTTTTCCGAATTTCCAAAAAAAGCAAAAAAAAAACAATTTTTAAAAAAAATGTTGTCAGTGCACATGTCTATGTACCGTCCTATACACCAATTCTGCCCTATACAAGCCAATGAGAATGCAAATGCAGCTGAAGCAAATCAGAAGGTTAACTGCAGGTCCAACGCACATGTCTGTGAATTCTAAATGATCTCAGAAGCATCTCAAACTGATGTGGAAAGCGTCCTACATTTGCCCATGGAAGCTCTTTGCCAAAGGCCAGGAACCTATAGCCAGTCTTAGCCCACGTACACACGGTCGGAGATTTTGCCAACCAAATCCGTCGGATTTTGCCCGTCGGATCTTGTCCGAAACTGTTGCATACACACGGTCGGGCCAAGTTGGCGAAAAATCCGATCTTTCAGAACGTGATGACGTAATTTCGTTACGATGGGACTACATTCAGGCTAGTAGCCAATAGCTTTGATGTAGGAATTTGATCTGAGCATGCGTGGCACTTGGTCCGATGAAAATGCTCTACACATGATCGGATTAGGTCCGTCCGGCCCAGTTGGTCGGGAAATATTTCCAACATGTTGGAAAATTGGGTCGGACGGAGATTCGGACGGAATCAGTCCAATGCATACCACACACAGTCGGATTATCTGACGACACGGTCCGATAAGACTCATTCCGACAGATTCTCCGACCGTGTGTACAAGGGCTTAGATGGTAGGGGGACTAGCTGGACTTACACAGTAAAAGTCAAGATTGAGCATACATTCAGGTGCTGGATCTATTGATAATTGGAACATATGGATTTCACCAAAGGTTTCCTCATCATATGCTTAGCTTGAAGTGGCCTGGTTTGTGACATTTTGCACGCTTTAAGAGGTACAAAGTCTCTAAGTGATAAGAGGTTACGTAGTCCGGGTTCCGGGTTTCATCCAGTGAAAATATTATATTAGCCCTTGTACACACAGTCGGACATTCCGATGAAAAATGTCCAATCGGACCATGTTGTAGGATAATCCGACCATGTGTGGGCTCCATCGGACTGTTTCCGTCGGAATATCCCACCAACAAAGTTTTAGAGCAGGGCTCTAAAACTTTCCGACAACATGATCCGATCGGACTTTGTCCGATTGTTTGTAGAGAATTCTGATCGGACAAAGTGCCATGCATGCTCAGATCAAATTACGAGACCATAGCTATTGGCTACTAGCCTGAACGTAGTCCCGTTGTAATGAAATCACGTTATGAACGATCGGATTTGCCGACAACTTTGTCCGACCGTGTGTATGCAACAGTTTCGGACAAAATCCGTCGGGCAAAATCCAACGGATTTGGTTGTCAGAATGTCCGACCGTGTGTACAAGGGCTAAAACTTTCTTGGTGGGATATTCTGACGGAAACAGTCCGATGGAGCCCACACATGGTCGGATTATCCTACAACATGGTCCGATCGGACATTTTTCGTCGGAATGTCCGACCGTGTGTACAAGGGCTAATATAATATTTTCCCTAGATGAAACCCGGAACCAGGACTATGTAACTTCTTATCACTTAGAGACTTTGTACCTCTTAAAGTGTGCATGTCACAAACCAGGCCACTTCAAGCTACAAGCGGACAAAATCCAATGGATTTGGTTGTCAGAATGTCCGACCGTGTGTACAGGGGCTTAGAATTTAAAGAATGTTCCATATGTTTTCTCTCTGTAGATGGAATAACTGCAACCGTGATTTCCAAGACGTGTGAAGCCAGCTGCACACCTGCCACTGTCACCGTTAGTGGGGCTGTAGGCACCGTGACCTGCTGCACCACCGACCTGTGCAACGTCAGCGGAGCCATCAGCATCAAGTCCGGCTATGCCGCCATTGTCCTGGTGATGGGAATCATCCTGATGTTCTTCAGTGACTCACTTCTCTAATATATGATGTGAGATAACAGATTGTTCAACCCTCATCAATAAACCTGGTGTAATACAAATCTTGGCGTTGTGTGTCTGTATCTTGCCGTGTCTACAATATTGGATATCAGAACATCTCCTCCATATGGAGCCCATCTGATATTACATGGTGCCTTATGCAACAATACCCATGGGGTCATTTCTTCCCCCCCCAAGGACTTTTTTTAAATACTTTTATCTGAAATCCAACAAGAAGCACTCTACTTAAATGGTCCGTCCACCCAATAGTGATACCTACAGTAAGTGGAACCCGGTAGAATAACATTTTAAACCCCGATGAAGGGGGTCCTTTTGAATACCCAATGCACTGGACTGTTTTGGGAATTCTGATTAATAAAAATGATTTGGAGTTTAAGAGATCTTCCACACCAAAATAATGGGGGGAGCGGGGCTCAAACTAGGTGACAATGACAGCACCTAAATCGAATGCAGAAAGAGTGGTGGCATCAAGGTATTAATTATATATAAATATAAGTAATGATCGAATATTAGATCTTATTTCAAAATTAAAATGGTATGTTCACAAATGCAGAAAGCCTAGCAAATAAAATCAATGAACTAGAACAGTGACATCTCCAAACTGTGGCCCAGGGGCCGGATGCGGCCCTCTGCTTGCTTTTATCTGGCCCTTGAGGCATTATTCCCCACCCCCCATGTTGCTGACAGTTTCTGCCACAGACACCAACAATGGGACACCATTCCTGCCACGGATACCAATGATGGGGCACTATTCCTCCGACGGATACCAATGATGGGGCACTAATCCTCCCACTGACACCAATGATGGGGCACTAATCCTCCCACTAACACCAATGATGGGGCACTATTCCTCCCACTGACACCAATGATGGGGCACTAATCCTCCCACTGACACCAATGATGGGGCACTAATCCTCCCACTTATACCAATGATGGGGCACTATTCCTCCCACTTATACCAATGATGGGGCACTATTCCTCCCACTGACACCAATGATGGGGCACTAATCCTCCCATCGACACCAATGATGGGGCACTAATCCTCCCATCGACACCAATGATGGGGCACTAATCCTCCCATTGACACCAATAATGGAGCACGCCAACTGATGCCAGGACATTTTTTTGTCAGTTGGTCAGTTAGTAGCAGATTTTCCGCCACACTATCACAGTCCCACTATAAGTCGTTGAACAATTTTTCTGTTAATATAAAAAGATATATCTCTGCGCTGAGGTGGGGCGGCAGCTGACACAGATAAGTAATACACCAAACCTAGAACTAATCTTAAGAAAATGTGTGTAGCGCCAAAAGTAAATTAACAGCGATGAAATGTGAATACCGTGTTAGAAATGGACAACACATTGAAATACAGTCCAAAAAAAAGTGAAAAAAATGCTAAAGTGAAAAAAAAATATATATGTGTGTATGTAAGTCTAATCTTGAATGGAAATCGACAATAAAAAAAAAACAATATAATAAAAAATATAGATTTAAATGCAGAGTCCCATGATGTGATCAGCAATACAAACTTATTGGTGAAAACACAATAGTTCAGTGTAAAGATGGGCACAAAAAAATTGGTGGTGACCTGAAAAGTGAAGCGGTGATCCAGTACAGGGCTCCAGAATCATCCACCGCACCCCTGTGAAATGGACACTCACCGGAAAAACTGGCTGCCGTAGATCCGCCATCTGTTGCGGGTAGGGATGAGCCGAACACCCCCCGGTTCGGTTCGCACCAGAACTTGCGAACGACCCCCGCGTTCGGTACGAACGTTAGAACCCCATTGAAGCCTATGGGACTCGAACGTTCGAATTGGAAAGTGCTAATTTTAACGGCTAATATGCAAGATAGTGTCCTAAAAAGGGTTTGGCGACCTGCCTCCTGCCTCAGGGGACATGGGTCACTGCAAAAAAAAGTTTTAAAAACTACCGTTTTGGCGGGAGCACTGATTTTAATGACGATTAAAGTGAAAAAAAAAAAGTGAAATATTCCTTTAAATATGGTGCCTGCGGGGTGTCTGTAGTATGCCTGTGAAGTGTCACGTGTTTCCCGTGTTTAGAACAGTCCCTGCACAAAATGACATTAAACGGAAATAACACCATTTAAAACTGCTTGCGGTTTTAATGTTATATCTGGTTCCTGCAATATGGTTGAAAATCATTGAGAAACATGGCATGGGTAGCCCTCCCTGCCCATTACCAGCCTATTTGGGTCTTGTACGCATATTAAGGGGAACCCCGTACCCATATTAAAAAAAGGAAATGCGTGTGGCCCCCAGGCCCTATATACTCAGAACAGCAGTATACAGGCGGTGCAAACAAGACAGGGACTGTGTAGGTTTGTTGTGTTAAGTTGAATCTGTTTGTCATTTTCAACTGGTACATTTTTAAAGTGTAGCTCCAGTCAAAAAAAATATCTTTAAGCTTTTTGGAAAACATAGTGAAGGGTTATCACCCCTGTATAATTTGTTTTGTCGTCCATCTTTTTTCATCTCACTTGCTGTTGTTTCCTTGCGTTTGCAAGTAGGAGATGTTTGTAAGTTGGATGTTTGAAAGTAGGGGCCTGCCCTATATTATAGCGGTATGTACTGGGTACAGAGCACGCAGACAGCACGCACTATCTCCTACTACTCACAACTCACTACTGACTGCAAGCTCTATTATTAACCACTTGTTAGCCCAATGTTTGCATAAAGTGAAAGATGAAGTTATGCAGAGTAAATAGATATCAAACATGTCACTCTTCAAAATTGCACATGCCCGTGGAATGGCGCCAAACGTCGCTACTTAAAAAATCCCCATAGGCGACGCTTTAAATATTTTTTTACTGGTTACATGTTTTGAGTTGCAGAGGAGGTCTAGGACTAGAATTATTGCTCTCGCTCTAACATTCTCGGCGATACCTCACATGTGTGGCACATGCGAGCACATGGGGACATGGGCGCTTTAATTTTTATTTTATTTTTTTATTGTTCATTTTACTTTATTTATTTTAGTTTGACATTTTTTTTCCCAAAAATATATTTTTGATCACTTTTATTCCTATTACAAGAAATGTAAACATCCCTTGTAATAGGAATATGGGGTGACAGGTCCTCTTTACAGTGAAATCTGGGGGGTCAATATGACCCCACATCTCACCTCTAGGCTGGGAAGCCTGAAATAAAAAATAAAAAAAAGATTCTGGCTTTGATCGTACTGGCGAGTTGGTAGAAGCACCGGAGGGCGGTGAGGGGTGGGGGGCGTCTATGGCTGGGTATTTCAGGGTATCACCGAGTATGGCTGGGTATCTCTGAGTATGGCTGGGTATGGCAATTTATGGCAGGGTATTACAGAGTATTGGCGGGGTACTACAGAGTAATAGCAGGGTACTGCACTGCAGAGTAATGGCGGGGTACTGCACTGCAGAGTAATGGCGGGGTACTGCACTGCAGAGTAATGGCGCGGTACTGCAGAGTAATGGCGGGGTACTGCACTGCAGAGTAATGGCAGGGTACTGCACTGCAGAGTAATGGCGGGGTACTGCACTGCAGAGTAATGGCAGGGTACTGCAGAGTAATGGCGGGGTACTGCACTGCAGAGTAATGGCGGGGTACTGCACTGCAGAGTAATGGCGCGGTACTGCAGAGTAATGGCGGGGTACTGCACTGCAGAGTAATGGCAGGGTACTGCACTGCAGAGTAATGACGGGGTACTGCACTGCAGAGTAATGGCAGGGTACTGCAGAGTAATGGCGGGGTACTGCACTGCAGAGTAATGGCAGGGTACTGCACTGCAGAGTAATGGCGGGGTACTGCACTGCAGAGTAATGGCGGGGTACTACAGAGTAATGGCAGGGTACTGCACTGCAGAGTAATGGCGGGGTACTACAGAGTAATGGCAGGGTACTGCACTGCAGAGTAATGGCAGGGTACTGCACTGCAGAGTAATGGCGGGGTACTGCACTGCAGAGTAATGGCGGGGTACTGCAGAGTAATGGCGGGGTACTGCAGAGTAATGGCAGGGTACTGCAGAGTATGCACTGGTATTGCAGAGTATTGGCAGGGAATTGAGGGGTTAAATTCGGTGAGCAGCGATGTGGGCACTGCAGATGCAGCCCACATCGCTGCTGACACCGATCTCTTTCCCCTCCGCTGTACCGATCGGTACAGAAAGGGGAGGTAGGAACAGGCGTCATAACATGACGCCGGTTTGTTTCCAAGTGATCACTCCGTCATTTGACGGAGCAATCACGTGGTAAACGGCCGCTATGAGCGGCCGTTTACCGTGATGCGCCGGGTCCATAGGACCCGGCGGTCACGGATGCTCTCGAGTGCGCACACCTCGGGGCACGCGAGAGCAGAATTCTGGGAGGCCGTTAATTAACGGCCTCTCTGAGTTAAACAACCGCCCTGAAGCCGTTAATCGGCAATGGGCAGTTGTTAAGTGGTTAAAGCTAGATCACTAGCTATATAGGTGAGGTGAATATAGTGGTGTATACTGCAGTCAGGGCACAGACAACAACCACTACACAGCAGCAAGATAGGAAATCAGCCAAAAACGATTGGTGTGTACTGTGTTGAAGGTACACAGAACACCCACTGCTTCAGATGCAAAGTAACACACTACAGGAGGCCGCCTTAAAGGCGGCCTTATATAGTGTGGGGCGTGCACTACACAGCCTGAGCTATGATTGGCCACAGGCAGGATGCCTGTGGCCAATCATGGCTCTCCTCGCTGCCGGCGCTGCGATTGGCCAAGCATGCGGGGTCACAGTGCATGCTTGGCCAATCATCGGGCAGCAATGCACTGCGCCAACGCAGTGCATTGTGGTCCGCGCGCGCGTCACTCGAATTTTGACGCGAACGGCCAAAACGTTCAGAATTCGCCGAACGGCCGAACGGCCAATGTTCGAGTCGAACGTGCGTTCGACTCGAACACGAAGCTCATCCCTAGTTGCGGGGAAGGCTGCTCAGCAACTCGCACCATCCAGATGTAGCTGTAGAAAATAAAGCTCACCGGGAGCCAGATGAAGTCTCCATTGTGTAGTATTTATTGGATTTGTATGTTAAAAGTCAAAATAAAATGAATCATAAAAAACATATGAGAATGGGCGCCACTGCCGACCCGGTATCGGAGAGTGGCCTGACATCAGCTCTAGCGTTTCCTCTCTGACGCGTTTCGTCCAATAGGACGTTATCAAGGGGTCCTCTAGTGCGGTGGTCATCAACTCCTGTCCTCAGGGCCCACTAACAGGCCAGGTTTTATGTATTACCTTGGGGGAGATGCCGACTAGAATACTGCAATCACTGAGCAGCAAATGATATCACCTGTGATGTATTTCAGTTATCTTGCAAACCTGGCCTGTTAGTGGGCCATGAGGACAGAAGTTGATGACCAGTGGTCTAGTGTCAGGCATCAAACTAGTTTATAAGGCCTTCAAAAAACTGCGATGTCTCCTTAGAGAAAATGCAAACAAGAAGTGATCCGTCGGCCATTTTGCTGGTTTAATATATATACACTAAATACGCACATGTATATATATATATATATATATATATATATATATATATATATATATATATATATACACACACACATGTTTGTAGACACTATAACTTTCACATAAACCAATTCATATACACTTATTGGTATTATTTTGTTTACCAAAGACATGTAGTAGAATACACTTTGGCTTAAACTTGTGAAGAAACATGATTTTTTTTTTTCATTTTTTTATTGGATTTCGCAGCAGTAAGTAAAAAATATTTGGTCTTTTTTCATTTATATTATAAAGAACAAAAAAATCCGAAATCTCTATTTGTGTGAAAAAGATGATATAAAAGTGAATTTGGGTACAGTGTTGCATGACGTCG